>NC_059076.1:62145274-62759858 GCF_020497125.1 Mauremys mutica
GGATAAACCTAGATGCTGCTGGAAATATGGTTGGAGATTCAATAAACAGGATTCCAAACCAAAATGGAACCAATACTGAACCAACACTAATATGGTGATAGGTGGTACAGTGATAATGGAAATACTGCCTGGTGGATATGTTAAACAAAAAGGGCCTCACTGCTCAGACATTACAAATTCTCCCTATTTGCAAGATTTGAGGTATTAACATAGGTGTCCTGACTAATTCCAGCTTGGTTAATCACATTCTGCCTACCTCGAATTTTCCCTGTATTTTGATTTGGAGAAGTTAATTGTTTGTTTTTGTTTTTAAAAACCATTCCTGTCATCTAATGGGTGCATAGTCCACACTAGCCTTTCATGGTGGGTGAGTGACCCCTAATATACATTGTTCTCACTGTGCTTTGCAATCCTCCAGCATGATAGGTGCTATGGGCATGTTCTGCCCACACCTCTCCCCACAATGGTTGCAGGTGAAAACCACAGTGGAATCCAGTGCAGTTCAGCTGTGCAGGAGGCAGGATTTCAGGCGCTCACATTTCACCAGGATCAACTCCAAAGGCTGTTCTGGAATATACCGGTATGACCACCCTCTTTCCAAATGCTTTTGTTGCTTTGCGCATACTTCCAACACTTCCTGTAACAGTTGCCAGTGGAGAATGCAGCTTCTCCAAGCTGAATTAAAAAAATAAAAAATAAATCTACGCTCCACAATGACACAGGAGAGGCTGATCAGCCTTGCAACCATCTCAACAGAGCATGAGCTGGCCCAGACTATGGACCTTCAGCAGGAAGCAGTTCAAATCTTTGCAACCAAGAAGGCACGGCTAGCTCCACTTTGATTATTCAAAGAGATAAAAATGCCAGTGTTTACTATGCAGACAAGAAAAGTTACATTTGCTGTTCAGGGGTTTGAAAGTAAAGTGTTACTTAAAATTTTTGAACAAGGCATTTTAAGCTGTTAGTTCTCCTTTATAGGGGTAGGTAGCAGAGCAGTACCATGAGAGGAGTAGAACAGGAAGAAGGCAGAATTGAGACCTTTCAAAGTTTTGGCCCAAGTGAAGGGGCATGGAGGTGTCATTTGAACTCCCCGCCTCAGGTGCCAAATTGTTGTGGGCCGGCCCTGGTCAAAGAAAGTTTAGGCTGCATTGGGACTCAGGAGTTGGCATCAAGGCTCTGCCTCCTATATGGCCTTGGGAAAGTTGCTTGGGGCTTGTTTTTGATAAGTACTGAACATCCAATGCCTTCAGCTGAAGTTGTGGGTGCTGAGCAGTCTTAAAAGTCAGGACTTTAAGCTTTCTGTACCTCAATTCATGAGGATTAAACACCTCTCTACCTCACAGGGGTGCTATGAGGATAAATTCATTAATGTTTATATTAGTTTTTAGCAAGCCAGTTGAATGGCTGTGATGCCACAGAATCTCTTTCATCATTTGTGCTTACATTTGTGTTTGACTTTCTCTTTCTGTAGAACAGTTTGCTGTGTTATATTTGCGGCAGGTCTAACTAAAGTAGTGATGTATCTGTGCAGTGCTAATTCATAGGTCTAAGCACCACACAAGCATATTTTAGCTGCATTTCATAAATATTATGTTTCTGTACATTATAATTTGTGATGTAAAACTGTTCTTTTACAAACAAGTGGTAAGTGCTGTATCCCAAGCACCACCTACTAAAGCCCTTTCTTCTGTTCTAGGGTTGCCATAGCAACAAGTGTGAAGCCCTGGCATTTTGCTATGTCATTATTAATTACAAATGCAAAGGTCGGGAGAATTGGGAGCAGATGCTCTTCATGCCTTTAAAAAGCATTTTACTGTGGATTCATCTTGCTAACCTAAAGCTGTTCCTATGGGAACATGGAAAGCACCTAATGTTAGTGTAATATGTCACCATATTTTTTACCGCACAATTGCTTTTCTTGTGGATCCTTTGTCATGTCATAGTGCTGCCAATAGTAACAAGAGACGGGGCACGATTCTGATCTCACCAACACCTAGGCAACTTTACTGATTTCACTGGTGTTAAGTGAGACCACAGGCAAATCCTTTTGTCTTCTGCAGATAAGAGGTAGGGTGAGCAAACAAGCCTACTTCCCACATTAACAAAATAATTACCATCAAGTCAGACAACTAAAGTCTGGTTCTTCTATACTTAATTTTTGAGTTTGTAAAAAACACCTTGAAAAATTGAACCTAGTATTCTTTTCATATGTGTCCATAGGATGACTGTAAGCTATCAGAAAGGTGAACAGAGCAGTAATCTTTTCTGGTGGAGAGTTAATTTTTCTGGCAATTCTCTGTGTTAGCACAGGATTTCTGATTCAATATTTATTTACTTTCTCTTGGATCGGTGGGGCAATCTGTAATGTATGTATGAGTGAGGGATGAACAAGCACTCAAAGAAGAAAAGACGGTTACTCACTTTCTTGTAGCTGTTGTTCTTCAAGATGTGTTGTTCACATCCATTCCAATACCCTTCTTCCCCTCTGTTGGAGTAGCTGGCAAGAAGGAAGTGAACGGGGGTTGGGTCGGCAGGGTCATATATTGAGTGCCATGAGGGCATCACTCCAGGTGGCTCCCTGGCTGACCTGACGGGAGCTGCTAAGGGAAAAAGTTTCTAATGACAGTGCACGTGGTGCGCGCACACCTGATTGGAATGGACGTGAACGACACCTCTCAAAGAACAACACTTACAAGAAGGTGAGTAACCGTCTTTTCTGTTTTCTTTGTATTGGATCCCTGCCTGACTGCTTGTCAGCTGGAATCCAGAGTATTTATATTTGTTTGTTTCCTTTAACCACTGAAGTACAAGTTTTACTTTGAGTGTTTGGAAAAAAGTCTTATGCTCTGCTTTGCACTGCAGCAACATCCCTCCAGACAAAAAGAGCAAAACATAACTCTATTCAGAGCCAGTCATTTCCAGTCCTACAACATTTCCTGGAGTGGACTAGGAAGTAATTCTCAAGTAATTCAAAAGTTCTCTCTTCCCCCAGGGAATGATACTGCTTCTGCAGTGTTCCAGATCCCATCAGTCCACGAAGAAAAGGGCTCTGTCTATCCTGAGCTGATCATCTACATTGCAGCACATTTCATTGCCAACAGAATGCTGAGTCAGCCTTATTTCACTTCTTTTAAAAGCAGTCTGTCAGCAAATGATTCAAAGCAGTTCTGAAAATACATGTATCGCTATCAGCAGTACTGAACTTAATATACAAGGTGTTTCTACAGTTTCCTTCCTAAATCCACCCTGGAGTTATTACGTCAATACAGAAAGGAAGAGGTAGTAAATCAAAATTCCATCCAATTATGCAAAGCACAAGTTATAATGAGAACACATTACCACTAATAAATATAAACATAATGTGACAGCTATGTACTATTTATGTATCCGTTTCCAAATAGATGAACATTTTTAATGCTAAGTGAAGCAAACAGCACGCACGCGCGCGCACACACACACACACACACACACACAGAGTCTCTCTCTCACTCCCAAATTCACATTTTCAAAAATGTATTTCATTCACCATGGGCTTTATTGTATCATCTGTTTTTAAGAGGCACTCCCTATGGATTGCAGTTGGGAATTCTGCTTAAAAACTGATGGTATTGTAATGATAGCTGGAACGCTGAAGTAGGAACCAAAGTTACCCATAGTGTAGTATGTAATGAGCCTTATCAGCAGAAGGATATGGCTTGTACTTGGAGCTAGGCAAGCAGGCCAGCAACAGCTATCTGTACAGTTATCAAAAACAAGTTAAGTAAATTGTTTACTGTTATTTAAAAGTCTCCAATATGTTATTTTATGTTAGCAACAGCTATTACAGTACTATATGGCCCATGAACAGGCTTAAATCAGCACATGCTTGAATTCTTATCAAGAAAAACCCATTTTTGTAAGGCTACCAAAGTTCAAGAAAGAAAAATTTAGCAATAAAAGCTATGTAATATTAATTAGTGTGTGTAAACATAACGGATAGATGTTTTTGTATAGTTCCTAGCACAATGGACCCTTCAATCCCTACTGAGGGGTGGGACAATAGTTTTTCCCCCAATCAGGATTGAAGGGTCCATTGTGCTAGGAACTATACAAAAACATAAAAAGACAGTCACTGCACCGCATGGAATTTACTATCTAAATTCCCAATTCTGTGATAAGCTCAGTGTGGGCACCAGGGTCCATTTATTGCAGGAACAAGGCCTATGCTCTAAATTCTGAGGGACATATTTTCAAAGATATTTAGGTGTCTAAAGATGCAGATAGGGGCCGAATGGGATTTTCAGAAGTGCCTCAAATTTTTCTGACAAATAGATTATTTGCTATAACATGCAGTTTCAGGTCAACCAAAACTATTTGCAAATTTGGTCAAGTTTGCCAATCAATTTCTACTGAACCGAAAAAGTCAAAACCTTTTGTGATGGCTGCTGCTGGTGGCACCACCTCCCTTATAAGCCTTAATCCAGTGGTTAGGGCACTCAACTGGGATGTGGGAGACCCTGGTGCAATTCTTCCCTTTGCCTGATGAGAAGGAATTTGACTTTGGGTTTCCTGCACTGCAGGTGAGTGCCCTAGCCAAAAGACCAGAATATTCTTCCATGAGGCTTTCTCAGTCTCTCCTCTTGAAGCCGTTTCACTATTTATAAATAAATAAATAGTCATCAGAGCAGGGATCTGACCTTGCGTCTCCCACATATCAGGTGAGTCCCCTAATTACCAAACACCATCTCTGGCCAAATGACTATCCATTGTCATCATCAATGACTACAAATAGGCTTGGATTAGACTTTTATTGGTAAATGTCTACTTTACTGTACACAATCAAAAAATGACAAAAAAAAATTCCATCAATAATCAAAATTTACAGATAGGCAAAGTTAGAAAAATTCTGCTTGTGAACTTATTGGAGTTCAAATTAAGGATATTTACTCTGAATATTTTGACATGATGTTGAAAATTTGCATTTGAACACTCATAACTTTATAACAGTTTTAACTTTTTCTATCTCAATGTCTACCATCCTTAAACAATTGTCTGACCCCACCCACTGCCAGACCCACAATTATGAAAATTTAAATAGATAAACATTTTTAAGAAGATTAAACCCCACAATCTGGCACACCTGTGAAAATTTAAATAGATAAAAATCAGAGAAAAATGCTTAAAAATAAATATTGATAATCTGTCAAAATTATAAGGGAAAAAAGCCCCCCAAATTCTGCCAAACCTAACTGAGTTGCCACTATAAATGACAATGGATAGCCACACATCCCAGATAAGTGCTTACCCACTGGGCTTAAAGCTGATAAGGGAGGCAGCAATACCACCACAACCTATTTTGTCCATCTACTTTTCCTTCCTTTCTCAAAACGTCTGAAAGTTGAAACAAAATTTGTCAGGTTGAAATGTAACATTTTGTTTTAACATTAGCAAAACATTTTCTTTTTACTTGAAATCTTTTTGACATTTCGAGTTGCTGAAAAACTAAAAAAAAAGTTTTCAGTTTGATCCAAAAGAAAAAAAACTTTTTTTTAAAATTTTTTAAAATTGCCAGTGAACCAAAAAAAATATTATTCACCCAGCTCTAGCCCTAAAAGCTTAGCTGAATCAACCAAATTTTCCAAAATTTATGCAGCAGCTTTTAAGTGAAAAATGATTTCACATGGACGTACTAACTGACTAACTTACAGTTATATGAACAAACATGCAGTCCATGTAACAAAGTAATGTGTGTACTGGAAATACCAACTGTGAACGTCACAAGGGCCTGATGAAACACATCCTAGAATACTCAAATTGCTAACTCAGGAGGTATCTGAGCCATTAACGATCATCTTTGAGAAGTCATGGAAGACGGGAGAGATTCCAGAGGACTGGAAAAGGGCAAATATAGTACCAATTTATAAAAAGGGAAATAAAGACAACCCAGAGAATTATAGAACAATCATCTGAACTTCAGTACCCAGAAAGATAATAGAAAAAATAGTTAAGCAATCAATTTTCAAACATCTAAAAGATAATAAAGTCATAAGAAACAATCAGCATGGATTTGTCAAGAACAAATTGGGTCAAACTGACCTAATAGCTTTCTTTGAATTGGTAACAAGTATTGTGGATAGTGGGGAAGTGGTAGATGTTGCATATCTTGACTTTCATAAGGCTTTTGATACTGTCTCACATGACCTTCTCATAAACAAACTAGGGAAATATAACCTAGATGGAGCTACTATGAGGTGGGTGCATAACCAGTTGGAAAACTGTTCCGAGAGAGTAGTTATCGGTGGTTCACAGTCAAGCTGGCAGGGCATATCGAGTGGGGTCCTGCAGGGATCAGTTCTGGTTCTGGTTCTGTTCAGTATCTTCATAAGTGATTTAGATAATGGCACAGAGAGTACACTTATAAAGTTTGCAGATGATACCAACCTGAGAGGTGTTGCAAGTGCTTTGGAGGATAGGATTAAAATTCAAAATGAGCTGAAATGATTAAATTCAATAAGGACAAATGCAAAGTACTCCACTTAGGAAGGAACAATCAATTGCATACATACTAAATGGGAAATGACTGCCTAAGAAGGAGTACTGCAGAAAGGGATCTGGGGGTCATAGTGGATCACAATATTGGTCAACAGTAACACTGTTGTGTTAAAAAAAAACAAAAAACAAACAAACAACCCATCACTCTGGGATGTATTAGCAGGAGTGTTGTAAGCAAGACACAAGAAGTAATTCTTCTGCTCTACTCCGCACTGATTAGGCCTCATCTGGAGTATTGTGTCCAGTTCTGGATGCCACATTTCAGGAAAGATGTAGACAAACTGGAGGAAGTCCAGAGAAGAGCAACACAAATGATTAAAGGTCTAGAAAACATGACCTGTGAGAGTAGATTGAAAGCATTGGGTTTGTTTAGTCTGGAGAAGAGACGACTGAGAGGGGACATGATAACAGTTTTTAAGTACATAAAAGGTTGTTACATGGAGGAGGAAGAAAAATTGTTCTTCTTAACCTCTGAGGATAGGACAAGAAGCAATGGGCTTAAATTGCAGCAAGGGTGGTTTAGGTTGGACATTAGGAAAAAGTTCCTAACTGTCAAGGTGGTTAAGCACTGGAGTAAATTGTCTAGAGAGGCTGTGGAATCTCCATCATTGGAGATTTTTAAGAGCAGGTTACACAAACACCTGTCAGGGATAATACTTACTAGATAATACTTATTCCTGCCATGAGTGCAGGGGCCTGGACTAGATGACTTCTCACAGTCCCTTCCAGTCCTATGATTCTATGATAATGGCACTCATTTCCTCCACCCATGGTGCACGGTGTTTTAGCGTGGTGGGTCATGATTTCCCAAAACACAATGTACACTGCTGCTTCTCTCGCTGACATAATGGGGAATAAATATCTATATATGTACTACTGAAATGCCCAGGAGCTAGATGCTATGAACCACAGGTGCTCAGATATTAGTACTAGATAGATTAGATAGCATAAGGCAAGATGTCTCCAGCGCCATAGAAGGGATCATGATGCATTCTGGAGGTGGCATCTGGAGTATAGTATTGAGCTTATGGTATATTATTTTAGCTATTAAGTTATAAATCCAGCTGGCATGTTCTCAGAATTACACAGCCTGGGAACCTTACTGGTCAATCATATTGACCTCTGAGTCCATGTAATTTCACATGAAGCTTAATACAATGACAAGCATAGAATTTTACATACACATATACCAATACCACTGTAAATATGTACAATATCATGTGCATGCATATTTGTAACCATGTTTACAATTTATCTCCTTACACTTGTTCTTACCTGCTTCAGAACTGGTACATTCTTGAACTGCACTAACTGAACTAGGGGGCAAAACGTCATCATCAAAACTGATAAGATCTCCTTCCTCAACTGGTTTACTTTGCAAAGTACATGTTGAGAGGTTGGTTGGAGCTGATGACTCTCTCAGAGACTTGAAAGCTGTTGCTTGGGAAGCTACCGAGAGACTGGGAGCAGTGATGATTGGTTTTAGTAAGGTCGAATGAGGGGCAGGACTTTCTACAGAAAGAGACTTTTTGGGAATGAGTGGCCTTGGAGCAGGAACTGGGAATTTCTTCTGTCCATCATTGTTCTCTGAAGCTGACCCATTCCTTGCATCAAGCAAATCATTACTAGTACTTTTTACAAGGCCAGGTTTTGGTTTCTTTGGCAATTCAGGTTTGGTTATGACATTACTCCCAGCTTCTTGAGGTTGAGGGTGCCATTTCCTGGATGTAGCTTTTTGTGTATTTTCTGTCCATGAACCTGACTCTCCTGAAGCTCTCCTGGCCCCTAGCTCTGGTTTTGGAGCTATTATTGGCTTCTTTGCAGAAACAGTTGGTCTTGGGACAAATGACCGTGGAGCAATTTCTGGTTTCTTTGATAATCCTGAGATATCAGAATTTGCTTGGGATTCAAAAGCTTTGATCCTTGAACCAATACTATTTTGGCTTTTTTCTGTATTCATACTGTTTATCACCATGTGACTGTCCAATAAGCTATTATCTAAGAGGGACACTGGCTGACTTGGAGATGGCTCCCTTTCAGCTCGAGGCTGGCTCACTTCTTCCTGATTGTCTTGTGATTTGCTTTGACTATCTCTGACCACGGGTTTGAGATTGCCTTTTGATCTTGGTTTTGGCAGTGGACCTGTCACATTACTGGGATTTTCTTGGCACTTCCATTCTTCAGACGCTTCAGAGACAACTAAGGGAGCCTCATTTTCTGAAGGATTGCTATTTAAGAGAGGTCTGGGAGGTTTGAGAGGACGTTGCACTGCCAACAGAAAAGAGAAGCTTTCAAATTGTATTCTGACACATCTTAAACACAAATTTACTTTGTCATTTGGCCTCTCTAACCATTCTGACTGGAAATCTACCAACTATTTCCACTTAGAACTCACCTTTTCTTGTGTTACATTTGTCATTCTCCCTTTTTCAAGGGGGCAAAAATACATTACACTCTAGAAAGGAATTTATCTTTGCACAAATGCATAGAATTTACAAGTAATAAGTCCAAAATTACTTTGCTGACTTGCAGCACTTTCATTTTAACATACTCAAAGCACCATCAAATAAAGAAAAATATTTTAAAAAATGTTTCATGACATTGAGGGTTTCCCAGCAGAGGCTAGAACAAGGAATAGTACAGCAGCTTCTCTAACCAGCTTTGCGTACATCTCAGTCCTGACCTACAACCTCCCTGCTTTTTCATTCATTTTTTTTCAGATTCTCTGGCCAAAAAGGATTGCAAATACAGCTAAAATGGAAAAATACTTGTAATGGCTTTGTGGGGAAAAAATTAAATGCATTATAGCCTAGGGTGATATTAAAGAACAACACATTTTTACTTTTGACACACACTAGAATGGCGTATCAGGTCATCAGAAGTAAGAAGCAAATGCAGTAATTCATAGCAGCACCTAGTCCATAAGTGAAATACTTTTATTGGATGTAGAAAGGATTAAATTGATTTTTAAAAGCATCTCCAGAACATAATCTGTAAAATCTTTGATAATATGAAGTCCATAGAGCATTTACCTGGAACAATTTCAGATTCACAGAGAGTAGGTAGGTTGTTTTTTACATTACTTCTTGGCAAATGGCTGATTATTTCCTCTGGAAAGTCAGTCTGTGTTGCACACGTAGCAGTGCATCTAGAAGCAGCAGCATTATTGTTATTTGTTGTATTGACTTGCACTTGGTTAATTTCTTTTATCACCTGCTCATAAGATGGTGGAAGCTACAAAAGAAAAAAAAGGTAAAAATTTTAATGCGTCCATATGTGAAAATTTAAAAAACCCTACATGAATTCAGAAATGCTACACTGACATGTACAACAAAAATACAAACAAAAAAACCAGAGTACTTCTCTTTTAAGAGGACAATGAGTTCTGGTGATGTTATTGTTCTTCTTTGCACTTTAAAATTAACATGAATTACACATGTAACGTAAATACATCTCTTATCTGCTCACCTCAGCTGGAACAAGCTCATTTGTCCTCCAGTTAGTCTGGGAAGGAGGAGGGAATCCTAATCCTTGTGGAGTGACATTTCCACCTGGAAACCAGGAGGATGGTCTGAGAGGCTCAGCAGCAACTATTGTAATCTCAGGACGTCTGCAAAGAAACATAAACAAGGTGATGTGCGGGAGAGGGAAGGAATGACTGACTAGCAAGTTTTACAGTAATGATTTAAATAAACACTAAAATAATATGTTTTCCTAGTAGTTCCAATTCTATTCCTGACTTTGCAAAGATGCCTTATATGATTTCATACAGTCACTTAACCTTTCTGGCCCCAGTCGAGCAAGCACTCAGGGTCCCCATTCAGCAGAGCACTTAAGTACATTCCTACCCCTAAGCAAAAGAAAAATTCTACTGACTACAACAGACTATTCATGTACTTCAAGGTAGGCATGTGCTTAAGTACTTTACTAGAAGGTGTCTTTGTGTCCTTGCAGAATAAAGTGGTTTGGGAATCTTCTGATGAAAAGGCACTAATAAATGCAAAGCATTGTTATTAACTACTGTGCAGAAATAATGCAAGGCAACAAAACAAATTTAAGATGATTTTTTAAAAATTAAGATGCCTTACCCCACATAGTGCAAGGATTGGGGATAAATGTGTACTTTTTCACCTGTTCAGCCCAGTGAGAAAACAAATTGCAACATTCATGTCATGATTTTTTTATTCACATTTATTGATTTTTTATTTTTTTATTTTGTGGCACAACATTATAAGTACAACATGTTGAAACTGCAACAAACTTATTGTGAATATTTAGGCTGATTTTTTTTAATGAATTTACTTCAGCCGTGCTACTTGTGTTCATTTCCTTTGATCATTTACAAGACTGAGTTTTAACCAACAGGAATACTCACAGAAAGCTAATTGAAGGCTACACAAGTGAGTTTTCCTGCTGAGAGTTTTTGTGTGCTAATCTAATCAGAGAACAAAAACACCACCATGTGATATATCTGACCAATTAGAACTATCCTTAGTTTGAATAGAGAATATTGAATATTCATGCAGAATTGTTCATATTGAATCCCACAGAGTTTAAAAATTCACAAAGATTACAAGTAATTTGGAGTGAAGACCAAATCTGAGGAAATCATGAGGAAAAGAGGCTGAAGTTTTCAACCACTTAATTTGTTCTAATTTATGGACATGGATCAAATTACTGCTGTTTTCTCTGTTTTTTTGTATGCCATTGTTCACGTGTGATTCTAGGCTCACTTATGCTGTGCCTCCTAAATATATTTAATAAACAATTTAGACACTTTTCAGAATATCTGGTTGGCAGTGAACAGTTCTCAACATCATTAATAATAATATTAAATGTTACCACACTGCACTGGCTACCTACTAACAAGTGGCAGAAGCTGGGGGAAATTTAATGTGTTGATTTAGAAAGCCTTACCTGGTTTGGTTCTTTGATACCTAAAGGCTTGTCTACAGGGAGAATTTTAGGAAAATCTCTCCACAGTGCTAAAGGAAGGGTAATCAAGCCTCAAACTCTGTGGGGCAGAGCCTGTCCTTTTGTTATACACCCAATATAACACGGTCCTCGGGAGCCAAAAAAATCTCACCGCCGTATAGGTGAGACCGTGTTATATCGGGTTCAGGCTGGTACGGTGTACCAGCAAGAGCCGGTATGCTGTGCCAGACTGGATCGGCTTCCCCGGCAGTGATTTAAAGGGCCAGAGGCTCCAGCTGCTGTGGGGAGCCCCGGTCCCTTTAAATCACCGCCAGAGCTCTGGCAGTGGGGCTCGGGTGGTGATTTAAAGGGACAGAGGCTCCAGATGCTGCCAGAGCTCCGGCGGTGATTTAAAGGGCCCGACACTCCCCGCAGCGGCTGGAGCCTCTGGCCCTTTAAATCATTGCCGGAGCTCTGGAGGGATTAAAAGGGCCTGGAGCTCCCTGCTGCTTTACCGCTTTATATCCGAATTTGTGTTATATCGGGTCGCGTTCTATTGGGGTAGAGGTGTATTTATGAACAATGCTTAGCACAATGAGAACCCATTCCCTGATTCCAAACTCTAGGTGCTACAACAGCATAAATAATGATAATGCTTCTGAGTGTAAATCAGTTGCCTACAAGAGTAAAGGATGTATTCTCTATCCCCCAACACCGATATTCAGTATTGCACAACTGTGCTCTGTGGAACCTTTCAAGATATTCTGCATAATAAAATATTTTGAGAACCAAACAGTGTTGGGAGGGATCCGGAACATCTCTCTACTGTGAAACTGTCCATAGAATGAAAAGCTTGGCAAACACTTTGCTTTATTAATGAGTTGTATGCCTTTCTTGGCCATTGCGGGATGCTGGATATCTGGCTACATGGACCATTTGCTATGGTAACTTCTTCCGTCATTTTGCTATCAGAAAATGCACAAATATCTGTTTAAAGGGTACTTTTAAAAAAGGATAGGAAGGGATAGAAAGTCAGCACCCAGAGATTACAACAGGTTAATTGGGACTCCCTTTCTGAGAAGCTGTAGGGGTGTGGGTGTGTGTATTTAAGTTTGTATTTTCAACCTGAAACGATCACCTAGAAATGGAGGCCATAAGTTTTTTTAAAAATTTCAGACCAAAAAAATCCATCTTCTTAAAAGCTCATTATTTTTAAAATGTATTTATTTCTTTGGTTCCAGTCATTACTACTTTTACACAGAAAAATCAGAAAGGGAAAAAAAAAAAAACAGAAGAAAAGGACAAAAGTAGGATCCTGATATGATCCGTTAAAATAAACTCTAAAGCCAACTATTAGGATGACATGTGGTTGAAATATAAATAACCATGTTATACCTTCTCTCTCTCTGATTTTCAGTATGAGAAGAAGTCCGAGAAGCTATTAAAGTAAAAGAAAGAAAAACAAAGTTAATCTGGACTTGTACAGCAACAAAATAAAGATAGTAATACTAAAATTGTCACCAAGCTATCATAAACGTAACTGACTGTACATAGCATTTGATCATAAACTACAGATTTCTAAGAATGGCCATATCTAAATAAAAATTATTTGTATTTAACAAGAGAAAAATTTTAAAAGCTATTCTTTAGCAATACTTTCAGATTGACACAGAATATACATATTTACACACACACTGGAGTTAAAGAATCCCATAAGACATGTTGTGTGATTCAGAACACTTGCAGAGAAAAGAAGGAAAAAATCCAAAACAGTTACCACAATATTAAATACATATGATTATGCTTAAAACCACGTGAAAGCTGTGAAAGAAACTTAACAAAAGCAAGAAAATTAACGAAAGCAAAGCTACCACATCCTAACACAGACTTTTGTGCCTTTTGATTTTCACCACTCCGTGAATTAAGAACAGAGTAATAAACCTTAACTTTGTCTTTTGACAGTGTATTTCCTAGACTTTGTGTAAAAAAAACCCCATACATGTTTGTTAGTTCAAACTTTTGGTTTGGTTTAATAATTATTTTTTAAAAATCTAATCCAATACAAAAGATGTTTACCTGAAAAACTATTTCAGACTACTGGGTAAATATTTAATATAATTGTGTGCAGGAGAAATTTACTTAGCACTGCTTATTAAAAAATTAATTCAATGTCCACTTATCAGTGTTTAAATTCTCAGGCATTTAATTCACACAAATAATGAGACCATTTCTGGGCTAATAGTTATCTACATTTATTTTTTATATCTACTGCATTTTGGATTTTCACAAGCTCATTAAATCCTCACTCTCTAATCCTATATTTTTGTCATACTTACATTCAAATATTTTTTTTAAAGGCCACACTAACTTTTTAAAATGTGGTTAAATAACAAAATAAAACAAAACAAAAAAGAAATTAGCTCTCAGCTGAATCTTTGCATAGCAAATGTGATTTAGGGAGAAGTAAAGTTTATTGTGCAAAAAGCTGACAATTGTACCATTATTATGCCATCATAGACTGATAGCTGAAATCAGCAAAGCACCGCTTGAAAAAACCCCAGCATAGTATTGTCACAGACATACCTCTTCCACGGGGCATTTTTGATGTGCACTATTCATGAGTGCTAGAGGAAAAAAAGAAGGGGTTAAAGTAGAGAAAGAGGGTGCAGGGAAGAAAAAGAACAATCCAAGGTTCCTATATGTCAATAGACAAGATTAACTGGATTCGTGTTGTTAGTCACACAAGAATAGTGCAGATTTCGCACGGGTGGGAGGTGGGGTGTAAAAAAACCTGATAGTTCAAAATAAAATTTATTTAAAAAAAATCAAAAGCAATTTAATTGAGTTTTTAATTTCTATTCTCACACTGAATTTTATGGAGCTTTACTTATTGCCTGGGGATGTCATCTTAATTGTGAACAGGAAAACTGAGGAAGAAAGGACCTCTGTACTGTTGATTTCAAATAGGAAAAGTGGCATAGTTTGAATGCTCTTTTTAGGTATGTATTAATTGATGTCTGCTTTGATATAAACTCTCTTGTTTTATTTACTTTATAAACAGATGGGATATATTTTATACACTGATGGTCTGACCCAACTCCCAAGAAGTTGAATCAGATTCTTCAATAACATGCATTCTACCCATTCCCAGCTTATCCTTTAACCCCCACGTATGCATAAATATACATTTCCCTTCTTAGATTTCCCTTTCACTAAGAATAGAGAAAAGAGGTAAATCTCTCCAACTGGTAAGAGACACCTATTTGCAATAAGTGTTGTTATAACCATGTTGGTCTCAGGATATTACAGAAACCAAGTGGGTAAAGTAATATCTTTATTGGACCAACCTCTATTAGTGAGAGAGAGAAGCTTTCACCAAGCTCTTCTTCAGGTCTGTGAAATGTATTCAGTGTCGCAGCTAAATACAAGGTGAACAGATTGTTTAGGGTAAGTAGTTACATATTTCAAGGGACCATTCAAGGTGAAAAGGCACATTAAACTTCTCCAGTCATGAGGGTATGGGGGGGAAATAAGGCAGGTGGCTGTAAGGGGTTATAGATTGGTGTAATAAGCCATAAATCCAGTGTCTCTGTTCAGCCCTTAAATTCATAATTTTTCTAGATACTAAAAATTAAGTTCCCAGGCTTGTCTTTTGAAGGTGTTGTGCAGGTTTCCTTTGAGGACGAGGACTAAGAGGTCAGATATAGAGGGATCACTTTGTGAAAAGTTTCAGAGTAGCAGCCGTGTTAGTCTGTATCCGCAAAAAAAACAGGAGTACTTGTGGCACCTTAAAGACTAACAAGTACTCCTGTTTTTTTTGTGAAAAGTATTAGCAATATAAGTGTTCTACTCTCTGCACTGCCTCCCTATAAGGTAGCTGGCAATTGTCTGTCTTGTAAGTGCCAAAGCTGTTCAGTTACTATGACTCAGTTACTGCAGTGTTGTGAATGGCTAAAAAGTCCAATTCTTGAGCAATAGATTGTGTAGGAGTGATGCGCAAGGCCAGAAGATGAAACTGGTGCACTACTGGCACTTAAGGTCTGCTGCACTTTCCTCTTTGCTCTGTCTTCACTTTTCTCTCTCTCAGCCTCTGACTTCCTGGTGTAGCACAGTCCTCCAATGTAGCCTTTGCTAGCTGCCTTTTCCAGGCTTGCAGTGCAGATGTTGAAAGTTTTCAGCTCCCTCTTGCAAACTTTCTTGAACTTGAGCCTACGATGGCTCAGTGACCTTGGAGCATCCACAAGTTCTCCATACAGGTCCTTTGCCATGTGTCTATCATCCATCCAGTATAGATGACCAAACCAACAAAAATGTCTCTGTTTAAGAATAGTGAATAAATATTAAACTTGGCAATTTTGCTTTCTCAAATACTTTGGTATCAGGGACTTGTATGTGAAATCAAACTAAGACAGGAGGTGTGGAAAGTGTTAAGTCTTCTTCCATGCCTTCTGTAGATGGTCCAGGTCTTGTCACTATACAGCAGCATGCTCAGGACACACCTTGTGCCATAATCAATGTTTTCTTTAGACTGATCCCTGATGGTTAGACCAAATTTATCACAAGCTAACACAAAGCTTTTGCAAAGTTTCTGGAGTGCCTATGTGAAACAAGCCCTGAGCTGTTGGCAAAAAGAAGTTCTAATTCTGCTTTTAGACAAGCAGTGTTGAAGAGTTTTCCATCTGATCTTGCATGGAGATGTTTACTCTCAGTGCTAGATGAGAAAGTATGCAGTGGATTTTATTTCAGTGACTAGGAGCATTTCTTCAAATTATGCTGCAAACCAATCCTTATCTTGTGCAGTCTTTTTACCAAAAGCTAAGATATTCATCCAGAATGCACTCAATACTCCATCAGCATTCAGGAAGGGGCAATCAATGACATAGTTTCCCTGAGATTCATAGTGAATTGGAAACACCTTCCTTGGTCTTTTGTGTTATTGGATGTTCATTTGTGTGCAACAACTTTGTTTAGTACAATGGAATTTCTGTAGTGAAAGCCTCACTTTGCAGTATACATGTGCATGGTCTGTGTCACAGTCTGCACCAAGAAAACCGAGAGTATGGAGAACATCCTGCAAGTGTTTTCTAGAACTAACAATTAAATCCAGTTGGTGCTAGTGTCCAGATCTGGAGTGTCTCCACAAGACCTTTTGATGATGACTGCACTGAAAGTAAGTGTTGGTAATGCATGCTCCTTGGTTGATACAGAACTAACCATTTGTAATTAATTTTTTCCACTCTATGGTGGCAAGAACCTAGCAGACACATCTCATGATCTGAGCCGACCCTAACAATGAAGTATCCTAACAGATGCTTACTGATGATGCTATCAAGGTGCTTATAGAACAAATCCTTCTCTTCAGAAATGGAAGAAAGCATTGGGGCACATATATTGATGATATTGGCAAAACCACCTTTCATATATATTCTTAGTGATATAATTCATTCTGATGTTGCAATGGGACCCTTGCCAATCACTTGACATTTTTTCCACTGTGGACTGGGTGTAGGGTTTCCTCTCCTAGCCTTTGTAAAACCAAAAACTAGATGCTAGGTGGTAGCACCAGATGGAATTATTCTTTGTGGATATTGTTTTTCATTCCAACAGAGATCTGGCATTACCCCCATCAATCAGGGATTCCCGGTTTAGTCACTCGACCTGCAGAAGGTTGTACTGGGTTATATGGAACCAGTAGCAGGCCTTACATGCCTGACCTTATCCCTATGAGATACAAAGTCTTATTCAAGGTCTATGCCCTAATATTCAAAGTCCTCCATAAGATTAGTCCCAACTATTGAAAAGATCAATTCTCCCTCCATAACCATGAATTCCATCAACAGCTAAATTCCACTGGAATAATAAATGACACTTTCAACCAATGGGAGAAGTTCATGAGTGCAGGAGAAAGAATTTTCATAGGGCTTGGATCTAAACTATGGAACTCACTCCTGCAAATAAATAGAACAGCTCCGTCTGTGTAAGCTCAAAAGCTTGTCTCTCTCACAAACAGAAGTTGGTCCAATAAAAGATAGTACTTCACCCACCTTGTCACAGCTCACACTGCATTCAAAAGCAAATGGAAAACCTCTTTTTTCAGCTTAGCTTTCTGTCAATAGGCCTCTCTCTCTCTCTCTCACACACACACACACACACACACACACACACACACACACACACACACACACACACACACACACACAGTTAACCTGACCCAATCAATAAATAAAAGCTCTGCCTAGCTGAGTTTAATCTGACAGGCAGAGATGGAACAGAGAGTTTACTTTACTTTAATTACTCAAGAGATGAGGGCCCTATACACACTTAGATATATATTTATATATAGACATCGAAAAGATATATAGATATTAGTCCACTCAAAGTGTCAACTTGGTTTCATTGAATCTTCCAGGCTACATGACCAGTTGTGTTGTTTTGTTCAATGAGACAGATGTTATTTCCTCTCTTTAGTTTAAAAAATAAAATAAAATAAAATAAAATGGCTGGAAGACCTTTTCCCCTGGAGGTGAGAAAAGAGGAAGCAGGGGTTGGGACTATGTGGCAGTGCACATGGACCGGGGGGTAATCCAGCAGAGAACTACTCTGAGTGGAAGTGTGAGGATGTGTGTGTTGTTTATCTTAATGTACAAATCCTACACAACATCTTCCTATTATGCTAACAAATAAGAATTTAAAAATAAAAGTATTAATATTTATTAAAAAGATATTTAAAAGTAGGTGCACGTCTTGAAAAGAAGCAGTCCCTGAGTTTTTTTCAGTCTCTCCAAAAAATCATCTGTACTTCAGTGAAATTAAATTACTTGCAAAGGATTTTTTTAACAACTGGACTTGCAATCTTTTTTGCTTCTTTATGATGATGGAAGAGTTTCTTGTTTTCCCTGCCCATTTTTTAACCTTAGAATGACAGCTTTCTGTGCTTTTAAAGAAGGACCTTTTGGTCTCAGGAATTTGTATTGTAAGCTCTCACACCTTCACTGAAGGGGCAGAGGTGAAAACAATTACAGCCTTGCTCCGCAGTGTTCTTTAGTTGATGGAGTTGAATAGCTGTTAACAAAAATAAAGTTTTAATCTTCCCTTCTCCTCTCAGTGGCTCAGCTTCCAGTCTTGTAATTCTCATGAGCTCATCATTTCAATACTTCTAGCATAACTGGAGAGAATTTTAGGATAGATAAGACCTGCATTTCTAATATTTAAAAAAAAAAAGGCAGGAAAAATGTAACTTGGCACAATAAGTCCAATTGTTTTTCCTTTGTGGGTGACCGTTAAAAAGCATGCCCCTATTTTTGTCCCCTAATATCCTATTTATGAATGTCAAATACTGACAGCTTTAAGTTCAAAGCGTAATGCCTTTCTCATGGAAATCAATGGGAACCTGTTTCCATTTCAGTGTGCATGTTCATGGGTAAGATGGTTGTTACCTTGAATTCAGCTCAGAGCCATTCATTGCCATAGAAATGCTGACACTTTCACAGGTATATATTAGTAATATTAGATAAATACAAATTAATGCTATGGTTGGAGGAAACAGAACAAAAACCTGAGTTCTCCTTTAGCCCTTTCCATTTTATGGCTTTCAGGGGAAAAAAAAAATCTTCATGACTGATTTGACATAACTTTCTCTTTAGGAGGATTTGTTTCTTTCTGTGAATGTCCATGAGTTGTCACAGTGTGCTTTTAATTCCAGTACTGCATGCAACTTTCTTTAATGCTTCATCTGCAATGGCAATAGGTACAATATAAATGATAATATATTTTAAATAAATATTAATTCTGAGAGTTCTAGATTTCAAAATTTGCATTCAGTTTCCTTCTTGCAACCAGTATTTTTGTATTTCTTTCATTCCAACTGAATGTGCAGCGGTAAGAGAGTATATTATGTGTTTTGGATAGGGTTATACTCTAGTTCCTTTATGACTGGAGTTTTTCCCCTCATCCTTTCCCCTTTAGATAATATTCTTGCTAACTAGTTTGTTTTTCTTTTAAATTTGACGCACATATGGATTATTGTTTTCAGTTATGAGAAGTTTAAAAGGCTATCAGACATGTTTCACAATTGGACCTATGGAATCATATTGCAAATTTTCAACATAGGATAAAAAGTAATAAGCCTGTTCTGACAAGAAGGTTTGATTTTCAACTGAGTCCAGAATGTAAAGCTCTTTGGGAAAGGGCTATGCCTATGTTTGTACAGAATCTAGGTTCAGAGTTGCCATCCTGTTTGGGCCACTGAGCATCACTGTAATATGAATATCACAATCATATTTTTCAATTCCCAGGAAATTGCAGTTTTGGCCATTTTTTTAATTTCATTTAAAAAAAATATGAAACACGGATTTGTTTTTTATTGTGGCAGATTCCACCATTTTTATAATTTCTAATTTTAATTATAATTAACTAATTTCATTTTTAATTAGAGACGCCAAAACCTCAGACATGAACACCCCCAAACGTTGCGGGAAGTCCAGGTCCAAAGTGTGCAGCACAGACTCTTTTTAGTCAATTTTAGTCCTAGCAATTGTAGTTTCAGAAAATGAGTTCTGTCTATTACATCTTTCAATAACCATAGCTAGTGTGATCATGATGAATTTTAAAATAATGCTAATTGTTTTAAACAGCAAGGATATGTACTGATCATTCTAACTGCAGATTCTCTTAGTGCTTTCGCATCACGAGTAAGACATTCTTGCCCTCAGTCCAGTATAAAATGCAATACATTGGCATTTCTAAGAAATTATTCTTATCATGGTATATCTATCTAGGTACTTATATGGCCTCCATCACTGTAATATCTGAACATTTCCAGATAATTAAAACAGAAAAGCAAACCATACTCTCTCTGTTCCTTCCCCTACCCATAGGAGTAACTTGGAATAGTTAGTACAATGTGTGTGTGAGTGTGAGGGTGAGAGAGAGCAGGTTGTGTGTCCGTAAGAAGCGATTATGGGAAAGCTAAGTTGAAGAGAAAAGTTAAAAACAAACAGACAAACTGATTTCACAAAAGTCTTACTGGATAATTTTCATAAAACAAGAGGTTCAGATAATTGGGAGCATTGTTGTTATGAAGCTCTTTAAAACCAGAGTGCTGAAGCTAGCACCTCAATAAACTCCTAAACTTCACTCAGGCAGAGTTTAGGAGCCTCTATCATGCGGAACATAACTGCTCTGCAGGACTGAAGGTCCACGCGGGAGGCATGCTCCAGTCAGACAGTTAATAGCCCCAGGGAACATAACCAAATTTTGGTCAAACCTAGTGTTTCAGTTAATTGCAGTTTGAATGTAATAGTGCATCTGTGAAAGAAAGTCAGTGAAATCTTAGGGACGTGTAGCTACCAGCTAGTCATATTAATGCAGAAGTATAGATGGTAAACCTTGAAGTGTACCAGGAAAGTACTGCTTGCAGATATCAGCATGAAGAAATTTTCATGGCAGACATCACTCGAGGATAAACTAAGTTGCCAAAGCATGAATCCAGGAGCTTAAAACAAAGTGTACATCTGCCGCCACAAAGAAAAGGGCAACTGTCAGCTTCTGGCTCATCTAGCTACAGCCCTACCATTGTGGGAGGGCCTGTCCAGACAGGGACATTCCACCTGCAGCTGCTGCCAATCACTCAGCTTCCTCACCCCACCCACAAAAGGGTATTAATAAAGGTGAGCTATAAAACCTGCTGTCCACAATGCAAGTTACTACTGCTCCTCTTACCTCTAGCCACATTCTTGCCTAGCAGATGACATCAGTGGAATGAGTCATAAAACATCTTCCTGTGCCAGCCGCTGCTATACCTGGCTCCAGCTATACTTGTACACTTTCCCATCCTTGCCCAAGGCATGAACCCCACTCTTCTCCATCTCATTATTACAAACTTTCACAGACTTTCACCGTCTGTTTGGTTTTTGCCTTCTCTGACATAAGTCTTATTTTCAAATATCTGTTTTGTTTAAACTGGAAGACATATTGGGCTGGCTTTTCATTAGCCAATGTTTCTTTACAGTTCAGGTAATCACATATGTTTATTTTTATATATAAATACTGAATTTCTCTAAATAGTCCATGTGCTTTATTATTATTTTTGTTTGTATTATAATAGTGTCTGGAGGCTCCTACCATAATAAGGGCCTTATTGTGCTGAGCATACAATACATAGAGCCCTGGCTGATAGAGCAGTTATTAAGGCTAGGAAATGGTGGAAATGGAGAGTAAGAAATTGGGGGTTGTACCCCTTACTACTATTTCTCTCTGTCCTCTAAATTGTGACATCCTAACTTTACTAAGGAAATCAATCTCAGGAAGAAGGGACTCTGCTGAGCTACCTAGCCATTTGAAATTATATGTTTTTATCTCCCCAGCTAGGGCTACAGTCAGGGACAGCAGGAGAGAAATAAAACTCCCCACTCCTCTACTAAAAGCAGAGAGAGAAGGAGAGAGATAACTCCCAGCTTCAATCCATTTTAACCACTGTCCTCAGGTTGTAAACTTTGCTGACAGCTGTCATGAGGCCTTGCAAATGGAAGCTAATGACACCACGGAAGTTGAGATTCAGAAAAAGAAAGAGGTTTCTAATGCGATCAAGGAAATATTGTTACAGTACATACTGTACATTCTTGAGATTAATATTAAGAGTGAGTTGGGATCAGTCAGAGCTAGAATTTTGATTCAGGACTATCAATAACTAAGATTGTTGGCATCCAGGTGACTATGTTTTTATATATTCTGTCTACATAAATATATAATGGCTGTTTCACCCCTTTCTAAATCATGGGATATGTCTCTCTGAATATTTTAACACACCTGATCATATACTAGTACTATATTATCATTACTTATTATTTGTTTTGTATTTGCTTGATTGCTCATTGAGAGAAATTATACATGTAATTGCCATAGATGGCGCACGAGTCTTTCCTTTAGGGAAGGCTATGGAGCGCCAGAAGCTCCCTAGAAGTGTGTGTGGGGGGGGGGCACTCCAGCACCCAGACCATGGCCCCACCCCTGTGAGGTCCCACCCCTTCTTGGCCTCTTTCCCCTGAGGCTCTGCCCCCACTCCGCCTCTTTCCCCCCTTCCCGTAGACCCCATCCTCACTACGCTGCCTGGTGCTGGGCATTATGCTCTGCTACAGGGCTCCTCACTGCCCCCCCACTCCCGGCTCCTCACTGCCCCCTCCCCACTCCCTGGGTTCCTTACTGCCCTGAACACCCCCCCTCTGGCTCCACCCAGGCTCCTTACTGCCCCCTACCCAGGGCTCATTGCTGCTCCACCATGCCCCCCAGGGTTAAGTCCTGTCCTTTCCTCCCTCTCACACCCCGTGAGGCCCTGGTAGAGGAAGGGGAAAGGCCCGTGCTGCAGCCGGGGGGCAAGGTGGCTCAGGGGTATGGCCGCCTGGGGAGCTCGTGGGGAGACAGGAGGTCCTGGGCTTCCACCACTTCCCCTTGCAGCGGGGAGGGCAGTGCGGCTTGTTCGGTTCCCCACCGCTGAGGGGCACAGGGAAGTGCTGCCTTCCCGGGTCACTGCCAAGGGGAGCTGGGCATGGGCGCATGGGCTGTGCCAGCAGCCGCACTGAGACCGCTCCACTGGCATTCTGCTCTGGGATCCCCACCTGGCAGAGCGCAGCACTGTGGACAGCCTGGAGATGTGCCTGTGGGTGAGCAGAGCCAGAGCACCATGCCAGAGGCAGGCGGGGGGAAGAGGCAGAGTGGGGGCGGGGCCTCAGGGCGGAGCTGGGGCAGAGCTCAGGAGAGGAACTTAGGATGTGACCCACGCTGCATCCAGCATTTGCCCCCTGCATGGCCAGCCTTTTTTATTCTGGGGAGGCTTAACTCAGTGGTTTGAGAATTGGCCTGCTAAACCCAGGGTTGTGAGTTCAATCCTTGAGGGGGCCACTTAGGGATCTGGGGCAAAAATCAGTACTTGGTCCTGCTAGTGAAGGCAGGGGGCTGGACTCAATGACCTTTCAAGGTCCCTTCCAGTTCTAGGTGATAGGTATATCTCCAATTATAAAATATAAAAAGCCCTTTATACGTGCTACCCCTAGATAACTGCCTTTATATGTCTAGGATTTGTGAAATGTCACTTCATAATTGTGTAATGCTTTTGTGGATGGTTTTGTAACTAAAACAAAGGACTGTGGCGCAGACAATCTGGATTCAATTCCTGGCTCCAGTAGACTTCCTGCGTGACCTTGGATGAGCCACAATCTCTCAATCCCTCAATTTCCCATTTGTAAAATGGGAATAACAATGGCAGCACCGGTGTATAGAAGGTGCTGCGTTTTAAGCATAGCATCATGAAGACTTGTTCTGAGCAGTTAGCAACACAGTGCTTACAGTGCTGCTGAGCAACTTGTGCCCTGTCTATACTAGAGATCCCACAATTGCTAGCACAGGGGGGAGATGGATCAGTGATAGCAACAGTGGAGAAGTTTAGTAGGAAAAAACACACTAGTGTACATATAGCTGAAGACAAGATAGCTTTCTGAAATGCCAGCTAATGTCGTCAAAAGACAAACATGAAACACAGAAATGAAAACATTATTTTGGATGATTCCAACTGAAGTGAATATCTGAGAACGTCATGAATGGGGTTAAGAGGACAGAAAGAGAAGATAAAGAGAGAAGTTACATGAGGCATAGACTAGACTTTCATCCAAGGCTTAAAAACAAAATCTCTACCCCAAAATTAAACCACATTCATGGGTCCAAACCCAGCTCCCATTAAAGTCAATTTAAGTTTTACCATTGACTTTAATGAAAGCAGGAAGATGCTCGAACCAACCAGCCAAGTTAAAGTAGGCAAATAACAGCCAGATTCTTCAGAATCAGATATACACAGTTCACAGCACAAATGCACAGATAAGAGAAAGGCTAGTGTTCTGCAAGAAGAAATAACTCAGCAGCAACTGGGAGACATGGTCTAAAACAGGGGTGGGCAAACTATGGCCCGCGGGACAGATCTGGCCTGCAAGCCATTTTTAGCTGGCCTGCGAGCCGCACCACGTGGCTCGGCCCCGCTCCAGCACTTCAGCTGGGGCACTGGGTCAGGGGCTGGACCACGCGGTTTGGCCCCACTCCGATGGGAGATGCAGGGTGGTACCTGCAGATGGGGCAGTGTGCAGAGCCACCTGGCTGCGCCTCTGCATAGGAGCCATAGAAGGGACATGCCACTGCTTCCAGGAGCTGCTTCCAGGTAAGCGCTGCTCGGAGCCTGCACCCCTGAGCCTCTCCCCACCCCCACCTCCTGCCCCAGCTCTAATCCCCCTCCCACTCTCCAAGCCCTTCGTTCCTATCCCGGAGTATCCTCCTGCACCCCAAACCTCTCATTCCCAGCCCCACCCTAGAGCCCGCACCCCCAGCCAGAACCTGCACCCCTTCCCGCATCCCTGCCCCAGCTCTGATCCCCATCCCACCCTCTGAACCCCTTGGTCCCAGCCCAGAGCACCCTCCTACACCCCGAACTCCTCATTCCCAGCCCCAATTTTGTGAGTATTCAGGGCCCAACATACAATTTCTATTCCCCAATGTGGCCTTCGGGCCAAAAAGTTTTCCCACCCCAGTTTAAAATGAGGCAAAGCAAAAAGGGTTACAGTCTGTCAGATGATTAATGATTGTATAAACTTACCTTTGTTTAGTCATTTAATCTTCTCATAAAAAGTAGCCACTTGCTGGAAATGAAGATGCAGCAATTTGAAATTAAGAGACCCAAGAGTAGAAGAAAAATAGACTTACTTCTCTTGATTGCTGCTCTAATGGATGACAGGGGTCCTTGGCTTAATAAAGAAAAGAAAGAAAATTAAGTACATCACTAATCCACAGGGAAAAAGACAAGTAGCTCACATTACTCATAGCTTCCGTACCAGGTGGAAAGTACATTGTCATACACAAACTCACAGCACAGTATCTGGTTGTCTTTTACAAAAATAAAAAGGGCAACTTCATAATTTACAACAAGATTCATAAGAACATAAGAATGGCCGTACCGGGTCAGACCAAAGGTCCATCTAGCCCAGTATCTGTCTACCGACAGTGTCCAATGCCAGGTGCCCCAGAGGGAGTGAACCTAACAGGCAATGATCAAGTGATCTCTCTCCTGCCATCCATCTCCATCCTCTGACGAACAGAGGCTAGGGACACCATTCTTACCCATCCTAGCTAATAGCCATTTCATGTTTCCCTGCATCTCTTAGACTACAGAAATTTGTCTCAAATTGCAAATATATGTACCCACATCCAGGGCCGGTGCAAGGAGGTTTTGCGCCCTAAGCGAAACTTCCACCTTGCACCTCCCCCCCCTCACCCTGAGGTGCCCCCCCCCGCGGCAGCTCCCCCCCTCCGCCCTGAGGCACCCCCCTTGCGGCAGCTCCCCCCTCCACCCTGAGGCACACCCCCCCCCGCTCCAGCTCACCCCTGCTCTGCGCACGAGCACCCCGAGCACACCGTGGCTGCTTCACTTCTCCCGCCTCTCAGGCTTGCAGCGCCTAAGCTGATTGGCGCTGCAAGCCTGGGAGGCGGGAGAAATGAAGCAGCTCACCCCTGCCCCGCCTCCACCCCGAGCACGCCACGGCTGCTTCACTTCTCCTGCCTCCCAGGCTTGCGGCGCCAATCAGCTTAGGCGCCGCAAGCCTGGGAGGTGGGAGAAGTGAAGCAGCCACGGCGTGCTCGGGGAGGAGGCGGGGCAGGGGTGAGCTGGGGCAGGGAGTTCCCCTGCCTGCCACCCCCGCCCCCTTACTTGCTGCAGGCAGCCCTCCCTGCACTCCCCTGCCCCAGCTCCCTCTGCCTAAATGCCGGAGGCGACCGGGGTGGCCAAAGATCCGGCCGCTGCGGTCACTGCCGAAGAAAATGGCGCCCCCCAAATGCCAGTGTCCTAGGCGACCGCCTAGGTCGCCTAAACGGTTGCACCGGCCCTGCCCACAGCCAACTCTTTCTAATGAAAAATAGTATATGATTTTAAATCTAAGGTCATGCAAAAACTGCAAGATGATTTTCTTTTAAACTATTATGTTTTCTGAATAGTGTGCTGAAGTTCAGATTAGTCACATCAGATTGGAAAACTTTGGAAGATTATCACAGTTCATATATTATCAGATTACTTAGCATTTTATAACTGGACATTCTTGTAAATAAGCAAAAATGCAAACAATAAAATCCCACACTTCATTTGCTAAGCATTTTCAACAGCTACTTTAAAAAACGATTTTATCTTCACATTCAGCTGGGTTTGCAGCTTTCATTAACAGCTTACAGGGAAAAAACCCATGACTGGAAATTTGTTGATATGCAAGGACAGACAAATCCGTTTCTTTCTGGCAACTCATTTGTTTTCTTACTAGGGCTAAGGTCATTGATACTTTCCTTATGAGATAGTTATTTAATCTAGACATAACAGTGTTCCTTACTCTGCACCCACAATCCAGAAGAACTTGAGAACATTCACATTTTTAAAGTAGTATATTAACTTCAAGAACATAATATTAAGAATCTGGCAAAACATTAAGCCACAAGAAGTCTTAAAATCACTCAGTAATAACCCTATTCTGAAGCCAAACATGTTTTACATAGTACAGATAAAAAATAAGGCCCAACTCTTTAGTGAGAATTCTGTGGGAAAACCAATATTCATGTTAAAGGCTAAAGACTAATTTGTACCAAATACAGTATATTTAATAGAGTGTCTTTAATACAAACAACTGACTTTACATAAGACTTTTCCACCCCTGCAGCTCCACAAGTGGTACCAATGGCGTGAGTATTAGTGTAGACGGACAACTGGCATAAGGCCTGGCAGTAATGGGAGACTAAAAGTAATCCAGCAAAACATGTTTTTCAATCAATTCTCGGAATGTAGGGGGGACAATTTTTTGTTTCAGAAATGGAGGAAGTGACCTTTAGTAGTTGTCCAGAAGGGGACTGAGGACCAGTGGCAGATTTAGGGTTAGTGGGGCCCCGTGCGCAGCTTCATTTTTGCCCCCCCAAAAAACCCAGCCAAGAAGAAGAACATTCCTTCGTATCTCCTCCCCACTTTTCATTCTTTTGTTCTTCATCCTCCTCCTATATTATAAGTAATAGGAAATAAATGAAAATAAAGTGAGGTACCTTGATTGTTTTGGAGTCTAACTTTTTTTCCCAGAGACCATTTGAAAATTGCTGAGCGTCTCGGCGGACCACTTAATGATCTTTCCAAAAGTTGTTTGTACCATTAGCTAACTATTGTAAAGTGCTTTGAGTAAGAGCTCTTTATTTAAAAAAAAATAAAATAAAAAATCGTAATAACCTTTCCTCGGTCCACCTGAATGAAGTTCTCGGACCACAGTTTGAGAACTTCTGGTCTAGATGAAAGCTTGTATTTGCATTACGCTAACATGAAAAATGTGTAAAAATAAGAAGTATAGATGATGCATGAATGGAAAAATAAAAAAGTTAACTTCCTCTGAAGAAACATTCAAATTTGGGGGGGGGGGGAAATGTATTCAGATAGCTTTTTTCTACACTTTTTCTTTACAAAATTGTCAATTAAGTTATCGTAAGTAATATTTTGTAAAAAGGCACTTTCAATTGTCAATATTGCCGAACTTGTCAAATGTTCCTGACTCATCGTATTTCGCAAATAATTTTTAAGTCATTTCAATACAGAAAAAGAACGTACACCAGAAGCATTTGTGACAGGTATTGTTAAAAATATTTTCAGAATGGTTTCTACTTTTGGAAAGGTTGCCTGCAAACCGTCACGTACAAGTCTATACAAATCAACTGGTGATCTTGAAGCACAAACCTCATCATTTTCAATAAAATGAATGAAATGTTTCGCTTCATCTTAAAAAAGATTTGTGTCTATGTCCTCTCGGTAGAATTTACTTAATTTCTTACTGTAGTGGCTTTTAGCATTTTTGTCCATACTTCTGTCAAAAACCACACAAAATAAATCAACAGTTTTCTTTAGAGATTTACCTCCATTCTGCAATTGCACTATTATTGTGCCACAAATAACACTGACCATCTCAACGATGATCTTCTCTTTCCCTTTTAAATTGATTTAATTGTCTCTAGTTTAATCAAAAAATAACTTCCTGCTTTTTTTACGCTCATCAGATATATCAGAGGAACCTATCTTTTCTGTTAATGTTAGTGCCTCTGCTTCCACTGAGCCATAGCCATTTTGAACGTCCATGACAAAACTTAACTGAGGCTAACAATTGTACAGCATTCAATAAATGTGTATCAACCTTTTGCAGCAATTTGCTAATGGCATTCATTCTTTGAAATAAACAGTTCCACAAAAGAGTAAGAACAGCAATATTGTATTTTTCAAACTTTTCTGCTAAAGATTTTGCTTCAGTTTTTGCATGCAATTTTTCAGAATTTGATGTGGCTATGTCTCATAAGGTTTTCTTTATATCATCATAGCTCATTTTCAAAGCCAAAACAGCATCTGCACGAGCAGACCACCTGGTGTCACAAATTCTTTTGGCTGTCAAATGTTTTTCATTTGCCTGCTCCAAGCGTGATTGTAGCATACTCCACCGATGCGTGGAAACCAAAAAAGAGGCATACATGTTTTGAACAAAGTCAAAAAAATTTGTAGCTCCCTCACAAGGTTCGGCTGCAGAGATGCAGATTAAATTTAAGGAATGGCTGGAACATGGTGTGAATAAAGGAGAGGGGCTTGCATTGTCTAGTCTTTATTTTCCTGCCATATTTGCGGCATTATCAAAGCTCTGCCATGGCAATTTTTGATGTCCAAACCTAAATTTGCAATTATTTTCAAAACGGTTGTCTCTAGACATTCAGAAGTGCAGGATTTTAGCAGGACAAAACAAAGAAATCACTCTACAACTTCACCACTGCCGGACACATATCTTAAAATTCATGTTAATTGGTCTACATGACTCACATCTGGTGTTGAATCGACCATTATGGAATAGTACGCAGCATCCTTTATTTCATCAGTGAATTGGTTTCTGAGCCTCTCTGTCATTATAGTGATGAATTCATCGTAGGTTTGGTGTGTTAAGAAGTTCTTCTTCCCTGAGCCACAATACTGATAATTTTTCAAATATTTTTTGAGAAAATTGTCAAATTCACTAAGATATTCAAGGCAGGTTAAAAAATAACCTTTTCAATTTGACAATGATGACTCATTATGTCCTCTTAGAGGTAGTCCCAAAGAAGACAACAATTTGACTGTGGCAACAACACGTCTCAGCACTTTCCTCCAGTAAGAACACTCCTTTTCAAACTGAGCTGATAACACAGAATCAGTTCTTACACTTTTGAATGAACTTACATATAGCATTAATATGAGCTTTGGAAGTTTCATGATCAACAATATGTCTTGCAACTTTTCTCCAATTGGAGTGCCCGTCGAAGAATGTTGGTTTTCCTTTACTATGGTCAGAGAATAATTTGCAAACATAACAGTAGACTGCCTGAGTGGTTTCCAGAAGGGGGGAAAAAAAATCAACTAAATTCTCATTTCTGTCTTCCCATTTTTTTTCATGCTCAGAAAATGGGACTCATGAACACCTATAAATTGCTTTTGTCCTGCACCTCTACTCTTATCTCAAATTTTCCATATTACCTACGTTTTTTGGTTAATTTACTAAGAAATATTCTATCAAATCCAATTAAACAGATTTTGGCCATAATGCAATGTCTTCAGGGAAGGTTTCTTCCCTTACTTTGACAAAATTACCAATATTTTGTAGTTCCATTGTCACTTCAGAGTCCACTTGTTCAACTTTTGCAATTGTTGTGGTATCCCAACTTGGCAAGTGATCAGATAATTCAGATGTTTCCACACCCATACTTTTTGATGACTGTCCACTACTCAATACTTCAAGCTTTTTAAAATATGACGACAAACTCTCGTTTTGCTTAGCTTTGTCTTCCTACCTTGCCTTCATTTTTTTGCGTTTTTGACTGCCAGACTCATAATGTCGCTTCATTATTGCTAAAAAACTGATCTTGATTTCTGGCAGATTAAAAATGTCTGAAAGAGCAGAGGTGTAGCCACGTGTGGGCCGTGGACTGCCCAATTAGGTTTAACACAGTTAATCCCACATTTTTTATCAGGCTTTGTAAAAATAGGATTTTGAACCATTACATACTAGTGACAAATTACAGGCACTGTTGCAAAGTGTGGGGGAGGGTGCTTTTGTTCAATTGGATAATTGATCAAGCAGACAGACTTTGACTGGCAAATGATGATTTCCCTTAGTTGCTGTTACTTCTTTGCTAGACTACTTCAAAAAACCACGTTTCCACAGTTCGCAAAATAAGTTCGCAGAATGCAGAAAGCCTGGACCACTTTGCGACTTGCAACAGTTATTACATTCAGTAATTTGTCTGATTTGTCCTGCATTTTGGGGCCCCCAATTGTTAGGAGCCCTGTGCCACTGCACAGTTTGTTTCATAGTAAATCCGCCACTGCTGAGGACTGGTAACATGGTCCTGCCACTTACTGGAGCAGAAGCATAGTCTACACCAAAATTCTAGATCCCGTGAAATTTTACGGTAGAAATTCAGAAGGCCATAGAAGAAAGTTCTCATATTAACCCCCATCTTCTCCAAATTAACTAATAATTTCTCATGTGTAACTGTATCAAATACCTTACTGACATCCAGGTAGATTAGAGCTACTGCATTTCTTTTGTCTAAAAAATCAGTTATCTTCTCAAAGAAAGCTAATAGTAATTTTGTTACTACCTCTTAAATACAATAATTGAAACAACTGTAGAAAAATCTACAATTACTTTTATCATTTAGGCTACTTACCTTTTGCAGTTCACCAAGCTTGGACTAGGAAACATCCTAACAGCCCTTTCTTATCTTAATCACCTATTAATCACTCTGTTTATAAACAAAATTCTGACTCCCTTCCTCAGGGGTGCAAGATGGGAGCTGCATTCTCTGATCTCCTCTGCAGAACTCATTACATTGTGCACTCAGGCTGCCTGAAGCTTGCAGTTGGGAGCTGGGGGCAATGCCCCCCATGTCCCTCCCCAAAATCTGCCTATGGGAGTATTATACCAGTACTACTCACTCAGCATTGGATACCTATCAAGTTTCAAGTGCAGATCAGGGAACAATCCTTCCAACATAGCAACCATTTTCCTACTGGATAAGCAGGGCTCTGTTATTCCTGGAGTCTGGCCCTTCTAATAGCAAGCTAAGAAGGAGGAGAGGATGCAGTTATAAAAATTTTATTAAGATGTTAAAAAAAAAAAGTGAACGGTACAGAGTTTAAGCATGAAAGTTTCTGGTTATCAGGGAATAACATACAGATTATCAAGGGTGCAAAATTTGGTTTAAGATCGGGTGGCATAAAGAATACATAATCTGCTACTATTGATCAAAGTATTTACACTGAACACATCACTGAGATATTCTAGAGGGCATTCCTTGTGCAAGAATAATCTGAGATCACACCAAGATGCTTTAGAAACTGGGGTAAAATTACTGTTCCTAATAACCCTAATACACATCTATCATTTTAAGTATGAATTCATGCTGACAACGATAGTGTAAAAATACTAGGTCAAGTCAATTACAACAGTGCAAATGTGTACATGTAAATACAAACCACAAAACTGCATTGAGTTGCACTGGTGATACTGACAGGAAAATTTGGCCTGTGCAAGATAGCTAAAATGACAAGAAACAAAGGGTTAAAAAAATCCTAAGGGAAGAGCCAACACTTTTGAGATAGCAAAACAGATGGGAAATATTTGCCATTTAATACAATTCACAGGGTCTTGTTTACAGGCAGGGCAACATGACTGTGCAAGATCTACTGATGTAGCTAAAAGATATGGACTGAAGTTTACTTCTGACAGCATGGTGCATTACTCCAATTGCTTGTAGTACTGTTTTCATAAATATTTTAGTGGATAAACTAAAACACCTTGAAGCCACTACACTATACTTTCATCTTGACATATATTTCCCTGTGCATTCAGATGAGACTGCGGGTTTGTCTATACCTACAGCGCTTAGCACTTAGTGAAGACTTTACCTACGCTGATGGGAAAGTTCCCATCAGCACCGACACTCCTCCTTCCCAAGAGGTGGTAGCTCTGTTGACAGGAGAAGCCCTCCCACTAACATAGCGCCACCAGGAGTTAGATTGGTATAATAGTGTTGCTCGGGGGCGGGGGAGGGGTTCCACCCCTGAGCAATGTAGTTATACCATCGTAGGTTTGTGGTGCAGATCAGGGACAAGTAGCTGAATGGATTTTGCTTTGGATCATTATGATTAGATATAAACAGAGACCCACACAGGAAAGTCGATAGGTCTGGATCTACGTTACCTAGCAGCTCTGTGTTCTTGGGGAACCAGGGAGCAGTACCCAAGTACCCAGCCTCTCTGACTCACAAAAGACCTCCACCCCTACCCCCACCCCAGCCTCTGCTTGAACCAAATCTGCATCAGAAGACAGACTTACAAAAAGCAATGAAAAGGCAGTTGGAGACACACCTAAACCCCTGGGATAAGGATAACGGGATTAAGGAAACTCCCCTAGCCTCATTTGCATCGAAGATGGGACAAGGAGGCATCGCCATTAGTATACAGAATGGAGAACACAGATTCCAAGGCAAGAACCACATGGAACTCTAGGACCAGAAAAGCAGGGAAGCATTGTATGATGGGGGATCTCTGCTCCAGATGTTAATGAACCTATGCCTGCACACACCCAGCTCAGCAGTTATCAGACCAATTATAATAATAAATCCTTTACTGGTATCCAAAATAGTGAAGCTGCCTAACTGCATTGTGAGCTCCCTCCAAGGAACACTGCCCAAAGCCAGGAATGATCAGCTCCCATGGTCTAGCCTGAACAAAACAACTTTGGTATACTCCCTTCAGGGCTGGCTTTAGGACATGCAGGGCCTGATTAGAAAGAGCTGCCGCCGAAATGCCGCCGAAGACAGCGGCAGCTCAGTCAGTTGCCCCTGTTTCCGGCAGCACTTCGGCGGAGGGTGCAGGGCCCCTCTTCCGGATGCTGCAGGGCCCTCTTAGGTGCGGGGCCCTCTTAGGTGCGGGGCCTAATTCCCAGGAATCAGGGGAATCGCCCTAAAGCCGGCCCTGCTCCCTTGTTCACCCAAACAAATCTAGTGTTCTCCCTTGAACCATTGTTGTTTCTCTACAAAAACTCATACCCATGCTCAAGTAAGTGTTCTGACGCCTCGATCCAAACTCTGCATCTGTTCCATTGGGACTTATCTTCTCCTGACTGATCATGCTGGGGGCTCTGCCTGTTTCCAGCACTCCAGACCCTCAGCTACCACCACCACCTAGGACCCCTGATCAATTCAAGCATCATGGAGTGGTGAGAATCCCTCTCTCTCTCTCTCACTAGGTACAGCCTTCTGACCCTGACTTATGTGATCAGTTAGTTTTGTAAACCTGACTTTTATAATCAAATTTAAAGTTAGATTTAATATTATATCTGTTTTGTTTGTTTGGGTCCCGTATGGTTATTACCCGACAAATAACTTTCATGATTAAGCTGGTTGCTTCTCTCTTCCCCCCTCCACTCCCCATGGGTGGTGGGGTTTTTTTGGTTTCCTCATTCACTCTGCAGCAACGCTCCTTGTACCTAAGCTAAAAGATCCCTGCAGCACCCAAAAATCCTGTGGGGTTTGCTCATCAAGTGGGTTACTACAGAATAATTGTAACGTAAAAGTGGGGAATAGAGATGTGCTGAACCAGGGGCATATGAGGGTGGCAGATAGAAAGTGCTCCTCGACCCTGCCTGCTCAGGCATGCTCTATTCCGGTGTGGTACCGATGGCATGTGAGGGCGACAGCTTGGAGGTGCTGTTCGAGGGCATATGAGGGTGAGAGCTTGGAAGTGCTACTTAACCCAGGCTACTGAGTCCAGGGACATACAAGGGGTCAGCTTGGGAATGCTGATTAACCCAGTCCTCTCAGACGCACTCTGTTAATGTGTGAGTGCAAGTCTGATTCTGGGGCTTGAGGAACCCAGCCCTGGGGAACCTAGGTCCTGCAGGATAGCTCCATTGGGAGGGAACTTGCAGCAGGGAGAAGTAGAGCTCCATATGAGAACACAAGTGACACAAGCAGTACAGACACCCCACCTCCACCCACCCCGAGGAGTAACCCTAATAAATGAGCATACCCCAAAGTAACGGGCAAAGCTGGTAATCATAGAATAGAATCACAGAATATCTGGGTTGGAAGGGACCTCAGGAGATCATCTAGTCCAAACCCCTGCTCAAAGCAGGACCAATCCCCAGACAAATGTTTGTCTCAGATCCCTAAGTGGCCCCCTCAAGAATTGAACTCAAAACCCTGGGTTTAGCAGGCCAATGCTCAAACCACTGAGCGATAGAAGCCACATCTATACTGAGTGTACTTTACTGGTATGGGAAATTGTATACTACAGTAGTAAAGCACTCTTGCTGTGGATGCAGCTGACACCAATAAAAGTGTGCTTTTACTCATATAACTGCATCTACACTAGGGGCTTCTGCCAACACAGCTATGACTGTCAGGGATCACGCCTCTTCACACCCCTCACTGACAGCTGTGCTTGCAGAAGTCATAGAATACGTGGGTTAGAAGGGACCTCAGGAGGTCATCTAGTCCAACCTCATGCTCAAAGCAGGACCAATCCCCAGATAGGTTTTTACCCCAGTTCCCTAAATAGCCCCCCTTTCAGGACTGAACTCACAACCCTGGGTTTAGCAGGCCAATGCTTAAACCACTGAGCTATCCCTCCCCTTGTCTGTAGTGTAGTCTTTGCTTAATGCCTTATCGTCACTGCAATGTTAGCTCAAGTTATCTACACTTGAGTTAGCTCCTCTCAAGTTAACCTAGTTCAAACAAGATTGGTCACACTATAAAACACACAAACTGCACAGTGTATGAGATTGCACTGCACTACTAGCTCCAGGATCCGCGGCAATCAGCTTCAACCCATAACCAGTGATGGGACAGCTAGCTCAAGTTTAAAGTACCACTTAACTCAAGCTAGAGATTTGTGTGCATGCCTGGGAGTCAGGTTAAGGACAACACTCACGATATACCTTGAGCTAACACTGCAGGGAAGACAATCCCTAAAGGAGTCTTAACTATCATTTAATTGATCTTAAGGGTGGGATTTTCTGAAGTGCTGCATGTTAGCCTAACTCTGCTCCCAATAAAATCAATCCACTTCAGTGAGAGCAGAGTCAGGCCAATGCAGAGTCCTTTAGAAAATCCCACCCCAAGTGACTCTCCCGCCCTAAACCTACTTAATCTATATTCAGAATGCGTCACTCAAAAAGTCAATATGAAAAAGCTGGAGCTTCTAACTTTAGGTAAATGAGTAGTATTCCTAAAGGGAAATGAGCCTTTATAAGACAAACTGTGGTTTCCTAATTTTTGTAATTGTATGTTTACTCTCCTTCAGCTCACTCACATTAATATATTCGCAGGGACGGTCTGTAAAATAGCAGATTTATTAGTCCATATGCACCTTTAACTCTAATATGGTGAAGCCTATTATCTAATCATTTCCCCCCAAAAAAACTTATCACATAGTAAATGTAAACCAACAAGCAAAAATGTTGTGTGAGAACATAAATACACCCCCCACACCCCCACACCTCCACACAGTGTCTCTCAAATTAGTTGCTTACATGCTTTAAAAACCAGTTTCCAGGTAGTAGAAATACTAATTTTAAAAGTATTTCTCAACTGTTAAAGTCTTACAAAAACAAAACTATCTTCGTATACGATCACAGCTTGCGCCAAGTAACTGCTGACTCATTCAGTTACACCCTACAGTACATGAGAAACACAAACTTTTAACAGTGGCCTCTAAAGAATGTGCACTGCACAGAAATTCTAAATTTCCCCCACCCTGCACCAAACCTGTCTTTCCAGATACAACAACACTGTATGCAAAGCTTTGCCAAAGAAATGCCAGGGTTGCCTACAATGATTTCCCCAAATCACTGCCATTTCTCCCACAGTATGTTGGACACTGACACTTTACTGTAAGAGATGCACCAAATGATTATCAGAGATGATCTCCATTGTGGAGAAAAACGAACGACTGTAGTTGAAAAACTTTTAGAGCCAAGTCGAAATGCATTCCTGAAAACTGTTTATATTCACTGCTCACTACTCATACATGAAAATTCAGCTGTTTGGAGAATGAGGTCAGCCAGAAAAAGTCTGTAAAACTCAGAACTTAAAGAGGGGGTAGTGGTGGACATTTAAGAATATTAATTGCTTTTTAATAGATATTTTCTTCTTGATTTTAATTTAGTAATCTCCAGGATTATTATGTATTTTACAGTATTTCCAGAAGCCCCAGTCAGGATCAGAACCCGTATTATTCTGATCACTATACACCCATATTAAAAGACAAGTCCCAGCACTGAAGGGCAGACACATTTTAAACAAACATCACAAAAAGTAGGAAGGTGGAAAAATAGATAAGGGAAGTCTAAAGATCTGGGTAACGAATTCAAATCTGTCCCAGGTAGTAATAACTAAACACCTTTACTTACTGAAAGGTGTTGGATAACCATCTGGAAAGTAGTTGATGGTTTCACTCCAGTTCACTGTGGACAGGTGTCCACCCAACAGAACTGGTGCCCTTATTACCAATTTTATAGCTCAGTGGTTTGAGCATTGGCCTGCTAAACCCAGGGTTGTGAGTTCAATCCTTGAGGGGGCCACTTAGGGATCTGGGGCAAAAATCAGTACTTGGTCCTGCTAGTGAAGGCAAGGGGCTAGACTCGATGACCTTTCGGGGTCCTTTCCAGTTCTAGGGGATAGGTATATCTCCAATTATTATTATTATTATTATAGAAGAGGGATTGATCAGATGTGAAGACTGAATTTCTCTGTTATCCAAAGCAGTAGAGGTGTGGTGTGAAAGCTTGTACTGCTGCTGACTGTTCCATGGACTTTAAAGCATTTATGAGCAGCCCTAAAATAAAGCAATAAACTTATGGAAAAAAGCAGTAAAAATAGATTCCACATGCAAGTTTCCCAGGAACAGTTTTAAAAAAAGGGAAGAAATAGTATTTTTAGAAATCAAAAACAGCTTAAACAGTGTGTTTAAAAACATGCTGCTCAGAGCTTCAGTCTTCTGCACAGTGAGCAGTATGCACAGACACAAAGCAAGAAGTCATCCAAGCCCCCTTCAGCTACATAAGCAAGGGGAATACTGCAGACTATACAGTTGATTCTTACTTTCTGTTTAGAGCTAAAATTACATCCTTAAACCAGTGCCGCTCTTTGTCAACTGCAACATAATAGCTACCATTTCATTTTTGCAATTACTGCACCATACTTCTTATGCAAAACTTTAGCAATTCAAACAGAATTAAATGGCTAGATGAAAGGGAAACAGCATTTTTTGCATTACAATTGATTTTTCTTTTGTTACTAACAATGAAAAACATCCGCTAAAAAGTACAAGCATAAAAACATTATTCCCTTCGAATGGATTTTGTGCATTATTGAACATTAGCAGTCAATATCTATGACAATTGTGTCCCTTCATCTTTTTGTGCCAAATTGATAATGAATGGCAAAATAGGAAATGATGTGTCCAATGAAGCGTTATTTATTATTTAAATAAATAAAATAAAAATAAAATCCAAAAAAATAACTTGCAGAATTTACCATTTAAAAGAAAAGTAGAATCATAACATGCTCAAATCACAAACACACAGAGAAAAATAGCAGATGTCTAAATAAATGTTTATTCTTTAGGATCTTGACCCTTCCCTGCACTCAGTGAAGTTTCTTTCGGGGGTACTTTCCAGCCACTACATTTCTGTTGACATACTGATGTACCTTCATGGTGTGAAACAAAAGTAAATTTGAGATTATCTGCCTTAATGGATGCAGGTTAGAGCTGTGAAAATGAGGAATGTCCTGCATATTTCAGTTTGTTTGCAGTGTTGTTGTAGCTCTTTTGGTCCCAGGATATTCGAGAGACAAGATGGGTGAGGTAACATCTTTTATTGGACCAACTTCTGCAGGTGAAAGAGACAAGCTTTCGAGCTAGTCAGAGCTCTTCATGTCTGACAAGGGTATCCAGGTCTGTATTTCAGAACAGATGGCAGCCTCTTTTAGCAATGGGAATTTGTGAGTAGCCTAACATCACCCCTGCATCTAAACAGAGTCAAATCCTATACTTGTTGCATATACATACTAAGGACTTGTCTGTGCTGAGGATTCGCCCTAATTACTGCTATTTGCCCCAATTTCAGCCATCTGTGGCAAGCAGCAAGTATGGCTGCATCAGTGCTACCCTTTAATGTAAATAGGCAAAGCCACTATTTGCACAACTCAATCCTAACCTTTCTTGAAGCCAGGATAAGATGAAACAGAGCAAATCAGATCTTATAGCAGTTTACCATCCTCTACACTAGGGATTTGCATTGGTGTAGCTGCACCGGTGTCTTGTCACAGATGGCTGAAACTGGGGCAAATCCCCAGCATAGATAAGGGATCTAAATCCAAACAATACCAGGCATACTTTACACAAAATGCCTCTGAATGGGAAGATAGCCAATTTCACCCCCTCCATCTTATGTAACATAACAATAACTTGTCTCACAGAGCCACAAGATCAGAGCTGAACACACATCTGTACAAGTTCTACAGAAGGCAATACACATAATTCCAATAAAGAAGAAAACTGACAGTTTCTGAAAGGTCTGAATAGAAATATTTGCCCCAAAGATACAGGTGGATGTAAGGTAATTATAGCTGCCTTGGAAGTGCTGCTTGTATCAGTGGCTTCAGCCTTCAGCCTATCAGAACCAGATGCTGGTTAAAGAGACAGGCTAATTTCACAGTGTATGCAGTGAACACAAGAAAGGACAATACACGGTGATAGAATAGCACGCTGAATACGCATTTTACCAAAGGGGAGATACAATAGAAAAAAGTAAAAATCTCTCCTCCACTTATAGAAAACAAAACCAGAGGCAATGGAAACCAATGGTAATATGCTAACAGCAAGAGCAAATCTAACCCTTTAATTGAGATTCCAAACAAAAAGCATAAATACAAAGACTAACCTTAGCCTAAGTGAAACAGAACAGAAGTCTCCAAACCATAAAAATCTTTAAAAGAGAAATCAAATGCCTGCTCACGCATGGAGTTTGGCATTGTCCATAATGTTGGTAAGAGAGTCTTTCAAACAAAGAATCACCTGAACTATCCTCCTTTATTATGGCAATTTAGAACTATCTAGACCTGCCAGTTCAGTTCTAAAATCATCATTAGGACTTAGGCTTCCTTGCTTGGCTGGCGACAGTGGCCTCCTGCTCTTTCTGGAGGTATTTATTGTTTCCCTAAGAACACTAAAAATAAAATCTTTGGAAACAATGCTCCTCTATCCCTCCTACCCCATCTGTTGGATGATTTTCACTTTCTCTCCATTGCCAAAATGTTTTCATAAAACAAAGATAAAAAGAGACAGCTGGAAGTTACACCCAGGCTTGATTAATTTGGCCCATATTATATACAATTTATAATCAGATCATTCCATTTCTCTACATCAACTTCCATCAGCCTCAGAGTTGCTTGTTGTGGGGACTAAAAATCCTTCCAGTTGTTTTTAAGAGTGACTGCTGTTTTCCAGAAATAAAAATGAAAATCCTTCAAATCTGAATTTAAAGGGGGGGGGGGCTGTCATTAGTAGACTGAAAAATGTCACTGTGTCTTCCAGGAAACAGCCCTGCCTAGAACTACAGCTGTCATCATGAACATTTTTGCCAGACAATTCTCCTAATAAGCAGGGACCAGAGGGCGGCCAGGCCCCTGTTGCTGGATAGTTCTGTGCACATTCTATTCGATTTTATTTGATTTTCCTTTCAGAAAAGTGATGGGGGACAGAAGACAGAAAATGTACTCCAGTGTATGTAAATCCTCTCAGTAACATCCTAGCTTATTTCAAAAGTCATCCACTGGGGAAAAAAAAATGTGATCCCTTTTCCCTGTTCCCCCCCTGGTTCCCTCACAACTCTCCTCCTTCTCCATCATGATTTCTCATTTCCCCCTTCTAGCTCCATGGCTCTCCTTCTCTGTCCCCATGTGTCTTACTGTGTCTCATCCTCTGCCTGACACCCCTTCCAAGCATCTAGCCCCACTGTTACCTTGAGGGAAAATTGGGGCTTTTGATGTTCCTCCTGCGCTTGGTGCTGGGCTGCATACTCCCAGGTGCTCTCACTGCCTGGGCTGTTCTCTGCTCCCGGTGATGCCTGCAGGTGCAGTTAGGGACCAGAGAGCAGCCCCATCAGTAAAAGTGGCTGTGTAGAGTATTGAGGAAGCCAGCCCAGCAGAAAAGAAATCTTCCCTCCCCTTGCCAATGGCAGAAGACTGATACTGTTTTCTAAACAAAACTCCTACGTGCAGGGGGGGAAAAGAGAGTTGGAACACTGGCTAGGCCTGTCCCTTCCCAGGACAAGTATAAAAATCCAGATTTGTATAAATATAACATTTTGCCTGGATTATAATATATTTTATATATATATTGTAATCCAGGCAAAATCTATTGCTCTTTCCCCATCAACCATCCAACGGCTCTCCCCTGCCAACTGTGTGACAAAAATCATAGTGCCGAACAGGCACAGCTTAAGAATCATATCATATAGGCCAGAAATCCACAAGATCACCAAACACTGGCATCCCAGCAGGCTCATGAACAGCGCTCCCTCTAATTTTTCCCCATGCACATGCAGAATGAATTTTGCTATGTGCATCAATATGGAGGTGTTGTGTTGTGTAAATGGCTAGAGCCGCCCCTGTGAGGCGCCCCCCTTGCGGCAGCTCCCTACCCCCCCACCCTGAGGCACTCCCCCCCGCCCCAGCTCACCCCTGCTCCGTCTCCACCCCGAGCATGCCATTGCTGCTTCATTTCTCCCGCCTCCCAGGCTTGCGGCGCCTAAGCTGATTGGCACCGCAAGCCTGGGAGGTGGGAGAAGTGAAGCAGCTCACTCCTGCCCCACCTCCTCCCCGAGCACACCGTGGCTGCTTCACTTCTCCCGCCTCCCAGGCTTATGGTGCCAATCAGCTTAGGCGCTGCAAGCCTTGGAGGCGGGAGAAGTGAAGCAGCCACGGCATGCTCGGGGAGGAGGCGGGGCAGGGTTGAGCTGGGGCGGGGAGTTCCCCTGCGTGCCGCCCCCCTCCCACTTGCCGCAGGCAGCCCTCCCTGCGCTCCCCTGCCCCAGCTCCCTCCACCTAAATGCCGGCAGCGACCAGGGCAGCCGAAGATCCGGCCGCCACGGTCGCTGCCGAAGAAAATGGCGCCCCCCCAAATCCTAGCACCCTAGACGACCGCCTAGGTTGCCTAAATGTTTGCACCGGCCCTGAGTGCAGGCTGCCCTGGGGCTACAGCAGGGAGAGAGGACTCCCTCGAACAGCACCTGGGCTGGGTGGGGGAGGCTTATCTCCCTGCCGTGGTAGCTCCAGAGCTGGGCTGGGTTGGGGCTGGGCACCTCTCTCCTCAGCCACAGCAGGTCCAGGGCCAGATTGGGGCCAGGGAAGGGGTGCCTCTTCCCCATCCACGGCAGGTCCAGGCTTAGGAAGAGGCCTCTCTCCCCACCACAGCCCTGAGCACCTGCGTGACACTTAATAGGCTGCTGCATGGCCGCACAGCTTACAGGGGAATGTAGCTCATGAACCATGTTGCCATTAGCTTCTTCACTAAGGGCTTGTCTTCACTCCGAAGCTAAATTGGTGTTGGTGCAATCAATGCAGCGGGTCTAGTGAAGACACAATCATGATGGGAGAGTGTTCTCCCATCAATTTCTGTACTCCACCTCAATGAGAGGTGGAAGCAATGGCGGCGGGAGAGCGTCTCCATCAACATTGCATAGTGTGGACCCCGCGGTAAGTAGATCCAAGCTACGGCGACTTGAGTTACGTTACTAACACAAGTCAAATTGCGTAGCTTAGATCGACCAGCGAGGGTAGTGTAGACCTGCCCTAAGTGTGTGAGCTACTTCCCCCTCTAAGATGGATAAGAACCGTTGAAGGAAAACAAACATTGCTGTGCTAAATGAGGCATAATGTCAATGGAGCATGTTGCATCAAACAGTTCCACCCTCCTCTTCCACCTAAGCACACCTCTGAGATTTACATGGGACCCAAGTTTGTTATGGAAGGGCTGCATGTCGTACACCTAAATAGTGATAGTACCCCATTTTCTATGATTAGTGAACATTTGCTTCCCTTACAGAGGAGAGGGGCTCTGTGTGTTAATTACCATAAATAGAAAGGTAAATTTATGGGGAAAAAAGGAGATGTTTGACTAGATTCTGGTCTCAAACTGGTTTAAATCAGACATGCCAAACCTGCAGAAATGGGGCCTGTTTTTGGCTTAATTGGCTTGTGAGTTGCCTGTTGGCTAGTTTTTGGCTTGTAGCTTCTTTTTTTTTTTTTTGTTGGATCAGCTCCCGGCAAGCAGAGGCCAGTGGCAAGCAGAGACTGGCAGGGGGGGGAAGGTGGGGGGGAAGAGAGAGAGAGAGAGAGAGTCGGGATGCACAGCAGGCCTACCACAGTCCCAGACTGCATGCCGGGGGGATCTAGTCACATAGAGTGTTGGGGTTCTTAGGGATTGGCTTGTTTTGAAATGGGATTAGCTTGATTTTTGGCTTATTGTGAAAGTCGGGGTGCTTATTTTCCATGTGAATGTTGGCAGCTGTGGTTTAAATCCATATTAAGTTACTCTGTGTTCACAAGCATGACTGAGACTAGACTTCAAAGCACGTAATTTAAATGGATTTATCTTTAGTTACTGCAGTCCAGTTGATTAAGCACTGGAATAGGAGTCAGGAGACCTGCATTCTATTCTCAGCTCTGCTGCTGACCAGTTGTGCAACCTTGAACAAGTCACTTCCCCTCTGGTGCAGTTTCTCTATTTGTAAAATGGGGACAACAATATTTACCTCCTTTGTAAAGTACTTGAGGATCTACTGAGTAAAAGGCTAAGTATTATTATTCACACTGTGGAAGTCTCCATGGAGAGTTTCTTGTTCTCGTAGCTATCATGGCCTTGAGAACTTCAGAATCACAACTGTATTTGTTCATTCTACACATAATTATAAAAATTGCATTAAATTTACCATTATAATTGAGCAGTCATTGGAAACTACCTTTGATCTCTCACTTCACCCTTGACTCCATTCAAAGAGTACAGAGTCTAACATTCACCTTCAAGAGCTATTACCATTATTATAATAATTAGTTATAAACCCCATTGTGCTAGGCACTGTATACACAAAGATTTATCTCACCAATTTCTGTATATTGTTAGAAGTCTATTTATGGACTTCAATTATATTAAAAGAATGTTTGGATTTGAAACCCACTTTATTATCGGAAAATGAACACGTCTGAGTTGACATAATTACCTTGACAATTTTTTCTAATTTATCCAAAGGCTGAATAATTTCTTGATATAAAGTATTTTCTAAATATATTTTTAGTGCTTCTTTTCACAGATATTCAGTGTGAATTCCCTTCTCCCCCTCATCCTACCATAAATATTATTTTGCTCCAATTTTAAAAAAGCATGTCATTTTAGTGATTCCGTACTGCCAACCCAAAAAGTTCAAAAAACATGAGTCAATCCACCCAAAATTATGAGTTTTTTTTTTAAATTACATGGTTTTGGAGACAAAGATTAAACCATGATCTTTGATCTGTCTTCTGAGGCATGGGGATTTTGTTTTTATTATTCTTCCTGATCACTATCAGTGAGTGTGAGTGTGTTACGTATCAGAGATCCCACTGGTAATGGTACTCATCATAACCTGTTTTCACAGACACCTCAAAATCATGTCCATTCAATCTGCAGTTCTACAGATCCCAAGGTTATAGCTAAGAAGTGCAGTATCCCCAACTTGCTTCAGAATGAGAAGAGTTTCTATGAGTTGTCAAGCCTGTGGTTTGAGTGGTTTCCTGCCTACCTAGCTAAAGATGTAAGGACATGTGTATTCATAATGGAAGGTTTCTCTTGTGGATAATGTGCTTCAGAGCTGCACTGAGGGAATATACCCTTAAATATGAAGCAGAAAATTATAAATGTATTATACAGTTTTACAAGCACAGAAAACAAAAGTGGAGCATACATAAAAGCCACATTTCTAAAACAGATAAATAAAATGCTGCTATTGCAACTGGAAAGCTTTGTTACATGGAGAGATAAAAACAGAATTTAAAACAAACACTATACAAAACACCAGTTCTTAGAAGTCATGGCCTAACTTTCATCTCAGGCCTCACTGACCAGCTGTGAAAGAGTGGCCCCCTTTGTTTTATCTCTTCAAGCATCTTTTTCCAAAGGACAAAGAGGAAGGTTGTGCTCACTCATCTGATCATCCACACACATTTTAAATTAAATCTGCCACAGCTTTGGTTGCCTAGAATTGGCCATAATGACTGTAACATGTTTTTGGGTAACCAACAGCTAGCCCTCCTACTGTTCATGTGTAAAGTACTAGCTTGTGGGAATGTCCAGTTGTTTCCCAACTTTTTGTTTGCAAATTTTCCCACAATAGATCCATGGATGTGAAGGCTAAAAGGGACTATTATGATTAAGACTATGACTTTGATGCAGAGGTCATGGTATTCATGGTAATCATGAATTTTAATAAAGTCAGTGACCCTCACAAAGTAGGCCCAGATCCCTACCCCTGGCACTGTGACTTGGCCCACAAGGTTGCAGTGCCACTCAGATTTGGTAGGTCCACTCCTTCTCAGTTAAAGACGAAAAGGCCAAACTTGAGTGGTGCTGCGACCTAGTACATGGGGTCACAATACCTGGAGCACGGAAATGAGGCCAACCCGGCAGGAAGCAGACACTACTGCAGGGTGAGTGAACTCTTCGACCTCCCACCCTTCCTGGGCCATAATTCTTCTATGAAAATGTTTTTTTTTTCCCCCCTACTCCTATGTCATTAAATCGACTAAAAGTTTTCATGACAAAATTGAACCTTTAGTTATTATAATCTAACCTAACCTCCTGTATAGCACAAGTCATACAGCCTCACGCTGTAATTTGTGTATTTAACCTATAACTTCTTTTTGAGCTATAGCTTGTCTTCTGGAAAGACATTGTCTTGATTTAGAAACAGAAGTAATGGAGAATCCACCACATCTCTAGGTGGGTTGTTCCAATGGTTTGTTACCCTCACTGTAAAAATTGGATGGTATATGAGGCAGCTGCAGGTCATCAAACCCTTGCTCCATGGTACAATCTCTTCACACCATTTGACCAGCCACTTTTTTCCTCTGGGACAGTTAATGAAAAACTTCTCCCTTTGATTCCCCAAGTCAAATGAAACGGATTAGAACTCACTTCTCATAGGAGTGAAGACTGAAAGCAAAATAATTACAAGGAAGAGTTATATCAGATTACAAGATTACACTTAAAGGAATTTTTAATCCCTATCCCGTGCCCTACAAGAAAATGGGAGAAAATTAATCCATTTTTTTCTAGCAGATTTATCCATGTTCAGGGATTAATTATAAATATGTGGATGCCCAGAATCAGCTGTTAATTACCATCTAAATGCTTTACATTTTCAAAGCAAAAATAACAGTAAACGGAGAATTTGTTTCTTTTGGCCTAAATCTGATATTGCTTACAATGGTATAATATCAGGGAAAATTCCATCAAAATCAATGGAATTACCTAAGTGACAAATCGGCCCTTAATCTCAAGATACCACAATAATTACAGATCATCATTACCAATATAAAAAAGACATCTGTTTCAATATTTCCTGAAGTTTAGCAGTTAAAGGAATATAATAAAAGATCATTTCAATGGAGTGGAAAGTCATCACAAGATAATGATTTCCTGTAGCAATTGGCAAACTGCTCATTATTTGGATTCAGAGAATATTGAATAGTAGGTTCTTTGAGGCTACTAATATTTAGGAAATAAATCAGAAAACTGAATTAGTAAAACCACGGGCCCTGAGGTCCCCATCTCCTCCTAGCCTGGCCATCTTTAGTGGGAGGGTTCAGCTTTCTCCTCCTGCTCCTCCAATTCCTCGCCTAGCTCTTTGAGGGCCAGCTGGTTGACCACTTCCTGGTTCTTTGGAGGGCCATCAACTGGTCTATTTCCTGCCCTTCTTGAATTCTTAAGGTGCTGGCACTCTTCACAAATCCAAGAGACAGTCCTATGCCTTCTACCTCTATTCAAGAGCCCTCTAAAGGTCTCTGGTACTGCAGCAGCTGTAACTGATGGAGCCTTTAGGGTACATCTGCTGCAGAAAGTGGAACATGCAAATGACCTGCTTCCCCATACAATAGCTCCTCACTTTTGGGATGAGCAGACCTCCCTTGCTAGCCCCTCCCACATGCAAGATTGGTGAGCTGACCATTTGAATGCACCAGGAATGACCAAGGGACCAGCCATAGGCCCTCCAGCATCCTCCAAAAGATAGAGGTAGGGAGGGAGTGAGGAAGAGGCCATTTTCCGGCCAAATATGTCCAATATTTACAGGCAAAATGAAATTGACTATTTGATTTGCTCATCCTTAATCTCTTGCAACTACATCCGTTTAAAGGCAAAGTGCATATGGTTATTTTCAAAGCAGGAGACACTGACTTATAACAGTGTTCCAGTACCGTGGTTTTCTGTTATAAGAAATGGTTGATATGCTCTCCCGTCGACTACTGAACTCCAGCAGTGCAAGAGGTGGATGCAAAGTCAATGGGGGACCCGCGGCCGTTGATCCAGTGCCGCGAGGATGCGAAGTAATTTTAATTTGATCTAAGATACGTCGACTTCAGCTACGCTATTCTCGTAGCTGAAGTTGCATATCTCAGATCCATCCTCCCCCGCACAGTGTAGACCAGGCCTAGGTTTAGCTAGAACTGTGTTTGGGCACTGTTCCTTTACTCGGTTGCCGGTCCACTGTGCATGGGCCCTTAAACCCTGATCCTACAAACACTTGGAAACAAGCTTACCTAGGAATACATGAGCAGTCCCATCAGTGAGGCTGCTCATGTGCTTAAAACTAAGGATGTGTGTGTTTGCATTTTGTATTACAGCTTTTAAGGAGAACAGTAAGATAACTGCTGAATCCCAGAGGCAGTGATTGGCACTAGGGTGCTCACTGATGACCAGGTAAATGTATCTTTCTAAGAAATTATATAAATATCCAACATACTCACTATTAAATCTAAACTTAGTTTCAGTCTTCAGTGCTTTTTCTAATCAATAGTTGTTCCTGAAAAATCATGTAAAAAACTGAAAATTAACAGAAAAAGCAAGTTTTACAGGGACACAAAATTAATAACTGAATCTGATCCAGGAAAAATTGAGGTCAGGCTTTTAACTAACATGCTTAACGTGTGTGTACTAGGCTGCATCCAACTGCCTAATTTTTACCCACAGTTTTTTTACAGAACAACATACCCTATTCATTCTGGGCAATCTACACTAGCCCTGAGCAATTCCACTGCGTTATGTGTTTGCTTTTAAAGTGGTCCTGACTACTGACACTGAAGAAAATTTGAATATGTTACGTATGACCCTGGTTGGAGACAGAAAATGTCTTTGTCCCTTCCCTCCTCGCTCATCTTGATGTGTTCTCCAAGATTCATGTTAGGGGCCTTATTTCTGCTACAGAAAATAATTAAATTTGAACCTTAAGGACTTGAAGAGGTATTAAACACAGTGTTTTACAATAGCATATTTATTATCTAGCACATGTAGCATCTTTTAAAAAAAGTTTATCTATAGCAATAAAAATTTCAGCAAGTCATCAACCAAGGTATTTATAAAACAACCAGGTTTACAAGTTTTGAAATTTGGGGATTATACTGGATTCTGGTTTGACCAGTTATTGTCAAACATTTTGTTCTGGGGAACAAAAAGGCAACCATTCGTGGACCACCTCCCCTTCCAATCCCTGCTGTCTTTTTAAACTATTTAATTCTCAGTCCACCAGCAAAGACTCTCTGGGTGAGATTTTGTGTTGCAGTCCTAAGAGATGCAGCACAGAACTTGCAGCCCAGGGAAGGGAAGGAAATAAGTGACTAAGAAGCCATCTTTTTGCCCTCCCAAAGGGCTCTGGGGACCATAAAACTCAGACAGCCCCAAAGAGATGTCCATATTATAGCAGCACTGCTGCCCAGAGTCACCACAATACCACATGCTGTGGCCCAGCCCATCCCTAGTTTCATCCCTTATACCAGAGCCTGTGAGGAAGGTCCTTAGAAGACAGCCTATGACTGCTTTCCTCAGTTCCTATGTCAGGGGAATTCTCCCCAGCCCTTTACACTAACTGGTACAGCACGCCAGCTGGACTAGTGGGACTAACACAGGCACAAAGGAAGAGGCAGAATAGACTGGCTAAAAACACTGTCCTTTCAAAAACGTACCTCTCTTTTTCTGTAGGCCGTATCTGGAAAGGAAGAGTAGGAGGAAAGTAGCATGGTAACTAATAAAGTGGAGAGGGAGTCAGAGGGTACGTGGATATCACTGAGAATCAGACTGTGTCTGGAATGACAGGAGGAGAAGGTTAGCAGGAGTTTCCCAACCAGCTTGAGCAAAGGCAGTTTTTCCTTACAATATTAGAAACTAAAGCAGCTTAAACCACAGTGCACTCAAGGTCTTATATTGTTTTGGGGGAAACAGCAAATTTTATGGAAAGTCTCTAATTCGATCAATATTTATGTGATCATTGTGAAAAATGGCTGCTGTTCATCAGATCTGAATTAAAATGCATACAAAGGAAAACACATAACCACACAGAAAATGGGAGAAGAATTTAAAACTAAAAGATGGAGATGGGTGGGCAATTAAAACAGTTAATTTATCTGCGTTTTGCAGGTGAAAATTCTGAAGATGTTACTCATCACAATGAGGGCTGGTTTAAACACGATTATATCATGGATGGATATCATGGGGATAGATCACTTGATGATTGCCTGTTCTACTCATTCCCTCTGAAGCACCTGGCATTGGCCACTGTCAGAAGACAGGATACGGGCTAGATGGAACATTGGACTGACACAGCATGGCCATTCTTATGTTCTTATTAGGGCCAGTCACTAGGAATTTCCATTCAGTTCAAAATTCCAACATGTCAAATTTTTCTTCATTCCAAATTGGAACAAGAAAACCAAAACTTCAAAATATCCTTCAGAACTGGAATTCCAAAATTTCATTTGAGAAAAAAAATGAAACATTTTTGTTTTGACAAGGTTGAAATAATTTCATTTCAACATTACTGATTTGATTTTTAATGTTATTATCGATATTATAATTTATAACAGAATATAAAAATCAGAATGTTTCAATTTATATACCAGTCTATGTCATTGTCATAATATAGTTAAAATATTTCAGCTTTTATATTACAAAATATAATATTGTATTTATATTAGGGTTTAAGAATTTTTTAAATTATAAAATGAAAAAAATGACTATTAGTAATTGTAAAGTTACTGCTGTAATTGGTATAATATATAAATGATATGTGTCATGTTGGTGAGCAGTTGTGGAGCCCACCTGCCTGTCTGATGGGAGCAGGAAAGCTTTCTAGCATGCTTGGCTTAATGCCCACAGCTATCTGGGAACCCCACCCTCTGACCAACCAGGCATCCAGCCAGGAAGCAGGCAGAACAGCCAGTATGTCTGATTTCCTGCCAGCCTACTTGGCTGGCAGGTGGGCTAGCAGGAAATCAGCAAAGCAGGCAGCAAGCTTAGCCAGCCAGCCTCCCTGACAGCAAAACACTTTGATTCCATCCCATCAAACTAGCATTTTCTGATGGAAAACTGTTCCGTCAGAAAATTTTCAACAAGCTCTATTTATCATGTTTGAAAAGAGCTGTGGATAAGTGACTTCGGTGACATGGTGCCATCTAAAACTTTACAGTCAACGCAGTCTGGGACAAACTGCGTTCAGTGTCATGTGCATGCCTTAGGAGTAAGTCTTGGCCTCAGCAAGCATTTATCTTTGTTTCAAGTGTCATTATCCTCAACTGCTCCATTTACTCTCTAGTAGCAAGAGGGAGTTCAGGCGAGGGAGTTGGAGATAAGGTGATAGGCAGAAATTAAAAAAATAAAGCTGACTATATGGAAAATGGATGGGGGAAAAGAGGAAAATGGTGATCAGAGAAGATTCAGATAAACTTCAGGGGCATCAGACTTTTCAGGGTTTTATCAGAATCTAATGGTTTGAAAGTTTATGGCCTATTGCTAAGACTACAATTTGGGCACAAAACTTTTAAAATAAATTTCACAGCAGAGGTGTGGGTAAAAAGAAAAAAAAAAGTGATGGAAAGACTGATCCTGGAATGGGAGGTACTGAAAGGTGAGGCCTGGGTGGTGGAGTTGGAGAGTGTGCCAACATTGTGTATTCACTCCATAGCAACAGCTCCAGTCTCGCAGGGCTGGGCCAAGCTTCCCACTCTGGGCATTGCAGCCTAGTGCACAAGGTTGCAGCGCAGCTCCAGTTTGGCCTGTCCACCCCTTCAGAGATGGAAATGAAGGGTCAGACAGGCCAAATTTGATTGGCATTGTGACCTAGTGCACAGGGTCATAATGCCACTCCAGTTTGGCCCATCTGACCCTGCATAGAAGGGGCTAATTCAAAATCATGATTTCTGTGACCATCATGACCTCCATGACAAAATCATAGCCCTGCCTATCACTAATGGGAATTCTACAAAAGAACTCTCATTGATTCAGAAGAAGGATGTTGAAAAATTGTAGACGGTTCAGAGAAGAGCCACGAGAATGATTAAAAGATTAGAAAACAAGTCTTATAGTGATAGGCATAAGGCGCTCAATCTATTTAGATTAACAAAGAGAATGTTAAAGGGAGACTTGATTACAGTCCGTTGTACCTACATGGGGAGCAAATATGCAGTAATGGGTAGTTCAATCTAGCAGAGAAAGAAATAATACGATCCAGAGGCTAGAAGTTGAAGCCAGATACAAAATTACACCTCCTTTCCAGTCTGAATTTAACAGTTAGGGTAATTAACCATTGGAACAATTGACCAAGGGTTGTGGTGAATTTGCCATCATTGGCAATTTTAAAATCAAGATTAGATGTTTTTCTAAAAGACATACTCCAGGAATTATTTTGGGGAAAGTACTATAGCCAGTGTTATACAGGAGGTCAAACTAGATGATCACAATGGTCCCTTCTGGCCTTGAAATATATGAATCTGTAATATCCATAATCCTTTTCCAGCTCACTAACTTTTAGGTGTGCTGGCATCTAAGTCCTGGTAATATTTGGATGCTCATGTGTCTGAACTGAGAGTTCTTATTCCTGTCACAGAAGCAAACACTCAGAAACTTATGGAAGCTGAAGACCCTGTTTCAGCATTTAACAATTTATTGCTGGGGCCTTTCTTTCTTTAAGTCATAGTTTTATCAAACAACCCAATATGTATTTCATAAACAAGCCTTTTGCAATTTTGTGTTTGAAGTACAAAAGACAATAGCGAAAACTTGTTAAATCTATTAAGATTTTAGCCCATTAGAAAAATAAAATAGCTAATTTTAATCCAAAGTGAATTTTAATGCTTTCTTACTATTACTGAAAGAGAGTAGGTTGGCTAAACTCCCTAACCCACACCATCCAAGGGGGGAAAAAGGGGAGGGAGTTGAGAAATAAATACAAGAAGAGTTCTTACCCTGAGGAACGGCAGTCTGGTTTATTTCTTTCAGAGCGATCTGAGAAGAGAGGAAACATATTATCATTAACATAAAATGTTAATGTTCTGTAGCAACACTTGTACAAAAATCTGAAACAACTTTCACACCATACTATTAAATATTATAAAGGGACTATTCAAAATAGAAGCTGGATTTTTTCTTTTACAGGACTGTTTGTCTGCATTTAATTGGTTTGCCAGAGAGAAGATAAAATAACTGGAAATGTTTATTAAATTCCCCTCCTCAAAACACATCCTTTTGCATGCTTATTCTTTTATCTATGGTTTATCAAGCTCCTTGCTAAAATGAAAAGGACTTCAGTTTAAGAAAGAAAAGTGAAGGGGGGGTGGGGGGAGAGAGCGAGAGAGAAAGAAAAACCACAGATTACTCAGCGCAAAAAAATCATTCCATGATTCATAGCTGGCAGAGTTCCCTGACAGGATGGAGGGGGAAAAAAAAAAAAATCAGTCGTCAGTTGTTGCAACATCTGCAAATACACTGAATTCAGTGCTGCTCTATCATTAACTCTTTGCTTTCCTTGCAGTTTTAGGTGTGGAGTTCTTTTATATTATCAGTCAGGGCTTTGTTTATGCAGAGGAATATTAGCGGAGGGAGTCTAATGAAACTGAGCAGCAAATTTAAATAAAGTCTATTAGGTGCAGTCAAGGACTTAGCTAAATTGTACTGAAAAGTGCATATATTTGTTTCTTATACAGACCCACAGGCAATTTTAAAATATGAATTTTCACTTATTTTATTTTTCAAATATTCGTATTATGCAAAAAAAATGAATATATTACATTAAAAACAAATAGAGCTATCCTGTCTAAAGTAAAGAGTTAGAATGATCAACCAAGCATGGCAAATATTTTATCTAATATACTAAAGATACTTGAACTCCTTGAAAGAAAAGTAAAAGATTCACATACTATTGAGATACACATATTCCAAAGTTAGAGCTTTTTTGATTTATTTATAATAAGGGCTTCTAATTATAAATTGGATCATGTTCTTACTGATTATATCCCCACTCATCACAGTTATTTTGCGTCTTACATTCTGTATGCACCCTTTAGGATCAAAGCTCCTTTATTTGTATTAGTAAACTGTTGGTTTACTAAAAAGCCTGTCTAACCCTAAGAAACACAGATATCCACGAAGATCCTCCTGTCCATTTGACATGTATTTTTGAATGTATTTTGAGATTTAAAATCTTGTATTTGAGCAACAATTTGTTCTCTGGTAGAACACAAACAAAAAATATTTGTGTCAATTATTCTGTGTAACAAATGCACAGTGGAAAAGTGTTTCCCTCTCCCATTCCTGCATGGGTTTGCATTTGATTCCATCTTGCTGCAAAAAGCAGCAAAGAGTCCCGTGGCACCTTATAGACTAACAGAAGTATTGGAGCATAAGCTTTTGTGGGTGAATACCCACTTCGTCAGACGCATGTCAGATGCTGCAGTTCGTCAGTAAAACTGATTACATGACACTTATTTCCACATCCAACTCACGTTCAGTTTACAGGTGCTCAGCTCCAATTCTCACAGCCCTGCAGCACATCATCTGTTAAATTTCTGCTATACTTTGCTCTCCATTTGATCACACCCCACCCTGCTCAGTTTGCTAGCTAGAATCAAATGTAATGTCTCAAACCGGAGCCACAAAAGCAGCTGCTCATACACACAAAGGAAGGCTTGCTCATTCCATCCTTAAAATTTCCCAGGTACCCCCTTACCTGTGGCTATTCAGGGACAGGCAGAGGTTCCCACTTAGTCTACTTGCCATCTGTTGTTGGGATCCCAGTTTCCCTGTCATTTATGCAGCCATTTAACAGGAATATACTGACAGGACATTCCAAGTTGGTACAACATGAACGTGAATGTGCCAGCAACAGCGGAGAAAAAGAGTCAAAGAACATGTAAACAACAGCACCAGAGCTTTCCTCCAGAGCCCACTTCTGATTGGCAGATTTTCCATGGCCAGTCCCCACAACTGGAATGCTGTCATTCAGGAAGTTAATCCAAATCCCTTCTCCCTTTCATTCTTTGTTGAAACAGGAAATGGTACAGTTGTTTTTAAACATATTTTATTTACTGCTTAAAATAGAGAAAGAACATCATCCACCATACTTCTAGACTGAGCTTTATTTAAATAAAAAAAATTTAAAAAATAAACAGACACCATCAAGGGAATGTACTACTTCTAAGTAGCATAAAAAAAAACCCAAAAACCTGCACTTCTTGAGGTTATAGGCTCACTAAGAAGTAAATAAACTCTGTTTAACATCATTTGCAGCAAGAGACTTGGTCACAAAGGTTTTAATTTCAAAAGCGGCTTTACCCTAATTTCCAATTTTGTTTCTATAATTTTCCAATTCTGGGCAGAATTTTACTGTTTCAAATAACCGCAGGCCCAACTGATGCCATTTAGAGCTCTAGCTATCGGATTTGTGGGCACAGAATAGAAAGCTGATTCTAAACAATTCTGAACAAAATGAAGCCCCAATGTTTGTGCTGTCCTCTGCAGGTGAATCCCTGGCTCAGAAAGGACAGCATACAGGACTGAGGCCCCAAAAATAAGATATATTTTATAGAAAATATGCCATGTAAGATAACATGAAAAGTCATGATTTGCTGAAACCCATTGTTCTGTCCAAATATGTATATTGTTAATGTGTATGAAGTTATGAGATTTTGCTGTATGGTTGTTACTGAAATATGTTGTAAGTTTGAGAGTCTCTACTGCTAGTTCCCCAGTGACAACAAGAATGGTGATGAACCCCAAGAGGGTGTTAAGCAACCATTAATCAGATGGGGAGTTGTAAACAAGGGATTTACAATGTTATAAGAGGGCTACACAAGCATAACATAATGGGGGATTGCTCTACATTGAGAGTCAGCAAAGCCCCCCAGGACATGTATCAAGCGGAGTGCCCCAAGGGTCGGTCCTGGGGCCAATTCTGTTCAATATCTTCATCAATGATCTGGAGGATAGTGTGGACTGCACCCTCAGCAAGTTTGCAGATGACACTAAACTGGGAGGAGCGGTATATACGCTGGAGGGGAGGGATAGGATACAGAGGGACCTAGACAAATTAGAGAACTGGGCCAAAAGAAATCTGATGAGGTTCAACAAGGACAAATGTAGAGTCCTGCACTTAAGACAGAAGAATCCCATGCATTGCTACAGACTAGGGACTGAATGGCTAGGCAGCAGTTCTGCAGAAAGGAACCTAAGGGTTACAGTGGATGAGAAGCTGGATGTGAGTCAGTGTGCCCTTGTTACCAAGAAGGCTAACGGCATTTTGGGCTGTATAAGTGGGGGCATTGCCAGCAGATCAAGGGATGTGATCATTCCCCTCTATTTGACATTGGTGAGGCCTCATCTGGAGTACTGTGTCCAGTTTTGGGCCCCACACTACAAGGAGGATGTGGAAAAATTGGAAGGAGTCCAGTGGAGGGCAACAAAAATGATTGGGGGGCTGGAGCACATGACTTATGAGGAGAGGCTGAGGGAACTGGGATTATTTAGTCTGCAGAAGAGAAGAATATGGGGGGGATTTGATAGCTGCTTACAACTACCTGAAAGGGGGTTCCAAAGAGGACGGATCTAGACTGTTCTCAGTGGTAGCAGATGACAGAACAAAGAGTAATGGTCTCAAGTTGCAGTGGGGGAGGTTTAGGTTGGATATTAGGAAAAACTAGGAGGGTGGTGAAACACTGGAATGGGTTACCTAGGGAGGTGGTGGTGGAATCTCCTTCCTTAGAGGTTTTTAAGGTCAGGCTTGACAAAGCCCTGTCTGGGATGATTTAATTGGGGATTGGTCCTGCTTTGAGCAGGGGGTTGGACTAGATGACCTCCTGAGGTCCCTTCCAACCCTGATATTCTATGATTCTATGTCTGAGCTAGTGTTTTTCAGGCACATGGACTGAGGACATAAAATAGAGGGTAGTGGCATCATACCTTTTCCTTTCTCCTCCCCCACCTATGCTGTAAGCAACAAGAATGCTAGGAAGACAAAAGACTCGAATTGAGGAGAATGATCCCAGGCTTAAAGGGGAAGCCTGTGTATTAAGCAGGGTGGATTAAAATCAATGATTTAAAATTTAAAAAATTGGATTTTTTTTATTTAAATTGGATTTTTTTCGATAAAATGCTTTTGGGGAAAAAACCTATATAAAGATAGTTTTAATTAAGATATCTCATCATGGAATAGGGATTATAAATTCTAATTCTATAGTATGAGACAATATATTCATGAAACGTTTAAGAAAACATTTGTAAATGAGTTCGAATAGTTCATGGATTAGGGACCCAATCTTATGAGGTTCCAGGGGCTTCTGCATAGATTATTTAGATTAATCTTTCTATCTACCCAATGAGACTCAGTGCTCAGTCGAGAAGATATCATCAGAGATGTTTAGTTTTGCAGTTCTCAAACTATGGATTTGTGTCTCCAGAGATAACATGCTTGTTAACAGCAAAAATGTTTTTAAAAATAAATAAATAAAATATAGAGGTGAGAAATAACAGTCATAAGCCCTGTTGTCCTGCTGCAGATTTGTGTTCACAGAGTCAATCCCTTACCTTTCTCTAAAAGTACAAAGTTTCAAAAAGTTCAATGAATAGAAGATTGGTGGGGGTGGAATAGATCTGGACAAGGAGAAGAAGAAGAAATCTGGAGATAAATGTGAGAAGGGAGGGACAGGCAGTAGAAACAAAAGTTAAACTGTTGGAGCAGCATATTCCAGAAGTCTTGAGGTCTTTCTGAATGCAGCCTTCATTGATTTGAGATCTACCATACCATCAGGGGCGGCTCCAGGCCCCAGCATGCCAAGTGCGTGCTTGGGGCGGCGTGCCGCCGTGCTTGGGGCGGCGAAATCGCTAGAGCCACCCTTGTATACCATTCTCTCACTAGAAGGGAAAAATCTATAATGGCAGCAGGCCGTAAGAGACAGGGGCGGCTCCAAGCACCAGCACACCAAGCGCATGCCTGGGGTGGCAAGCCGTGGGGGGTGGCCTGCTGGTCGCCATCAGGGTGGCAGTCAGGCTGCCTTCGGTGGCATGCCTTTGGGAGGTCCACCGGTCCCGTGGCTTCGACGGCAGGTACGGCAAAGGCGCGGGACCAGCGGACTTCCCACAGGCATGCCGCTGAAGGCAGCCTGACTGCCATGCTTGGGGCGGCAAAATACATACAGCCGCCCTGGTAAGAGAGACCCAGTTTGGGAATATTTTAATGAAGTTCCTCTACTTGTGGGTAAGACAGGCATGCATGCAAAATGCAAACAGTGCAACAAAGAAATGCAAGGCCTTGTTGCCCGAATGAAACAACATCATGAGACGTGTTCCTTCTCAGGAGGAAGCTGCATTGAAGATGATGAGAAGAACATGTCTGAACATGCAGGATCTTCAGGTTGGTAAACTTTTTCATTTCATACTTCTTTCTTAAGGGCTGCCTGTCTTCCTTCTGGACTATTCTTGAATTCTCATGTTTGAGCAAAAAATATAGTTGTTACTCTATGGTACTATCATTTTAGATGCAGTTGTGATAAAAAAAATAAATAACTGAAATAGGCTGATCTTCCTTTTACAGTTTCGCCTTTAAAGTAGTACTGAGTGTCAGTGAATGCAATGAGTAATACTAAATGAGCAGTATGGTGGTAATAATTAAATAACGGTATGGTCTTATTTTGTTTAGGAGAATCTGTCCTCAACACACAGGATTCTGAAGACTATCCACCTTCAAGATCACCATCATTTTCTATAGTTTCAGAGTTATGTGCCAATGGTAGTGTTTCAGTCATATCATGTATGTTACACAGCCACAGTATATCACCTGTAGCAAGAAGGGGGGGGGAATCTCCATCATCCAGAAAGAACTATAGGTAAGTATGTGATAACCAGCAGATTACAAAAAGTGGTAATTGATGAAAAAATTGCCCAGTTTGTTTATGCAACAAACTCTCCTTTCCGTATGATTGAGAACCCACACTTCATTAACATGGTTCAGTCCATCCAACAGAGCAGATGTCGCAGGCAAATTGCTGGATAAAGTGCTCAATTTCTTTCATACAGTGTGCAAAAAGTCTAGAGGATGAAATTATTAACCTGAGTCTTGATGGGTGTAGCAATGTCCACAATGATCTTGTTGTATGTGCTTGTGTGACAATGGAAGAAGGGAATGTCTTCCTTCCAGAAACAATTGATACATCAGGAAATGTACACAGCAGCATACTTTCAAGAAGTACCAGTAAAAGCTATAACAAACTGTAAAAAAAAAAAAAAAAAAGAAAGAAAGAAAAAAAATTCAAATATCTAGTACGCAGCTTCGTCACAGACAATGGTGCAAATGTATCTAAGATGAGAAGAAATTATTTAGAAGAGAGTCCCAAGCTAATAACATACGGTTGCAGTGCTCACTTGATGCACCTCCTAGCCAAAGACTTCAGTGTTCCAGAAATAAGGGCAAATGTTGAAATTGCAAAATAGTTCTGTAACAACCACTTTGCAGCAGCTGCTCTGAAAAAAGTGGGAGGAACCAAGCTAACTCTCCCACAAGACGTGCAATGGAACTCAGTAGTTGACTGTTTTGAGCACTATATCAAGAACTGGCCTAATCTGACGACAGTGCGTGAACAAAATCATGAAAAAATAGATGGCACTGTCACAGCCAAATAGGATGACCAGACAGCAAGTGTGAAAAATTGGGACAGGGGGTGGGCGGTAATAGGAGCCTATATAAGAAAGACCCAAAAAATTGGGACTGTCCCTATAAAATCAGGACATCTGGTCACCCTACAGCCAAAATTCTCAACATTGGGCTTAAGAGAAATGTTGAACACATGCCGAGTACCCTGAAGCCTATTTCTGTAGCCTTGAACAAAATGCAGAGAAATAGATGTTCTATTGCTGACACTGTTGAAATTTGGAAGGAACTGAGTGAGATCTTAAAAAGAGAAATATGCAATGACAGAGTTAAATTACAAGCATTAAAAAAAATGAGTGGGACAAGCATTATCTACAGCTCATTTTCTTGCAAATACTCTCAATACTCGGTACCAGGGTAAACCTTAGCTGCTGAAGAAGAGGAGTTGGCTATGATATGGACATCCAGCAATCATCACTCTATAATAAAAGTGCCAACTATAATAAAGTTCAGAGCTAAGGGTGAACCATTCAAGAAATAGATATTTGCTGATGATGTTTTAAAGAAAGTCACACCAGTGAACTTAAGTACTTGAATTCAGAGACTGTTGAAGTGATAATCTCACTTTTAACAGTAGTAGCGTCTTCTGCCGGTGTAGAAAGAATATTTTCTTCCTTTGGACTAATTCATTCCAAATTGAGAAATTGTTTGGGACCTGAAAAGTAGGAAAGTTGTTTTTCTTTTCCAGATTATGAACAAACATGAAAATGAAGGTGAAGACGACTGCGTTAGCTGCAGAAGCCAATATTTTAAGTTTCTCATGTTGACCTGGCTGACATAGTCGATTTAATTTTTGTTTTTTTTTTTAATATTTCATTTAACTATTTTAGTTAAAAACAATTTTAACTAAAACAAACCTGATTTTAAAAAACTTGAATGTTTAACTAAATTCAAAAATTCATATGCTTGTTTTGTTAAAATATTATATGTTTGCTGTTGAAGAAAAAAATCCAGAATACATAATGTTGTTGTTTTAGTTAAATAAAACAAATTAAATGTCTGTCTGGTGATGTTCTTCTCCTAATACAGCATGGCAAGAAAATCCTCCAAATATTAATAACCTGTTGAATTGGAGATAGTTCTCCTCTAAATGACTTGATAAATGTCTGCTTCACTTACGTTTGGTAAATGAAATAACCAAATCATTCATTTTCTATATAGCTGTAAAACTAATCTGAAAAGTTTTCAAATAAATCACTTTAAAAAATGTATAGTGTGTACCTTCTAAAAATGAAACCTACATCTCTGAGTTGTGAAGAATATGTATTAAGGTTATAACAACCATCAAGAATCCATGATTAAATCGAGACTTCCTGACTAGTGATTTAAATCAAATCCACCCTGGTATTAAGAACTGTAACCTTCCTGCAACATATAGTGGGATGATAAAAACTGCTTGATCAGATACTGCCTAGTGTAATAAGGTTTAAGATTTAGACTATGCACTTACCTTTTATTTTCTTTGGTAACTATCTTTGTCCTTTTGTGCCTCCCACTTACAATCAAATCTGCCTGTCTGTAGTTAATAAATCTGTTTTACATTCTACCTAAAACAGTGTGTTTTGGTTGAAGTGCCTGGGAGATCTGCTGGGAGCTTGGGAGATTTGCAGGTGCCTTTCTCTGTGTGATTCGCGAGTGGCTCAGGGAGCATTCAATTACTCCTGGTGGAATTTTGTATCACTGCGCATGCGCAGAACTCATGTCCCTCACAGATTTCTTTGTTCTTGTAGCTTCCCTTTGCTTCCCTGTCAGAAGTCATTTTTCATCAGGGAAGCAAAGGGAAGCCACAAGAGCAGTCATGCACCCCTCCCTGGCAGCGCAGGCAGATTGCTCTGGGTGTCTGAACCTGTCTGTAGAGAAGTAAATCACCGCCGCGGGGGAAGGATGGGCACTTGTCAATGTGTGAGGCACACACACACTTTTCCTCTCACTCGCTATTGCGGCATCCTCAGCAGGGAGGGATATGGCTTTGGGGTGTTTCTGAGAAGATAAGCGTGGGGCAGGCTCTGTCCACTCAGGCAGAGCAGAATGTAGCAGCCTGCCTGCTTAGTGAATTGTTCCAATTTTCTTTGTGAATTCCCCCAGGAGTATAAAACAGGTGTAAAAGTTTTAAGGCTCCTTATGTTGCCAGAGTGGTGTAAAGGACAGTATAACCTTATAAATACTATGGTGCTTTAGTGATTAGAACTGATTTTCTCCACACCAAAGAAATAATTTGTTTGTCCTATAGTTAGGGCCCTACCAACTTCACGGCCATGAAAAATATGTCATGGGCCATGAAATAAGCTCCTCCCTGTGAAATCTGATCTCCCCAAAATCAACCAGGCTGGGGAGCGACAGGACTTGTCCTTCCCTTGCATGGCTGTTATCAGACAGAGATTCGACCCACCTCCAAAGGCAGTGCAGAAGTGAGGGTGTACCATCCGTGCTTCTGTGCTACAGTAGCCCCAGAGCTGGGATCCAGGCTGCCACTCCCTGTGGCTCTTGCTGGGGCTGGGGGCGCCTGGGCTGGGGGCTCCTTCCTCCTCCTCCTCCCGCTCCTGCCTGGACTCAGGATGCCCAAGTTCCGGAACTGCTGCCACCATCTCTCTCCCTCCTCTGTGGCTCCTGCCTGGGCTTGGGGCTTCAGCCCCTGTGGCTCCTGCCGGGGCTCAGGGCACCTGACCTCAGGGTCTCAGCCCCCACCGCGCCTTCTGGGGCTCGGGGCTTCCACCCTGTAGCTCCTGCCAGGGCTGAGGCACCCATTTTTCAAACTGTCCAGTGTCCCTGGGCATGAACCCATGCCCATGGGCCCATGCATTAATCCACCACTGGTCCTGACTAGCAGCTAGAAGCCCCGCTTGGGGTGCTCCCAGCAGCACTGGGGAGATTGGAACTATCTCCACCTCTGGAAGCCTTCACCAGTTGCAGGAAACTCCGCAGCTGCTGCTTTCAGAACTGGGCTCTGAAGGCAGCACAGAGGTGAGTATGCCAATCCTGCAACCTCCCTACACAGCTTTGGGACCCCCTCACAATCCCATTTTGGACCAGGACCCCCATGGTTACAACGGCGTGAAATTTCAGATGTACATCTGAAATCATGAAATTGACCAAAGTGAACCATGAATTTGGTAGGCCCTACCTATAGTGCTTAGGAGACATGATACCTTATATCTTGTTAGAAATCTATTAGTCCTTTCTAAATCCCAGAAGCCAAAAAATAATAGAAAATTAGGTAGAATGGGGTCTACATTCAAAGCACAGGGGATTTATAAAGGTGTGATAATGGGAATTACCTTCCAAAAAGAACACCTATGTACATATAAAACTTGTACTACTTTAACTATAATAGGATAGTTCAGATGCATTTTTACCAGTACAGCTTATTCCCTTACAGAAAGGCTAATAAGCTATAACTGTGTCCACATTAGGAGTTACACCAGTATAACTCTTTTGGTAAAACAAAAATGGGGGGGGTGGGGGGAAATCACACTGTGCTAACCAAAAGAGTTTCTATAGTTTTTGTATTACTGTAACCCTTTTGGTGTGGTATGATTTTTTTGTTTTCTGTTTTTGTTTTACCAAACAAATTACATCAGTACAAAGACTATAGAATCATAGAAATGTAGGGCTGGAAGAGGCCTCAAGAAGCCATCAAGTCCAGCGCCCCATGTTGAGACAGGACCAGGTAAACTTAGACCATACCTAACAGGTGTTTGTCCATTCTGTTTTGAAAAAGCTTCAGTCGTGGCGATTTCACAACCTCCCTTGGAAGCCTATTCCAGAGCTTAACTACCCTGATAGAAAGTTTTTCTTAATGTCTAACCTAAATCTCCCTTGTTGCAAATTAATTGCTTTACTTCTTGTTTTATCTTCAGTGGACAGGGAGACAATGGATTTGAAGACTGTTATCAGGTCCCCCCCTCCCCCCAGTCTTCTTTTCTCAAGACCAAACATGCCCAGTTTTTTTAAACTTTACTCATAAAAGTCAAGTTTTCTAAATCTTTTATAATTTTTGTTGTTCTCTGGACACTCTCCATACAGGGACGGCTCTAGCCATTTTGCTGCCCCAAGCACGGCAGCACGCCGCAGGGGGCGCTCTGCCGGTTGCCGGTCCCGCGGCTCCGGTGGACCTCCCGCAGGCGTGCCTGCAGATGCTCCACCGGAGCTGCGGGACCAGCGGACCCTCCGCAGATACGCCTGCGGGAGGTCCACTGGAGCCGCCTGCCGCCCTCCCTGTGACCGGCAGAGCGCCCCCCGCGGCATGCCACCCCAAGCACGCGCTTGGCGTGCTGGGGCCTGGAGCTGCCCCGTCTCCATATCTTTGCTAAAGTGTAGTGACTCGAACTGGACACAGTACTTCAGCTGAGGCTTTCATCCATGCTGAGTACAGAGTGACAACTACCTCCAGGGCCATACATTCATCACTCCTGTTAATATACCCCAGAATGTTGTTAGCCTTTTTTGCAACTGCCTCACATTACTGACTCGTATTCAATTTGTGATCCACTAAAATCCCCCAGATCCTTTTCAATAGTACCACCACCACCGAGTTATTCACCAATCTGCAGTTGTGCATTTGATTTTCCTTCTTTAGATGTAGTGCTTAACACTTATCTTTATAGAATTTCATCTCATTGCATTCAGACCAGTTCTCTACTTTGTCAAGGTCATTTTGAATGCTAATCCTGGCTTCCAAAGTGCTAGCTATCCCTCCCAGCTTGGTGTCATCTGCAAATTTTATAAGCATACTCTCCACTCCAAGTCATGAATGAAAATACTGAATAGTACTGACCCTAGACTAACCCCACTTCAATAGAAACACCCTCTCAGTTTAACAAGTGAAGCATTGATGATTACTACTTGATAAGGGTTTTCCAACCAGTTGTACACCCACCTTATAGCAGTGGTTTTCAAACTTTTTTTTCTGGCAACCAAGTTGAAGAAAATTGTTGATGCCCACAACCCAACGGAGTTGGGGCTGAGGGGTTTGGGGTGTGGGAGGGGCTCAGGGCTGGGGCAGAGGGTTGGGGTGAGGACTGTGGGGTGGGACCGGGAATGAGGGGTTCAGAGTGTGGAAGGGGGCTCTGGGCTGGGGCAGGAGGTTTGGGGTGCAGGAGGGGGTCAGGGCTCTGGGTTGGAGGTGCCGCCTCTGGGCTGGGGCCGTGGATGAGGGACTTGGGGTACAGGAGGGGGCTCCAGGTTTGGGCAGGGCTCAGGCAGCCAGCCAGGAGGGGGCTCCAGGTTTGGGGGGGGCTCAGGGCTGGGGTAGCCCTGTGGCCCCCTGCATAGCAGCTGGACCTGCTGCTGGCCATTTCCAGGGTGCTGCACAGTGTCAGAAGAGGTAGGGACTAGCCTGCCTTAGCTGGGCAGCACCACCAACGGGACTTTTAGCAGCCAGGTCTGACCAGAGCCGCCATGACGCAGTGCCTTGCATTCTGTGACCCAGTACTGGGTCACAACCTGCAGTTTGAAAACCACTGTCTTATAGTAGTTTAATCTGGACCACATTTCCCTAATTTCTTATGAGAATGTCATGTGGGACTGTGTCAAAAACTTGACTAAAATCAATCATGTCTACTGCTTCCCCTCTATCCACTAGGCCAGTAATCCCGTCAATGTGTAGACAAAGCCGTGAGTGGGCACTACCAATCGATTGTGATCTCAGCAGTGACTCCGGTTTTACACTAGTATAAATGAGTGCAGAAACTGGCCCTACCTCTTTTTAAGAAATAAAATCTAATATACGATTCATGAGTAAAGCATTTGATAATTTTTTTTGTCTTTGGAGTTTACTGGCTGACCTCATGACGGCCTTACAGTCAACTTGATGACACTATGTTGTTTGTGTGTCTGCAACATGCTAACATTGAATGCCACATCCAATCCAATCAATTCCAAAATTTCAGGGAATGTTTTAGGCATCTATGGCCAGAACTCTTTTGATTTTTGGGGAAATCAGAAAATTAAAATAGGCAAAATGGGGCACAGGAAGCCCATGCCAGCTTTTTAGCACAGCCACAGCCTCTGCCTCTGCAATTGTCTATAGATCAAAGAACTAGTTGATGGCATCCATTAACACCTTCCAACATAACTATACCCCGCTCATCTCTACTAATCCTCCCAATAGTTTAAATATTCACATGCTGAATTATTTGTTTCCCAGACAGAAAGATGAATAATAATAGGGAGTGCGGGGGGGGGGGGGGGGGAGGAAAACGGCGGCCAATAGGGGTATGTATGCACACAACCCCGGCAAGTAATTGGGGGAAATGAGGCACACAAAAGCCCTCTGATCACTGCAACTCCAGCGGGGGATGGGAACCTGAGGAGGCACTGAGGGATGCAAGGAATCCCTGGCATGTGCAATAAACTCATTCCTCTCTGTATTTCTTCTTGTGTTTTACAGAGATGGTATCCTCTATAGGTCAGGTTTTAACAAGTTTTGATGATTTTTGTCTCCTGTCCTCCCTCCAACCTTTAAATTTCTCACAAAATATGGCCCTGTGCACTTCCTTTTGTCATATATATGTCTTGTGTGTGAGAGGATAATTTTTTTGGAAAAACACAAGGTGAATTGGAGAAATAGTTTCTGACATGGGTTTAAAAATGGAGGAGGGGAAGTTACGTTTTTAATTCTTTAATGTTACTTTGTGACATCACTAAAATGGCTTAGCCTGGAAACTTCTAATTTGCTTCATTCCAATAAGAGCTAGGGATCTTCAGGTGTTCCTAAGAGATTTTCAGGAGTTCATGGTCCCATTTTCAAAAATGAGTCAGGTACTTAGGTGCTTAAGTACCATTGACTTTCAATGAGATTTAGGCTCCTAAGTCACTTAGGAGCTTTTGAAAATGTTCACCCTTGTGTATAGAATTATGTTTTGAAGCATTTATTGTTGGAGTTACCCATCTCAGAAATAGAAAATGTATCGTATAATGTGAAAGCTTCATCAGGCTTCTGAGAACTTTGTAAAGCTTTTTAAAGATCAGATCAATTTTTGGTAAAGTTGCTTTTAAGTTTCTACACCTTGATAGATTCCCGCAGTGCTTTATAAGCTACTCCTGAGGATGACTAAAGTGATTTACACTGTTTTAATACCTCATAAAAGCAGAGATTTCATCTTTCAAATACAATGTGTATCAAAGCTAGGGTGACATTTCAAGAAAATGAAAGATTACCCTATGAAATGTACATAACAAAGCTTGTTTTTAAGCAACACCACCACCCAATGTTTTATTCAGAGTACAAAATCATACATTTGTAAAAACATGTGAGACTCTTTGCATTGGTATTACCTGAAAGCACATTTTTAATAGGATCAGATGTTTCTTGGTAGCATATCACCAGGCATGGGCAACCTTAAATCTGGGAGTTCTAACTTTCAAGTGCTTCACTTTGCAACTTTAATAACATTCTTTTAAAATTTTGTGTGTGTGTGTGTGTGTGTGTTGTAATTCCTTAGGGTTTTAAAAAAGAAAAACAGTAAAAACAAATTCTACTCTAGCAACCTCCCCATCATGCATCACCACTAGGATTTGAGTTCTGAACCTTCAGTCCAGCTCAGGGTACAGGGCTAAGTACGTTTGCTGGCAGCAGGAAAAGGCTATTATTCAAAGGGAGAAACAGGCTGCTGGGGCCATATGCTGGGTCGAGGGCAGGGGTGGGCAAACTACGGCCCAGGGGCCGCCTCTGGTCCTTTAGATGTTTCAATCCGGCCCTCGAGCTCCTGCCAGGGAGCAAGGTCTGGGGCTTGCCCCGCTCTGCGTGTGCTGTGGCTCCACGTGACTCCCAGAAGCAGCGACATGTCCCTCTTCTGGCTCCTACGAGTAGGGGCAGCCAGGGGGCTCTGCACTCTGCCCCAAGCGCCGCTCCCACAGCTCCCATTGGCTGGGAACCATAGCCAATGGAAGCTGCAGGGGCGATGCCTGCGAATGGGGCAGCGCACTGAGCCACCTGGCCGCACCTCTGCATAGCAGCTGGGGGGGGGGGCGGCACGGGACATGCCACTGCTTCCGGGAGCTGTTTGAGGTAAGCACCGCCCAGAGCCTGAACCCCGATCCCCTCCTGTGCCCCAACCCCCTGCCCCAGGCCTGATCCCCCTCCCACCCTCCAAACCCCTTGGGTCCCAGCATCCCCAACCCCTCATCCTTAGCCCCACTCCAGAGCCTGCACCCCCAGATGAAGCCTGCACCCGCTCCCACACCCCAACCCCAAATTTCATGAGCATTCATGGCCCGCCATACAATTTCCATATCCAGATGTGGCCCTCAGGCCAAAAAGTTTGCCCACCCCTGGTCTAGGGTGTGGTATGGCGAGCCTGGGCTGTTTCTCTCTTTTTCCCCTTCAGGAGACAGACAGAGCTCCTTCCCCATGTGGTGCCCCTAGAGAATAGGGTAGGGGCCAGTGGGCCCATGTGCTGAGTCTAAAGGGGTTGTTTGTGTGGAGGCTGGCCTAGTCTCTCTCACCTTAACCTGGAAAGGCTGCCTAGTCCCCAGGGTTTGCAGCATTGCTGCACTGGTCATAGTATGGGCCCACCCTTATATTAGAGTGTTCAATTATCTGACAATACAAGGTACAGAAAGGAAATAGTGATTTTCAAAAGTTTACATCTAAACCAAACCTGAGCAGAATTTCATAGGCACTTCTCTTGACACAGTGCTTTCTAACTCTTAAATTCCAAAACCCGGCTGCAAACACTGGATGTGTTAGAGATTCTCAAATATCTTTTCTGATGCAAAGTGTTAGGCAACCTAAATATTGGATTTTGGTACCAACTCCCGCTATAATATACATAATATGTTGCCAGGTATGTGCCTTCGCCTGTGCTGTGCACCTGCTGCAAGAACTGTGCTGCGAATTACACAATAGATGCCCCCCGTACATAGGTACAGAATAAGTGCTGTGTGTGGATTCATTTTATTGGTTTACTCTGGCAAAGTTTATTAGTGTGGACACAATAAAAAAGCTTTAGGAAGAAAATGGTACTAGAAACACTAAGCTGCAATGCTTAACCTTGAAATGATGCAATATTGTAATGTAGACAGAACTGATCTGCAGCTAGTGTTACCAGATGTCCTGATTTTATAGGGACAGTCTCGATTTTGGGGTCTTTTTCTTATATAGACTCCTATTACCCCCCACTACCTGCTGTCCCAATTTTTCACACTTGCTGTCTGGTCACTCTATCTGCAGCTCTGTCGTTTTGGGTGTTATTGCCATTCATGGACAGAGTGCTAAACCAGAGCAAGGTGCTGGGCATGAGACAGGTTCAAACTTTCACTGTTTCCTCTTTCTATTTACACCATATGTAGAAGAACAATGAGGAGTCTGGTGGCACCTTAAAGACTAACAGATTTATTTGGGCATAAGCTTTCGTGGGTAAAAAAAAAACCTCACTTCTTCAGATGCATGGAGTGAAAATTACAGATACAGGCATAAAGACATAAGTACAGAAATGTACCCATGAAAGCTTATGTCCAAATAAATCTGTTAGTCTTTAAGGTGCCACCGGACTCCTCATTGTTTTTGTGGATACAGACTAACACAGCTACCCCTCTGATACTTGGCATATGTAGAAGCTTACCTACATTTTTTTTTTTAAAGGTGGTTGTAGTTCATTGTTTAGCTCTTTGACAAGCTATAGAATATGCACTTCTCAGGATAACTGGAAGATCTCTAATGATCAGCAAGCACTTAGAACTGCCTCAAGGATAAATATTCACCCAAAGAGCTTAATGCATTACTGGGCAGACGCATTCTTTTCATCTTTTCACAGCACTATATCTCCTGCTGAAGAGGAGGAAATGTGTTACTTCCAAGTTACGAAATTTAAAGACTGCTTTGTCCTCAGGAGCTTCCAATACTGCTTAGTGACTGTTAAAATCGACAGACTGGTGTCATTTTATGCTTTTGTCAATTTACTCCTGGAATTTTACAATCCCTTACAGAGTTTGAATAGGCAAAATGACTGCCTGCTTATGTAACTGTTTACTCACTCTGGGAGCATTCCTTTTTTCACCTGGGTTATAATAGCCAGTGATATTATTGTGGAGGGCCACAAATACAGCTGCTGTGACAACGTGCTAGTCAACAGCAGCTGAGCCAATTAGTTGCCCCAGAGGACACCTGACTACTGAACGGCTCCTAGTTGATAGACAGGAATGGGCTGGCGGGAGTTAAAAGCCACTCATTAATTCATTAGCCCAGCTGGTACAAGAGGCACTGGAAGGAAGTATGAGAGAGAGGAAGAGAGTGAGTATACTTGTAGAGCTAGAGCCATAAGAAGCCTCCTGCCTCAGGTGCTGAAGGCTCCATGTTTCTGCTGGGATAAGGCTGCATAGTCTGTGAAAGTGGTGGCAAACAGCACTAAAATAAATTGCATGAGGTGTTTTACCAGAAAGTAGTCTCCAATTATGGGCTAGAAAGTAAGTAGTGGTGAGTCCACCCTACCACAGCATCCAAATAAAATACTTCTCTTCCTCATGATATCACAGAAATACATAGTGGGTAACTATTTGAATTGCCTATTTGAATAGCCTCTTCAGTGTTTGTGAAGCAGAGTCTCAAATCTGTTAGCAGCCCCTGTTCGCAAAGCTTTAAGATATATTGGCACTAGAAAAGGTTTTGAGAAGGGCAACTAAAATGATTAGGGGTTTGGAACGGGTCCCATATGAGGAGAGATTAAAGAGGCTAGGACTTTTCAGCTTGGAAAAGAGGAGACTAAGGGGGGATATGATAGAGGTATATAAAATCATGAGTGATGTGGAGAAAGTAGATAAGGAAAAGTTATTTACTTATTCCCATAATACAAGAACTAGGGGCACCAAATGAAATTAATAGGCAGCAGGTTTAAAACAAATAAAAGGAAGTTGTTCTTCACACAGCGCACAGTCAACTTGTGGAACTCCTTACCTGAGGAGGTTGTGAAGGCTAGGACTATAACAGCATTTAAAAGAGAACTGGATAAATTCATGGAGGTTAAAGTCAATTAATGGCTATTAGCCAGGATGGGTAAGAAATGGTGTCCCTAGACACTGTTTGTCAGAAGGTGGAGATGGATGGCAGGAGAGAGAGATCACTTGATCATTACCTGTTAGGTTCACTCCCTCTGGGGCACCTGGCATTGGCCACTGTTGGTAGACAAAAAAAAACAAGAGTACTTGTGGCACCTTACAGACTAACAAATATATTTCAGCATGAGCTTTCGTGAGCTACAGCTCACTTCTTCGGATGCATAGAATGGAACACACAGACAGGAGATATTTATACATACAGAGAACATGAAAAGGTGGAAGTATGCAAGTATAAATATCTCCTGTCTGTGTGTTCCATTCTATGCATCCGAAGAAGTGAGCTGTAGCTCACAAAAGCTCATGATGAAATATATTTGTTAGTCTGTAAGGTGCCACAAGTACTTCTGGTTTTTTTTGCGGATACAGACTAACATGGCTGCTACTCCAAAACCTGTTGGTAGACAGGATACTGGGCTAGATGGACCTTTGGTCTGTCCCACTACTGCTGTTCTTATGTTCTAATCATCCAGCCAATCCAAATAAATATACCTTAACAAGGGAAGGTTTTTATACTTAAAGGATTTTCTAACAAGTATTGATTGTGTGTGAAGTTAGTCCATTAACAAAGTTTTCTAAGGTGAAATGGAACTGTATTCTGCCCAACAGCCAAATGAGAACAAAAGATGCTGAGTCTTTAGGTAACAGAATGGTTTGTCATTGATATTGTATTTTTCCTTAGGCACTCAGGACCCAGGATGCCCCCTGACTCCCTCCTCCTTCCCACAACTCTTAACGGCAGAAGAGGAAGAGATGCTCTGTGAGCTAGCTGCCCAGAGTGCACCGCTCCAAATACCACTAGAAGGGCCGCAAGTGTGAACATGCTATTGCACAGGCAGCTGACAGTGTAAACACACAACAGTGGTTTCCCTTCAGCACTCTCTGAGCGGTGCTGTACCTTCCGGCACTGTAACTCTGCCAGCGTAAACATATCCATAGACTGGGATATATTGGAATCTGTTAAGGACTCTCACACTGTATTTTAAACCTTACTTTAAATTACCAAAGCTTATAGGATCCAAGGATACTCTGAAAGGGATCTGGCTAGAGGTGCAGAAAAGTAAATAGTTTAATGATATTGGTCTACCCAAAAATTGCTGAGATATGAGCCAGCTCAGCTCCATTAGCCTTAAGTGCATGCCAAAATATTAAGTTCTGCAGCCACAAACTAATATTTCAAAATAAGAAGAATCTAAAAGTGCTCCCATTTCAATATAGGGACACAGATATCACATGATAAATTTTGAGTTTGCCTTCTTAAAACAACTAAACGCACTTTAATATTAGGACAAAAGGCCCTCCTAAAATTCAAAACAAATGTTATTCTCGGAGCAACAAAATTAAGTGGCTTTTTTTTTTTGTGCATGTTTCTCTGTGTAAAACAATGGATTACCTAAATATATAATCGCATCATCCATCACCATGTAAACTTTTTTTTGTTTTTAAAAAGCATACAAGTTGAAAATTTACTCAGTGTTAATCTATACAAATTATTGTATGCCCCAAACTCAGTTAATAGGACACAGAACAGAGATCGGTAAAACATTAATAATATATGTTAATAAAATTAATTTGGGTTTACTTTAACCCAAAAGAGAACTGCAAAAGCACACAAATTGGAAAAGACTGAACAGTTGACAGGAACCCGTGAAACCACCAATTTTCACAAAGGGAACAGTTGTGAGCAGAGCTGGTAGAAAAATCTGAAAACTTTTTTCTGTCAAAAAAACACTGTTTTCTTGAAACTGAACTGTTTCAAGGAAATATATCTATGTCAACAGGATGGGGGGGAGAGAGAGAGAGAGAGGGAGACAGACAGACCCTCAAAATAGCCAACATCTTAGTGATTAGGGGTCTGGTTCAGACAGGGCAGGGACTTGAAACTGGGTGTTCCATACTCCAGATGAGTGTCCTAACCAGGCTATTCTGAGGTGGTTCTCTCTCTGATGTGGAATTAAAACAAATTTTGAAATGTTTAAATTTTTCACAAAACAAAGCAGAGTTCTTCTTTTCCAGTCAACCCTAGTTGAGAGTTCTTGTGGTCATTAAAGATCATGTAATTGGAGTATTAATCCCAATACGCTGGCCAAATTCCAAGGCAGCGAACAGCACTGAATACAAGCTGGATGGATAGCATGGAGCATGCCAAACCTCCTGATAATCATGTTTAAAAGACACATTCTAGCCTAAGTAAGAACCTAAGGAAGAACATGGTTTTTAAACAGGTTTAAACCAACTCTAAACAAGAGTACATATCTCAAGCCCTGCGTATATATACACAAGTTACAGCGGCTTAATTTATTCAATTAATTAAACAGGCACAAACCCCTCATGTAAGCACTCTTAAATTGTTTTACACCTGGTTTATATCAATTTCACTTACATTGTAAAGGCAGGTATAAGCCAATTTAAGAGCATTCAACATTCAGGGTTTGTACCAGGTTTATCTATATTGATTTAAACAAACAAAAAAAAGCTGGTGCAACTTTAGGCCTTAGTTCTCAATGCTGTTTAGACAATCACCCTACTGTCTGATCTACAAGGCGCCAGTGCTTATTTGACTAGACACCCACATACAAATCTGCAGCAGCTTAAAAGTGTTTTAGTTACACCAATGTAAGTTTGTATGTAGACAAGGTCACTTGTGAAAATTATCATTTATCAGCCCTGCAAGATGGGAATAGAACGGTGAGTGGCTGCTCTCTAAAAGCAGGTGGGAGTGGAGTGAGAAAGCTTGGTTTATAGACAGCTACCTCACTGCGCATTATTTCACTACTTTACTACATCAGCATCAATTACTTCAGACCCATTTAAAGTTTTAGTGATGATGGTAGGAATAAAGGAGAGGGGCTGGTAACTAGAATTACTGATAAACTGACAATAGGTTTTAGACCTTTTCTTACCTAACTCACACACATTATATGTCCCTTTACAGCAGCCAGGATGAAAGAAAGGAAAATGCTCCTTTGTTTCATCAGCCAAATGGAGTTTGAAGATGACTTCACATTATCAGCTACCTGCTAGCTGGATGGTACAAAAGATGGAGCCTCCTACCAGGTACAGAAATAGCATCTTAGTGAGAATTCCAACTTTGCCATTAGCTTAGGAGTCAGGGCAGAGGCTTAGCTTTCACCTGGGTCCTCACTTTACTTTAGTTCTCTGGCTATTAGGTATCTGCTCAATTTTCCATGCCCTATGTATGATAGGGTGTCGAGAGCGAGTAAGCATCTGGAAGAGGCAAGGTGTGTATCTCTATGTAGATATAGGTGGGTAGGAAAGAAATTGATTGGATACGTTAGACTGTGTCTCCATTACACAGACTATACAGGCATAACTATGTTGGTGTAGCTATACCAGCATACCTCTGTAGTGTAAATGCAGCGTACACTGATGGAAAGGTTTTTCTTTCAGTGCAGGAACACTACCTCCCTGAATGATACTAACTATGTTCTTCCATTGATGGAACTGCATCTACACTAGGTTGGCATAGCTATGCCGGTCAGGGAATGGATTTTTCACACTCCTGAGCAACATAGCTATGCTGACCTAACAAACATTTAAGTATAGGTCAAGCCACAAAAGAGTAGCGGTGTGAAAGAGAATTGGGGAGGAAGTGAGAGGTTAGAAATGTAGGGGAGTAGGTGGACCACACAATGGAAGGAAAGGAATAGAAGAAAAAACAACAGATGCAGAAAACAATATAGGAAAAAAAATGTATAACTGAGGTTGTAAGAAAGCAGTGAATTTTTTGGTTCAAATGTTGCAGCCATGGTTTGCTAAAGCTGTAGTTTTGGTGTGGGCCTATTGTGCTAGGCAGTGGCAGGGCCGCCCAGAGGGGGGGGGCAAGTGGGGCAATTTGCCCCAGGCCCATCAGGTGCCCCCACGAGAACGGCCAAGGCTCCCTCCCCGGCCCAACCCCGTCTCCACCCCTCTCCCGGAGCCAGGGGCGGCTCTAGCAATTGCGCCGCCCCAAGCAGGGCGGCACGCTGCAGGGGGCACTCTGCCGGTCCCGCGGCTCCGGTGGACCTCCTGCAGACGTTCCTGCGGAGGGTCCGCTGGTCCCGCAGCTCCGGTGGAGCATCCGCAGGCACACCTGCGGGAGGTCCACCCGAGCCGCGGGACCAGCGGACCCTCCGCAGGCATGCCTGCGGCAGGTCCACCGGAGCCGCCGGACGACCGGACCCTCCACAGGCATGCCTGCGGCAGGTCCACCGGAGCCGCCTGCCGCCCCAAGTGCGCGCTTGGCGCGCTGGGGTCTAGAGCCGGCCCTGCCCGGAGCCTCAGCGCTCCCAGGAATGTCCCTGAACAGCGGTGCAGCGTGGCTCCAGCAGGGTCCCTGAGCTCCACCCCACTCAGAGCTGCATGGTAAGGGGGCGGGGCTGCGAGCTCCAGGCCGAGCGGAGAGAGCTCAGGCCCGCTGGAGCTCACAGCCCCGCCCCCTTACCACGTGGCTCTGAGCGGGGAGGTGCTCAGGCCCCGCCGGAGGCACGCGGCTGCTGCGCTGTTCAGGGACGCTCCTGGATGCGCTGAGGCTCCGGGAGAGGGTCGGAGGCGGGGGTAAGGGGCCGGGGGGGTTGGATAAGGGGCAGGGAGGGGTGGCAGAGGTTGTGGGGGGTGGTCAGGGGACAGGGAACGGGGGGGTTGGATTGTGGGCATTCTGGAGGTTTGTCAGGACTCAGTGCATGGGGTCGGGGCAGTCAGGGGACAGGGAGCAGGGGTGGGGTCCCGGGGTGGTGGTTGGGGATGGGGTCTCTGGGGGACGGTGAGGGGACAAGGAGCAGGATGGGTTGGGGATTCTGAGGGGGGGGGCAGTAAGTGGGGGGGGTCGGATAGAGGGCAGGGCCAGGCTGTTTGGGAGGCACAGCCTTCCCTATCCTAAAGCTCATTCAGCAGTTTGAGGCTTGCAGAAGAGCCAAACTGTTAGCTTTTCCATTAGGGCTACCATCCCTTTCACTTCTCAAATGCCAAATTATAGTCTATATTTAATTTCAGTGCCATAGGGAGATTCATGTCAGGGGAAGGTAGCTTCATTTAAACTAGCCACTGGGGGAGGGATCACATGAGAAGAGCAATATCCTACACCACCTACCTCCTTCCCAGCCCCCCTCCCCTGCATTCCCTGAGGCTCCAGAAGGCTTAATTCAATGGTTCTCAAACTTTTGTACTGGTGACCCCTTTCACATAGCAAACCTCTGAGTGCAAACACACACACCCTTATAAATTGAAAACACTTTTTTATACATTTAACACTATCATAAATGCTGGAGGCAAAGCGGGGTTTGAGGTGGAGGCTGACAGCTCACGACCCCCAGTAATAACCTCGTGATTCCCCGATAGGTCCCGACCCCCAGTTTGAGAACCTCTGGGTTAATTTAATTTTAGCATCCTGTGTCCATTCACATGCATTTTGAGCATTTCAGTTTTCACAACATAGGCTCATCCCAGATTCTGGACAAGCTCAAATGTTCAGTTTGTGGAGTATGTACATAAGCTATACTAAAGACAAACCCACAGTAACCGTCTCCAGTTTGTGATGGACCCCATGGAGCCAGTGTTTAGGAAACAGATAAATGCATGGAGATTAAGTCCATTAATGGCTATTAGCCAGGATGGGTAAGGAATGGTGTCCCTAGCCTCTGTGTCAGAGGGTGGAGATGGATGGCAGGAGAGAGCTCACTTGATCATTACCTGTTAGGTTCACTCCCTCTGGGGCACTTGGCATTGGCCATTGTCGGTACACAGGATACTGGGCTGGATGGACCTTTGGTTTGACCCAGTATGGCTGTTCTTATGTTCTAAGCTAAATGAACCCAAAGTTATGGAGACAGATATGAGTCAAGGAAGCCAGCAGAGTATCAGAAACCTGGAAAAATCTCTGACTGGACAGGCTCAGGCGTTTGATCACAAGCTTGAGGTGGTTCAAAAGTTTTGGATTTTTTTTAAGCAGAATTTTTTAATTTTTTTCTTTAAGCAATCAAACACAGCAAGCAGCAAATATTTGGTCACACACTTCTGAAACCCCAAACCATATTCAGGTTTTGACAGACTAATTTCAGCTTTTCAATTAAAAAAAAAACAACAAATTTTTGAAGGAAAGCAGATATTGTCCATGATTTTTTTCTGCTTTTTAAAAACCCCTAGTTTTCAATCCAAAAAAAAGTTTTGACAGAAAATATTTGTCCAACCCTTTTAATGAGCTTTAGTGCCTTTTAGCACTAGCTGATGCTGAGAACCAGTGATACCTTGTAAAGAAGTTTTCTCAAAACTGGGTTTGTGCCGAGATGTGGAAGGTTTATTTTTCCCAGGGCCGCCCGTGGAGGGGAAGCAAGTGGGGCAATTTGCCCCGGGCCCCACAGGGCCCCCCACGAGAATATAGTATTGTACAGTACTGCAATTTTTTTTATGGAAGGGGCCCTTGAAATTGCTTTGCCCCAGGCCCCTTGAATCCTCTGGGCAGCCCTGGGCAGTGGCATCGTATACAGACACAGTAAGAGAAAGGCACTGCATGAGGAAGAGGTAAGAACCAGCTTTGTCAGCTCCTCCCACACTGAGAGCTCTCCCATGTTGGGGAAATCCCCAACAGGGAACTCATAAGTGATCCAAAGTGAGCAGATTGGGGCACAAAATCTGCTCCACTATTTTGAGAGCTTTCTGTTTTCTGGCTGATGAGACTGAGGACATACACAAAACACATCAATGGGCTGCTACTTTGTCCTCAGTGCAGTTAAAATGCAATTTATTTATAAGAGATGCAAGAAGGTGCCCCCTACAATGGCACATGTAGTATATTCCAAGCTCAGATGTGAAGGTCAATGGTGCACAGACAGCAAAGTCACCAAAATCAAACCATATTGGCTTTTGCTCCATTAGAAATAAAGAAAAATGTTATTAGCCAAACTGAAAAGAATAAATCACTGTGCCCAATCCTATGAGCTCTCTTTATAGGAAACTCCCAGTGACTTCACTGCTCTGTACTACTGAGTTACAGAAAAAAAAAGGAATATTGGATATACTAAAGTACAGACTTAGCTAGTCCACAACACACACTTCTACAAGTGCCATCACTTATTATATTGCAAACAAATCAGACATTTAATACAATCTATCTTGCTGTAATACAGTCATAATCACTGATCCATCCAAAATGGAAACCTAAGCAATAATACAAGTCTCTCTCTTGTGACAACAGTAACAAACATCAACTTTACCCACTCAAGGAGTAGCAAGTCCCAAATAGAAAGAACACTGACAGTTCTTTCACTTTCATTATCACATGTCTACTTCTGATTCCATGTTCCTGCATTTATTCTTTGGTTTAATGAAGTCTATCTATTAAAAAAAACAAAAACAAAAAAACTTTCCATCATGTTTGGGTTATATAAATTTCATAAGGCCTAATCCTGCCAAATCCTGAACACTTTCTGCAGGGTGCTGAGGGCCTCAGTATCCACTTGATGGGTCAATGAACATCAAAGGAGCTCATAGCTTTGCAGAATCAGGCCCCTAAATTTCAAGAACAGACTTATAGCTTATTATTCTTTTACTCTTGGGACCAAACAGATATTTTGCATAAAAATGGGAATAGAATGCAGAGCCTTCTCATATCACATTCATAATTTCCCTTTGAAGACAGAGCTGGTTCACTGCAAAAAACTGTTGTTGCACTCAAGTCTGAGTTGGATCAACCTATCCCACACAAACATACCCCAGCAATTCCCCTAGCTGTACAATGCCTGGTGAGATGGTATGCTTCTGATGCAATCTTGCTTTGTTCTACTCAGGGGCGGCTCTAGGAATTGCGCTGCCCCAAGCAGGGCGGCACGCTGCGGGGGGTGCTCTGGCGGTCGCCAGTCCCGCGGCTCCGGTGGATCTCCTGCAGACGTGCCTGTGGAGGGTCCACTGGTCCCGCGGCTCCGGTGGACCTCCCGCAGGCGTGCCTGTGGATGTTCCACCAAAGCCGCGGGACCAGCGGACCCTCCGCAGGCATGTCTGCGGGCGGTCCACCGGAGCCACCTGCCGCCCTCCCGCGGCACGCTGCCCCAAGCACGCGCTTGGCACGCTGGGGTCTGGAGCTGGCCCTGGTTCTACTGGACCCAGCTTATTGTTCTAAGCTTCCAAAGCAAATCAGCACAGGTTTGGTGTAGGAGTGTAAAGGAAATAGGGCTGTTCTAAACTGGGTCTAGAGAAAAATAGACAAGTAGAAAGCTATGAATTTTTTCAGAAGCTTAAAATTGACCAACTGAAAAGAAGAAATTCCAAAAAACTGAGTCTGAAACATCTGAAAAAAAAACAACAGAGTAAAAAAAAAAAAAAAAGTATAGAAAAACTATTGATCCCTGTAGCAAGAAACTTATTTGCCACATTTACTGTCAGCCACCCTGTAGGAATAAAATAATTTCCAGGAGTCCTATGACAATCTTGCAAACATCAAAAGCAACTTCAATAAGACCTCTCTAAACCACACTGATAATGACACGATGCAGTCCAAATTACAGAAATTTGTGGTTAAGCAAGTGAGCAAAAAAAAAAAAAGGGCAATATTAAAAGTCAAAATCCTTTCCTGCATCACTGAACACCCATAATATTACCAGGACACTGCAGCACAATCATGACAGCTTTTTACTATGAACTGGATAAGCCTAGTCATAGGCGCTGACTCTGTGAGTGCTGTGGGGCTGGAGCACCCACAAAAATTAGCGGGTTCTCCGCATCCACTGGCAGCCAAGCTCCCCCCTGCTGCCACCCCCTCCTCACCTCCTCTCCTGGGCATGCTGCGTCCCCACTCCCCCTCCCTCCCAGTGCTTCCTGTCCCTCTCCGCCCCCCCACCCCATCTAACAGGTGTTTGGCAGCACTTAGGACTTGGCGTGCTCAGGGGAGGAGATGGAGAAGAGGCAGGGCAGGGACGGGGACTTGGGGGATGGGGTGGAATGGGGGTGAGGGAAGGGCGGTGCAGGGGCGGGAAGAGGTGGGGAGGGGCCAGGGGGTTGAGCACCCACCTGGCCATGGGGAAGTTGGCGCCTATGAGCCTAGTTACTAGGGTGACCAGATATCCCAATTTTATAGGGACAGTCCTGATATTCAAGGCTTTGTCTTATATAGGTGCCTATTCCCCCCCAACTCCCTGACCTAATTTTTCACACTTGTTATCTGGTCACCCTACTAGTTACTGATTTTTTACAGCTCATAAGTTGTCTTGAAATTTAGCAACATTTGTAGCTACCCAGCTTCCCCCTAAAGAAGTTAAAATGAATTCAAGCTGAATACAGTAAGTTAGCGTAGACATTAAATGTAGTTTGAAGTATGAGATTTCGAACACATTCGATTATAGAGGCTGTCTCATGATCCTCATACTCTATTATTGGCCAGATGGAGCTCATTGCAGGACTGGATTCTTTTCCCCTCATAGAATATTCATTATTAGAGATAGCCAGGAAACAGACTTTCAGGCCTGCAAAAAACTTCAAGTCTTGGGGGAAAATTTTTTTTCCTGAATCAGGATGAACCTCCAAAAACTCAAAAATTTTCACAGGCCTGGTGTGACGAGGCGGTTCTGGCGGGACCCAACTGAGTGTGCCAATTCAGGACCAATTGCTCAAACAGGGCAGTCACAGCCCAAGGCTGGGGTTTTTCCACTCCTAAGGCAAACCAAACCAAACCAGCCAAAGAGGACTTTGGTTTCACCCCACTGGCAAACCACAAGTCACACAAGCAATTTCCTTAGATACTCCAGTCTTCCAGTATCACCACCAGTCCCACTCGTCCTGGGAATGAATGGATATGAAAACCAACACCCCAGTAAAAGAAAAAGGTTCTCTCGATCCCAAAGGACCAAGCCCCAGACCCAGGTCAATATACACATCAGATCTTACCCACAAATCACGCTGTTGCCAATCCTTTAGAATCTAAAATCTAAAGGTTTATTCATAAAGGGAAAAAGGTAGAGATGAGAGCTAGAATTGGTTAAATGGAATCAATTACATACAGTAATGGCAAAGTTCTTAGTTCAGGCTTGCAGCAGTGATGGCATAAACTGCAGGTTCAAATCAAGTCTCTGGAACATCCCCCGCCGGGATGGGTCATTCAGTCCTTTGTGCAGAGCTTCAGGTTGTAGCAAAGTCCCTCCAGAGGTAAGAAGCAGGATTGAAGACCAGATGGAGATGAGGCATCAGCCTTATATATGCTTTTCCAGGTGCAAGAATCTCTTTGTCCTTACTGTGGAAAGTTACAGCAAAATGGAGTCTGGAGTCACATGGGCCAATTCCTGCATACTTTGCTGAGTCACAAGGCGTGTCTGCCTTCTCTCCATGGGTCAATTGTGTAGCTGATGGTCCTTAATGGGCCATCAAGCAGGCTAGGCAGGGCTAACACCAGCTTGTCTGTGGTGTCACCCAGAAGCAGAGCACAATATAAAATACAGACAGTACAGAGCCAATACTTATAACTTCAACTACAAAATGATCACAGACATACAGACAGCATAATCATAACCAGCAACCCATAACCTGGTCTTAGACACCTTATATGACCCCCTTTATCCAAGATTTGGTGCCACTACAGGACCTTGGTTGCAACCCATGTTCTATATGGTCCCAATTTATGTCAATAACGTGACACCTGGAAGTTTGCAATACTTGATTTTAGAATCACCATTCTAGAATCTGTCAGAAACATGCCTGGCTTTTGCTGAATATTTCACCAAAATTGACACGTTCCAATGGAATGTGTTGATCTGACAAATCAGCATTTTCCAAAATTTCCAACTGTTCACTATCTTTTCCTACCCTCCCAACAGTACACTTATTATAAGACTTGCTTGGTATTGCAAAGAAGAGATTGTCCCTTTTCTCCATAGCATGAAATGTGGATAATGCAGTGTAAGATGTATAGTTTTATGGTAACATATTACTTGTCGCTTTGTTACTCTTTTAAGGCCCGATCCTGCAAACACAATGGGACAACTCATGAAAGTACATGTCCTCACAGATACAAGTGTTTACTGGGTCAGACCCTTAGGAAGCATAACTGTGCTTTTACCTTTCATACCAGTTCTTTATTTCCACACACACCTCTCCTTTTCTCTTCCATTTTTATGTATTTAACTTCTTAAAATCCACATCTCTAGGTTCTCAACGCTACTTACAAGTGAACCACACTGGGACTGAGGTAGTGCTCATTCACAAATCTGTATTTCCATGTATGAACTGCACTTTTATTTTATAACTGTGGCCCATGCGTATCCATCACATTTAATGTTGCAGACCACAAGTTGCCTCTATTGCTTTCAACAAAATGTAAAGTTTTAAAATGATAGATACAGCATAACTCACTACCTTATTTCTCAATTTAAATATTCCCATTGTTTGTTTCACCCTTACTTACATGATCATTTCCATCATTAGACCTTTTGCCTGTTAGGCGGAGTTAATTTTTTAATCCAAAAAACATCAACTGGGAGGTGGGAGAAGAAGAAAACTTGGTACATACAGCTCAAGTGATTTTCTCAAACACATCTTTAAAAATACTGGGCCTCAGGATATGCCTCGACTTCTCCCAGCATAACTATGTCCCTGACCAACACAGCTGTACCAGCAAAAGTCTGTAGTGTAAACACAGCTATATTGGCAAAGCTGTGCTTTTATCAGTATAGCTCAGGGGTCAGCAACCTTTCCGAAGTGGTGTGCTGAGTCTTCATTTATTCACTCTAATTTAAGGTTTCGTGTGCTGGTAATACATTTTGATGTTTTTAGAAGGTCTCTTTCTATAAGTCTATAATATATAACTAAACTATTGTTGTATGTAAAGTAAATAAGGTTTTTAAAATGTTTAAGAAGCTTCATTTAAAATTAAATTAAAATGCAGAGCCCTCCCGGACTGGTGGCCAGAACCCAGGCAGTGTGAATGACACTGAAAATCATCTCGCATGCCGCCGTGCCATAGGTTCCCTACCCCTGGTATAGCTTATTTCATTTGTAGGCAGTGGTTTTACTATGCCAGCATTTTCCTTACTTTGCCTATGCTGTCTTATCGATGGAAATACTTTTTGTTGTTTTGTAAGTGTACAAACTGCAGCTTTGCCAGGATAGTTGCACCCACACTAGGAATACTTTACTGGCATAGTATAAAGCAGTGATACTCAGACCTCAGTGGTTCAGGAGCCAAATAAGCAATCAACATTACCCAAAAGAGACACAGTAGTGTGAATGACAGGGGAAATATCTAGTTTTTATATATTATTCTCACAGCAAGTAAATAAATAACTTAGGGTAAGTTGATAACTTAACTGGTTGATAACACAGTAAAAGCATCTTGATTGATTAATAACTTAGATTTATTAATAATTAAATCACAGAGTGTTTTAATATCATGTGCTGCAAAGAGCCACAGGAGACACATTGAAGAGCCACTTGCGGCTTGAGAGCCACAGTCTGAGTATCTGGCCTGGTCTACACTACGCATTTAAACCGGTTTTAGGAGTGTAAAACCGATTTAACGCCACAACCGTCCACACTAGGAGGCACCTTATATCGATTTTAATGGCTCTTTAAACCGGTTTCTGTAGTCCTCCCTAACGAGAGGAGTAGCGCTAGTATCGGTATTACCATATCGGATTAGGGTTAGTGTGGCCGCTGATCGACGGTATTGGCCTCCGGGCGGTATCCCACAGTGCACCACTGACCGCTCTGGACAGCAATCTGAACTCGGATGCAGTGGCCAGGTAGACAGGAAAAGCCCCGCGAACTTTTGAATATTTCCTGTTTGCCCAGCGTGGAGCTCCGATCACCACGGGTGGTGATGCAGTTAAAAATCAAAATAAAGAAAGAGCTCCAGCATGGACGATGCGGACGTGATCGCTGTAAGGGCAGGCAAATCTGTTCTATCAGCGCTCCGTTACAGAAGACGAAATTCAAAATCATTTTTTAAATATCTCCAGACAGACGCCATAGCAGGGACTCAGCGCACTGCTGCGTGGCAAGCGTAACGGAAAGCCAAAGAATCAAATGGACGCTCATGGACTGGAGGACTCAAGCTATCCCACAGTTCCTGCAGTCTCTGAAAAGCATTTGCATTCTTGGCTGAGCGCCAAATGCTTCTAGGGTCAAAAACAGTGTCCGCGGTGGGTCAGGGCATAGCTAGGCAATTTACGCACCCCCCCACCCACCCCCAGAAGTGAAAGGGAAAACAATCCTGTCTTGACTCTTACATGTCACCCTATCTTTACTGAATGCTGCAGATAGACACAATGCTGCAGCACTCAACACCAACATCCTTGCTCCCCCCGCCATGGGTGGCTGATGGTACAATAAGATTGATACCCATCGTCATCATCAGCCTATTGGCACATGGGGCAGTGCAAAAGGACTGGTAACCATGCGTACTAGCATCTGTCAGGTCGATCAAGGGTGCCTGGTCCTAATTTTTCCTGGTAGATGGTGCAGTATGGCTGATATCCATCATCGTCATAGCAACAGGGGGCTGAGCTCCATCAGCCCCCACCCTTCATGTGTAAAGAAAAGATTCAAGTGCCCCTGAACTAGCAGAGGGATGCACTCCTTACTGTCCTGTCTGGACTATCATAGCAGCTGGAGGCTGCCTTCACTAACAAGTCACTGTGTCTTATTCCTGCATTCTTTATTACTTCATCACACAAGTGGGGGGACAATGCTACGGTAGCCCATGAAGGCTGGGGGAAGAATGAAATGAACAGGTGGGGTTGTTGCAGGAGCACCCCCTGTGAATAGCATACATATCATAGTTTCTGCAGGATCTGACACAGAGCAGCTGTGTGCTCTCTGGTTCTATGATACAGTGGTTCTCTAGTACACTTGCCCATATTCTAGGCAGGACTGATTCTATTTTTAGATACCAAAAAGGAGGGATTGACTCAGGGAGTCATTCCCAATTTTGGCTTTTGCGCCCCTGGCTAAGAGCAGCCAGGGGCACTTATGACAGCAGCAAATGGAACAGTGCAAAAGGACTGGTAGCCATGATCATCTTATTACCAATTTATGGATTGGTAGATGGTACAGTATGGCTGATAACCATCTCTGCTGTCATGCAAAAGCAAAAGCATGCTGCTGTGTAGCGCTGCTGAATCGCCTCTGTCAGCAGCATCTAGTACACATACGGTGACAGGCACAAAAGGCAAAACAGGCTCCATGATTGCCATGCTATGGCATCTGCCAGGGCAATCCAGGGAAAAAAGGCGCGAAATGCTTGTCTGGCGTTGCTTTCCCAGAGGAAGGAGTGACTGACGACATTTACCCAGAACCACCCGCGACAATGATTTTTGCCCCATCAGGCACTGTGATCTCAACCCGGAAATGCCAAGGGGCGGGGGAGGCTGCAGGAACTATGGGATAGCTACGGGATAGCTACCCACAGTGCAACGCTCCAGAAATCGACGCTAGCCTCGGACCATGGACGCACACCACCGATTTAATGTGTTTAGTGTGGCCGCGCGCACTCGATTTTATAAAATCTGTTTTACAAAACCGGTTTATGCAAATTCGGAATAGTCCCGTAGTGTAGACGTACCCTCACTGATACAAGATATTTCTGTAGCGGTAAACTGGTCCTAGTGTAGACATGACCCAAGTCTTCATTCACTGCACTGCATGTAAAAAGAACAGGAGTACTTGTGGCACCTTAAAGACTAACAAATTTATTTTAGCATGAGCTTTACAAAGTAGGTGTAGCACACCACTAAAACAGACAGTAGCAATTTACACTCCCTTTGCACCAGTATAAGCAACTATACAAAGTACAGGGCAACATAGAATACAGCCCTTTATTTTTTGTATAACCATTTTATACCTTAAAGTGAACTCTGGGATCAAATTTAGCTCCAGAATGAGAAAACACACACAATTTCACAAAATCTAAGATCAACATAAATGTTTTCTACTAGTTTAAAAAAGAATCCAGTGGAAAGAGTTTTAAAATATACATAATAATTATTCCTTCTACAAAGAACGACTTGCTGGAGCAAGGCCTTAAAACTGTTTATAGCTGGTTTTGTCAAGTGAAAATGACTAGACAGTTTCCATTGTCTACACTGAGAGAAATGCAGAAAGTAAACAAAAATAAAAAAGTAAACACTGATTTTAAAAGTTTTCAATTTTAATAAAAAATTATTAAAAACAAAGGTAACATTTTTGTTTAGCTGGTTTTTAAAGATATGTTTATTTCCCCCAGGACTGGGCTTTTAGGAAGCTGTCTCAGCACAGAGTGGATTGTATATGGACAGAAGAGGCAAATAATACAGCAGCCACCTCAAGGACTAGCAAAAGTTGCTTATCACACATGATCTTTAAGTAACGATTGAATTAGAAGCTACAGAGATACTGTATGACAGGGCTGCGTTGGCTCCCTTGGCCTACCATATGAAATAAAAACTATATCAATCCATTGTAACCTAATCACTGACCCCATCTCATCACATTCTCTCACCCATTTTCCTCAGCCTTCCAAATATGTCATCCCACTTGTCTCTTTCTTCCACACCAGCAACTCCTAATTCCAGCTTGCCAAGCCCTGTTGTCATGCAAATCTCTTCTTAAATCACCTCCTAAAGGTGCCTTAGGCTGGTGTAGTTTGTTCCCCTTCCCATACAGGAATAAATTATTCTGATATAAACACATTTATACTGGTATAACTTATCTACATTAGTTAAAGTGATGTAGGTTTTCTCTATACATAAAAGCTTTAACTCATTTCTCCTGTGATGGCTACAAGAAGTGAGTCAATAAAAAAGTTCCCTCACCTGAGTTTCCCCGTGCACTCCATCTTCTCTGGGACTGTAAACTCTGCAGGGCAGAGGCTGTTTGTAATGTTGTGTCTGGTACAGCATTAAGCACCTTGCTGACACTTAGGCCTCCAACCCCAGGCTGGCAGACCCTTGCGCCCCTGAGGAGTTCCAATGCACAACAACAAGCAAAATCCAGGGCTTCACATTGGCAACAAGCAATGGGGGGTTTGCTTGTTGGGGTGGTGATCCTTAGGGCATTTTAAGTATTGATCAATACAATTTATATTTAACCATCCAATTTAGGCAAACAGCACTCTGGGAGTTAAACTGTTGGAAGCTGGACATTGCACCTTTTCTTTTAATATTAATAACTATCCCTTGATTCATCAAGGAGACACGCATTCAGTCGAGCCTATCAAGTTAACAACAGTTAAGTGACTGTACCTTGCCCTGATTCCCCTTCCTGCTCTCCTCCCCCTTTAAAAAACCCTCCATTTCCAGGTAGGGTTTTAAACATAACTTTAAGGAAAAATCTCATTTGTTAAGTAACGGTCAAACACAGATTAACACATTAATCTACTTAATCTGACCCCCCCCACACACACACACACGCACGCACTTGTTATTAGCGACCATAGCCCCACTCGTGTCCTGTGCACCACTCGCTAGTGAGATTGGTACATGGACTGACCTGCACTGCGGGGGTTAATGGCTTTGCCCAGCATTCAACTAAAAGCCTCCTGCTTACCTGCTGCAGAGTTCAGGTTCCCCCTTCTGTGCCTTCTGCCGAACTCCCTCAGCTCCTCTTCCTCGTCCTCCAGCCTCCAGGCTTCAGCCATCAGCGAGGGGGGCAGGAGGGGGCATTTAGAAAGCAGGCGCCCCCATGCCCGAGCGCGCGACCGGGGGGGTCTTTGTCTGGCTCAGGGAGTGAGCAGCGAACGCCCCAGCGCTGGGTCCCCGGGGCAGAGCAGCCCTTCCGAGCCGCCCCACTCTGCACCTGCACCTCTCCTCTGCCCCGGCAACTCCCTGCAAATCTCGCTGCTTTTCACTCCGCCTCCCGCTTCGCTGAAGTTTAAGCCTAGGCGTGGAGGATCCTCTTTGGGCCTTTTCCTCTCCTCCCTTCCCCTGCAAGGCTCAGCCGGACGCAGGTTGGGAGGAGAGAGAGGCGCACCCACACAACCAGGTTGGGAGGGAAGGGAAAGTTAAAGGAAAATGAAAGAAGGTCGCGTTTGCTTTTCCTGCCCATTCACAATATTCCGGTGTCAACAGGAAACTCCACTGCTGCCTGGCACTAAAACAAAAGGAGGAGGGGGAGGTACCTGGAGCAGAAAGCAGCAATCAGGGCTGCAGCATGCAAGGGAGGGAGCGAGCCTCAGCTGGGAAGGAAGATGGACTCGCACTTGCAAGGCTGGAGTAGCTGAAAACTTTTATTTAGGGGAAAGGGACATGATTTTTTTTCTTGTGGAGCCACTTCTCTCCAGGGCAATCTCTCAGGCTGGTAGCATTCTGAAGGAGGGAAAGTTCTAAACAGTGCAGCATTGAGTGGGATTTTAAAGGTCCCTTCAAGAATGCAGTACATTCTTCCTCACCAGTGGGAAAGACCTTTAAAAACTGCTTTAAATAATTCAAAACAAGAGCCTCTGTTCAAATGAGACTTGGCTGATTTATGACTTGGGGCTCTATGTCCCATTGTTGAAACTGCATGCTGAGTTATACCCAGTACAATCCCACTGAGCTGTGTGTGATAACCAGGGGTGTAAATCAGGGAAGAAAAGAAGAGACTGGTGCCCACCTGTTTTAAAGGATTAGTTTTATTTGCTATGATGAGCACAACAGCTCAGAAAAATGCTTTCACTTTATGGTTAAGGTGAATTAAGTAGTAAAGATTCTCACTGTGAAAAGTTAAAACCTACTCTTCTTATTAGCATATGCGCAATATGCCTCAGGTGGACACCAGGATTCATTCATCACTGAATTTGGTCTGCTGGCTGCGAAAAAAGTTGGTGATGCTTAGGTACCAATATGATAGGCACCTTAGAAATAGCCAAGTTATAGAGTCTTTGGCTTCAGATTGTTATTATAGGCAGAACAAGTAGTGCTGCCTATAATTAAGGTTGCCTGACACAGGATGGATGGTGCTCTGGGGATGAACTGGGGTTATGTAATGAAGGAGTCTAGATCTATGGGACCCCTGCCTCCTTCATTGCACACATTGTTAGCTGTGGAGTGAATAAGGCAAGGAGCTGCAGAGAAAAAAGGATGGTCTTGTGGTTTAGGCAGTTTAATGCCCTCCAGATAACTAGACTCTCTCCCTGACTTTTCCATTGAGTTCCTGTATGATGCCTTGGAATTAATTAAAACCAAACTTTTCATATTTTGTAAAAGGACCACTCAGTGCACAAGATGCACACTACTTTCAGTAGTGCAAGCTGAGAAGAACATGCTGCTTTATTCAACTGTGTAACGAAGAGGCGGTGGGTGAAACTCCCACTAACTAAACAGGAAGTATGAGAATGGTGGAGTACTCTGAGTAATGCAGTTAACCCCTTGATGATCACTTTATTACTTCACAGGTGGTCTCTAACTGTGCACTCATTTTCTGGGTGCCTTACATGAAACCTGGAATTTGAGTTGCAGAAGCGCTGAGCACTCTCAGCTGTAAATGAAGTCAATGGGAGTTGTGCTTGAGCATATGACGTTATAAAATGCTATGTTCTCTGAAACATCAGAGATTATTGTGTGTGATTATTTGGGGCTCTATGTACAACTTATACTGGTTGTAGTGATGTTGTAGAGTGTTGGTCCCACGATATTAGAGACAAAGCAGCTGAGGTAGTATTTTTTTATTAGACCACTTTCTGTTGATGAAACAGACAAGCTTTCAAGCTATACAGAGCTAAAGGAGAGCTCTGTGAAACTCCAAAGCTTGTCTCTTTCACAAACAAAAGTTGGTCCTGTGACATTACCCCCCATATTACTTATGGAAATATTCTTATGATAGATATGGCATAACTGAGGTATATTTTCTGCAAGATGGGTCTTGTAGGTATCATCGGAAAGGTTATTTACTGAATGTGATTATCCAATTTGTATGCATGTATCATTTCTGTATCTGAAGTTAGGAATATTGACTATGTAAAATTACAACTGTGATACATGAAGGGAGAGGGGGTAGCTCCTTTTTGTGGACGCCCAGCCAACCAGTAGCTATAAAATCCCTCTTAGTAGCTTAGTAACCATAAAGGGTTAAAAAGTCTCACTGCTATGCAAAGGTAAGAGGAAGTGAATGGGGACCTGGCCAAAAGAGCCAATGGGAAGGCTAGAACTTTTTTAAATTGAAACAAGATTCCCCTTTTGTCTGTCTGTTGTTATTCTTGGGGAGAGGCAGACAGGGACCAGTTATACTGTGAGAAACTTGGGCCAGGTATGATAAAAACATTGGTATCATACCTAGAAACTACTCATCTAAAACCCAGATATGTAAGTAGATCAGGAAATGTCTAGGAAGACACGAATAGATTTATTCCTTTTATTTCGTTATGGCTTGTGGACTCCTCTGTGCTTTTGTTTTGCTTGTAACCTTTAAGCTGGACTGCAAGAGAGCTATTCTTGGTACTTAATCCTTGTAGTGCTTTTTTTAAAAATCTAGCAAAAGCCTAAATTCCCAGATGTATTTTCTTCTTTTTTTATTAATAAAATTTACCTTTTTAAAGACCAGAATTGGATTTTTGTGTCTTAAGAGGTTTGTGCACATGTTGTTTAATTAGCTGGTGGCAACAGCTAATTTTTTTTCTTCTTTCTCAACTCTTCCCTGGAGTGGGGTGAAAGAGCTTGAGGGAACCCCAGAGGAAGGAATTCCCAAGTGCACCTTCCTGGGCTCCCAAAGGAGTTTTGCACTTGGGTGGTGGCAGCATCTACCAATCCAAGGTTTTTAAATAAATAAATAAGCTGTACTTTTGGGAGTTTAATACAAGCCTGGAGTGGCAAGTATTAATTTTTAGAGTCCTTGTGGTCCCCTACTTTCTGCACTCGAAGTGCCAGATTGGTGAATCAGCCATGACAACAACTGTGTGTATACTTGGAGATGCCCACCAGACAATAAGCAATCAGCCTTAATGGGCGTTTGGAAAAAGACAATGAGTCAAGGATGTAGCTCACCCATCTTCCAGGAGTTCCTTCCTGTGGACATTACAAATTAATCTGGTTTCATGGTTGCTTTAACACTGCAAGGTCAGGTGATAATGTCACCTGGTAAAAAGTGCCACCTTCGACTCTGCTGGTACTTTTCCACTGGAAACAAAGGCTTCCCGCCTTAGGCACATTATATTTAAGGCTGAGGAGTAAGGAAAACAGGACTCCTCTCCACTGCCTTCCTGCCCAAGAAGAAAGACTGCTGAAAGTACCTGAGGAGACAAAGAAACTGAGCTGTGGGAAAGGCAAGGGCTGAGTCCAGAGTGACACAGAGGAGTCTAGTCTGTAAAGAGAAATACCTGGGACTCTAAGCTACAGAAACTCTGTAACTTGCCTAAGACAACATTTAGAGTAAGAAATTACTTCTTCAAACCAGTCTCTTTAAGATCTTAAGCTTAGTATGAGTGTTTTGTTTTAGTTGCTTAGTAATCTGCCTTGTTCTGTTTGCTAGCACTTAAAATCTGCCTTTTATAGTTAATTAACTTATTTTTGTTTATTATTAAACTCAGTTTGTGCAATTTCTAATGGGGTGGGATGGGCAAGAAGTTGTGTATATCTTCCTCCACATTGAGGGAGGTGGCAAATTTATGAGCTTACGTGGCATAGGTTTCTCTACATCCAGGGGTGAAAGTAACTTAAAGGACTTACCAGTACGCAGGAGTCCTGATCAGGGGCCAGAAGAGGTGGGACCTTTCAAGATTTAAAGGCCCTTAGGGCTGTGGCTGTGGCTGGGAGCCCCAAGGGCCTTTAAATCACCCCGGAGCTACCTGCTGCAGAGGCGGCTGGGAGCCCCAGGGTGAATTAAAAGGCCCAGGGCTGTGGCCGCTGCAGAGCTCTGGGCCCTTCAAATCAATGCGGGAGCCCTGCCGCGCTACCACTTTAAAGGGCCTGGGGCTCCGGCCGCTGCGGGGAGCCCGGGCCCTTTAAAGCACTGCTGGAGCTCCAGCAGTGGGGTTTGGGCGGTGCTTTAAAGGGCCTGGGGCTCCCCGCAGTGGCCAGAGCCCCAGCCCCTTTAAAGTGCCACTGGAGAAGCCGGTCCAGTCTGGCACAGCGTATCGGCTTTTTGTCTGTCTGTTGTTGTTCTTGAGGAGAGGCAGACAGGGACCAGTTATGCTGTGAGAAGCTTGGGCCAGGACCAGACCGGCTTATTTTCACCTCTGTCTACATCGCAAGACAGTATTATTTTGGGTATTCTTTCCAGAGGGAAGCTGCACTTAAGTGCTGGGCAATTTCCTAGCTGAGTCTTCTCACAGCTGGTGCGTCTCTACCTGTGCATGTGGGAATGCTGCCAGAGGCTGGAGAGACTGAGGGCTTGGCTACACTTACAAATTTGCAGCGCTGCAGCAGGGTGTGAAAACACACCCTCTCCAGCGCTGCAAATTGCGGCGCTGCAAAGCGCCAGTGTGGTCAAAGCCCCAGCGCTGGGAGCGTGGCTCCCAGCGCTGTCCGTTATTCCCCACAGGGAGGTGGAGTACGGACAGTGCTGGGAGAGCTCTCTCCCAGCGCTGGCGCTTTGACTACGCTTAGCGCTTCAAAGTGCTGCCGCGGCAGCGCTTTGAAGTGCTAAGTGTAGCCACAGCCTAATTCAGAAAAACAGGGAGAGGGAGCCCAGGCTAGTGGAGCAAGCAGGCTCAGTGAAATCCAAGTACATCAGGTGGCATCCCAGAAGGGGGGTCCAATCCGTCACAGGTCCAATAAAAATAAATATTACTTCACCCATTTTGTCTTTCTATGCACCACTTATGTATTCTAGTTGATTATATGAAATTGCTGTATCATTTGTATAATTCAATAGATGTGGAATCCACAATCTGCTGTCAGGATATCTTCAGATCAGGGATAAGGGAGAGTCACCCATTCAAATGGGAGCACCTTAGGACAATGGGTTGGCTGAAGCTGGGAGAACCAGTTTTCTCCAACTTCTCTGCAAGAGACTGAGGTTTGAAGAGTGGAATTGCCCCAGAAGCAGAACAAAGAAATCAGGTGTTAGCATTGTGTCTTAAAAACTACAGAGCCTCAGATATGCAGAGAAAGGATTCACATGAGGAACAAAGGCACAGGCTTTTGGAGGGAGAGCGGATGTTTTGATGGCAGTGCCAGACACGGTAAAAGGGTGCTGTCTGGACTCCAGGGTGGGAAGAGAGAGCAAGAATGAGCACATGCAGACTGACTGAGTCACGTGGAAGAGAAGCCTGACCTGGAGGAGTGGAGTCCTGAAGAGGGGACCTGGAGCCTTGAAAAGACACTTTTATTTACTGCTATCTAAAGTAAAGAGTGTTTGGTTTTGGACCGCTTTGCATAGCCTGTGCCTGTTTGCTTCCACTATCATGTATTCCTGAAGAAATAATTTGTAAGCCAGCCTGCACATATAGTGGAATTCTGGGAAAGAGGGGGAAGGCCAGGGGAGCTGGCCCTAGTCACAGGGCCTAGGCAGTTGCACTGTGGGGTCTCAGCTGGCAGAAAGGGTGTGATACAGGATGTGCACCTTGAGAGTATGCCTAGAGAGCCAAAACCAGAAGAAGAGAAAAAAAGGGATTTTTTTTAGTTTAGGAAGCTTAAAAAGCACACAAGTGCAGTGTACTGACACTTAAACACAGTAGCCTGGTATTTGTTCAGCACAGGAAGTTTTAAAGCAGGATTGTGACACTAGGCATCTCAAATTGGGCCAAAATTAGTGGACTTTTTATGTTAATCTCTTTGTGCCTTGTTTCCCTAGCTGTAACAGGGGGATATCACCCTCTCATCTCAGAGGGCTGGGAAAATAAATTCATTAGTATTTGTTTCAGAGTAGCAGCCGTGTTAGTCTGTATCTGCAAAAAGAACAGGAGTACTTGTGGCACCTTAGAGACTAAGGGTATGGCTACACTGGCGATTTGCAGCGCTGGAAAGCCTCCACCAGCGCTGCAATTAGTAAGTGGCCACACCTGCAGGGCACTTCCAGCGCTGCAACTCCCTGGCTGCAGCGCTGGCCGTACTCCTCATTCGGCATGGGGAATAAGGATTCCAGCGCTGGTGCTGCAGCGCTGGTCATCAAGTGTGGCCACACACCAGCGCTGTGATTGGCCTCCAGGGAATAAGGTGTATCCCAGAATGCTTTTATAAATTACTCTCTTTGTTTTGTTATGCAGCCTCTCTTTGTTTTGTTGTGAACGAGCTCCGATCGGAGCTCCGTTCTGTACCTGGCTGTAAACAATCAAATGAGAGGCAGGCAGGGAGAGTGAATGAAACAGAACGGAGCCGATCGGAGCTCCGTTTGAACTGCTTATCTATAAAAACAAACACTGATCACAGCAAACAGGAGCTATCTGTACCTGGCTGTGAACGATCAAATGAGAGGCAGGGGAAACAGTGTTGGATGCAGGCTGTTAGGGTTCGCAAACATTTTGTGATTTTTCCAATCTCTCTCTTCCCCGCTCCCTGTCACAGTACACCACAGGGAGTGAGTGAAACAGGGGGGAGTCCGTGTTGGAGGCAGGCTGTTTGCAATTAGAGTTAAGACTAAGGGCTCATGAACATTTTGTGATTTTTCCAATCCAGGAAGCTAACACACAGTGTTGGCTCCAAAAATCCACTCTCTCTATCTTCCCCGCTCCCTGTCACAGTACACCACCCTCCACCCCCCTCTTTTGAAAAGCACGTTGGTGCACTTGAATGCTGGGATAGCTGCCCATAATGCAGCACTCCCAACAGCGCTGCAAATGCTCCAAATGTGGCCACACACCAGCGCTGGTAGCTGTGAGTGTGGCCACACACCAGCGCTGCTCCTACACAGCTGGATGACCAGCGCTGCAAACCGTAAGTGTAGCCATACCCTAAGGGCTTGGCTACACTTGAGAGTTACAGCGCTGGTGGTGGCTTTACAGCGCTGTAACTTACTCCCCGTCCACACTGGCAAGGCACATACGGCGCTGTATCTCCCTGGCTACAGCGCTGCATGTACTCCATCTCGACGAGAGGAATAAAGAGAACAGCGCTGCTCTTGCAGTGCTGGGGTGCCAGTGTAAACAGTGATTAATCTTACTACGCTGTGACGGACCTCCGGAACCTTCCCATAATGTTTTTAAGTAAAGATAACACTCTTTGTTTTGTTGTGATGCCTCTCTTTGTTTTGTTGTGAACTCAGGGCTCCCGGAGCTGCTTATCTAAAAAACAAACACAGCTACTGTTTGCTCGAGCAGAGGCAGGCAGGGGGGTGAATGTGCACAGCTAGTGTTTGCTTGAGGAGAGAAGCAGCCCGGGGGGGGGGTCCGTTTTGGAGCAGCTGCTTATCTGGTCTGAAGGCTATTTGCATTTAGTGAATGAGAGAGGGTGGGGGAAGGGATCGAAACGTTTAAAATGATTGAAGGTTGGTACTGTGTATCTTCCAGTCCTTGGAACTTGCAAGGCAGGGAGCTGACACAGTGTCAGCTCCAAAAATCCACTCTCTCTGTCTCCCCCACACTCCCTGTCACACTCCACCCCACTCCCCTCTTTTGAAAAGCACGTTGCAGCCACTTGAACGCTGGGATAATGCACCACTCCCAACACCGCTGCAAATGTGGCCACACTGCAGCGCTTTCCCTACACAGCTGTACGAAGACAGCTTTAACTCCCAGCGCTGTACAGCTGCAAGTGTAGCCAAACCCAAACACATTTAATTGAGCATAAGCTTTTGTGGGCTATAGTCCACTTCATCGGATGCATGTAGTGGAAAATACAGTAGGAATATATATATATATACACAGAGAACATGAAACAATGAGTGTTACCATACACACTCTAAGGAAAGTGATCAGTTAAGGTAAACTCTTATCAGCAGGAGAGAAAAAGAACTGTTTGTAATGGTAATGAAAATGGCACATTTCCAGCAATTGACAAGGAGATGTAAGGAACTGTGTGTGGTGGGGGGGGGGGAAGGAATAAGCATGGAGAAATAGTTTTACTCTGTGTAATGGCCCATCCACTCCCAGTCTTTATTCAAGCCTAGTTTGATGGTGTCCAATTTGCAAAGTAATTCCAATTCAGCAATCTCTCATTGGAGTCTGTTTTTGAAGTTTTTTTTGTTGTAATATTGCGACTTTTAGGTCTGTAATCAAGTGGCCAGGGAGATTGAAGTGTTCTCCAACTGGTTTTTGAATGTTATAATTCTTGATGTCTGATTTGTGTCCATTTATTCTTTTATGTAGAGACTGTCCGGTTTGGCCAAGGTACATGGCAGAGGGGCATTGCTGGCACATGATGGCATATATCACATTGGTAGATGTGCAGGTGAATGAGCCCTTGATGGCATTGCTGATGTGATTAGTATTTGTGAAGCCCTCAGAAACTATAGTGATGAGTGCCAGAGACAAGTCCATGAAGAAATTAATAATTCTGTTTTCAGAGCAGTGTTTGAATAATTTGCAGTAAATATGTACTAAAATGCCTATTGAACAATGAAGCAAAACCAAAATATTGAACAGTGCTCATTAAGTGAGCAGTTTATTCTGTGCACTGACTGAAGCAGGGGTCCTGTTGAAAAAATAGTATGTGATCATATAACTAAAGACTATCATAATGCATACACACAGGAGGTAAATTAATGTTGCACAGGCAGCCTTAATTGTGGTATTTCCTAACTCTTGAGTGCTTGTCTTTGCAACCTTAATAATGTTCTTTTAATGTAATTATTTGTGTGTAATTTGCTATTCAGTTAGTATGATAGTTATGTATAAAGGACAAACACTCTGCTTTAACAGGCTTGCACTCTTAAAGGCCCCAAATCTTCATTGAGGTCTGCATTGGTGGACTCCCATTAGGTCTTCATGTGGGTGCACAGTTCTCTACCCACAAAGATGTAGTTCTATGTTATATCTAAACTGGCAAAGTGAGACCCATAATTCCTCACCAGTGCAGTTATGTGCAGAATACTATGTGGGGCTTCACCACTTCAGAGTTCCAAGTTTGAATTTTTCCCACACCAACACGGCCATAAAGTTGGACTGAAGACATAAAATAATTACAGACAAGAAGAGTGTGAGGATGACAACAGTCAACAAGAGAAGAGAGAAACCATTTGTGAGTGCTGAAGAGGAGACCAAAGAGAGAGAGTCAAGTATAGAGCCAGAATTAAAAGCCGTTTGCATGCCTGATTTCTTAGTTGCTATATGATCAGTGTCCAGGCCGGGGACTTTGTTAACCACACCTTTCCTGAGCTTTCATGACTTACCTGGATTCTCTCCAGAACCCTCGAATAACCATGAGTGGCCAGGACACTCAACCCTCCACAGGGCTTTCTTCTTACAATTTCCTCATTTCTTTATATATATATTCATACCCACCCTATTTACCTCAGAAGGAGAAGTGTCACTGCCTTGTGAAGGGACTTTGCTGTCACTTGAAGCAGGGGACCCCGAGAGGAACATCAGCATAAAAAATCAGAAAAGGTGCAGGAAACACAGATAAACAAACACTCTATCACTGCTAACCACAAAAGGAACACTAAGGCTGCCAAATCCCTAGACTAGGGAAACAGATTTGAAAACAACTAAGAGGCCCTATTCTACATGCCTAAGATAAAAACTGCTAGAGCACTCTGTTTTAACAGTCATTCAAAAGAAGCAATAAAATCTGAAACGATGCGGGGAAGGGAGAATCACTTACTGTATTATTAACCATCACCAACAACATGCTTGTTACTGTACAAAACAGAATAAGTCATGGTTCCTGCCCCAATGAGCATACAATCATAGCACTCATCTTGCAAGCTGCACCATGCACAGCTGAGACAGAAGGGAGTTCCAGGCATAAGGTGTGGTATGGAAGAAGGCAGGAAGATAAGTGGGAGATAAACAAAGATGGAGTGGTGAAGAAGACAATGAATAACTTGGGAAACAGTGTTCCCTACTACTCCTGCTTTGCCTGAAACAACAAATTAAGGTATAAACATAGCAAGGTATACAAATGAAAGCACAAGGGCTAATCACACATGCATCCTCCTCTGCTCAAAACCAACATCCTCAGCTCAGCCAGAAGAAAAAGTACAGTCAGGCTTGGACTGGGCTACAGAGAAATTTCTCTAGAACCCCCAGGAACTGGAAGATTCCCCCTTTCCCCCCGCAACTTCTCCAAGAAGTAGCAGAATAAGCCTAATTCTCATTGATCTGTGGATCTGAAGTCCTGGCTGGCAGGGGGCCCAGCCTCCAGCAGAGATTAAATTCTGTTACCTTGAAGTAGAATGAGGCCAGGAGATGAGAGATTAAAGTAAGGGTGGGGCTGGCTCTGGTTGCTTCCTGTCACCTCTTATTTGAATTTATGAATCTCAGTCTCATGCCTTATGAGTAATGATCTGAGATAACCCCCAAATGTGCAGAATAGTAGCTTGCTAAATTCAAACACAAGGGGTAGCAAATGAAAACAGGGCAGAACATCTGGCCAACCAAGCACTAGCTTTCCAGGGACTGAAGCAGCATTTCCAGTTCCCTTAGCTAAAGAGAGAAAAGATTGAAAGAGACATAAGGAATCCTTAAAGCTAAATACACAAAATGGAAATTAGTGACTACAGGTTTCATAACACTAGAGATAAGCAGTTAAAATGTCTAAATCGGTCAATATAGAGGAGTAGAGGTCCCTTGCCTGAACCTCCTACCCCACAGTTCTCTGAGGGATTGTCTTCACATACAGTGCTACAGCAGCACAGCTGCACTGCACTTTCGTGAAGACGCTCCTATGCCAATGGGAGAGCGTCTCCCGTTGGCGTAGTTAATCCACCTCCGCGAGAGGTGTTAGATATGTTGATAGGAGAAGCTTTCCCGTTGACACAGCGCTGTCTACACGAGGGTTAGGTTGGTATAACTACATCATTCAGTGGTATAGATTTTCATGCCCCTGAGCGATGTAGTTACAGGTCTACAATGTCTAAATATAGGTATATATGTAGATCTGGCCTGACTGTAGCTGCTCTGGTAAGCCTTCTTCAGGGGAGCAAGACTGTGGGGAAAAAAGCCTCTAAATCGGAGTCATCATTTGAAGCCTCAAATATTCTTACATATTTCCTATTAGATACTGGGAGCACACATTTACTTTTACAATGTAACAAATCTTGCACAAATCTGGATGTGTAGGAAAAGGGGTGTACCACAGTATACTAATTATTCAAAACAGTATTATTCACCACAACTTAAATACTTTCGATTTTGTCTTCCACAATATTAGGTGAAGAGAGGCATGTAAGGGCAGGCAACTAGGTAAACATGTCTTGGTACTCTCTGCAGAACTATAACTTGTTACCTTTCCAACTGTAGGCTCCACTGAGATCTTTTATTCTGATATCCCTCTCTGGAGTTGGTACTTTATATGACCATATAGAAATAAGCTGTTCTTCCACCAAAATATTTTTGCTAAAGAATTGCTCATATGGTCAAATATCAATTCAGGGTTTGACTTTAAAGCAGCTGAAGCCTGAAACTAGTACCGGTACATCGATATTTGGAAGGGATCCAAGGGTCCCTGACAACAAAAGAACAACATTAAGTGATTTTGTAAAAAGTGTAAGGAATGAAGTAGAGTTTCCAACAGGGGAAACATAGCTCCTGGATACTGCAACATTACTTCTGTTCTGATCAGAGATAACAAGAATGTTCTCCATAGACTGACGCAGGAAATACAAATAGATAATAGCCTTAGAGTTTGTCTACATTGGCAAATTTTGTTGCCAAAAACTGCCTTTTGGTGACAAAACAGCGATAGCGTACACACTGCAATGGGACTTTTGTCGGAAAAAAAGCCCAGTTTTGGTGACAAAAAACTTCCACCCCTGTGAGAGACTTGTCTTTTCCCCTCCCTTTATTGTCGACAAACAGCCAGTGTAGACACCGTGACTTTTTTTTTTTTTTTCAATTTTATTGACCTCCAGAAACTGTCTCACAATTCTCATGCTGCCGCTCTGGTCAGAGGTTTGAACTCCGCTGCCATGCAGCCAACCTGCCCCTCCCCCTTGCAAGCCCCAGGAATTTTAAATCTCTTTTCCTGCTTCCCAGCTTCCCATGTGAGCTTCCCAGATAAGCATGGCTGGCTATCGCACCAAACGCGCTCCCACTTGGACCACACCTGAGCTGTTGGATCTGATCAGTATATGGGGAGAGGAGTCTGTCCAGTCGTAGCTGTGACTGACCTGAAGAATCGGGACACATATGGGCAAATTCTCGAGGCTTGTGCGAAAAGGGTTATGATTGGGGCACGCAGTGGTGCACAGCGAAGATAAAGGAGCTGAAGTAGGCGTACCATAAGGCGCAGGAGGCATGGGTGACCCCACCTCCATCGCCAATAGCCCCGTAGATACTTCACAGGCAGCAGAAAGAGGGGATAACCCAGAGGCTGAAATTCTGGATGAAGAAGCTAGAGAGAGCTAGAAGAGGATGTGGAGCTCCCAGTGGGGTCGCCCAGCGGGGCAGGCAGCTAGGAACTTTTCTCCACTCCAGAAGTGCTCTACGGGGATCAGGAAGCAGTTGAGATGCTGGGTAAGTTCCTGTGGCTTGTGTAGGGAATCGAAAAATGGGAGGCAGGTAGTGTTTTATGTGAGCTGGACATTGCCCTGTGTAGCTAATCTGCATGGCCAAGCAGGGTGTCGATGGACATTGAGTCCTACAGGGAATCCTCCAGAGAGAGGCTCTGGAAAGTTTTCAAGAGGTACTGGTTAATCCTCTGCTGCAGATTCCAAGCTTTATTAGTTTCCCCATTGTAGGAAACTGTACCATGCGATTTAGCAATCACTGGGACCAAAGCGACACATAGCTGAGCTGCATAGAGACCAGGGTGAAAGCCGCAAGCATGCAGTAGTTGTGCCCTGGTTTCCCTGCTTACCCGCAGCAGTGAGATGTCAGCAAGCAGGTTGGCCGCCTGTGAAAAAGTGTGTGATAATTTTAGAATCAGTTCCCTGCAAAGCTGCCCTGCAAGCCGTGACTGTTTTGTCCATATGCATAACTGCCTTCCCTCCACTCCCGACACTCACCATGATTGGGGTGCTCGTAGAGCTGTGGGCCTTTCTAAAGTCAGTGAGAAAGTGATTGCTACTACTTGCAAAAGGCCCTTGATACTGAAGTGTTTGAGTCGTTTGCTGGAATGTAACAATCCCTCTTCTGTGCATTGTCCACAGCAGCCAAGACCTTGAGGCACACACCACGCACCCCTGCCCACCGGCTTCGGCAGATAAGGAAGAAGCCAAGACGCAGCAAAGAAAACATGTTCAGGGAGGTGCTGCAGCGCAATGGGAACTTGTCTGTCCTGCTAGGCACATTGGAGGAACTGTGAGAAAATAGTGAAGAACTATCAGCACTCAAGTGGCACAGCCTGCATCCTCACTGCAAAGTGGTGGGTTACCAGTCCAAACAAAAGCAGCTCCTACAGTTTATCCTACAGCCCTAGACAGGCATGAACTGTAAGCACCGCCAAGCTCACTCAGGGGAGTTAGGAGTAACTCCAGAAACTTGAGTGAACTCTGCAGTGAAGACATACCCTTAGGTGTATATCCCCACTGCAACTCCTCACCCACATTGTGTCCTTATTGTTTCTGCATTCATCCATGTGCATTTGGAGCCATATCATATCTCATGAGTGTCTCTTTTTGCAGAGACACTCTAGCATTCTTTCCCAATGAAATGTTGGAGAAACTGTCTGTTCTTTGGGGGGAATTGTGAACTATCAGCACTTAAGTGATTTAGCCTGCATACTCACTGCAAAGTGGATGGGTTCCAGCTTGAGTTACAGCAGAGCCTGGGTTCTAACCCCCACCACAAAACATGTAAGATAGCCCAATCTTAAAAGCATTTCCAACCCTTGAGAAAAGTTTTGCTGTGTGGACAGGAGAAGGGTTAAGGCTAAAACCTGCGTAAGAGCCTAGGTTAACTGTGCAGTGAAGACATATCCTTACAGTCATAAAAGAGCACACCATGTTCAGATTCTAGAATTTACAGGCTTTTGGACCAAACCACAAATTCATATCCAGATGGCAGTTTCAGACCCTTCAAAGTTGAAGGGCATTTGGATCAGGGGTTCTGATTCAGCCAATTAGAGATGAGAGACACAATCTGATCTGGATCCCAGATTAGATTCTAAAGCATCTTTTAGATTTGGGGGTGTTCACATGAGGGTGTTGGTTAATCTTTTTCTCCACAGAACATTTCCTCTCGGCAGCACCTTTTATTGCTGAAGCAGTGGCATCTTCACTGTTGAGACACACACACACTTAATATGGGCAAAACCAACACTATAGCAATGAGAAAGAAATGGAGAAATTTGGAAGAGGAGAATGTAAAATATGCCATATAAAACCTTTGTCCCACCTCTCACAGTTAGGAGAAATATAAATTTCTAAAGGGATTAATATTATCATCCAGTCTCAGAGCAGCACAGATAAGGAGTTTATGGGAAAATGGGACGAATAATGAAGAGCAGTTGTTCTGGAGTAAACAGTCTGTTTTTACCTGCTGGTTGCATTGGCTGAATGCTCATATACTGCTGTAGCAATAGGGTTCACAATACTTTGCATTAGCACTAAAGAACTTTGACAGTTGCAGTAAATGAGCCTTGAGCTTTTGATTTTTATTTCATGACCAGTCAGGTGTGCAGGTCACATTCCAGCCTCAGTAGCAAATGATGGCAATTGAACACTAGTTATTAATTCTCCAGCTAATGAACCTTTAGCAACTGAAGCTCAGTAATGTTGCCATACAGTAATGTTAGCTGAACTGGAGGTTCCTGAATCTAGCAAGACCTTTTAACTTTTGGACCTTTAAAAAAAATCAAGTACTTGAAAAAATTTACAATTAATTGCCAGACAGGCTCACAGCTGCAGATTTAATAGTGTGTTACTGCTATAAATAGCATTGCTTGAACATTTCCATTTTGACCCCCCGTTTTAGTTGCTCAACACATCTCCTGGGCTGAAATTTTACAGGCCTGGCTTCTGCCTGAAGATGACTATAAACAACAAAGTGATTGACCATCTGCTCTTCCTGAGAGGTGAACTCCTTCCCTGAGTGCAGTAGTCCTTGGTAATGCCACAAGCAACATCTTGCACTAGCAGGGTTGAACTAGTCTTTTCCTACAGCCTCAACTCTCTAATGGCCCAACTCTCACACTCCCTCCACGCGGCTTACCAGGGCAACGCTTTTGGGTAACAATTTTAAATATTCAGAACTTTCTAATCTACAAACAAAGGCGAAAATTTGGTCTGTCAAATGGAGCGGGGGTGGGGTGGGGGGAGAGCTGTTAACTGCATTTCTTTTACATCCATCACTGAGTCTGAGGCATCTAGGAATCATATTATAATTAAGTAAAGCATAATTCAAGGCATGTACTCATCTCTCCTTTTGGATTGCAAGAGGGGAATTCTATTTGTGTCATACATTTGAATGTGGTTTTGTGCATAGTATCATTCCTGTCTCTCTCTCTCTAACAGAGATTTGATGCACATGAGTGATGGTAAGAGGGTGGACTTATTATGACACAGGCCATCGTTACACAAAGTGAAATGTTATATGATAGTGTTTAGCATCCACTGACTGGCTACCGTTACAATTTCCAGTGAAATTTTGCAAGTCATCTTCTAATCTCCTCATTACCTTAACACTGACATTAATTAATTCCTTGGTCTCTGAAATTTCATTCCCCTTTCCCAAGAACCCGCTGTAAAAATGAATACCGCAACTACTGTCAGAATTCTTGGGTAATCCATCCAAACTTCAGGTGTTGGTTCTCATTATGATTGCATGTTTATATGCATTGCTTTTCTTGCGGTGACTACTCTGAACGTTAGAGCTGTAGGAATATTGAAATGCCAGCATACTGCATGTGTATAAATACAGACCAGGCACATAAAGTAAAGGGTGCTTAGGAAAAATCCACTTCTTGCATATATCCATGGTCCAGGTTGACACAATTAAATATAATTTGTGTAGTGTGATCAAAAACATATTTGATGGATGGACAATTTACCATTCAGCCCTGTCACCATCATCCCTTTAACACAAATATAACTAATCCTTTTAAAAGGTAATCTTTTTCTGTAGCAAGTGTTATCTGAATACAAACAGTGGAGCAAGAGGGAGGAGGAAATCCCTGAGTACACATTGCACATAATAAAGCAAACTGACTAGAATCCATTTAACTAAAATAGAGATTCAAAATGGAGTCCATTGGAAATTGAGTTTACTTAATTTCTGATTTGTCCGATACCAGAGTTTCAGAGTCCTACCACTTCAATCCTTTAATGCTGAAAAAATAAATCATTGGCAGATTTCAGATTCCTAAATATGATTCTCACATATCCAGTCCACTTGCAACCTGTCTGGGTACAAATTTGCTCCTCCTAGGACCCTCACACAAGCCTTTGCCCATGGTGTGCTCCATACGCTAAGCAGTAGCCTACAGCATTGCAGAAATTCTAACCAGTGCTGCAGGCCACAGGGCAACCTGCTGTAACTTATATAGGTCCTTGGGGCTTTCTGAGTTGCTCTGGGGGCCATTTCAGCCCCCAGAGCAACCCAGAATTGGAAGGACACAGAATTGGAAAGACACCTTATTTTCCCCCTCTCTCCAAGCTGCAAGTTTGGTGCTGTGATTTGTATGGGTGCTTCACAGAAACTCACCCCTAGCCTTTCAGCTGCTGCATCTCTAAAGTCTTCCAAGCTCTCTTCTAGATTGGGATAGGATTTCCCCATTTCAGCAAACATTAAGGCCATCCCTATGTTGCAGTAATTAACTTTATTTTAATCCACTATCCGTAGACAAGAACATGCTTCCTAAGTCATTACAGTCAACAGAGGAGGCTTTCCACTGACTTCAGTGGGCTTTGGATCAGGCCTGAACTTCTCAGTTTATCCACAGGACACATTTAGTGTGAGCAGCATCGGTGGAAGTTCTTACAGGCTCCCTGACAACGTGCTTCTGTGCTGACCTAATGGGATCATATCCAGGGGTGAAATGGCCAATACCATTCCAATTCAATCCTAAGACTCTCTGCTGAAAATGATAACAAAGCTGCCAATTACTGCCAACTATGGCAATATTTTTGAGATGTAAACACTTATTAATGAAGTGGACAGAGATGACTAAATCTATTCTGGAGTGAAAATTCTAAGAGTTGACACAAATTCATTTGAAATTAAAAAAACAAAAAAATAAAAAAAACCCACAAAAACATGAAACAAAAATTATGGCAGCTTGTCAGGTATAAGGTCAAAGGGAAATCCAGCTAGCTCGTAATGTGAAAATGACTAGCTTTTTTAAGGATAAGATTTAATATACTGCTCACAGAAATCCATCACATTCAATTATTTTATGACAGACAGTATAACTTCATGTTTGTGTGATAGGGAAATATACCATTCTGTGTTCTCAGAATATTGCATTGTTAAAATATTCCTTGAACAATTCTTTTCTTTACCCTCTGTGAGCATAAAATAGCGTCCACAAAACATCTGCTATAAATACTATTTTAGATCCATTGCTGACATGAATACTCAAGAATAAAACATGCATTAAAGCTAAAAAGAAGGAGAAATGGTAGCTTACATATAGGTACCCAGCTTGCAACACAGAAAAATCAAATACACCATGAAAACAGAAGCAGCAAAGAATCCTGTGGCACCTTATAGACTAACAGACGTTTTGCAGCATGAGCTTTCGTGGGTGAATACCCACTTCTTCGTTGCTATAAGGTGCCACAAGATTCTTTGCTGCTTCTACAGAACCAGTCTAACACGGCTACCCCTCTGATACTTGACACCATGAAAACAGAGGCTATTTTGCTATAAAATATGCTGTGAGGAAGGCCAGGGCAGAAGATGAGCAGTAGCTAATGAGGACGTGTAACATTCCCCTCTCTAATGCCCCAGCTTTCTCTTTAACATCCATGGTATTGCTTCAGAGGTAGCATTCCTAACCAACCTCTCTGTATGGCAGATTGCTTTCCATACCTGTCAGCTGGCTGGTTTGCAATTCCAGCTGCCTTTGTGCCAGGTGTGAAAGAGCAGAGACTTCTGCAGTGTACAAGCAGATATCTGGCACACTAGGCAAGGGGTATCAGTGAGTCAGTAGCAATAAACTGGACTAGACCTGTGTTCAAAGAGCTTGGACTGCCTGTATTAGAGTTCAGACAGTCTTGTTTACTTTTAACCCTACAGTCTTGAGAAATTTGTCCTACATATTTCTTCTCTTAAAATATTTTTTACTTCAGCGTGTGAGTTTTAATATCCTCCTTCCACCTCCAGTTCCATCTGCATTGACTACTGTTGATATAGTTGAGAAAATGAGTTTATTTGTGCTCTCTCCTCTTGTCCTGATTTAGTTCTTATATCCAGGTTGTGTCTCATCCACTTTTCCTCCCAAATCCTAGTTCATGTTATTTAATTTATCTCCCACGGCCATCACCTTCTTTCTCAATCACTTGCAAGCATAGACACTGACTCCCCGCTGGTAATTGCTAATGGCTCAGATATCTCCTTGAGTATTCTAGGATGTATTTTATCAGGCCCTGGTGACTTGAAAACATCTAACTTGTCTAAGTAATTTTTATCTTGTTCTTTCCCTATTTTAGCCTCTGAGCCTACCTCATTTTCACTGGCCTTTACTATGTTAGATGTCCAATCGCTACTAATCTTTTTGTTGAAAATACACCGCTACCTCAATATAATGCCACCCGATATAACACAAATTTTGATATAACATGGTAAAGCAGTGCTCCGGGGGGGCGGGGCTGCACACTCCAGTGGATCAAAGCAAGTTCAATATAACATGGTAAGATATTTTGGCTCCCAAGGACAGCGTTATATCGAGGTAGAGGTGTATCTATATCCATAATATCTATAAGTTTGGAGTACTAGTGGGAGTTTCTGAGCCTCACAATATACCTCACAATTTGGTATGTTAGGACATATTGCACAATCAATTTGTACACAAAACTTGGGGAGTGGTGCTTAAAAATCAAAGGTGCAATATGGCCAATTGTACCTGCTAGGTATTAAACTCGAAGCAGTTTTGGTCCTCGTTTTGTAAGTTGATCTGAGTCCTAATTAACAAGAAATAGTAAATTGCTGGAAAGACTTCCAGGAATATTTGTTATTTTTCTTATAAAAAGGGCCAACGATCTAATCAAGCGCCCACTGAAATCAGTGGGAATTCTGCCATTGACTTCAATAAGAACAAGATTGTTATCCTAATTCACAGCCAAAAACTGTGTACAGAGAAACATTAAAAGGAAAGATGCATTAAAATTATTTAACTTGTTTACAAGACCATCATGAATCATTTTCTTTAAATTTGGCCTGCTGTAGTGTAGATGGGGCCCAGAGAGCTTTCTGTAGTACAGTGAATGATATTTGGATTATTGCTGCAGAATGAGGTGATTTCCTTCATCTGGACCAAGTATAATTCCTTTGCTTTGGAAGATGTTAATCTTCAGATCAAATTCCCAGATTGTTTTCAACACTGCAAGCATTTTTTGTATTGACAATGTTTTCTTGATGTTGAAGAACTAGATTTTAGCCTTACACTTTTTTATATGATAGAAAATTGTTCAGCCAGAGGAGGCAGGGTCTGCAACCTTCTGATCTGTGGGAAGGGTCTGTCCATCCCATCCTGGGGCTTTCCTTTTGCTCTGGTCTCCCTGACAAGGGCAGCTCTGGAGTGGACCAAGTACAAATGAGTGCTGTTTCAAGCTTACTCCTTTTCTGGTTTCTGAATGGAAATGTGTAGGCTTGGTTAACAGGGAGAGATCATATGGGGCATAGAAGTTCCCACCTCCACCCCTTTCCACCCAAGTCCATGGGGCATTGACCTTGTGGCACTCCAGCAGAAGAAACTCTGACAGATCCCCGTCCCTCTATTCCACAGGAGAGATTTATTAGATTTTGGTCCTCTCCATTTGCAGAAGCAGAGGTAATAATATGGGCATAAATTACAACCCCTTTAAGCACGTTACTTAAAGCCTACAAGAATAAAAGTCTCTTGCTAAAAGTTCAGGTAGAAACCCTGTGTCAAATTCATGCTATGTGAAAGCATTGACCAAGCATGTATTTGACCCACCCCCGACCTCATATTTAAAATATACCTTGCTGTATAACTAGTAAAGTTATTGCAGGGGTCTAAAAACACTGAACCGGATCCTGTAATATCCAAGAGGTTCCAACTTTAACATTTAATGCATTGTCTCACCTGGGTAGGTTTAAATCATATACTCAGCATGCATTGCTTACTCGCTTCATGGGGCAATAGGTAGACTCATTATTCCCTTCTTTCCCTCAAAGCTTGTTTGCAGTGTCATTTCAAAAGTCCATTATTTTAGGAAATTCTTCCCCTAAATCTCCATGTGTGAAATTGCATCACAGCATTAGACATTGATTACATTCTAGAGTATGTACTCTGTATTATCAATCAAGAAGGTATCTCCCAGGGTTTGACATATCTACTTATGGGGTGTGGGGTTACATCATCCCTATGCTGCCTTGGTGGAAAGTTACGGCAGCGGACATCAAGGACAGTGGGGTGAGATAAAGTTGTTGTGAGAAAGTAGGGAACTAGCCAGAAGGAGGCAGACGCCAGGTGGCCTGGCTGGGATCGGTTTCAAGGTGATAAACAAGATCATAAATCAGATGAATTGCATGGGAAATGGGAAACCAGTAAGCAAAGGGCCATGCATTAGAAAAGCGCGTGTATCAGACAAAGAACCAATCAGCAGCAATGTAATGTTGGTGTGTCTGACGTTTGCTAATATGGAGAAGCCTATATAATATGATGCATTGTACTCAATAAATGATTCTGCTTGCAATCATATTGGTTGTTGTGCTTTATCCGTCCCGCATGAGAACGCAACAATGGGGTGCCCATATTCTCCTCTAAATTAATAATTATATTTGCTACAAGCTATACAGAAGGCATGAAATACCCTTCAGATGAGCTATTTCTATCATATACTCAGTTTGCAAGCATTTAATATCAATGGAGTTTGTTTCAGTCAAGGTAAAATTGCAGTTCAACATATGACCATTGAGGGGCAGGGTAATAACAAAAAAGAATGTCTTGAAAGTTCTAAGTATCATAGGTATAGTGTGGTATTGTAACTTTGCAACAGAATTAAGACCCAGAGTTGAAAATAAGTGAAGCACGAATATTCCCTTGAGAAAAATTGTTTTCTGTTCTTGATGAAAGTGGAGGTGGAAGGAGTCCGATGTATGAAAATTAATGAGAATTAGATGGCAAAGGGGGTCAGATTACATGCAGTCATGAGCAAAAGTGATCAAAGGATGAGAAACCAGAACTTAATTTAAGTCTTGAAAGTCAGATGCTGGATCAAACCCTTCTCTCTCCTTTGATTCAGCTAGTCAGTACTTCCCATCATCTACAAAAGCTAGTGGACAGGATTATGTTAATACAAGCTAATTTCCAGTTAAGTGGTTTCACAGACTTCTTCACTGGTAAAAATAAAGCTCAAGAAATCTGTGAATGTTTTGAGCAGTACTGTAGCACAGAAACATTAAAGCACAGGAAATTGTTCGCTGCCCAAATTGTCTCCCTTAGAGATTTGTGTGAGAAATTAAAACAATTAGATTTCCACGAATGGTACCCTTGATTTTTATGTGCAGTTAAGTGGATTTAGCAAACTTGAAAAAGTATGATTTCAGCTAAACATTATTTAGGCTTGATTCTCCTCTCACTTATGCCAAGATTAATTCCATTCAAGCTAATAGAGTTACACCAGCATAAAATGAGCATAAGAGAAGAATCAGTCTCAGCAACTTTTTAAGAACTCTGTTTTCAATATACTGAATTATATGACTCTGTGTGATTAAAAATATCGTGATTTACACTTAGATATGAATTATGTACAGTTCTAGTTCAAATAACTATAGCTATTTGCCCTCATTAACAGAATAACTATCTGCAATTCTGTATAAATATGTGCTATTATAGGTGCTGGAACTAGGGGTGCTACTGCACCCCCTGGCTTGCAGTGGTTTCCATCATATACAGGGTCTACAGTTTGATTCAAAGGCTGTCAGCACCCCTACTATACAAATTGTTTCAGCACTCCTGTGTGCTATCATGCTGCCCAAAAACTTTTGTGGTTCTGTTGATTTTGGAGCTATGACTGAGAAGAAATTAGGAAACTAAAAAAGACTAACTTCAATCAATTCAATAGAAGTTGCAGCTACACCTCTATCCTGATATAACGTCCTCGGGAGCCAAAAAATCTTACTGCGTTATAGGTGAAACTGCATTATATCGAACTTGCTTTGATCTGCCGGAGTGCGCAGCCTCGCCGCCTCAGAGCGCTGCTTTACCGCGTTATATCTGAATTCGTGTTATATCGGGTGGCATTATATCGCGGTAGCGGTGTATTTTCAACAAAAAGATTAGTAGCGATTGGATGTCTAACATAGTAAAGGCCAGTGAAAATGAGGTCGTGTTATATCGGGGTGGAGGTGTACCATCAGGCTAGTAGCTTTTATTGCAGTAAACATCAGGACTGTTAGCTACCAGGAACTGTCTGCACTTCCCTGTTCCCTTCCTTTCTGAGCATGCAACTTGTAACACCCTAGTATTCTCCAGGGATGAAGGGAGAAATGGGAACTTTGATCATCCTCAGCTCTCTCTACGCTACCCAGCACAACTCTCCTGACCTCTTTGTTTCCTATAGCTTCCTAGAGGGAAGTATCCCACTTCCACCCAGCCCTCTGCCCCTTTGGGCTCCCTAACCAACTCCACATTGGGGGGCAAACACTCAAACCCCCAGAAGAGGGGACACTCCATTGACTAAAAATTAAAGAAATAAGTATCAGCTTCCTCTCCTGCAGAGCAGCCCCACAGTTCCTGGAGCCATGCTAAACCAATGAACTTACATGGTATGGTATGGAGATGTCCTCAGGATTGCACAAGAGCTGTGGTAGAGAACGCTGGCCAGTTCTGCTATCAGAAATCCTGCTTCTGTCAGGAGCAGCTCTCTATACACTGGAGGTTCAGGTTCAGAGCAGTGAGAACAGCTTGCATAAAACAACTGTCTACGCTACATAGTTATTTTCTTAAATACATAGGGATTTATTCTGATCTCAGTAGAAGCAATTCCGCTGAAGTCAACAGAATTACACCAGCATAAATGAGAGGAGAATCTGACCTTTAGTGCTGGTGTGGAAATTTATTACCAGAAGTGGTCTACAATCTCACCAAAAAAAGATCTTAACACACTGGGCCTGATTTATTTACACTGGTTTTAGACAAGTGCAAAGCCACTGGTTTTAATTGAGTTAGTTCTCAATTAGAGTGGTGTTAGTGACAACAGAATGAGGTCCACTCATCTACAAGTCTTACTAAATTCAGGGTGGAGTCAAGAGAAGAACTTGGGAGGGAGAGGAGAAGCAAGACTTTATTTTCTTCTGTCAAGTTGAAGAGTCATAGATGTAGGTCACCGTGCTGAGCATCTCATCAGTTACTTAATACTCTGATAACATGTTTAACTGATTCTCAGAGTGCTACCAGACAAAAAGACAACTGTTTGAGGAACTGGAAGGTATCAGCATTGGGGTTGATGTGCATTGTTAAGGTGAAGTCTTGATTCGCTGAGTCCACATGACCATCAAGGTGATGGTGGCAGGAAATGTACAATGACAAGTATATTAACTAACAGTTATCCAGATGGAATTCTGGTTAGAAGCAAAGGGGGTTGACCCAGGGCCCTGATCCTCCAATCAGATTTGCATGTGCAACCTCATGTACCTGTGCCGAACTCTACTGAATTCAGAGGGTCTCCAGATATGAAATGGTCTGCCTATGACTGCAGCCCTGGTGAGTAACCCCTACTGGGTACCTAAAGATTTCCACAAATGTATCAAAATTTCCATTCACAAGGCTAAACTTTGCCCACAGTTATCTCCATACATCCCCCACTGAAATCAGTGGGGTTGTTCTGGTGGAACTCAGGGCAAAATTTGGCTGATTAGGGAACTGATTTTGCACTTTTTATTCCAGCAGAACTCTTAAGTTAGGGTATATCTACACTGCAGCTAGGAGTGTGCTTCCCAGCCCAGGCATACAGACTCACATAGCTCTGCTGGAGCTAGCATGGTAAAAATAGCAGTGTGGATGTTGTAGCATGGGCAGTGGCACAGGCTAGACACCCCATTCCAAGCCTGCCTGGCTGTCTAGGTCTGAGCTCAGATGTCTAGCCTGAGCCACCACCATGCCACAGAATGGTCCATAGCTAGTGTGTGTCCGTCTATTCAGGCTGGGAGGCATGCTCCCAGCTGCAGCACAGACGTACTCTTATTGACCTCAAAGGGAGTTTTACCAGATTGAAGTCTGCATGGGCAGGTGGCTCTTAGGGTGGCTGCTCTCTTGAAGCTTGTTATATGTAAATTCATAGATTTACAGAGTTTAAGGCCAAGGGGGACCATTAGATGACCGCCTGTATATCACAGGTCCTTAAATTTCACTCAGTTACCCCTGCACAAAGCCCAAAAACTTGTGTTTGACTGAAGCATAACTTGAGTTGTTTGGCTAACGTATTTTCCAGAAAGGTATTCAGTCTTGATTTGAAGACATCAGGAGATGGAGAATTTGCCACTTGCCCTGGTAGTGTGTTCCAGTGGTGAATCCCCTAACTGTTACAAATTTGTGCCTAATTCCTAACATTAATTTGTCTGGCTTTAACTTCCAGACATTGGTTCTTGTTATGCTTTTCTCTGTTAAATTAGAGAGTCCTTTTTCTCCTGTGAAGGTACTTATGCACTGTAATCAAGTCACCTCTTAGTCTTCTTCTTCAAAACAGATTGAGCTCTTTAAGTCTGTCGAGCCCTTGAATCATTTTGTGGTTCTTCTCTGCACCTCCAGTTTTTCAACATCCTTTTTAAAATGTGTACACCAGAACTGTAAGCAGTATTCCAGTATCGGCCTCATAGATACCATAAACATCGGTACAATCACCTCTCTTACTCACTACTCCCATTTATACATCCAAGGATCACAATACCCTTTTGGTCACACCATCACACTGGAAGCTCATCTTGAATTGTTTGTCCACTATGACCCCTAAATCTTTCTCAGGGTCACTGCTTTCCAAGATACAGTCCCCCATTCTGTAGGTATGGCCTGCATGCCTTGCTCCTCAATGCATAACTTTGTATTTGGCTCTAGTTGAACATTCTGTCTGAATAAACACAGGTTTCCAAGCAATATGTGTGACACTGAATATAATAGTATGCTGGGCCGAAATAAATGGTAATGGGAGTTCTGTCTGAGTAAGGACTATAAACAAAGACAGAAATCTGTAGGGTTGGGCGCTCAAACACACTGCAAACGCAGACTTTTTTTTTTAAGATGCAGACTTGCGCCATTTTATCTGTCCTTACATATAAAGGAATTTCTACTCATATTGATAACACAAAATATCTGCTCAAGTTAATCATTTGCATATTTTAACATTTAAACTCATTCTTCAAAAACATAATCTTTCAGAACAGCTGGAATGCTATGGTGTAACAAAACACACATTTGCAGGGGTTTAAAAAGGATTTATGTTGGTACTGGGAACAAATACTGGTTATCGTAATCTGGCAGGTGAGATAATTTCCCACAGGTCCCCAAACTCCCCATATTAATTTTTAGTGAATACAATCATCTCTGCTAAGGAAAGCAGAACTGATCAGCTGAAGGTTCCCATCCCATCAAACGCTGATGAACTCCAGCAATAAACCTCGGGTGACTGCAGCAGATGTTGCTGTTTATTTGTTTTATTTATTTTATTAATGCACAGCTGCCAGGTCTGACAAATGAAAGCAACTGAGTTCCATCAGGATTATGATCTCCAATTACTACATTTTAAGGGATGGAGTCTCTAAAAAATGATGGATTTAAAAAAACACAAAGGTGTTTAATATAAGACTTTAAAAAACAACTGGCCTGTTGTAGAGATTCTCAAGACAATAGCATCTGACAACCTACATTGGTAATATATTGTTCTAGATAATGGTTATATAAATCTGATTTTAATTTGTACGAGACAGTTTTGTACAATTCATGCTGCAAAGATAGGCCATATTTCTTGAATAGAGACTGGATTAAAAATGAAATTTTGTAAATGCTGAATGCAAACTGTTTAGGGCACTAATTAGATATTCTATTCTTTTGCTAGAGATGGGTAGATTGAAATCATAAATAAGTACATTTCCCTTCTATCAAATAATATACTACAGTAATTCATTTGCAGGACAAGACACACACACAGGACAGAAGAGGGAAAGCATATCAAAACAACTAGCAGATTGATCTGAAAGGCAGAACATCCTGAGTTTCAGTACTGACTCTACTATGGATTCTCTGTTTTGCCTTTCACGGGTCAGTAAGGGCTAGATATTCAAAGGTGTTTAGGTGCCTAACAATGCAGATAGATACCTAGTGAGATTTACAAAAGCAACTAAGCAGAGTAGGCATCCAACTCTCATTGATTTCATACTTTACTTCAGTGGGAGTTACGTGCCTAACTTGTTTGGCACCTAGTGCTATTTTCTAAAGCACCTATCTGCATAATTAGGCCCCAAACCTGTAATAAGCTTTGCATGGGCAAATCCCATCATAGTGTATTGAAAACTGTACTTAAGATGTAAGCTACCACTTTAAATATCACTGGGTTTTCCTGGTACTGTTTGCAGGCTAAGGGGCTCTGTAGGGAAACATGTGTTTGGGGTCTAGCAGCAGTCATTATGCCAAGAACCAGACTAGAGCATAGTGGCTGCCATAAGGAGCAGCCTGCTTTGTCCCTCTCTGTTTTTAGTTTTTGTGTGGTCTTGTGTGTTACAGTTCTGGATTTTAGTGTTAATTTGCAGCCTTCCTGAAATAATATGTTATGTTTTTATCTAACTTCTCTGTTGGTATGCCATGAACATGAAACCCATACCTCTGTTTGGGAGGGAAGAAGTTGGCTTTTTTATCACATACAAAAGACAATGTGAAAGTTGTCTTCCATTTTGTTTTTACTTTAAAAAAAATACATTGATTTAGCTGGAAGACATGTTGGAGGTCTTGTGTATTGCGTTTTCTCAATCCTTAATTGAAGAGGTGAAGTGATTAACCTTTAACAAAGGCAGCTTTTTCTCCCCAAGTGCTCATTTGAGTTAGATAGTATATTAGCAAAAGCAGAAAAAAGCAACACGTTTTAAATAGTTTAAATAAAAATAATTTCTTCTTTCAGTTAACTTGGTTTTACTTGCATACTATACAGTACCTTTTGATGTCATAATCCTACCAATTGGCCACTTGTCCATAGATTCAATAAGAAAAACAGGGTGGATAAGATATAATGTAGAAAATCAAGAAGAAAAACAACTTTGTTTTTGAGGGGCAAAAAATGAAGTTTTCCTTATACATCATAAAGAAGCAAAACAAAACAAAAAAAGTGCAAACGATCATTCTCATCCTCCACAAGTCACCTTTAACCTCAGTGTCTTATTTTCTCCATAATAGATAACACCTACTGACATCACAAGATTTGTGACAATAGTAAAGAGTCGCTTTAATCTAGTACTAAACAAGTAACATTATTAGAATAAGGAAAACACTATTAGCCCAAAAGCTACTCTGTCTCTCTCTGATTCACTGTAGAGATTCTGCCTAGAACCTACCCCAGTCCCCTCATTCCCACATCCTTTAAAGAAACAGTATTAATACACCAATAGAGAGGTGTTTTGAGGATTGATTAATAATTTTTGTACTGTGCTTTTAGAGTGCTATAATAGTAGCATTTATTCTTAAATAAGCACCATGTTTTGTTGTCAGTTGATCCCCTTTTGTCTATCCCTCTTTTCAGCTATACTGCCAGACAGTAGCTCTCATAGTTGTTTGACAGTCCTGGTGAGAATTCTGTTTGCTTCTCAGGTACAACAACATCTGAGGGTTTTTCTTCAGCAATAATCCAGGCACAAAATTGTTTTAGTTCAGGAAAATTCCAGAATTTCTTAACCCTGGTCTACACTTAAAACAGTTAAACTCAAACCTTTAACCAACATAGTATGATGACAAAAGTCCTAGTGTAGGTTTACCTATACCAGCAAAAAACACCTACTTTGTTCAGGGAACTGGTACATGCTATAATCTTGCTGGAATAAGCTGTCTCTCCACTAGGAGGGTTTGCCTATATAGCTGGCAAACCCTTTCCAGTGTAGACAAGGCCTTAGTGACTCTAATTTCAAGTCCTGTCATAGATGGCCTGAGATCACCCTTCTGTTACTACCTTCTTTGTACACTTGGTGGGCTTGCCACTAGGCAGCTTGTATGTTTCATTCATTTTGTGACACACCTGCCAGTTACATTAAACAAGGTCTCCCTTCTGGCTGTCAGTGCTTGGGGAGCTGGTCCATTAAGAGCACAAAGTGGGAGTTCTTCTGAAGCCAGGCCAAAGTGCAAGAGCTCAGATGGAGCAGCAGATTATTGCTGAAGTAGATGGATGTTATCAGCTGTACATGCTGTACAACTATCAGTGAGCAACTCCTCCCCTGACGAACTGGTGTAGTGTCTCATTGTAACAAGTGGAGTAAACTTTTGTCTTTTCTATGGAGGCATGTATTACAGTTGGCATTTAACATGAATACTTCTTGGTTCTCTCATGGTTTCCATACGGACAGACTTGCCAATATTTTGTTTTTGAAATCAGAGACAATTCAGCGATAAATCTAGTTTGTCAAAGAGGATTTCATAGAGGGCTGGGATAAGGGACTTGGACATGTATTCAGTGGCAAACCCAACGTATCCCATGTGCATGCTGGAGGGCATGGAGTAGGAGCACAGGCATGTATCCATTTAAATAAAATGCCAACCATAACTAAGAAAGGGAAGTGACACTGCCAATCAAATTTACATTAAAAACCATATTTTATATAGTTCTTAGACAAAACTCCCACTGGGCCCTTAGAGCAATTTGTAATTTGAAGAGAAGGACTGAGTCCTTAGAGAGGGATTTTTGGTATTTTCTCCATAGGAAAAGTATTTAAAAGCATCCCTTTAGTGTATTCTTAAGGCAAACAACTTACTATTAAGCATCTGTATGAGTCAGAGGAAAATCTTCCCTGGCAGGAATGGTTTAGAAGTACCCAACGAGGGGACAATAATCCACCAGAGGCATGAGAATCTCCTACCCTCAAAGTGAATCTGAACACTGATATAGCCCACAGAGGGTTTTTGTTTTTAAGGCAAAAAAACGATCATGTGTCCACTTCCTCTCACACGCAATTTGAAGGATTTAAAGCACAAGGCTGGGCCTCAACTATGTGTCTATTCAAAATGTGCAGAGGAAAGGAAAAGATAAAGTATCTGTCGAGGAGAAAGGGAAGCCTCCTACACCATGCAAACGTCATATATTATGTGCTCTAGAAACATGTCCTATTGTGGTGGCTGGTGTCCACACTACCCTCCTTCTGTCAGTGGTGCATGTCCTCACCAGGAGCGCTTCCACCAACTGAAGAGAGGCGGTGTGGGGGGCTGAAAGTCAGGCCTCTCAGCTCTATGCAGCTCCCCACTGGAAGCCCAGCTGCCCCTAGGGATTTCTTGGCTCCCTAAGCAGAGAGCCAGGATCAGCTCAGCTCTAGCTGCCCGGCTTTCTTGTCAATTTCACAGCTCCAGCAGGGAACCCTCAAATTGACAACATAGCCAACAGCCAATATAAGTAACTCAGTGTCTGCACAGACACTGCATTGCCCTTACTACACCGACATAAGCCCTACGCCTCCCATGGAGATGGAGTTATTATGTTAGCGTAAGAGGGCACTTACATCAGCGAGGCAAGGTCGTAGTGTGTCCACTGACATAATTAGGTTGATGTAAGCTGCCGTATGTGGACCTGTGTAGCGTAGACCAGGCCTGAGTTAGGAACTCCCAACTAATTGGGGGTTTGTGCTCTGTTTTGTTAACAGTCTGCCCTGAGGTTGGTACTCACACTCTTGCACCTTTGTTGACAGCATCATCACAACTATTATGAACTGTTGTTTAAATGACAGTGAGTTCAGCTAGGGAGTCTAAGACTTCCTAGTGGGTAAAAGTCCATCAATATGCATAAAGTCTTTTCCAAAATAGAATGTATACTCACATATTACCACGCTAAAGGTAGAAATTCCACTAAAGGAAAACCTTACTTATAAATGAAAGGAAAAAAACCCTTAAACATGCATTTATGAATTACTAAACCACTGGCGTGCAGGGCCGGTGCAAGGAAGTTTCGCGCCCTAGGCGAAACTTCCACCTGCCCCCCCCCCAAACCCTGCGGCAGCTCCCCACCCACCCCTGCCTTGTGGCACCCCCACCCTCGCGGCAGGTGTCCCCCCCCCGGGGAGCCGTGCAGCACCTTCCCACCCCAGTTCACCTCTGCTCCGCGTCCTCCCCGAGAACGCTGACCCCGCTCTAATTCTCCTCCCAGGCTTGCGGCGCCAAACAGCTGATTGGCGCTGCAAGCCTGGGAGGCGGGAGAACTGGAGCAGCGACTGCACGCTCAGGGAGGAACTGCTGTAAAAAAAAAATTGGGGGCACCGCTTTTTGGCACCCCCAAATCTTGGCGCCCTAGGCAAGCGCCTAGTTCGCCTTAATGGTAGCACCGGCCTTGCTGGCGTGCATACATTATATATTTCAAGCACTATGATTTGGGTTTTTTTAGAGGGTATATTAAGCCCATCGGCTCTAGAATAATACATTCAAACACATCACTATGCTATATGATAATATATGCTTGAATAGAAAGATACAAGCATAACAGTGAATTGTGAATCCAAATTCAAAATACTGAGAACTGTAACACTAGAGAAAGAACATGTAACTTGCTAATGGCCCATTAAAGTATTAGCTGTCTGTTACTATTCCTATGACGATGTCAGTAAGTTTATATTCTGTGCTAAATTCAAGTAAGGAGAAAATTACATCACATTTTAGAGCTATTGAAACTCTGTATTTACAAATTAAACTAACCTGTGAGGTAACTGTTCAACATGAAAATGAACAGTTCTCAAACCTGAGCCTTAGCTGGTATGTTCTTGAGTTACAGGAGGGAGAGGACCATGGGAAGACATCCAGCTGAGCTAGGTCACTATTCAGGAGAACACCAGCTGGAGTGTTTGAGAGAGGAAAGCAAGCTTTCTAAAATGCAAGATTTTAAATTTTGCTAAATCATTGGTTCATAACTAAAAGGTCTGGCCTAGTTAACTATACTTTGGCACAATATTTAGTCTAGCTGTTACTGAATTTTTATTCTGTTTACCTTTATTATGATGATTCTCTCACTTTTTCTCTCATGAATCTGTTTCTAATTATTTGAGACAACCTAATTTTGAAACTGGTGATAGTTAAGTTAGATGATACTCACAGCCAGGCACCCTGGGACCCTAATTCTGAGCTGGAGCTTGGTGCAACAGGGGATAAGAAGTTGGCAGTATGCCACCTCCGCATCCCCCCTGGATTCAGAGGCTAGTTGGGAACATATCTAGTGTAACACAGAACAGCCCTTAGACTGCTCTAATTTACACCTAACTGCTCACAGCCTCAAAGGGTCATTCAGGCAGCCAAGAATATTTGGAGTGAAGAACAACTCTGGCCACGCCCCTTATGCTGGGGATCACACCCTGTCTACCCTACAAACTTTTGCCTATGCAAGTTATGTTGGCATGAAGCCACTGCAGTTAGTATATTACTTGTGCACATGCATACTTGGCTCCTTGCATCAGCACCACGCATACTCACCACGACCGCTTGTTTTGATGCACAGTGCAGTAGGAATCCCAGCGTACAACTCACCACCATCCAGGATGCTGTCTTTTGGGAAGTTTTGGCAATGCGTAATGGAGCAGGAATTTGTCACACGGGGTGACTGGCAATGCAGGGTCAAGTTCCCATCACACAACTTTCTCCACCCTATAATGCCATCTCTAGCTCATAATTTTCATGCTTATTTTGAAAATCCCACAAACCAACATGGGACTTGTTGCTGTCTGCCATCTCTAACAGAAGCATGGAGCCAGCACAGCTCTGAACTATTGTTATGAGCTCTGCAAGCACAGGACGCCTGATCCTCTGGTATTTGCAGAGCTGCAAGTAGAGCCGCCGGGACTATGGCAGTTTCCTGGAGGGCAGACTGCTGTGGGACATAGAGAGAACCAATTCAAGATTGTTGGTGTTCACAGCCGTGAATGGTGGAGCGCTGCTTCTTGACCCAAGAAACAAGAACTGACTGGTGGGATCACATCATACATCAGGGTTGGGATGATGAGCAATAGCTACAGAACTTTCAGATGCACAAGGCCACATTCCTGGATCTGCTACACTTGCCCCAGCCCTCCAGCCCAGGAACACCAGAATGAGACCTGCACTGATAGTGGCAAAGAGAGCGGCAATCACATTGTGGAAGCGTGCAACACCAAATTGCTACCAGTTAGTTGGAAATCATTTTGCAGTTGGAAAATCCACCATACAGGCCATTGTTATGGAAGCGTGCAGGGCCATTAATAGCCTCCTACTACGCAGGCCTGTGACACTCAGCAATGTGCAGGGTATAATAGATGGATTTCCAGCAACATGGTACTCAAATTGCTGTGGAGCGATAGCTGGCATACATATTCCTATTTTGGCACCATACCACCTTGCCCCAGAGTACATCAACAGAAAGCGCTAGTTTTCTAGTTATGCAAGCGCTGGTGGATCACTGGGGATGCTTCACCGATATCAATGTTAGCTGGTCAGGAAAGGTACATGACGCTCATAGCTTTAAGAACAAAGGACTGTTTAGAAAGCTACAAGCAAGGAGTTTCTTTTCCGACTAGCAGATTACCATTAGCAGTGTTGAAATGCCAGTAGTGCTCCTGGGGGACCCAGACTATTACTTACTCCCCTGGCTCATGAAGCCATACATCAGCCACTTTGACAGCACCAAAGAAAGATTCAGCTACCGGCTCAGCAGCTGCAGAATGACAGTTGAATGTGCTATTGCTAGATTGAATGGGTGCAGGTGTTCCTTACTCACAAGATTGGATCTCAGTGAGAAAAATATACCAATGGTTAGAGGTGCTTATTGTGTCCTGCATAATATCTGTGAAGGAAAAGGGGGAAAAGTTGCTCCTGGGGTGGAGGTGGAGAAGCTGTCTGCTGAGTTTAAACAGCCAGCCACAAGAGCTATCAGAAGAGCTCAAAGCAGAGCTTTAGGGCTCAGGGCAGCTTTGAAAAAGCACTTTAACAGTGATCCACAGTAATGCACCGTGGTGTACTGTTCCCCACCTGGCCCTGAAGCTTGGGGGCTCTTAGGAAGTGTGTGGTGCTTTGTGTGCATTTATTAATATAACACTGTCACTGCACCTATTACTTTTGTGGGGCTTGCTATACACTTATTATTATTACACTGTGTTTGTCACTGATCCTATGAGTTGTGTCATATCGTACAATAACAAGTAAGTGGATGCTTTCACTTCCACCAGGCATTCTGCAGCATATGTTGGGAACTAATAAAAGTGAATTATTTTCCAAACAATACTGTTTTATTGAGTTATGAAAACACTTCAAAAAATTTTGTGCAAGTTAAAAGCAAACATATTAAAACCTTAATAAATGTATGGAACAGAGCTTGAAGAATGAACCTTCATGTCCATTTTAGCTACACATACAGCTACCATGGCTCTCATAGGTGAAGCTGTAGCTGTCCTTAATATCTCCTACTGTGGACCGGTAGGGGTAGGAACGTGACTCCTGATACTCTGTGGAATGTTGCGCAGTGGTTATTGGGGGGGGTGGAGTGTGCTATAATGGAATTCTCCATGTACTGGAGTTCACCAAAGGGAGGTGAGTCCAGGATTATTGAACCCGTAGGTCCACAGGACTCTGCAGCATCTGTGTTTGCTGCCAGAGAAATCCCATTATATCCTGGTGCATCTCCCTCTCTGGCATCTGGGCCTTTCTCCATACAGTGCAATATTAATTCTCCAGGTCCTCTGTTCAGGGTCTGATACTGCACTGGCTTGCAGGATCTTGCTGAACACGTCATCCTGAATCTCTTATTTCTCTTCCTTATCTGGCTCAGGCATTCCACGGGTGTGGAGGGGGAACCCCTCACGGCCTCAACAGCAGCAGCTACAGATAAAACACAAAGTTACCATTGTCAGTATAGGCACAACAGAAAATGAAAGTCAAGATTCACAGCTCCCTTCCTCCCCTAAAGTTTTAAACAGGACATTGACACTTGTGCATGGTGCGACTCACAGCACCAGCCACAGTGAGTATGCCTTGCCAGGGGCAAGGGAAATGAGGAGAGAAATGCTCAGTTGCATGAAACCAGGAGTATAAGGCAATGGCACTGAATATTGGCACCATTTTCAACAGATGGTGGTGATTTTAGCTGATATCTCACTTCTGAGGATAACAAAGGCACGCAGTTGAAGTTGCCCAGGCCCATATGCTACTAGCTTGTTTACCGCAATAGTACCTGCCAAAGTTATCACTTACTGGAGTGGGAAAGTCTCCTACCATAGAGGAAGAAATAAGGCTGCTATCCCTAAAAACCTTTTGGAAAGGATTGCAGAGTACTTCCATGAAAGTTTCATTGAGATCATCCTTGTGTACATAAACAAACTAGTCTATATCCCCTTCCCCACCACACCACCCCAAACTCTACAGGTATGAGTAGATTAATGAAAAGTCAATAGCTGTGTCCTGCTAAGTTGAGGACACCATCACTTTAATGGGAAATAAACTTACATACATACCCGAGATTCCTTCCTCTGCATCGGGTTTGCACATGATCAACTGACTGGATTGTGGTGGAGTCTCAAACAGATCCCTACTCACCCCACAGTTGGATCCCTTGGTCACATCCCCCATCCTCTCCTCTTCCTCCTCCACCTTCTCCTCGCTGTGCGAAGTGGTGGTGGGATCTCCGCCAAGTATGGCATGCATCTTTTTGTGAAAGTGCCAGGTCTGCAGCTTGGCACTGGATTGACTGTTGGCTTCCCTGGCCTTCTGATATGCCTGCTGCTGTTCCTTCACTCTCATGCAGCACTGTTGATGATCCCTGCATCCACCATTCAATTTAATCATAGATGTCCATGTTTCTGTGGGTGATCCGAGGTTGTGCCTTCACAGCCTCTTCTCTCCACAGGCCCAAGCATGTAGACAGCATAGTCAGCTGGGCAGTTGCATGCAACAGTGGAGAGCTGCTAAGTGTGCTCACCAAAATGGACAATCACTAAAAGGCATTTCAAAAACATGCAGGGCTTAAGGGGGAGGTAGGGAGAGCTTCCAGTCTCCATGACCCTTGGGCAGTGGAGTTCACAACTGTGACCAAAGCGGTTAGTGTTGGGTATTGTGGGAAAGCTGCTGGAGGACTATTAGGGTCGACATAGGTAATGCAGTGTCTACATTCGTGCTGCGTCAACCACAATACATCAACCATAGCTCAACAGTCCTTGGGGAAGTGGTATTAGTATGTTGGCGTAATGGGGAGCTCACATCGGTGGAAGACAAGTTTCAGTGTAGGCACATGCACTGGGCAGCTTATGTAGGCCTACCTTTGTACTATAGACCAGGCTTAAGTTACCCAGGGATTCCCGCTACTGTGCAGGAATGACAGGAAAAATGCTTATAGGGATGGGAGAAGCAAGTGGAAGAATTGGGATATCAGCATCCTTAGTTGAGAGGGTATGCCCACTGTTTCAAAGGTTCACAGCCTGGGGATTTTGTTGGATCCCTAGCTGTTCTTGATTACTCAGATGGCAGCTGTTCCTAAGAGCACATTTTATCATTTGCACTTAGGAGGAGGTTGTGTCTTTTTTTCCTCCCCCAAGATATGGATCTTATTGTAATAATCTTCCTTGGATTATTGTAATGGGGCTATATCTTAAAACATCTGGAAATGGTAGCTAGTACAGAAATTACAGGCCTGTTTATGAAGTGATGTTTCACACAAAATATTACACCTGCGCATTGTGACATGCCCTAGCTGACAGTTCATTTTGGGGTATAGTTGAAGTTACTGGTTCTATCCTGTGATGACCTAAATGGTCTGGCCTATTTGAGAGTCTCTTTTTGCAGGACATTTGCAAGTATTCGATGTACTTGAACTAATACCCATTCCAAGTCTAAAAAGGAGACAGCAGCAGGATATTCTTAGTGAGGAGTTTTGGTCTCTGGAATTTGCTTCCTTCCTTGTTTCATTTGAGCCTATATTTGGTGAACCTTCAAGGCATACGTCCAGTCTTTTTCAGGTGAGGCGGTCTGACTGGGGTAGATATGGAAGTGGCAGAGAAAATTTACTTGAAGGAAATTTTTTATACATTGCAGGTGTATATGTTCTATGGAGGTCTGGGATTTTGGGGCAATTGTTTTATTTAGGGCTGGGGAAGGTTTTTGGAGTGAGATCCTTTTAACTATCTTTTTGTCATACTGATTTAATATATGTGGTTTTAAAACACTTTGTAAGGATCTAGAAGTTACGGATAGATGCAATAAGTCTAAATGAATAAATTAATATTTCATTGTATAGATCTTTTAGGAAGGATACTTCCCATATTCACGGAATTTGCTGAATTTATTCTTTTTATTTAGTTACATAGCACTTTTATTTGAATGAGTTTTTACCTTAATCTTCTCTTCCCATTTTGATCTATGGTAAAGCCATATTCACAGGTTTGGAATCACTATCCTGATGTTCTAATTCATACAGCTAAAGCCATATTTTTGTAAAGGAAAAAGAAGAACATAAGAACGGCCATATTGGGTCAGACCAAAGGTCCATCAAGCCCAGTATCCTGTCCTCTGACAGTGGCCAATGGTAGGTGCCCCAAAGGGAATGAACAGACAGGTTATCATCAAATGATCCATGCCCTGTCACCCAATCCCAGCTTCTGGAAAAAATGTAATATATGTAATAAATATGGCAACCACTCATGAAGGTAGTCTGTCACTGTTATATTAAGGTCTTTGGGGTGGAATTCTCTCTCACTGAGACATAAGTACCTTAGACTAATGTCTCTTTCAGATTTATAATGGTCATTAATACAGTCACCCCTCTGCTGAGTGTTAGCAGTTGTCCTGGGCCTGCCACATTAGTTGGTTGCCTCTTGGAAGAGAAATCAGTGACATGGAGTCTGGGTATTTTCTTAGTGCTACTTTTCTATATTATACTATACAGATTTGTCTTTAAATAGAGATCTTGTCAACCATTACATAGGCTCTCTCTTTCAAGAATCTCAGTTAAAACACCAGTGTCTAGTTCCCAGTGAACTCTGCACCAAGAACTGAATCTAGTTTGCTCTAGGTAGAGAGCAAACACCATTGATTGCTACTTGTCACAGCTCTCCACAGACAAACAGCATCACTCAACTAACAGTACAAACATTCTAGCTGTTCTTGATTACCTCAGGCTAAGAAAAAAGCATTTGTAGCACTATATGTAACATCAGCTAGTGTCTCCCACCACAAATGATTACCTGTTTTCCCCCATCTTATCAAATGTAGATATTATTTATAATATACATACCTAATTATTATGCCTTAATTTCCCCTAGCCCCAAAATGTGTTCTTTCCTACAATTACAGTGAAACCTCATTACCCTGTTAATCAATAGGTCTTATTCTGAAGCCCTTACTTGCAGAGACCACCACAAGACTACTCACATGACTAAGCTACTCCTGGGAATTCTAGCTGCAGGATGAGACCTCGTGTTTGTTCTGTTACTGACAAATATTGTGGATCGTTGCATCACTTAAGTGGGGTATGGTGACTATGGGGTCACCGGACCAGGGCAAGGTGTTTGAGGTGCCAGCTTCACCAGGTTTGCCAACTGGTGGTTCGTTCACAGGGCCTGACTCAACTGCGTTCCCCTCAACGGAGCCATCTACCACGGCAACTGGGACAAGCGCTGCCGGAAGTGTGACTACACAAACGAGACCCTGCCCCATGTCCTGATGGCTGGTGAAAGCCATCTCGCCATCCCTGGGGAAGATCACCCTCGACTCGGCCATCCCTGGGACAGACAGCAGACTGCGACCCGACATCATCATGACGGACGCAGAAAAGAAGAAGGTCCTCATGGTAGATGTCACGGTGCTCTGTGAAAACAGGTCACTGGCCTTCCACCGGCCCGAGCCCGGAAGGCGCCAAAGTACACCCCTCTGGCTGAGATCCTGAGAGCCCAGAGCTACGAGGTCCAGATACACTCTGATCGTGGGAGCCCTGGGCTCGTGGAACCCCCACAACGAGCCGGTTCTGAGTGTGCGGAGTCGGTCGACGCTACACCCGGCTCATGAGACAGCTCATGGTGTCCGCCACCATCAGGTGGTCCAGAGACATTTATATGGAACATATCACAGGATACCATCAATACTACATTGAGACTGCCGACCAGGGAAATAACCCACTTCCTTCTCTGACGAACCAAGGAACGCACCTCACCCATGTACTCATTCGCTACAACGATACTGACTTGGACTCCTTATACATTCCATGGGTGGCGTACCCGAGCCCACTTATCCACTGTCACTTTAAAAACTCTTGCATCCCAATCTGGGTCTATGCCGGTTATGTGATATCTATGTATCTCTTCACCCTTGCAACCGATACCTGTAATCCCTCATAACTCAAGCCTGACCCCAGATATACAGTATCTTCCCTTTTCACTGGTGTCTATTTAATTTTAAACATTAACTTTAATACAATTTTTAAATTTGTTTCCACTCTTGTATAAAGCATGTGCTTTCAGTTGCACTCCAATACTTGAGATAATGGTTTGAGCTGCAGAGAATAATACAATAAATAATTTTGCTGACAACTATGGCTTCATATGTACAGAATTAATGCAATATCAAGGTCAATATTTGGTTTTCATTCACTCAGAAGAATAAGAGAAAGATAGGTTCTGATATACAATTAAAAAAAACAAGGTATGGAAAAGAACCAGGGTAGATGGATTTACGATGAATTATGATCTAAACCAGCAGTAGCAACCTATGGCACGCGTGCCAATGGCGGCACACGAGCTGATTTTCAGTGGCACTCACACTGTTGGGGTCCCGGCCACCAGTCTGGGGGGCTCTGCATTTTAATTTAATTTTAAATGAAGTTCTTAAACATTTTAAAAACCTTATTTACTTTAGATACAACAATAGTTTAGATATATATTATAGATTTATAGAAAGAGACCTAAAAAGGTTAAAAATGTATTACTGGCACGTGAAACCTTAAATTAATGACAGTGACTAAATGGAACAGGAGTACTTGTGGCACCTTAGAGACTAACAAATTTATTTGAACATAAGCTTTCGTTGGCTACCGCCCATTTCTTCGGCTGCTGTAGCCCACGAAAGCTTATGCTCAAATAAATTTGTTAGTCTCTAAGGTGCCACAAGTACTCCTGTTCTTTTTGCGGATACAGACTAACACAGCTGGTACTCTGAAACCAGTGAATAAATGAAGACTCAGCACACCACTTCTGAAAGGTTGCCAACCCTGATCTAAACTTACAAGAATTCACCCTAGGTCCCACTTGAAATTGAAGCATCATCCTTCTAGCTCCACAAACTCTTTCAGCAGCAACTTCCCCCCTGCGCTTCAATGATCCCATGCAATTAGTAAACACCTGGAGCAGGCACGGCACCCGCCCATTTTTTTTATGCTAGGGTGGCAGGCTTGCACGAGGGCAGCCTGAAGGCGGCGCAGCAGCAGAAGGTGGGGACGTTGTGGTAGGACAACTTCCACCGCAGCCCCGGCTCCAGCTCCTCCTCCCGCTGTTGGGAATCTGGGGCTCGCGGTGAGTCACGCACTCGGCCCCGGCCTCCTAGTTACACAAACTATTGTTGTTCCCAAGTTGCTGTGGGGGGTATTGAAGGCTCCGAGCCCCCCTGAGTTGGAGGTGCCAGCCCAGGGGTAACAAAGCCCCGGGGGCTGCAGGGGACGGCGCCCACCCCTCCCCCCGGCTCCTCCCCGGCGCCGGAGGATTATTGCTTAACAACCAGGAGGGATTTACCTGCTGCTCTTGGGAGCTGCCTCCTCCTGCTCCTCCCGCGGCGCCAGCTGAGCCAGAGGCGGCCGCCTGCATCTCCCCTTCCTCCTGCGGCTGCCGAGCCGAGCCGGGGCCGCTCCCGGGATTTCTCCGGCCCTAGTCACAGCGGCGAGGGGGCCCCAGCCAGGTAGGCGCTTTACGCACTTTGGCGAGCGGCGCCCACGTGTGGGGGGTGGGTGTCTGGTCTCCGGGGCTGCGCTGGCCCGGGGCGGCTCCCCGCGCCCGATACGGCCCCGTGCACAGTGCGGCGGGGAGGGCTGGGGGGGATGCGCGGGGCCGGACTTGCCCCGAGGAGTGTGGTGATGGGTCCCCGGGGCAGGGCGCGGGCCGGGCTCCGCCGCGAGCTGGGAAGGGAGGCGGCGCTGCGCTCTAGTCCGCGCGCGCTGGCGGACATGGGATGCGCAGCTCCTAAGCCAGAGCGCGGGCCCGCTCCCCCCTTGCGCGCAGGGGGCCCCCAGCGCTGCCGTGGGGCTCGCGAGCTCGTCACCTGCGCCCGTAGCTGCTGGGGCGGCGTCGGTGCTGCTTTGACCTTGTGTGTGGCAACAGGAGCGATGCCTCAGCCCAGCCCCTGCCCTGCCGAACAAAACCGGCCTCCTTCAGTCAGCAAACTCGGTCCGCCCCCGCTTGGGGTGCACGATGCCGGGGGCAGAGACGGAGCCCGGGCTGGTGAAACATGAGGACGTTTTTCTACTGCCTTTTGTTCGAGCTCAGTGCTAATAATTGTCCCATTTCCCAATCGATTGGACCGACTCTCTAGCTTCCCCCAGGAAGGGCTATGCTATTGACTCTATCTCATTAGGAAGTTAGATCTCCTCTACGGATAGCAACCGACGGGTTGATGACATTATATAGGTCATTGGAAATAATTCCCTCTTAAGCGCCTTTATCTTTTTGGTTGAAGGGAAGAAAGGTTTCCCTCTTCTAATGCAAACCCCCTGCTTTAGCAGTGTAACTTGCACAGCCTTAGCCACAAACTTCTCTGATAGAGGGGACATCGAGTACTGATTATTCTCCTGCAAAATAGCTAGTACTGGAGAAAGAAAATACTAATTTATTTCAGAGATTACTTTCACTCTATAAATGTAATTCGTACATCTAGAGCATTTATACCACTATTTGTTAAATTACACAAGAGATTATTGCATCAGTTAATCAGTTTTCTCCCTCTGGGAGCTGTTTTCTGTTTGTTGTTGTAATACAGATTTATTATTATTATTATTGCTAAAGAAGTTCATCACATCCCATAGTAGACTGTTTCCACATTTCTTTCTGTGTGTAAGCCGCATCCCCACCTCTTTCCAGACTGAAACATAGAGTACAATAATTTATAGAGCTAAAATGCCTGAGAATGTGGACCAATTGATTGGTCTGTCCTGATAAGGTATTTCCCGTGTTGCCCTACTCTTAAAGGAACACTGTAAAAAACGTTTGACAGAATGTTAAAAATAATACTAACGTGACTTTTCTTCTCTCAATCGTTGTTGCAGGTGACACTTAAGGTCCAGGCCCTGCAACATGCTCCACAGGTGTACATTGTTGTGCCCATGTGGATGCCCATTATCTTTAATGGGGCTCTGCACTGGCACAAAGATCTGCCAGCATGGAAGAGCTTCCAGGATCAATGCCTATGATTTCTATAACTTTGTGTGTTTGGCAGCACTCTAGTCTTTTTCATGTTTTCCCTCTGTTTGGTTTCCCGTATTTGCATGGATCTCTCACCCAGCAACAAGAGCAGGAAAACACTTAAAAATAAGCAAGTGTGACCGTAAAACCCCCAAAACAGATAAGTAGGGCCCTACCAAATTCACGGTCCATTTTGGTCAATTTTGCAGTCAGAGGATTTAAAAAAGTTTAAATTTCATGATTTCAGCTATTTAAATCTGAAATTTCAGGGTGTTGTAACTGTAGGGGTCCTAAACCAAAAAGGAGTTCTGGGGGGAGGAGGTCACAAGGTTAGTGTGTGTGTGTGTGTGTGGGGGGGGTTGTGGTACTGCTCCATGACTTCTGCGCAGCTGCTGGTGGCAACTCTGCCTTCAGAGCTGGGCAGCTGGAGAGCAGGGGCAGCTGGCCGGGAGAACAGCTCTGAAGGCAGAGCCACTGCCAGCAGCAGCGCAGACATAAGGATGGCATGGTATGGTATTGACACCCTTACTGCTGCGCTACTGCCTGCGGAGCTGGGCCCTCAGCAGCTGCCACTCTCTGACTGTCGAGCTCTGAAGGTAGCAGCGCAGAAGTAAGGGTGGCATTTGTATAGTATTGTAAACCTTACTTCTGCGCTGCTGCTGGTGGGGTGGTGCCCTCAGAACTGGGAGCACAGCCAACAGCCACTGCTGTCCAGCCACCCAGCTCTAAAGGCAGTGCAGAAGTAAGGATGGCAATACTGCAACCTCTCTAAAATAATGTGGTGACCCCCCCTCCCCCTGCAGTGCCCTTTTGAGTCAGGACACCCAATTTGAGAAACAGTGGTCTCCCATCGTGAGATCTGTATAGTATAGGGTAAAAGCACACAAAAGACCAGATTTCATGGGGAGAGACCAGATTTCATGGTATTTCATGGCCATGAATTTGATAGGTCCCTACAGACAGGGGAATTTGGGAGCAGATGTTTGTTCCTGAAACTACTTTGAACAATTACAAAATACTAGATTTCTGATGTATTGTGCCCCTTTAAGTTTCCAAATCATAGCCATCTTCCTCCCAGCTGAGCCAGAATGGACTTCTTCAGCAGCCAGCAGTGCTGCTCTTTACCTAGTTGGTTGCTGTTGACCAGTGCAAGACCCCGATCCTGCACAGTGCTCCATTCCTTTGTGTCCACGGAGTGTCCATTTAACTTCAGTGATTCATGTACCCAAGTGGAGCTGTTTGCAGGACTGGGGCCTCACTTGCTAAGGATTTGAGGATGATGCCTCTACAGTATTTCCAGCTTTTGGAGAGAGAGGGAGATATCAAAATTGTGTCTCTTACCTAGTAGTAGTATACAATATAAGATTGGGCATTTGACCGGTCCATAAATAATTGGTCAGATGACCAGACAAATAATGATTAAAATATTGTCAAATGTCAAAAATGGTCCATGTATCTTAAAGAACTGATTTTATTGGAACAGTAACAAAAAAGAATAAGACTTTATGGTTTCCCATAGGCTTAGCCTTATTTTATACCTACTTACAAAAAACAAGTTCCTTAACTGAGTTATTTTAATTCTGAAAATGCAAAACACAATAAAATTAAGTTCTGAAAAATAGAAGTATACATGATACAATCATGACATTGTGTGCATCAGGAAGTTCTTGCTGAAATGTTTGATATTTGACTGTGGTCAAATAATAGTTGATCAATTGACATTATTTCACCTCTCAATTGACCGGTTTGCTCAGCCAAAGCAATAGAACAATATTGTTATGTCATCAGTTCAGTATTTCTGCAAAATTTTGATAGAATTCTGTGCTCTTTTTGGATTATAATCTTGTGATGTTAATGTATTTTCTACAATAACACTTGTAAAACAAGTGGGGAAAAATTATGGATTGGAAGGTGATAACATTTCTGATTTAGGCTCTGATCCCTCAGTTGGATTTGTGCAGATTGTTCCATTTTTCTACATAATGTCCCATAAACTTCAGTAGAGCTGTGTACAGGTGCAGGGGTCTGCCTGCTTGAAACTGATTTCTGGGATTAATTCTGTAATGTGCTGTTTTTTTTTGTCCTTTGCTAGTTGGGCTTCATGTATGTAGAGGTCAGAGAAAGGCTGGAGGAGAGGAAAGTGAAAGAGCCTGAAGTTTTGAAGTCTGTCTCTCAAAGTACAAGTGGTTGCAAAGGAAAACAATCCCTTTGATACATTGCTGTGGTGGAGAATGTGGTTGCAATGCACAGTTGCCAGAACCCTAAGACACCTTTTTTCCATTTTTCTCTGGATAGATTTGCTCAACCATTTTCTACTATTGGCTTTTTTTTAAATCTATTTATTGAGCAAAAGAAACTGATGAGATGTGTATGGAAAAAAGAAGGGAGTTTATAATTTGTTTTGACTTTGGAAGCTGATGATAGCTTTTCTTTTATGAGTTTGCCATTTACATTCTGAATTTTCTGCTTTGGATTTCACTGCATCTGTATCTTGGTCCTGGCTAAATTACAAATTATGAAAAATAAAACGGTGGGTTGTATTTGTTTTCTTTTTTTAAAATGCCATCAAGCCTTTCTATAGGAGTCTGTCACACCAAATTTGAATTTTAAAATTCTGTATCTGCTTTTTCCTTTCAAAGGAAAGGCTAATTATGCCTCTGAGTGCATATTTGTAACTGTTCAGGTTTGCTAACTTTTTGTTCCCTTGGAAGCTAAACTTTTGAAGCTATTCACTTGAGAAGTATTGAGGTCTTTTCAATGTACAACACAACTCTTAAAACGTTTGATTTATTTGTACAAATATTGCTGCTCTTACCTTTGAATATCTTGTACTATTACACTACAAACACTACCTCAGCCATTCTCACAGAAAGTCTTATAGCATGATCTTTTTTCAGCTCTGATTGGTGTTGTGGAATATAGGCTACCCCTTATTTGAGCTGCATACTCTGATATTTAATGTGCACCTCTAATCATTTGGCTTGGTGTTCATCCCAGGATAATCTTATTATGGCTCTTGCATTCTCTTTCAAACATAACTCATCCCTGTGCTAAGTGAGCATTGACATACCCTTCCCACACTTAGAGTAAACGTGCACACTTCAGGAGTTTTTCATTATCCTTTTCTCAAGACACTGACCTCGTAACCCCTTGTCTCAGGGGTTGTCTCTGCTGTGCTGTGGTGGGGGTGTGAATTGCAGAGTAAACCAAAGTGTTGCGCTCTGACTGCCCTGCGTGACACTGGTGTGAACTAAAAGTTGCCTAGTTCATGTTCAAACATAGTCCTGTTTGAAGAGGACTATTTCAAATGTGAAATAAGTACTTTTTAGTTTGTTCCAGCAGCATCCATGCAGGGAAGACTGCAAATTTAGAAATCAAATCAGCACAATGTAAAGACTTGGGTCTATTCCAGAATCAAACCCAGCTGCACTCAGAAACACTGATCCTTCCAGCTGGTATTACTGAGAACAGAGTAGAGAAGCTGGCATCTTCTGACAGTTAACACAGCTATTGTATACTGCAGGGGTTCTCAAACTGCAGGTCGGGACCCTGTTTTAATAGAGTCGTCAGGGCTGGGGTTAGACTGAATGGTAGGGCTCAGGCTTCAGCTTCAGCCCTGGGTGGCCTTGCTGAGTTTACAGCCCCCACTCCCTGCTGCCTGGGCTGAAGCACTTGGGATTTGGCTTTGGCCCCCCCTGCCTGGGATGGCGGGAGTGGGGCGGGCTCAGACTTCGGTCCCCCTTTCTGGGGTCATGTAGTAATTTTTGTTGTCAGAAGGGGGTTGCAGTGCAGTGAAGTTTGAAAACCGCTGGTCTAAAGCGGACACTTCTCAAACATTTGTTCCAGGACATACACGTTTGTAGCATATCTAGGTAAAAATACTATTACAGCTATAACCAAGAGGTGGTATATGTTTTTAATCATGTTAACTCAATTAATTTAATGTAATTGAAAAGCCCCAATAAGATGCAGGGTTCTATCTTGGGCTACAACATAGCCAGCTTCAAATTTAAGCCATGGTGGGAGTGTTGGAAAATTAGGCTTGCTACTGATGTGTTAACTGCTATGTGCTCTGGACCTGCTTTGATTCTCTCAGAAGTTTCAGTGACAGCATATAATATTTCATGTTTTGCATGAATTCAGAGCAAACTTGGATGTTTTTAGCTGTACTTTTGAAGGGCTGTACTGGGAGATGGGTCGGGATCTGAATTTTAAACCGAAACGTCGCATTTCCGTGTTCTAGAACTAGTGTGTGTACCTTGAAGCAACACAGAAAGTAATAAAATAACTAAACTTTTTGGTTTTTATATTAGGGTGCAACAACTTAAGTATTAAAAATGAATAACTGTTGCAAATGGAACTATATATTTTTTTCCTAGACAGACTTTAGTGCATAGTTTTAAATGCATGCATATTTAAGAGGATAATGGCTTTAGAGGAAATCATTATAGAGAGGTATCAACATCTCTAGTGTGTACATTTCGTTTGGTTTCACATATTATAGTTCTGGGTTTCATTGTGAGCATATAAGACTTGCTCAGTTTGAGGCCATGTCTACGCTACAAAATTCAGTCGATGCAAATTAAATCAGCATACAGCCGCTGAAGTTTGTATATTGTTTGGGCATGTGCATGCATCAATGTGACATTGATGGAAAGTGTGGTACACCCTGCAGAGGTATCCTACTATGCCCCTCACCGCAGTATGGAGCAATGCCTTTTAGGACACTTTTTTGCAGTGCTTTGTGGGACAGTAGTGAGTCACCAACAGACTTCTGAAAAGTAGGGGTTAAGTTCCCAACATGCTACTTTGCACATCCCATAATATTCTGCAAATCCCATAAACTTGATGCCATTTTTTAAAACCCCCACTATCTCGTGGGGGTCATTTCGGTGTCCGCCATCTCTGTGACAGAAGTACTGAGATTGCAGAGCCTAAGCACAATTCTCTGGTACATCCTTGTATTAGCAATGCACAGTTCTCCATTATTTGCACATCCGAGGGTGTACTGCTACAATTTGAATTGTGATGCAGAGATGGGTGATGCTGATGGTCATAGTGAAAAACAATGCCAGGTTGCTCCTGGCATTCATGGAGCAGCTCCTCACAGTGCAGCACCATTTTGGGGCCTGAGGAATGAGCACTGATTGGTCGTGGGATCAGATTGTAATGCAAGTTTGGGATGACTACCATTGGCTGCAGAACTTTTGGATACAAAAGGCCACGTTCCTGGATTTGTGTGCCAAGTTTACCCCAGTCCTCCAGAGCAGGGACACCAAAATGAATGTCATTGACTGTGGAAAAGCAAGTTGGGATCACGCTCTGGAAACTTGTAACACCAAATTCCTATTGGTCAGTGGGCAGTCATTTTGAAGTTGGAAAATCCACTGTAGGGGCCATTGTCATCTTCTGCTTCTGTGACTTTTGGTTATATGCAGGACATAGTGGATAGATTTGTAGCAGTGGGTTTCCTAAACTGCAGTAGAGTGACAGACAGCACACATATCCCTATTTTGGCATTGGCCCACCTTGCCACAGAGTACATCAACAGAAAGGGCTACTTTGCTATGATTATGCAAATACTAGTGGATCACCAGGATGCTTCGCTGATATTAATGTGGGCTGGGCAGGGAAGGTGTATGTTGACTGCATCTTTAAAAACACAGGACTTTTTAAAAAAGCTGCAAAAAGGGACACTCTTCTCTGACTTGTGCATTGACATTGGAGATGTTGAAATGTCCAGAGATGTTCTGGGAGACTCAGCCTACCTTTTGCTCCCCTGGCACACAGTTATTTGCTGGCCGGAAAGATTCAGCTATTGGCTCAGCAGGTACAGAATACCTGTTGCATGTGCTTTTGGTAGATTGAAGGGGTGCTGGTTGTGTTAACTAGTGTGACCAGGTGTCCTGACTTTATAGGGACAGTCCCAATATTTGGGGCTTTGTCTTATATAGGTGCCAATTACCCCTCACCCCCTGTCCTGATTTTTTCACACTTGCTATCTGGTCACCCTAGTGTTAACTGACTAGATTGAATCTCATCAAGGGAAAACATCCCAGTGGTTATAAATGCTTGTTGTGTCCTGCATAGTATCTGTGAAGTGAATAGGGAAAAGCTGCTACCAGAATGGAGGGGAGAAATTTACTGGCTCCTGTCTGCTGAATCTGAACAGCCAGGGACAAGGGCTATTAGAAGGGCCAACCATGGAGCTATGTGACTAAGGGAGGCTTTAAAGGAGCATTTTAACAGCAACAGTAGCATTCTCTGTTGATTTTCATGAAGCAGAGTTTGTTGTGTGTATTTTATAATATTCTGTATGTTTCTATGAATTCTGTAATACTTGGTGTACATTTACAAATGTGGTTGATTCTTTGCCTCCTGCTATATGTTCTACAATGCTTGGTGTGAACTAATAGAGATACTCTGACTCTACAAAAATAGAGCTTTATTGTGTGCACATCAGCAGTTAACAAAATTAGGGTGCAAACAAACACATACAAACTGAGGATGAACCACAGTTTACAATCCCAAATTGAAGTGGAAGTAAACAGTAAACATGGATGTCAATGTTTGTAAACAGTAGCTCAGTGCAGTCCATTGTGGCTACATACATACCCGTCAATCTGTGGTTTTACAGGTTAGTATACGTCACTTTTTGCCCCTTGGCATGGAGTGCTAGGGGTAAGAATGTATATTGTGGTGCTACGTGTAATGTGTGTATGTGGCGGGGAAAGCAGCTGTAGAAGGCAGCAAACTTGGAGTTCTCCTAGGACTGCAAAGGCTGCTGAGTCTAGGTTCTTTGGACCTGTAGGTCAATAATGGTCTAAAACACTTGGGTTTGTTGCTTGAGCAAACACGTTATGCCCAGAGAGAGACAGGATTCCCGCCTTGTGCCAAAGATATGAAAGGGGGTGGAACAGAACAAAGAGGGTTGCCAGTCATGAGAAATCCTCTAGTTACCACCTGAGCTGTAACTAACAAGAACAGCACCAGGGGAAAGGATTGGGCCCAGACTAAGGAGGAGTCTAGTCTGTGAAAGAAGCTTATTGGAACATCTCTGAGGGTGAGATTTACCTGTATTAGGCTTAGACTTGTATGTTTCGTTTTGTTTTGTTTTGCTTGGTAACTTGGCTGCTACTCTGAAACTTGTTCTGTCTGTTATTACTTAAATCTTATTTTTTATACTTAATTAATAGTGATTTTTATTAACCCTGAGTAAGTGATTAATACCTGGGGGAGCAAACAGCTGTGCCTATCTCTCTATCAGTGTTATAGAGGGTGGTCAGTTTGTGTTTACCCTGTATAAGCTTTATACAGAGTAAAACAGATTTATTTGGGGTTTGGATCCCATTGGGAGCTGGGTGCTGGAGACCTGCTGAGCAGTTTTTGGTTAAAGCCTGCTGCTTTGGGGGTGTGGTTCAGCAGACTAGTGTGTCTGGCTCAACAAGGCAGGGTTCTGGATTCCCAAGCCATCAGGGAAAATGGGCTCAGAGGTAATTCCAGCACATCAGGTGACAGCCTCAAGGGGGGTCTCTGTAACTGAACACATCACAGGAGCGAGCAGGGGCAGAGCCTCAGAGAAGGGGTGAGGAAGGGGTGTTCGGTTTTGTGCTATTAGAAAGTTGGTAACCCTAGGTAGGAGGTCCATGGTTCCCCACATCTGCCTGGGCTTCCTGGTCAGCTCTTATCTGGGCCAGGCTCCAGCTTCCGACCTGACTGGGGGGTGGTCAGGCAGAAGAGGAGGGGCCAGGGGCCGGGCCTGTGATGAAAAATGGATGAGCCAGACTCGTCCACTTTTCACTGTTCCAGCGCCCCTAGGTGGGACGTCTCAATGCATCCACGCCAGAAGCTGCTGATTTAAAAAAAAAAAAAAAAAAAAAAAAGACGTCATTAGATTTATAATCACAATGGAAAGGGAAAGCTAAGTCTCAAACTCCCTTGTATTATTCCTACAAATATCCTTAATAAGAAATGCTTTTTGACATTTTAACTTTGGGGCCCCTAGCTACAGCACCGCTCTCTAGCTCAAACCATGGTGAGTCTGACCTGGCTGGGAGGAAGGGAAGTGCTTGGTTGCAGGTAGCTGCCACACCTCCTGGCTTGAAGTAGTAATAACAAACACCCTATACACGATTTCCATCATCAGCACCCCCACTATAAAAATTGTTCCAGCACCCCTGCATGTAACTGTACAGTTTGGCCCCTCTCCCTGGGTACAGGTATTGTGAAGTGGTAGTGAATATATTTGCAATATTTTAACAGGCAGTGATTTGGGGGATGGAGGGAGGGCTGCTGTCTCACTCCTGATGGTGACAGAGGCACAGAGAACCCAGCTGCTACAAGTGTCCTGAAACCACTCCAGCCTGTATCCTGCTAGCTTGTTTAGTGCTGTGGTGGTATTGTGGTGGAAGAAACCAGGCTGCCATTTCTAGAAATCTTTGGGAGAGGATTGTGGAGTATTTCTATGAAAGTTTCATTGAGATCTCTCAAGAGGATAAAAGAGACATCCCAATTCTGATAGGCAGAGAAGTCATGCAGATGGTCTCCTGCTTCCCCTCTCCTACCACAATGAGCCACAGAAAGGAAATGCAGATGCCAATTCTGTCTGTTCTACCTCTGTCGAAGCACAGGATACTGATCTAATGTCGCTTGTGAAACTGGACTGCTACACAACCCTTTTTAGAACATGTTAGCCTTTCCTTTTCTAACAACATACCAGTAAAGGAATGAAAAATCAATACCTGTCTTAACTTGCAAATGGGCCAAGTGCCATTTTTAAATGGAGAACAAAAGCAGAGTAAAGGGGAAGTAGAGATGAGGTCTGAAGGAAAGGGGAAAAACAAAATTCACATTTTAAGATTAATGCATATACATGCTTACTCAAGCTTCCTTCCCCTTCATCATCAGGCTCACCTGCATTTGTCAGCCAGGACTGACTCCTGTGGAGTTTCAAATAGTTCCCGGTTTGCAGCATGGTTGGAGCCCCCCGCTGTGTCTTCCTCCTCAAAGGGTTCTCTATCTTGGGCTCCTCCAAGATAGCCACAGTAGTCTGTAGGGCACTGACGGAGTCATCGCCAAGTATGGCATGCAGTTTGTTGTAAAAGCAGCAGGTCTCCAGGGCAGCATGAGATCTCTTGTTTTCCCTTGCTTTCTGGTCTGCCTGGCATAGTTCCTTTGTTTTCATGCAGCATTGCTGCTGATCCCTGCCATGCCCCTTTGCCAGAATCCCTTGGGCAATCTTCTCAGAGATGTCAACATTTCTGTGGCTTGTTTGTAGCTGTGTCTGCACAGCTTCTGCTCCCCACAATCTGAGGAGATCCAATATTACTTTCCTATTCCAGGCAGCTGTGTGTGTGTGTGTGTGGAGCTGGCATTGTTTGTTGGTTAGGCAGGGCACACAACAAAGGTAAGCTGCTAGGTGTGTTGACCAAGGTGGGCAATCAAGAAGAGGCATTAAAAAAAGCACACAGGGGTTTTTGAAGATTGGATAGGCTTCCAGTCTCTGCGATCACTGGGAGTGGATTTCAGAACTTTGAAATGAGTGTTTGCTATTGCAGGGATAGGGGCATTGTGAGACAGGTGCTGGAGGACGGTTAGAGTTTTACAAGTAATGCAGTGTCTATGCTGAAACTGTGTCAACCTCAGTAGGGAGAGGTGGTTCTACTGCATTGCTGTACAGGCCACTTACTCTGATGGGAGACCAATTTTAGCATAAACACGTGCATAACTAGGTCAACGCAAATAGACCTACATCAACTTTACTTTGTAGTGTAGATCAGGGCTAATTAAAAAAATGCCTTTCTAACTACTAGGTATGTAAACTCAACCTAGGAACTGAAAGTCAAGCTGTGTTTTTTTGCTTCTTACTACCAGTAGGAAAGATTTTGCCGCTAGAATGCAGCTGATTTTGGTTTGTGATATGCAAGGCAGAAGAAAATTCAGCTTGGTTCTTCACTCTGTGCTGACATTACAGCATTAACTGCAGTAGAAATGTTTACTTTCTCAAACAGGTTGCTTTCTGTGCATATTCAAGCTGTTATGTTGAATAGGAAGGTTTATTTTTATACACTTCAAAGCTGAAATGCCTTGTTATATTGGGATAACTTATTGTGCTACACATGGTGATGTTTCTTCTTTAAGCATGTGTGTAAATCAAATAAATGATGCTTGCACATCAAGTTATGGTGCATAATATAAGGTCAAATCATACCCCCTAAGAAAAATCCAAGGAGGAACAAAGAAACCCTGTAAAGCTCATCTCTTTGAGCTTCTGACAAATATCCTTCTTAGAACTGGTCTGTGCATGAGGTGTGGGTATGGATTCCAAATCCCACATGGATCTATTGAGGAAAGGAAATTGCACTGCCATCGTGGCGCCTTGCTTCCCCTCCTCCACCTGCCAACATGGCTTCTTTTAGAAGATATGCCAATTATTTTCTCCTCTACTTGTGCAATACCCTTCTCTTCTCAGAGAGGTGCAGCTGGGGAATAAGTTAATGGTTCCCAGAGTGACATTCACAGGCCCACTGACAGCAATTCCAGGCCCCAGGACAGAACAGTCAATGGGCCCCCAGCTCGCACAGACACAGTCCACCTGACATTTTGCTTGGTGCTGCGCTAACTGGTGCCCGGCAAGATGCTGCTGGGTGTGCTCTTCTGGCACAGCCAGGACTTCCATGTGCCCACCCGGCTGCCTTCACTGTTGCCGGTACCACCCCATGCACGCCTAGGAGCCTTGCCAGAGGTGACTAGTGGGAGGGGCACCAGCTAAGGGGGGATGCGTGACCCCTCCCCATGACCCCCCCCACCATGTGACTCCTCCCAGCCTGGGGCCCCTGCACTCTTCCCATCCCCTCCTTCCCATCCCATGTTACCTGGGCGGGGGGTTGTATCCTCTTGCTGTGCCAGCCCAGCTCTCTCTGTCTGTTCAGCTGTTCTTCTGGCAGCCAGGCTCCGGAGCCACTCCCAGATGCTGCCCGGCTCAGCACAGCAGTTGCCTGGGAGAGTGCTTGGCTGCAGCAGCAGCAGGCCACCCAGCCCAGGCTCAGCTTTTCTAGGGACAGTGGCCTAGCGAGCCGGAGCCCTCCCCGGCATGCTCAGAGTCTGCTCCTGTCCCCAGAAGCTGAGCCTGGGCAGGGAGAGGGCTGCCGCTGTCACCGCTCCCTGCCTTGCCCAGACTCAGCTTCCCAGGACAGGAGCCGACTCTGAGCCCTCCCCGGCATACTCCGGCTCGCTTGGCCACTGTCCCTAGAGCCTCAGGGCAGCGTCTCTGGAAGAGGAGAGGCTCTGGCCCCACCTTTTCCTTTCCCCAGCCAAGGCTGGCTGCTGGGTCGAGGGCCCCGAGCAGGCGTCTGGGGAGGGCAGGCGGCTGACCCTTCCTGTCCCTCTTCCCCCATGGTGTTGCCTCTGAACCCTGTGGCGGTGGCTGGGGGTCTCCAGGCCCTTTTAAGTCACCCAGGTCCCTGGGCAGTTGCCCCCCTTCCTTCCCCAGTCGGTGGGCCCAGACATTCAGTTGTGTGTATGACCACCTTTTCAGAAAGGTGCATGGTTTACACAGTAGCTGTTTCCAACTTTGCTGCTAAATGACTTCCTACTCACCCAAATACCCTTGGAGAACCTATGGCATAGATTTGGTGCAAGAGGCTTTCACATGCTTTGAGGTTGGGGTCAAGAGGAACGGTGGGTTCCACATCTCTGTGGCTTTTGTGACTCTTCCTATATTGCCTTTCTTTGTTCCCCTTTGTACCACTCATTGCAGGAACGTGTAAGACAGTGGCTCTCAACCTTTCCAGACCACTGTACCCCTTTCAGGATTCTGATTTGTCTTGTGTACCCCCAAGTTTTACCTCACTTAAACTACTTGCTTACAAAATCAGACCTAAAAATGCAAAATGATCACAGCACACTATTACTGAAGAATTGCTTGCTTTCTCATTTTTACCATACAATTATAAAATAAATTGATTGGACTATAAATATTGTACTTCAGTGTATGGTATATAGAGTAGTATAAACAACTCATTGTCTGTATGAAATTTTAGTTTGTACTGATTGCACTAGTGTTTTTTACTGCTGTAAAACTAGGCAAATATCTAGTTGAGTTGATGTACCTCCTGGAAGACCACTGTGTACCCCCAGGAGTACATGTACCCCTGGTTGAGAACTAGAAATAAGTAAGAAATAGCTTTGTGCTTAGCTCTAAGCATAGCTCTGATGCTTGCAGTTTCTAACTGCAATAAGGTATGTTCAGAGTAGCATATTCCTTTGATGCAAATTCCTAACTTTCGTTAGTATTAATTTATGTGTGTGTGCACACTTAGGGGAGAATGCCTTGTGGTTTCAAATAAAGGATTAGAAACTTCATAAGTTTCTTAAATGTTTTTGAATGGTGAGGAACTGGAATGATTTCATAGTCATAATACTCAAAATTGAGAGTACTGCTTGCACATTTCCCACTGTTGCTGACACCCTCAGCCCTACCAATGCTGGCAACGTTGCCAATAATAATTGCAGACATGGCGATTAGATCCCTTCTGAGAAGGGTTAGATGGCACAGTTCTTAAAACACTGGTGACAGCCTGAGGTCAATCTATGCTAGTTTCCTAACTTGGTAATGTTGTTTGCTCTTAGCTGTGGTGAGACGTGTTTTTGCAAAATTTCTCTAAGCGGATGAGGTCTGAGGTTGCCTATGCCCATGAAAGCAGATGGGGGGCCTGGAAAATTGCTAACTTGGCTTTCCATTGAACAAAGTTTAGACGCTCCTGGTTTAAATGATTAACCCTTCATGGTGTAGAGTTTAAATGTCCTTTATCTTTTTCTCCTTAGAACCCCCATAATCACTCCTTGAGAAAAGCAAAGCTTTTCTGAAATGGTGTGTTTACTATGATACAAACAAAAATAATTAAGACAGTTTAACAAATTGCATTTGTGATGTATTACATTTGTCACCTAATGATTTCATAGATCGATGTATGATTAATAATCTAGCATTTTTATAAGTGTATTTGGAAGGATTTCCATACGGGGGCCATATCTGTGCTACAATGCCGCAGCTATGGTGAGTGAAGGGTTTCTTCCATTGCGCTAGCTCAGGGGTAGACACGCATGCCGAAGGCGGCACGCAAGCTGATTTTCAGTGGCACTCTCACTGCCCAGGTCCTGGCCACCAGCCCGGGGGGCTCTGCATTTTAATTTAATTTTAAATGAAGCTTCTTAAACATTTTAAAAACCTTATTTACTTAATTAAACTATTGTTGCATGTAATTTATTATGAGACTTATAGAAAGAGACCTTCTAAAAACATTAAAATGTATTACTGGCACGCAAAACCTTAAATTAGAGTGAATAAATGAAGACTCGGCACTCCACTTCTGAAAGGTTGCTGACCTCTGCGCTAGGTAATCCAGCTCCTTTAGCATTCTTCCACTGATCTAGCTACATCCACACTGGAGCTTAGATCAGCTAAGCTATGACACTCAAGGGAGCAATGTAGCTAAGCCAATCAAATGACTTCTGTTGCAACTCAAGTCATCTTGGTAAAATGACTTGTGAACAAAATTCTTTCACTGTTAGGGTACAATGAGCAGGGTGAATTGATTTAAATCACCAATTTTAATCATGATTGAAACTAGCAAGCAGGAAACCTTGATTTAAATAATCCATTTAAATCTTGTTTTGCATTTGTACTTATTATTTTCCTAAAAGGAGATGATTCTCCTGTGTTGGTAATCACTAAAACTTGTTGATTGGCAACTAAATATAGCCTTTGCATCAAATTCAATGTGTCACTATTTTTATATACATTTATTTAAGCAATTATATAGCTTAATTTACATTTATTTAAATTCATAATAAAGGTAAAAGTTAAGGTTAGAAAATAGTTAATGATGCATTTGTTAATTACTAAATGATTGTTTTATTTACATTTATAATTTATGTCAAGTTCTATTCATATTGAAACTCAAAATCAATTAAAATGCACAAAAACAGCAATAGTGTTAGTAAATAAAACTATTTTAAATGTGCTAGATACATAAGAAAATAAAGTTTATCAAAACCATGTTTTGCATTTAAAACTAACTTACTAGACAAAGAAAGTAGTGAGTGAATTGAACTGATTTGTTTCTGGTCACCATCAGTGTTCCCTTTAAATTTTTTATGTCCGTGTGCAGAATGAATTTTATGTGCACCAATATGGCGGTGATGTGTAATACATCAGCCTCATATTGGTGCACATAACAAAGTTCATGTGGTGGGGGTGGGGCTGAGGCGTTTGGAGTGTGGGAGGGGGCTCAGGGCTGGGGCAGATGATTTGGGTGTGTGTGTGTGTGGGGGTGAGGGCACTGTCTAGGGGGTGAAGGATCTGGGGTGGGGCCATAGATGAGGGGTTTGGGGTGTGGGAGGGGGTTCAAGGCTGGGCAAGAGATGTGGGAGGGTGAGGGCTCCGGCTGGGGGTGTGGGCTCTAGGGTAGGGCCAGGGATGAAGGGTTTGAGGTACAGGCTTGTGGGGGGGAGAGAGGACTCCTGCAACAGCTCGGGGCCAGGGCAGAGTGCCTCTCCCTGGCTGCGGCAGCTCTGGCTGGACTGGGCCAAGGGAGGGGCTCCTCTCCCTTACAGCTCCAGTGGGCCTGGGCTGGGCTGAGAGAGGGGCTACTCAGCCCCAGCCAGGGCAGATCCGTGCAGGGGCTGGCGGGGAGGGGCGCCTCTCCCCCGGCTGCTGCAGGTCCATGCTGGGGCTGGGCTGGCCAGGAGGGGTGCCTCAGCCCCTGTTTTGGGCTTACTGGCAGCTGCATGGCCACGCAGCTTAGAGGGAATTTAGGTCACCACATCCTTCTAGATTTTTAGAAAGAGTGGATCTCATTCTCTCATGCTTAGTTTTGATTAATAGATTGGAAGAGGAAAAAGCAGGAAAGTTTTTTGTTTTTGACTCCTATTCAGTTTCTTAACTTTGAATGAACTAGTCATTGAACTGAACTAATTGAGTAAATGGAAATGAAGAAGATATCTCTCTGTACATGCACAAGAGGCTACTGCTGTCAGAAGCTGGCTTAGCATTTCAACAAACTCTGTTTCCAGGTGCTTAGCCTATGACTTCCAGTGGTTTGGCTTTCTTCAGTAGCAAACATGTACTGTTTAATACTATTTTGTGTATTCAATCATAATAAGTTTAGGCTTTAAGTTGTTATAACTTAAAATTTAATTTTAAATAGATTAATGTTTTTTTTAAAATTTACATCTGATTTAAGTTTAAAAAAAAAAGTTTTTATTTTGTTTCTTATAGATTTGTATCCACCCTGACAATCCGGTAGCCTGTATTCTATACTAGTTGGTATAAACTACAATGTAATAATGTTGGCTACAAGGAAGAATTCCTAGCAGAATCAGTGGCATATATTTTTGCATGAACACTTCCCCCTAGCCCTGAGTAAAATTCAGCAACACTTGGCTTGAGTTACTTTATTTATGGATGAGTTGTTTGTTTTTTAAGTTGCATGAATTAAAGATATAGAAAACATGATCTGATTCCTTCTGATGCCAACTTAAAATGTACAAGTGAGACTGCTTCATATTTCAGTGAGGCTATGTTATCTTAGGAAATTTTAAGCTTTGAATCACTTATATACAATACTCACCGCTGGTCTCAGCGTTACCTTAACATCCACCTGTGTAGTGCATCAACTAGCAGAAAGTCAATGTTCTTTGTGAAGTAACGGCAGCTGGAGATAAGATTATGTTCTAATGGCAGCAAGGCAGACTGGATTGCCTCTTTAGGTCACATGGGCTGCTGCTGAGCTATGGATAATTGCAGTAATGTTGTGAGGTCATGTAATGTTGAGGTTGAATTAATGCCTTTTAAACCTAATCTTTTGCAATTTGTAATGATTACAAGAAGTGGTATCTGTCTAGAATTTTTGGCAGAGTATGTTTAAATATTCAGAGATAATATGAATTTTACATCTTTGGTTAAAAACAGGAGCATTTGGGATTTGTGGGGTAAGAGTCTTGAAAAAGCTACCAGACACATACTAGCAGGAGAAATAAACTAACTCTCCAGAGGTAGCTATGAAAGATGACAGTGGAACAGCCCCACCAGCAAGGTCTAAGGCAGGGGTCGGCAACCTTTCGGAAGTGCTGTGCCAAGTCTTCATTTATTCACTCTGATTTAAGGTTTCGCGTGCCAGTAATGCATTTTAATGTTTTTAGAAAGTCTCTTTCTATAATATATATAAAATAAACTATTGTTGTATGTAAAGTAAGTAAGGTTTTTAAAATATTTAAGAAGCTTCATTTAAAATTAAATTAAAATGCAGAGTCCCCTGGACCGGTGGCCAGGTCCTGGGTAGTGCTACTGAAAATCAGCTTGTGTGCTGCCTTTGGCACACGTGCCATAGGTTGCCTACCTCTGGTCTAAGGAGAACACAGATGCGAATCCCTCATCCCACTAGCTGGAGTCCCACAGTGAGGCAGAGGTGGTTCAGCTTTTATCCATGGATCTTACTTGGAGACTCCATCTTTGTGCCATAGTATATCTAGAAGATACACAATACATTTGGAGCTTTATAATCTTTCTCTATTTGCTGGATATGGTAAGGAACTTTTTGTCTCTAACTGCTGTGAGAAAAGGACATGAGGCCTTTTTTTTATACTAACCTTCTAGTTATTTTTCTCCCTACCTGCTACTATTGGAATAATCAAATTTGCATGAAATTGATGCAATTCTTGACAATTTCACTTCTTACCATAGTGTTATGAATAACAGAGTGAAATGGTAGGGTCTTATTTTCAATTTGTTGTTACTCAGCAAAGCTATGAGCAACAGCAGAAGTCCTGCAGACTGAAGAAATCCACATTGCCTCAGTTAAGCTTTGAACTTTGAAGTGAATAGATATATTCATATTCCGGCTAAAAACTTATATTTTTTTTCAGACTCTCGTGCTGGGGAAAGCTTCGCACTGGTAGCTTGGCAGAGTGGACTTCTCAAGCTGTGTGAGAGAGAAGGAGGTAAATACTTCATCTCATTTTTGTGACTATCAAGTTTAGCAGTGAAGCTGTAGCTTTAAAACTGTTTGCAAGTAGATATAAAATATGTGGACCTGTAAAAGATTCTAGACTTTAAACAATGTATGTACTTAACTATTATTGAAAATCAGGTTCATTGTGGGGGGATTTTCCCATGGTTTTGTTTTTTAATTATTAATTACTCTGCTATATCCCATATGTCAAATTACCGTATATACTCATTCATTAGCCCGTTCGTTTATAAGCGGATCCCCCAAGATGGATAAGTTTAAATAGCAAAAATGGTATGACCCTTCCATAAATCGACCCTATATTTCAGGGGTTGGAAAACTTTGGGTCCCAGCCCATCAGGGTAAGCCGCTGGCGAGTCATGACATTTTGTTTACCCAAAGCGTTCACAGGCATGGAACCCCTCAGCTCCCAGTGGCCGTGGTTTGCCATTTCCAGCCAATGGGAGCTGCGGGAAGTGGTGCTCCACTTCCCGCAACTCCTATTGGCTGGGAATGGCGAACCGCAGCCACAGGGAGCTGAGGGACTCCATGCCTGCAGACACTTCAGGTAAACAAAATGACAATGCATTTGATTCCATAGAGTTTAAAGTCATCAAATTTTGGTGTAGACCTGTTTATAAGCCGACTCCTGCTTTTTGATGTCACTTTTTTACCAAAAATATTCAGCTTATGAATGGGTATATACGGTAAGTGGAATATGTGCAAAAAAATCGATCTATTTTACTATTCATGTTTCAAGGTCTACCTGTGGGGTGTGTGTGTGTGTGTGTGAGTGAGCTTTCTACCCAGATAGATGTCAATATTTTCTTCCAAGGACAGGAAATTGCTTGGTTCAGTGTATGTTACTGTTTATCTCTCCTAGCGCTAGCTTGGATGGTGTAGGTTATAGAAAAGAGACACTGGGTGCAGTTGAATCTCTAAGGCAAACTTTTCATTTTGAGTGCAATTCAGTATCCTCTTATGGTGATACCGTGGTCTCAGAGTTTATTGTGGAAAAGGGAACTGGTTATTGCTTCTTTCACAGAAATACTACTACTCCTTGGCCCCTTTCCCCTCTCCCAAATCCTTGTTATTACAGATGCTCCCCGACTTACGCAAGTGTTCCATTCCAGAATGCCTTGCATAAGCTGAATTTTGCATAAGTCAGGAATGGATCTCTGACTATTACGCCCCCCCCCCCTCCCCCGCCCAAAAAAAAAAAAAAAAAAGCTTACAGAACTTTTCCTGTAAGTGCGGATTTCCGTAAGTCGGGTTGTGTAACCCGGGGAGCGTCTGTATAGTTGTTCTATTTTATTATATTCAAGTTGTTGTTACAGTTTCCTATGTCCTTCATATTAAAGGAAGAAAGTGAAGGAGGAAAAGGTTTTGACTTTGACTAATCTTATGGAGTTTTATCTGTCTTATATTTATCTACTGTACGTGACAAGTTTGATCAGCATTGAAAATGTGACCTCTCCCATCCACAGCCCCCACTTGCTGTTCAGCACCTAGTATTTCAGAATATTGGTTGAATCCAACGTCTTACAAATATAAAAAAGGTAGACATTACAGTGATAACACATTTTAATATATTAAACCATGTGTGAAATCCTGGCCTCGCTTAAGTCAATGTCAAAACTCCATTGATTTTTGTGAGGTGCAGATTTCACTCTAACTTTTTATAACTAATGTACTTTTTCCATTCTCTGGTATTTCCAGGAATTCTTATTTTACTCCCTTTATTTTTTCTGATAAGGGTGGTGTGTCATTCAGTGTACCAGTTTGGAAAGTGGGTGGTTGTGTATTCTTAGTGAGTGTGGGGTGGTTTTTTTGTTTGTTTTTGTTTTTATAGGTACCTGCCATTTGGTGCACTCCAAAACCAAAAAACTTTGTCTTGTTCCTCTCCTAGTACCCCCTTTTGGTCAGTTGCCTAGTGATAAACAATTTGCAAATGGGTCAAAGGAAAATACCAAATTGGACATTTTGTAAATCATAATGTTGAGGACTTCATTTGCTTGTAAACAAGCAACCTTTGTATTATAATAGCATGTAGAGGCCCCAGTTAGAGTTCAGGGCCTATTGTCTTAAGTACTGCAGTGCAGTTTACAATCTTGTTTTATGACTAGTCTTACCAGGATATGAGACATGTATGGGGGAGGGGAAGTTGTAACTGGTGTTACCTGTAACACCCTCCCCTCAGGATAACTACAACTGAGCAATTCGAGAAACTAAGCATAAACCAAGCCTTTTATTGTGGGCATTTGATAGCACTTTGAATAGTGACAGTTTTACTGTTTTGCTGCTGCAGTGTTTTAGTAGCAGCACCAGAGCTTAGATGGAAGAGGCAGCGGGGTGGGAGAAGTGTGCAAAGCCTGATGGGAAGAAGGGATAGATAGGGTTGCCAACTTTCTGACTGCAAAAAACTGAACATCCTTGCCCCAGCTGAGGTCCCACCCTGCTCCATCCCCCCTCCCTCTGTTGCTCACTCTCGCTCACTTTCATCAGGCTGGGGCAGAGGGTTGGGGGGCGGGGGGCGGGGGGGGGGGCGAGGGCTCCGGCTGGGGGGTGCAGGCTCTGGGGTGGGGCTGGGGATGAGGCGTTTGGGGTGCAGGAGGGGGCTCTGGGCTGGAGCAGGGGGTTGGGATGTGGTGGGGGGGAGGGCTCCGGTTGGACGTGCAGGCTCTAGGGTCAGGCCAAAATGAGGGGTTCAGAGTCCGGGAGGGGGCTCAGGGCTGGGGTTGGGGTGCAGGAGGGGGTGCAGACTCCAGGAGGGAGTTTGGGTGTTGGAGGGAGCTCAGGTACCGGGGCAGGGGGTTGGGGTGTGGGAGGGAGTGAGGGGTGCGGGCTCTGGGCAGCGCTTACCTTGGGTGGCTCCCAGAAGCGGTGACATGTCCCTCTGCCTCCTAGGCTGGGGCATGCAGCCAGGGGCCTCTGCGCACTGCCCCTGTCCGCAGGCATCACCCCTACAGGTCCCATTGGCTGGGTTCCCAGAGCCGCCACGTCCTTTTTCGACCAGGCATTCCGGTTGAAAACTGGACACCTGGCAACCCTAAGAAGGGAGGAACTCCTGAGCATGTTTCTTAGTGCTCTTGAGCTTGTGTGAAAGACCCTTCTAAGCATCAGCTGGAGGCAAGGGGGAAAAAAACCTTGTTTTAAAGAATTTTTAAAGGAATTATAAAACCTCACTGAGGACATACTATTTAAAGGGTACTTGATCGGAAAACGTAACTTTTTAAAATTATCTGGGTTGATGCTGTCTCTTTAAGTTGGCATTTTCCTCTCCATGCTACTTGTGGGTTTTGGGCAGTGGGAGTTCTCTGCCAGAGACTGTATTGAAGGGGGTCAGAAGAGGACTGTATTGTATTCGAGGGGGCCAGAAGAGGACTGCAGGACAGAGAGCCAGCTGATGGCTCTGGGCTTGGTATGAATCTGATGGAAGGCAGAAGTGATGTGAGGGGATGGGGAACTGTCCCCTCTTCTACATGATGGGCAATTGGCACAAAGATTTGCCAACCCCTCTTTTAAAGAAAGCTACAGTGTATCTTTTTTTTTTTTTTTAAACCTTTCTGAAACAGAAGAATAATTTTAATACATTGCTTCTAGTGGATACAAATTAACAGGTTCCTTGTTTTAATTTACTTTGGTCTTCTAGGGCAGTGGCTCTCAATCTTTCCAGACCACTGTACCCTTTCAGGAGTCTGATTTGTCTTGTGTATCTCCAAGTTTCACCTAACTTAAAAACGTCTTGCTTACAAAATCAGACCTAAAAATACAAATCTGTCACAGTACACTGTTACTGAAAAATTGCTTACTTATTTTTACCATATAATTCTGAAATAAATACATTGGAATATAAATATTGTACTTACATTTCAGTGTATAGAGCAGTATAAACAAGTCATTGTCTATAAAATTTTAGTTTATACTGATTTTGTTAGTGCTTTTTGTGTAGCCTGTTGTAAAACTAGGCAAATATCTAGATGAGTTGATGTGGAAGACCTCTGAGTACCTGCAATGGAACATGTACCCCGGTCGAGAACCACTGTTCTAAGGAATTGCTGCCAAATAGGACTTTAATTAATTTATTATGAATATCTGCCATAATGAAAGTGAATAGTCTACCACCTTATTTCCATAGTTTTTGTTGTTGTTGTTTTTTTTTTTTTTTGGCATTGGTACATGCCACATACAGGCTGAATTGACATTATTCTCCCTAGCATTATGGTGTTGATTTCGCCTCCTGTTGTGACTTAAAGTGTATTTATTTACAGTTTAACAATACATAGGCATTTATTTTCTGCGGTACAAAGTTTTTCAGCTGATAAACTGAAAGGTATTGCCTAGGCATTGTCCAATTACATGATATCAGTAGAAAAAAGTAATTAATACTAGATGCTTTTTTCCCCCACCTTAGTGAACTTAATGCTTCTGAATGATGCCAAATGAAGAGTCTTCAAAAGTAGCTTAGTGTATGCATAAAATACATAACAGGAGTGTCTTTTGAAGAGGGAGTTTTCCTGCTAATGTGCATCAGCCCTATTGTGTGGGGGAATGCATGTAGTGATGAGAGAGTAGTTCAGTCTCTGTGACCAGTAAACTTGGATCTCTTTAAGACTGGATGGTGGGTTTTTATGTTGTGGACAACTGTCTTCTGGAAACTGGGCTCAAGAACACAACCTTACTTGACATATCAGACAGCCATTTAACTTTAATAAAGAACCTGGTCTGGAACTTAGAGCGCACATTCTCCAGCATTTTCATAGAGTGGACTACATCTTACCTGATGGAGTGCAAAGTGAACTGCTTTCCTCCCCATTCACAATCCCATGGATCGCCTCTCCACCTGTTGACAATCATATAGCATTCCTGGGGCAACTACAGCAATTGTTTACATGGGAAATTAATATTAGGGAAGCATTTAAATGTATTTTTAGCTGTCTTGCAATGCAACTTAACCACTGGAAACAAAGAGAGCCAGTACCATGTGACCAGAGAGCTGTACATGGCATGCCGTCAGTGTTGGCTTCACTGTAGGACAGTGGTTCTCAACCTTTCCAGATTACTGTACCCCTTTCAGGAGGCAGATTTGTCTTGCATACCCCCAAGTTTCTCCTCACTTAAACTACTTGCTTACAAAATTAGACATAAAAATACAAAAGTGTCACAATACACTGTTACTGAAAAATTGCTTACTTTCTCATTTTTACCATATAATTCTGAAATAAATTGTGGCTCACAGGTTGAGAAACACTGATATACTATATAGAGCAGTATAAACAAGTCATGGTCTGTATGAAATTTTAGTTTATACTGACTTTGCTAGTGCTTTTCATGTAGCCTCTTATAAAACTAGGGAAATATTTAGATGAGTTGACATACCCCCTAGAAGACCTCCTCATATCCCTGGTTGAGAACCACTGCTGTAGGATATCCAGGGGTTGAGAAAAGAGACAAGCCTCCTCTTTCTCCACTCTTGTAAACTTTAAACGGTCTTTAAATTGTTTGTACTGCTAATGCAAGTAAATGGCAGCTGATGATAGAAGAGTTTGGATAATTGTGTATTATCTTCATAATCCATCTCTGTTGAGAAACAGTTCAGTTGATAAAGGAAAACTAGAGCCTCAATAAATTCTGGGAAATCTTTTTCCCCCACTATGTGAACAGACAAAAGTGGAATTTGGTGCTTGATGCTCTGTTATAGGGCTGTAAAATACAAAATCTGCTGTATAAGGGTAAAATGTGCCAAATGAACATGAGTCCATTCCCCAAACAGCTCACAGTCTCAAGGAATGAGAGGATACAGATTATAATGACCCTGAACAGAGCGGGGTGGGTCTTCAGATCTTGAATGCTTCCTGGAACAGGTGGCACCATTTTGAGAGAGGGTGTTGGACATAAATTGCAAGGTTGCCATAAGGATAAGGGAAGAATGAAAGAAATTGGAGGTGGGCAAAGGAGTCTAGGGGGAGGGGATTTTGGCTAGTTTCCAAAGTGTGGGAATGGGAAGTAAGAGGAGAGACTTGTATAACAAACCGAGTTTTAAATTGCCAGTAGCATTTATATAGTTTCCAAACTTAAATAGATCATACAGATAGAGGAGTGGAGGAAAGGAAGTGACTTTAAAAAATGTCAGTTCCTATTATATTTCCAGTTTGACTTGGAAACTGACTTACATTATTTCTCTAGCTTTACAATTAAACCTGTTTTCCCCTCACTCATAATTTTTAGGGCCCTACCAAATTCACGGTCCATTTTGGTCAATTTCACAGACATAGAATTTTAAAAATAATAAATTTCATGATTTCAGCTATTTAAATATAAAATTTCATGGTGTTGTAATTGTAGGGGTCCTGATCCAAAAAGGAGTTGTAGGGAGGTTGCAAGGTTGTTGTAGGGGGAGTTGTGGAAGAGCTACCCTTACTTCTGCCGGCAGCGGCCCTGCCTTCAGAGCTGGGCAGCTGGAGAGCGGCGGCTGCTTGCCAGGAGCCCAGCTCTGCAGGCAGAGCCATTGCCAGCAGCAGCGCAGAAGGAAGGATGGCATGGTATAGTATTGTCACCCTTACTTCTGCACTGCTGCCTGCAGAGCTGGGCCTTCAGTTATCAGTCACCACACTCAGGCCACCCAGCTCTGAAGGCAGCAGTGCAGAAGTAAAGATGGCATGGTATGGTATTGCTACCTTTACTTCTGCACTGCTGCTCGCAGAGCGCTTCCTTCAGAGCTGACCTCCCTGCAACTCCTTTTTGGGTCAGAACCCCCAGTTTGAGAAACGCTTGTCTTCCCTGTAAAATCTGTATAGGATAGGGTAAAAGCACACAAAAGACCAGATTTCACAGTCCGTGATGCCTTTTTCATGGCTGTGAATTTGGTAGGGCCCTAATTATTTTATAACACTAAATATCCTGCTTAAGCAAATTGCCCTCAACCCACAGTCTTCTCTCCTTTCACAACTCAACATCCTCCTGTTTCCATCCCTCTCCCACACAACACCTGGTCATTCTTCAGCATCCCTTTTCAGAAAATGACCAGGGAGAAATGAGTAGTTTACCAAATATAGCATCAGTTGATGTCAGGGGTGGAAAGAACCTCTGGATCTGAAGGCAGGCTATGCTCCTATTACTGCTGCAATTCCTCTTCCTGTGTCTGGGGTGTGCTGGGTCAGCCTGATCACGAAGGGGACTGGAGGGTGGCAGGAGCACTTCTATCTCACAAGGACCAAAAGGGAGCATCTAGCTTCCTGGATTGGCTTGGGCTACTGTCTAATGAGTAGGGAGAGGGGGCTGGTTTTGTCCACTCTGAGAGTGGCATAAACTATCCAAACTACTGTACCTAGCAAACACTTTTAAAGTGGGTATAGATAGTGGTGCTTGATGGATTGAACACTTTTCAGTGTGATGTGTGTGAATATAACTGGATGTCAGTCCTCATTTGAAAGAGCCACTGGTGTGGCATTTAGCCAAGCAGAAGTGTGTTTCCAGGACAGATGGCACTGCAGTCAAGAGCAAATGAGTACATGCTTGATCTCTGACATGGACTGAGCTGCAAATAACTACATGGTGTTCCCCTGTCTTTGTTCTGAGGCAGTTGTGAGTGTCCAAACTGACGTTTTTTCCTTTCTTAATCAGATGTTTTAAATCAAATATAGTTGGACATCAAAGGATCATAGCGTTAGAAATGTGATCCTTTTAATAGGTCAATTTGCCTTACAAGCAGTGGTGTAAGCTCTTCAGGGGGTGCACATTTGAAAGCAACAAAGTAAAATGATTATTTTGGTATGAAACTCTGTTTGTGGATGCAACGGTCCTGTGATATATATTTTAAAGTAGGATTTGGCTAATCCCAACCTTACAGTTATTCTTGTATCATTTTATACTCTTCTGAATTATTTTTCTGAATGAATGTTATACACATGTATGTATGTTTATAGGATTTTGAATGTGCTCTCCCCCATCCTCTCCCTGGAATTGTGCTCCATTGAGAAGAGTCCCACTGAATCCTTACTGCTAACAAATCTGCTTTTCAACTGAGTGGATTTCAAGAGCTGCAAAACTGCCAGTCCTAAGTCTTGTGGAAGATCTTACTGCATGTGAGTGGCAACTACTTTTTTTAACATAATTTCCTTGGTATTTTGAAAATACTCCAATTTAACTAGCCCAGATTTAAGAACTAAGGTTCCTGGAAATGTGTAAGATTTAAAAAAGGTAACCTATTTCTGTTTCCTAAAAGTGAAGAGAATATTGGCTTAATAACAGAGCCTATATTAAAAAAGAACTGAATGTTTTTTTTTTTGTTAAATAATTTTTTTTTATGTTTAATTCCCTACCATGCAAGGTATTCTAAAATTTAAACCAAACTTTTTTTGTTGCAAAGTTAGAAACCTTTGAAAACAGAAGTTGGAACATTATTTAAAATTTACAATAAAAACAAAGTGTTGAGAATGCAATTTAGGAGAAGCTCTTACTGCCCAATGTGGATTAATGTTTACTAATGATGTTGAACCTCAAACAAAACAAAAAAAACCCGGGCGATTCCACTAGCGTGAGACGCGAATCTGCTGTTCCCACTAAAATATTTTTTGGGGGGACTTGACAGCAACAGCATGTCTTTAGGCCTGTGATAAGTTCTCCCCTATAATAACCTTGGAGGGTTGGCAAAAAAAAAACCCAAGCCCTCCCCCCCTCAAAACAAACAAACAAACAAAAAAAACCCCCAGTTTAAATAGTGTGTCTGACCCGGAGTGAGTGTGAGATGGGAGAAGCGAATCTGCTGTTCCCATTACAGTACTCAGTCTGCCTGTGCCTCTCATACTATGCGCATCTCGCTGTGCTGAGTGAGATTCTACTGTGCCTGTACTGTTTAAAGAGACAGTACGTATTTTTCGTACTGTATAACATGGCCCCTAAACACAAGGCACCTACTTCAGCTGGTGCTCAGCCGAAGAAACAGCGATGTGTTCCAACGCTGGAGGAAGAACTGGCTGTGTTGGACTTATTGAGAGACGATATGTCCATCGCCAACGTGGCGCGTAAATATGGCCGCAACGAATCTAGCATCCGTGCCATCAAGATTCGAGAGACAGAAATTTGTCAAGCTGTGGCATCAAGTGCTCCAGTAACTGCTAAGGTAACGAGCCAAGTGCGTGATAAGACTTTAGTGAAGACTGAAAAGGCATTAAACTTATGGCTGGAAGACATGAACTGTAAACGTGTGCCTATCAATGGCAGCATGTTGTGAGAAAAGGCTCTTAGCATCTATGCACTGTTCAAACCTCCCGCCAAAGAGGGACAGCCTTCTGATGAGAAGGAATTCAAAGCCAGACAAGGTTGGCTTAACAGTTTTAGGAACCGCTTCAGCCTCAAAAATGTGCAGACTACTGGTGAAGCTGCATCTGCCAATGAGGACGCAGCAAAAGCCTACCCCGAACAATTAAAGAAAACCATAGAGGAAAGGGGCTATCTTCCAGAACAAGTTTTTAATGCTGACGAGACTGGGCTCTTCTGGGGGGGGAAAAAATGCCCACCTGCACTTAAATTTCAAAATCAGAAAGACAAGCCCCTGGCTTCAAAGCAGCTAAAGACCGTGTGACTGTGTTGCTTTGTGGCAATGCGGCTGGGCATTTAATAAAGCCGGGCTTGCTCTACAGGGCTGCAAATCCCCGTGCCCTAAAAGGCAAGAACAAAAATCTCCTGCCTGTGTTCTGGCAATCAAATAAAAAGGCTTGGATGACGGCAGCATTATTTCTGGATTGGTTCCACAAGTGTTTCATTCTGGAGGTCAAGCAGTACCTTGAAGAGAAAGGACTTGACTTTAAAGTGTTGCTGATGGTAGACAATGCTCCTGGCTACCCTGCGGCACTCCAGTTTGTGCATAACGATGTTGAAGTCATCTTTCTCCCCCCCAATACCACTACCATCGTCCAATCTCCTGACCAAGGTGTCATTAGCTGTTTCAAGGCCACATACACGAGGCTTACATTCTCACAGATCCTTACCACTATGGATGCTGAGCCCAATGTTAATGTGATGGAGTGTTGGAAGTCCTTCAACACTGCTGATTGCATCACTTATATTAAACAGGCAATGGATGCAATCAAGCCTGAAACAGTCAATGCATGTTGGTGAAACCTATGGGAAGAATGTGTGACTGGATTTTAAGAGTTTCCCGACCATTGACAAAGAAGTGCAACTCATCATTCAGGTGGCCAAGCAAGTGGGTGGTGATGGCTTCATCAACATCCTCGAGGAAGAAATTGAGGAATTAATTGAGGGCCATAGAGAAATATTGACTAACGAAGAGTTAGAGGAACTGATAAAATCGTCTACAGAAGACGAAGACTAAGATGATGACGAACAGGAAGAGCCAGCAACTTGGAATCTTCATAAATTTTCTGAAGTGTTCCAAGCAGTGAAACACTTGAATGATTTACTTTCTGAATATGATCCTTCTATGGAACAAAGCCTCAAAATCACACGTAGTATTACAGATGATTTGAGACCATACCAAGAAATGTTTGAGGAGCTCAAGAGACAACAGCGACAGTTTCCAATCACCATGTTTTTAAAGAAAAAACAACCACCAGCAGCAGAGCCTACACAATCAACTTCTTGAGCTGAACCAGAGCCATCCACTTCGTCTACGACTTGCTCTCCATCACCCAAGCCTGGCCCATCATCTCCTGAATCGACATCAAGCCCTGACAATTCAATAATAGTGTTGTCAGGGGAAGAGGAAGGCTAATCATTGGAGTGTGTACAGTTCAAGACTAGCAAGAATATCCAGGATGACTGGTGACTGTTCAGGTTTACAGTACTGCACTGTACTGTTTTCATTTGTTGTTCTTTCATTCTTCTGTCTCTGTTATGTCATTAAAAGTACTGTAAAATTATATTTTGCATATGTAGTCTTATGTACTGTACATTGCTGTATACAATACATAGTACTGTACAGGGTTGTATACACAAAATTGTACTTTATGGGTTATTTAAGGGATTTTCAAGGGTCATTTTGACTATATGCGGTTTTCGCTTTACGCACTGACTGCGGAACGTAACCCCAGCGTAAGATGAGACAGACCTGTATGATCCCAGTGCCATATGCCCATTACTAGTCAAACAAGATCTAAGTTTGTAAAATGCAAGCTTAGCAGAATGCTTATATGCTCTGTGTTTTTGATTAATGTGTACAGTTGTTTGGTCAAACCAAGGTGTAAACAGAAACTGATTAGACTAATATTGATATATTCCTGAAGGACACTAGTTGCTGGAAATGGCAGAAATCTTGCCAAATCATTCACTGTAGCTTTATCCCTTTTTCCTCTGTTCCCTTCATCCCAAATTCCTAACCTCTAAAATACAAGAACACAAGTTCTTTCATTGGGTCTTCATTTCCTCTCTTTGGATCACAACAGGTGGGGTCTGCATGTGAGGCTGTTTGAGGCCAGTGGGAAGCTGGGCAGATGGCCATTTTCGACACCAGTGCTAAACCCTTTAAACCAGCCCATGTGGGAGATGTTTGTAAAGCATATGGTCATTGTTGCTTTTCTTCCAAGCGCACCACCTCAAAGGGGCTGCACTGTATTTTAGGTTGGGGAATGGTAATCTTTCTGCAGAAAACAAATCTTATCTGTCTACATCCCTATACTGTCTGAATGCCTGTGGTATAGTGGGATTTGCTGCTAGGACCTCTTGTACTGACTGAGGAATAACTTCACATTGGACCAATTTTAAGACTTTGAGCCTAATTGTGCTTTCATACTGGTATAAAACTAGTGAAACTCATTGACTTCAGTGGTGTTACTCTTGTATACAAGAGATTAGAATTGGGGCCAAGACTTTAAAGCAGTACTTATTTATACTGCTTGTGTGGATTTTGGCAATAGCTGCACTACTAGAATTTAACTTGCTGCTATTTGAAGTGTTTTGGGATGCTTTAAATAAGAAGTATAGAAAATCAAATGCTATTGAAGAAAAAATCTTGAAGAGATCTTTTTTGCATTTCCTTGCTATTACTATGTAAGATACTTTATTCTTAATATGTAGCGAAACCTACTGAGAAGATCAAGTATAATGCAGTATTACAGACAAATATTAAAGGTATTTTTATCACAAAATATCAAGACTTACAATCACTTTCTTTGTCTGCTTTGTTTTTGAAGCAGAGAGAGTTTTGCTGAAGTAAGGAGTCCAGAACACATTCCTGTATATCTAGAAATCACATTATGTAGCAATAAAATGCAGTGACTTCTCAGGTGAAGCCAGAGTTACTATTCTGCGCCAACAATAGTACAGTAAAAAATTTTTGTTCTAATTTTAGGCCAGGAATTAGCTGTGTGGGTATAGTCCAGAGACCACAGCTGCAGCTAAAGGAAATTTATTTAATTGGCGAGAAGGTAGTGAAGCTTTACTTTACTATGTCTACAGTAGCTTCTAAAAGAACAGCAACATCACTAGCAATACAGCAGACTCCAAGATCTAAATACCTATATAGTCAGTTACAGACAGTTGTACAAGTTGTGTTTAATAGTGTTTATCTAATAATTCCATGGTTAATATTACAGGTGGCATACAGAATAAATAGAACAGAATATGACTTCCAACAGGACATGGCCCCTAGATAATGTATGGCTGGAAGAAACCTTGAGAAGTCCAGCCCCCTGCTCTGAAGCAGGGACCAGGTAAACCTAGACCATCCCTGACAGGTGTTTGTGCAACCAGTTCTTAAAATCATCCAGTGATGAAGATTCCACAACTTTCCTTGGAATCATATTTCAGAGTTTAACTACCCTTATAATTGGACAGTTTTTCCTAATATCAGACATAAATCTCCCTTGGTGCTGATGAAGCCCATTACTACTTCTCCTATCTTCAGTAGATATGGAAAATAATTGATCCTCATCCTTTTTATAACAGCCTTTAACACATCTGAAGTCTGTTATCAGGTCCCCCTGCCCCAGTCTTCTTTTTCAAACCTAAATGTACCCAGATTTTCAACCTTTCCTCATAGGTCAGGTTTCCTAAACCTTTTATCATTTTTGATTCTCTCCTCTGGACTCTAATTTGTCTCCATCTTTGCTAAGGTATGGTGCCCAGAATTAGACATAGTATTCCAGCTGAAGCTTCATCCGTGCTGAGTAGAGTGGGACAATTACCACCCGGGTCTTAAATACGACACTCATGTTAATACACTCCAGAATGAGATCAGCCTTTTTTGTAACTGCAGCCTTTTTTGTAACTGTAACTTATATTCCATCTGTATTCCACTGTAATCCCCCAGATCCATTTCAGCAGTACTGCCACTTAACCAGTACTGCCACTTAACCAGTTATTGCCCATTTGGTAGTTGTGCATTTGTCCTCCTTAAGCAAAGTACTTGTCTTTATTGAATTCAGACCAATTCCTCAATTTTGTCAAAGTCCTTTTGAATTCTAGTCCTGTCCTGCAATGTGCTAGCAGCCCCTCCTAGTTTGGTGTTATCTGCAAATTGTATAAGCCTATTCTTCACTTTGTTATCCAAGTCATTTAATGAAAATAATTGAATAGCGGCTATCCCAGGACTGACCCCTGTGGGACCTCACTATATACATCCTCCTAGTTTGACAGCAAACCATTGATAATTACTCTTTGAGGATGTTCTTTCAACCAGTTGTGCACTCACCTTACACTAATTTCATCTAGACCACATTTCCCTACTTTGCTTGTGAGAATGTCATGCCAGGCTGTGTCAAAAGCCTTACTGAAATCTGTATCCACTAGGCAAGGAACCCTGTCAAAGAAGGAAATTAGGTTGGTTTGGCATGATTTGTTTTTGACAAAGCCATCCTGGCTATTCCTACTGTTCTCTAGCTGCTTACAAACTGATTATTTAATAATTTGTTATAGTATCTTTCCAGGTATTGAAGTTAGGCTGACTGGTCTATAATTCCCCAAGTCATCTTTGTTCTCCTTTTAAAAGATAATGCCTTCTGTCTTAAGGAGACTGCTTTGGTATATTCAGTGAAAGCAAGAGGTCAGAGCCAAAGGGTAACATTTTCAAAAGCATTCAAGTGACTTTAAATCCATTTTCAAAAGTGTCTTAGTCACTTAAATGCTTTTGAAAGTTTTTTACCCTGTGGCTCTGACCTCTTTGAATTCATTGAAGAGAAACACTGTTTCTTCACATATAAGGTAACTCCCTTCTTTTCATGTGTCAGTATATTTATGCCTGCATCTGTAATTTTCACTCCATGCATCTGAAGAAGTGAGTTTTTTACCTATGAAAGCTTATGTCCAAATAAATCTGTTAGTCTTTAAGGTGCCACTGTACTCCTCTTAAACTGTCTCCTTTTATTCAGGTTAAATGTAAGAAACTATAGTGATCTCCAAGGTAAAGGCACACCCAATGACACTCAAGGATTCAAATGACTTGGTGGGAGTGGTTTCTTGAGGGGCATTGTTTGGGTAAGGGTTTGTGAACAGGAGAGAGAGAAGAAGCAGAAAAGGAGACACATACTGAATAAGCAGGCGGTAGCAAAACCCTGAGAAAAGACTAAAGAGGAGGTTGTGGGGGATGCTGCTTAAAGAGGTTTGGAGCTGAGAGCAAGGAAGCTGTCTTCTGCTGTTCTGGTTCCTCCTGTGCTCAGGTAAACAGGACTTTGCATTCACTCTTTATAAATGAACAAGATTGCATCAAAGGTAACAGACTCCATCATCAGTTTCTGCTTCCAACTGGACCAGTCTACAAGATTAGCCCTCGTCCTCTGTCTAAAACCAGATTCTGGCCTAAATCCATTTTCAAAAGTGACTTAGGTTCTTAAGTCATTCTGGGTGCTCTTCAAAATGTTACCCACAGCCTATGTTCAGATGTCATTTGAAATATGATATAGAAGCACATGTTTGAACACTGGCTCATTACTGACTCAGAGAGAAGAGTGCAGCCTTTAATGAATCACACCTGAATTTTTGATCTCCCATCCAATTACTAACCATGTCCAACCTTGCTTAATTTAGATTATGCCCCATAATGTAATACTGTACATGACATTCTGCTGCTCGTAATCATAACAAGGTAGAAAGATCACTTGAATTACTGAATTCAGGTCTAAAGCCTTGGGCTGTGCTGAGCACCTGCAGCTCCCAGTGAAATTGATGGGGCTGTGAGAGGTGCACAGCACTTGAGTTTGGCTCCAGTTAAGTACTGGGATGTCTCCAGTAAAATAAACTAACCTACTTACATTTCTTAGGCTTTGGCTACACTGGCATTTCGGCGGCAAAACTTCTGTCATTCGGGGTGTTAAAAAAACATCACCCCACCCACCCCGGCAACAAAAGTTTTTTTTACCGATGAAAAGCACCCGTGTGAACAGCACTTTGTCGGCAGGAGCACTCTCCTGCCGACAAAGTTGCTGCCACTTGTGGGGGGTGGAAGTTTTTTTTGTTGGCAGGAGAGCTCTCTGCTGACAAATAGCAGCTACACTGCATGGCTTTTAGCGGCAGTGCTGTAGCAGCATAGCCATGTTGCTAAAAGTTGTGTGGTGTAGCCATAGGCTAAGTCTCTAGGGAGAGGTTAAAGGTGAAAAACAGGTTTTCTGTCAGACAATAATTCACACGTAAACAGACATATCTAAACATTTAAGTATTGTGTAGTTCACAATGGGCTGCCTCTTGCCAGTCTGCACAGAATGCTAATGAAGGATTGTGAAAACTTTAAAGAGAGAAAAGTGACGGGAGGAACCACATTGTCTTTTAAATCTAACTTCACTGGGACTGATTCCGCTCTTGCTTTCACTGGTGGAAATCTAGAGTAACTGCTAAAAACAATTATCTTAAACCAAAATTTGTTTTAGTCTAACATTATTGACTTCAGTACAGTTAAAAAAAAATGAGGTTCAGTTGTACTGGCAAAAATACTACTGTTCGGAACTTTTGAAAAAGGTGAATAATATATAGTGGGGCAATAAAGTATTAGGCCTGAGGAAGTCTAAAACAATGGAATAGGGTGGCCAAGAATAGTATATTGGAGAGGTGAAACCTTTCTATTCCATTGTTTACAGGGTTCAGTTTTTGCTTGTTTAGAAGGGACAAGAAAAACTGGTCTTGTGCTTTGAAAGACCAGGCACGTACAGTACGTTGGTTTCAAAGAATGGGTTGGCTAGCATGTTTGTAAACCCCAGCCTAGAGAAGGCAAGCTGTACTTTAATATGTGCTAACTGAGACTAGCTGACAGGTATTAAAATACAACTTGCCTTGTCTAGGCTGGAGGTTTTTTTGAGGCTATCTACAAAAAGTACTGACTTTATCCAAAACCTGTTATCGGGTTCTTTTTGGGCCTGTAACAAATAACCTTAATTATAGCATGACTCTGCAAGTTGGTGAGGACCCTCAATTCCCATCAATGTCCTTTTCCTGCTGAAACTTTAATAATGAATAAGTTAATTGGGTACTTGTTCTGTTTTTCCTAATAAAATGAAAGCACTCATTTCATTTAAATAGATTGTTAATTATCACAACTTTATATTATTTGGTTTTATACAGTTTAAGTTGAGAGAGAGAAAAAAGGCCCGTTGATAACCCACTTAAAAGTGAGGTCTATACTTAATCTCAGTGCTACAATATAATTTTTTTAACAGTGAAACATTTGTTGTTGTTTCAGGGTAAACAGATATGCGTCTCTTTTAAAAATCCACTACAGGGGAATTTGGGAAAATCAAAAACCTTCATTGATTTCTTGTATGTGTTACAGGTTCCCCTCTGTGCCAATTCACAGAGAATGAGAGTTGTAAAATAGAGTATTTGTGTAACAGTTTTGTAACTAATACATTTACTTGTCAGACTCTTGTGTACATTGAAAATGGGCTTCATTCTTTTCACATTTCATTTAGATCTAGAGATATAGAATGATCCAGACAAAAATAAAAATAAAAATGTTCTGAGGAAGGTCAAGCTGGAGCTTCTGACCCAATATGCAAGTCCAAATCCAGGCCTCATTTCTCATGTGACCTTGGCATGAAGCCATGTACTTGTTGCTTTATCTCATTAGACTTCAGTCTAGCTCTGTCTTGGGCTGGTATGCCAGAATTTTCTTTTTTTCTATTGCCCTGTTCTAAATCCACTTAAAAAAAAAATAGCCCAGAAGAGTTTGAGTGGAGGTGGGCAGGGAGGCATATGAAGATGCTATGAGAATTCCAAGCATGAGGAGCGCTTCAAAACACTGCTTAATCTCGCGGTGTGAACACCACATGTTTTTGGGAGTGAAGATGATCTGAATTGGAAACACAAGATGAGAGATTCCAGTCAAATATCTGCAACATGCAGAAAGTCCTACAAAAATAGAAGCCAAATTGGTTTAAAAGTTATTTGCAAGTACTCTTCCCATGCATATGGCTAGTGGGTGGGTTTTTGCCTTGTATAGTTTTTCTTTTGAACTTCTATATTGTACCCTGCTGTAGGAGCCAGATAGTGGAGTGCTCTGTCTGCATAGGGAAAATGCTGTGTCTTGTGATGCAGCATCACTGTTTTGATGACCAGGGAACCCCTTGTGCAACTGGCAAAGTGGTATTCCATACCTGCCAACCACTGCTAAAAATGTAGTGGATGCCTGTTTTCTTATCTGCCATGGCAAACAATAGTCCAAATTACATAAATCAGATTAATGTACATATTTGCTGTCTTAAGGGCTATATTTTTAACTTTCTTCACTGTTTTTCCTTTATTTAAAAGAATGTTGATTATAGACCTTTGTATTAAAAATCTTTGACTTGATGCATAGATATTGTATGTGTGTGAGACTCATAAAGGGAAAGATTAAAGTGATATGGGTGCACACCTGCCTTTGGCTTGCAGCAAATCTTAGCACACATTTCTGGATTCTGATTATCACAGCATTACCGGCAGTAGGACACCTGCTGAAAGGATTCAGACGCCTGAAGAGCCAAGAGGCTGCCTACTGTGTACGTCTGGTGTACCGATAATTATCACCTGAGTCATCTGAGGGCTTGTCTACATTTACAGCGCTGCAGCAGCACACCTGCACCGCTGCAAGCGGCACAACTGTAGCACCTAGTGAAGACACTACCTATCCTGGTGGGTGAGCTTCTCCCATCCACGTAGGTACTCCAGCTCCCGAGAGGCGGCAGCTATGTCAACAGGAGAAGATCTCCTGTCAACATAGCACTGTGTACGCTGGGAGTTAAGTCAGTATAACTACATTACTCAGGGGAGTGGATTTTCCCCAGCCAATATAAGTCAGTGTGGTCCAGGTCTGAGTTACAAACTCTAGGTTCTCCTGGAAGTCTTTCTCATGTTCTTGACTTCTTCATCATTACACATGATACATCCCTAGGAACCGTGTCTTCTGTAACTCTTACATTTTTGGCATGATTACATTAAAAATATCTTCTGACATATAGAACTGTCAGCCTAGTAGTGTGGTATATGTTTTGTATACGTGGAGAGGTGGATACAGTGTGTATGTTAAAATGTTGGGTTACGATAGATCGTCATTGACAATGCTAACCCCTTCACCCGTTCAAGGTGTGGGCTATATGCACTAGTGTCCTTATTTACATTAAACTGCATATGAAAGTTTGACATGTGGGTGGGTAGAAAATGAAACACAAATTGAGATGGTTAAAGGTAAGCTTGTTCTATTTCTAATTTGTTTAGCAGAAGTGTGGCAATTTCTTCAAGTGAAAAATTAACAAGTGACTGCTTTGCATTTTTAATAATGCATAGTAAGGTGATCTTGTTTGCATAAGCCAAAGGTGGGGGATGAGAATTTTTTTTCAATATATGTGTGTTGGTTTTAGATATTTTGACTTTTTAAAAAAAAATGCATAGAAATGGAAGTTTTAATACACTTTGCACATACACTGTCTGTGTTTAATTATTGTTGTGAGATGATCATATGCTGGCAAATGAGCATTTCTCTCTGCCAAGTAGTGATGGAAAGAGCTCCAGGAATAAAAACTTTGAGCATTTAGATCTCATAGGGTTTTAAAATCTGAATTAAGAAACAAAACAAAACTGCCCAATAAATCCAGTTCCATGCTGAGCAATGAGCAACAGCTTGGCTCCTGAGCCATCAACATGCAGCGTTTACCCCTAATTAATGGATCTGTATCTATTTCTTCTAGATAAATATTTCAAAATGCAGGAAAAACCCAAATAAATATTTTGTCTTCCCCTTGATTTTTTTTTTTGGTTCTTTTCACTTTTCTTTTCTCTTACTTATTTTCTTTAACTCCCAAAAGTATGCTTTTTGGTCCCCCCCCACCCCTTCTTTCTTTTACAAGCCAAAGACCTATTTTTAAAGTATTAAGCCCTTCAACTCCCACTGTAATCAATGGGAGTTGAGGACATGGGATCAAGCCCAAGGACAGTGATCCCTTCCTATTTATTGTATCTCCTTTAATTCTACCTAACCACCATGCTGTTGGTTACTCTATCTCCTTCCCTCTGTTGTCTTAACCTGCTTTCTCATCTATTTGTTTCTCCTTCTATACCTTCCATTTTGTTCATGCATCTCTTCTTCAGTCCTCAGTAGCAGAGGAGGATTGTATTTTGTGCTTCCGCTCGTTGCGCTTTCATGGTGGAAGTGGCTGCCAGAATAGAAAGAAAAAGATGATCACAAAGATTTAGTCAATTTTCACTCTGTTCCTGATGGAGCTTTGGAGGGAAGACCAGCAACAGCACATGCAAATATCCAAGTGGTGGTATGTTTGTGTTTTGTGGAAAAATTTGAAAGGTCTCATTTTCATCCTGATGTGTAATAGGAACATTTTTGAAATCTCAAAAATATTTGCTGGGCAGGAAGAACATTTCCAACTCATGTCTAGCTGTTAACATAAACTTACTTAATCACCTATTAAATAGTAACTGTAGCACTGAGAATGGGATATGCTGCGCTACCACATCGTTATTCTGTTAGTGTCCTTGTTAGTTAATCATATTACTGGGCATTTTGTAACTCTTTGCTTCCTGTTGTCTTTATGAAAGTAACAATTTTAAAGTTGCATTTCTAAATGTAAAAGGCTGTAGAGGAGTTTTTAAACTAAGGGCTGAAGAAAGCCAACAGGTGCGCAGGAGCACATAATTTGGACCGAGACAGCCCTGAGGATTTATTAAAGGGGATACTCTATATCTTAATAAAGAGGAGAGGTTGAAGCTGATAAAGTACAGATAGGAACTGAAGAGAAACTGTCAAATGAAAGAGTCCCATTCAGTAACCTCACCTGAAGGCAGACAACTAAATATTGACCAATTTTTATAAGTGCGTGTATACAAATGCAAGAAGTCTAAATACAAACATAGATTACTAGGGTTGGAAGGGACCTCAGGAGATCATCTAGTCCAACCCCCTGCATGGGTGAACTTGGGTGTGCGTGGTATTAAATGAAGATATTGATATAATAGGCATCACCAAAACTTGGTGGGGTCATGGTGGCGGGGGAGTTGGCGCTATCTGTGAAAGAAAGGGAAGAGTCAAATATAATAAAGATCTTAAATTAATCAAACTGTACCATAGAATCTGTATGGATAGAAATGACATGCTTGAATAATAAGAGTATAGTAGTAGGAATATATATTATGCACTACCTGACCAGGATGGTGATGGTGGCTGTGAAATGCTCAGGGAGATCAAAGAGGCTACAAAAACAGAAAACCCAGTAATTATGTGGGATTTCAACTATCCCCATATTCACTGGGTACATGTCACCCCGGGATGAGATGCAGAGATAAAATTTGTTATAGGGTTAGCTTGCCTACTTTCCCATTTGGAATTCTGTCTCATCTTTTTGATCCAACATTACATCTCTCTACTATTGTTTGGGAGGAGTAGGGAGATAATAGAGGTAATCAGATGACCAAGTACACTTGTTCATAAAAATCACAGTTGGTAGTACTCAGTTATAATTTCTCGTGTGCATAATTTTCCTCCCCATACTTTGTACTTTTAAATACTGGCGTGTTTGAGGAGATGTGGCTGGTCAGAGTAGTATTGCTTGCAATCCCAGAATAGTTGGGGATTTCTGCTAAAATGGTCAGTAGTAAAATAGCTAACGATGATTATTAAAAGTCGTCATTAGCTATCAAAGTTAATATTTGGCTGGCATAAACAAAGGCAGTTCATCCCTCTCACACCTACTATTTCAGGTCTCCTGACTGGCCTCATTGGTCACAAAATCACATTTTGGAGGATTTTCTTCATGGCAGTAAGTTGGGATGGATTTTGGTATAGGTGAGAGGGGGGTCTTCTAAAAACTCCTTCCTAACTGCAGACTGCTAAAATTTCAAGTGGCTGAGAGTGTGCTGCTTGAAAGGGTGCAAAGCAAGTTTTATTGAATAGCTCACGCCCGGTAGTTTTAATAATCCTGTTCTGTAGTGAGAGAGACTGTGGATAAAGTTATTTTGCGGGTGGAAAATGCATGTCAGACAAGTTTAGCTGTCCCAAAACTGTTTGTCAGGAACACTTAAAATGTTCTTACTTGGTTCTGGCCATAGTACTGCTATTCTTTCAGCTGATGTCAGCCTTATATCCTGTCAGGTTTCTAACAGTCAGAGGAATAAGGTTCTGGAACAGCCATGCAATACAGCTTAATTAGTTTTAAGAATGCTGGACAAATTCATAAATGGGATTGCATGTCAGGGTTGCTTGTGGTGGTGGAGAGCAGGGCTTAGCAACCGCAGGGCTCCCTTCTGGTTTAATTCCTATGTTCCTAAAATCTCAGACCTCAGAACTTCAGCCATCACCTGCAAAAGTCAGGAATGGATTTTGTTCTCCAGTGTTTTTTTTTTTTTTTTCTCTTCTCCTTCCTCTGAAGCATCAGAGATGGCCACAGCTGTAGATGGGACAGTGAACAGGGTGGAACGGTGCTTGGAAGTGGCACTGAGAATTCTTTCCCTTTCTGGTTCTTGCTCACATGTTCAGGGTCTAACTAATCGCTATATTTGGGGTTGGGAAGAAATTCCCCCCCGAGGTCAAATTGGCAGTGATCTTTCCTTCTTCTGCAGCATGGTGCGTGAGTTGCTGGGTTAGATAATTTGGATATATCTCACGTAATCAATTCCTTGCCATTGCAGGTGCCTCTGGCATTGGTGTACTTGGGTCCCTCCTAGTCTCTGCCTATGGCACACAACAGCTTAGTTTCTTCAGAGCTGAAATATTTTGGTCTAATTTGGTTATTGGGTTTAGTGTATGGGTGCTGGATGGTTTTGGAAATACAGAAGGTAGATGATCTAGGGGTCTTTTCTGGCCTTAAACTCTGACTCAGCGTGAGGCGTGGTGTGTGTTTGTTTTTTTGTTGCACCATTTTCAAGGTGGGGAGGGATGGTAATGTGTTTAGAAGTGGTTTAAGATACATGCCTCTTGCTGTAAGTTTCTTGCCTTTCCCTTTCTCTTCTCTGCATCTTTCCCTTCAACAGCATCGGAACTGTTGTTTTTTCACTGCAATCAATTCAGCTGTCTAATGTTTTGTTTTTCAGAGCACACTCTGCTGTTAATGAATGTGATCATTTACATAGTGTCACTGTAGTATTGGCATGCTAAATAATTTAGTGGGCTGTGGCAGGTAGATAGCTGTGAAGTGTCTCTGTTACTATGGTAATACATTTGCTTAATGCAAATATTAGTCATTCTGACCATATGCATCTCTGGGCTTGTGACATTTATTTATTGGTCTTAATTTTGGGGAGAAGGGAGGGGAGAATCTGCTTCATAACAATTTATTTTCAACGCTAGTAGCCTTGTCCAGTAGTTACATTTACTTACTGTTCATAGAACAAGCAGTCGACCTGCACTTAAAGAGCAGTTTTTCTCATTTTCCTCCTCACTCATAACCTTGCTGGCTACCACATACGCTAATCATTCTTTTCTCACACCAGTCTGTGTTGGCGAGAGAGGAGTTGTTTTGGAAATAATTATAGTTTAGAACCATATATTTTTTTCTTACCTTCACTTCCTGGCTGAGATGATTTCTCTAGTGATGTAATGAATAGAGCAGCAAGGTTATGAGGGGTCTAAGGCTAATGGGAGGAAAGGGCCTAAGTATGAATTACATATTGCAAACAAAATTATGAAAGTCATCAAACATGTATCTACATACATATTTACATATTTATTTATGTAAAATTAACAAGTTTATTCTATTTTCACTACACTCAGTTCTTCATATTTCTGAGTAAGAGGTAGCATGAGGGATGCTACGCTGTCCTTCTCTTAGGCCTCCTTCCTCCTAGGCAGTGGAGTGCTCATCTGTATGAGGATGAACACTGCAGCATTCCCCATCCTGCTCACCTCTTTCAACCTTGTGCCTCTACCCTCAGCTCTCCACACAGTTCAGAGCCAAGCCCTGCTGGTGTTTTCCCACCAAGCTATGGACTCTGCATCACATACCCTATCTCACTGTGACTGCTGTCTGGGAGGCAGCCAGCATTTATTATATAAAAGAAAACCACCCAGGTGTAAAATCCAGTGAAGTAGAGGAAGTAGTATTGGTATTATTTCTCGGATGATACCCAGTTTGTGTAGTTAATCTCCAGTAATTCACCACATCAGGCCATTCTGTCACCAAGCTGTTCCACAATTAGAATTACAGACGCTCTCCAGGTTACACAAGACCCGACTTACGCAAATCCGCAATTATGGAAAAAGATCTGTAAGCTAGAAATAGGAGTGGTGTTTTTATTTTGCGTAATGGTCGGGTATACGTTTCCGGCTTACGCAAAATTCGAGTTACGCCAGGCATTCCAGAACAATTGCGTAAGTCGGGGACCATCTGTATAGGACTGGAAGGGACCTTGAGGTCATCTAATCCGGTCCCCTGCACTCATGGCAGGACTAAGTATTATCTATTCTAGAATGTGTGATCAGCAGCTCTGACATGAGCAGCGGTGGCCAGGCTGTGGCTCCGGAGCCGCATGAGGCTCTTCATAAGTTTAATATGCGTCTCCTTGCATAGGCACTGACTCCAGGGCTGGAGCTATAGATGCTAACTTTTTCCAATCTGCCGGGGAGTGCTCAGTGCTCAGCCCCCCCCCACCCTTCCCCTGAGCCTGCCACACCCTCACTCTCTCCCCATCCTTACCAGAGCCTCCTGTGCACCGCGTAATAGCTGATTGCGGCAGGCGGGAGGTGTGGGAAAGGAGCAGGAGGCACTGATTGGTGGGGCTGTTGGTGGGCAGGGGGTGCTGCAGGTTGGAGTGGGGGAGCTGATGCGGGCCTGATGACCTATTAGTGTGGCTCTTTGGTAATGCACATTGGTAAATTCTGGCTCCTTCTCAGGCTCAGGTTGGCCGCCCCTGGACACGAGGTTTTTAAAGCATGAGTTCTGTGTGCACCAACCCCCTATGGTTTGCATTTGTTTGTTTTAAGCTTTCTGTAAGAAAAAGGTAACTGCTAGAAGTGACTCAGAACTTTAGATGGTTGCCCAGTAATAATATTTAGCACTTCTGTACTATGTTAGCTCTTCAAAATCACTGTACAAACATTAAACTTAATCTGAAGCCTTTAATCTTTTGAATGACTAGGAGTTGACAAAACAGACCTATTCCCTGTTGTGTTCTCTGCACCCCACCCTCGTGCCCCCCCTCCCCCCGAACAAAAATACTTCATTGGAAAATCAGCATCTTTAAAGAACCATGAAGGATCTTTCAAAAGAACAGGCCAACCAAGGCTGCTGTAGTGACACCCTTGTTATACCAGGTCTGGTGTTTGTTTAAGGCTGGTGTAGAATGGAGGGAGAGCTTCCTGTTTTGTTTTTTGCATGTGTAAATCAAGTAGACCTTGCTTATTTATTTTTTTTCCCTTAAAGTGTTCAGAGTTTAGAGGAGGAAAGTGAATGAGAGTCTGCTTATATGAAGTGTGAAAAAGCAGAAGGGACCAAAATTTATTCTTGTGCAAAAATCTGTTCTCCCTGAAGTCAATAAGGCTTCACTGCTGTAACTGTCAGCAGGAATTGGCCTGTGTTCTCATTCCCTTCTTGAATCACATTTCAGGCTTACCCAACATTTTCCACTTGGGAAAGAAGATAGTTTGAGTTGGGGCAGAAAAATGAGGACTAACTTTAGGTTTATTTAGATTTGTTTTTGGAATGAAACTAAAAAGAAATCAAAGGTGAGGTATTTTTATGATGGATTGAATGCTAGAGAACCAGCAAATGGGCAGAACCTACCTTTAGCCTATTCAGCCCGTCTTTCTATCATTGCCTGCTATGAAATGGATTTAAAATCGTTGAGGGAGAGGGAACGGAGAAACCTGCAACATTGTGTGTTGAGCTTCTTCCAGTGCTTTTGCAACCCCTTCAAAGTACAAAGATGCGTTGGCCTGTGGAGCTAGGCTGAGCATAAGGAAAGAATTTGGTTGCCTGTGCATCCCAGTACAGAAAAATAAATCAAAGAAAAATATTGGATTTTTAGGGTAGTTCAATACAGTATTGAACACAGTGCATCATAAATCTGAAGCCCCTCGTTGCAAGGTACTGTAAAAGTTAAAGTACTGGTATCCAGAATGGAATGTTCTGTTTTGTTTTTCCTACAGATGGGTGGGCAATAGTTCTGGCTGAAGCTGAATATTGTGTGTGTGTGTGTGTGTGTGCAGGTTCTGTATAAGCTTCCCACCCTCCTGCAATGAGAGGGGGATGAAGGTGGGGGAGGGTTGGGACGGGGAGGGGTGCAATGATGGGGGGATGAGGGTGCGGGAGGGTTGGGATGGGGAAGGGTGTAATGATGTGGGGGATGGGAGTGTGTGTGTGGGGGAGGTGTTGGGACAGGGAGAGGTGCGGGGATGGAGGTGAGGGGAGGTTGGGACAGGGAGGGATGCAATGATGGGAGTGTGGGAGCGTGGGACAGGGCGGGCTGCAGTGACCAGGGAGATGAGGGTTGGGATGGGGAGGATGGAGGTGTGGGGGGTTGGGATGGGGAAGGGTGCAATGATGGGGAGGATGAGGGTGCAGCCAGGTTGGGATGCAATGATTGGGATTGGGAGTGCTGGGGAGGTTGGGACAGGGAGAGGTGCAGTGATGGGGGGATGAGGGTGCGGCAGGGTTGGAATGGAGAGAGGTGCAATGATGTGGGGGGATGACGGTGCAGCCGGTTTGGGATGCAATGATGGGGGGGATTGGGAGTTCTGAGGGAAACAATGATGGGGGTTCAGCCCCACTCCCAGCACTCAGAGATGGGGATACACATACCTCGAACTCCTGAGTGCTGGCAATGGGGGCAACAGACTGACTGTGGTTTGCTTTGGGGCATGCGCCGCAGCTCGAGCCCAGCCATATGAGGAGTGTGAGGAGAATAGGGCCGGGCAGGAGAAGTGCGTGCCACCTGACCCCTCAACCGCTGCTTGCTGAGCGCTCGCAAGTGGCGCTAGTTCCTCCGCTGCCCTGATCCAGCCAATGGGAGCAGCACCAGGGGGTGGGGCAGCACACGGACACCCCTTCCTCCGTCCCCTCCCCTGCAGCCCCTAAGGCTAGGAGTCAGACATGCCGGCTGCTTCTGGACCTGGGAGCCGCGCAGGCCATGGCGTGGCACTATCAGGGAGCCTGCCAGCCCTGCTACAGCGCCGCAAGCTGGACATTCAAGGGCTTGGTCAGCGGTGCTGACCGGAGCATCGGGATTCCTTTTCGACCAGTTGTTCCGGTCCAAAACCGGACACCTGGTTACCCTAAGGAGTGCTCCAGCAGGGCTGTAAGAGCAAGCTCGCTCCTCCCTCCCCCCAGCTGCGCTCCTTGCCTGACCAGTAGGCCTAAAAATAGGAGGGCCTAAGACTGTAGCCTTATTAGGCTGATGGTTAATCGCCCTGGTCACAATAATGCAATGTATGATTTGATTCCTTACCTCACCAACTCAAGCTGTTTTTTCAAAGGAGGAGCCTGAGGGGATCAAGTTCTTGAGGTTCTTGAAACTTGTCTTTGGTCAGGGACTGAAGGCAGGTCTGAAAAAAAGAAAATGTCTTAAATCAGACTGTTATTAAAAATTAAACACCCAGATTAATTCTCTGCAAAGGGGTGTTACAGAGATGAAGGGTGGCTGGAGAGTGCCACACACATCTTAAAGTTCCTGGGTGCCATTGACTTCAAAGGTTAATCATGAAAGTGGCCTCCAGCTCCTTTGCAAATGTCAGCAAATATGGAAAATTCCTTTAGCAGATGAGATAGAAAATATTATTTTAGTTACTGGCATAGGTAATATGGATAGCTGGCAGTTACCATATTTTAAAAACGTTCATGTAGAAGCACCTCATAAACCTTTCAGATTTAGTTCAATGCTGTATTTATTAGAGCGGTTCAGACATTTACACAGAGAGGACAAACTTTTAACAGAAAGACTGTCTTGGACTCAATCTCCCCTCCCATTCCTAATCGTATGGAATGACCATGTTCTTTCCTGTTGATGATTGAATAACTACATCAGCGGCAACATGGGAAAAGTAACACGCACACACCCCTCTTAAAGTGATATAACAGCTGAAAATCAGTAGTCAGCAAAATGTGACAGCCGGAAGTAGTCTGCAAATCACTGGTAATTGCTCCTCAGACTACAATGCTATAATAACAATAAACCTTCAGTTTCCATCATGTTTTTTTGCACCACTTGCAAACCTTTATTTGTTAATCAATCTAGCAGTCTATCAGTTCTTGCATTAAATAGTTTCTTTGTTTCTTTGAGCTGTCACTGATACTTGCCAAGGAAGCAATAAAACATTTAATAAAAAAGAATAACTGGGCCAAATCCTGAAGGTGTTGAGTTGTAACTCTCATAGATGCAAGGCTTAGCAGGGGTGTGATCTTGTGAGGTGCAATAAACTAAGTCCATGGAATTTGGGTGATCAACAACTACTAGGGTTTGGCCCATTAATGATCAGGAAAGAAATAATAAAAGCATTAATAGAGAAACATAGACGTGGAGTTTTTTGGATTGCATAGTAGCATCCACAATCAATGGTTAGAGTCTCTGATTTTTTTTTTCTTTTTTCTCTCCTGTCTTACAATGATGGAACATACAGTTAGTGTCTGGATGTAAGGTAAATACTGTTACTGGACAGGAATACAAAATAAGTATCTTCAGCAGCAGTGCTGTGGAACTGAAGCTCACAAATACAAATCTGTAATTTAAGTAAACCTGGGGAGATTAATAATTTAGCAGTTAAGTTGAAACTCTCCCTGAGTCAGAGGCATGTGGGAATACTTTGCTATTTTTTTTTTAATATACTTTGAGTTTATAGATATGGGGAAGCAGGGAAGAATTTGGATGCTGAATGTACCTTGAATCGTAGAATAATTTATAGAATAATTGCAGCAACTTTTCCCATGATTATTTTTAGTAAACAAAATGTTATTTATAAAATGGTTTCTACAGAGCTGCATCCGCTCTCATTTAATTTATTGAAAGAAAAAGACATTAAGGCTCTATTTTCTCCACTGTGGGAACCACCTGTGTGGAAGGGTGGAAACTTGGGTTGTGTCCTTTTGAATTTGTGCCCTGAGAGGATACAGTGGGCAAAATATGCTCCCTGAGGAAGAGTTCATGGGTTCTGTATTCCCAAAACTCATGAATATTTCTAAGCTCTACATGACTTCAAGGGATCCATTGGTGTTGAGAGACTTTTGCAAAAAAAAAAAAAAAAAAGGCAGGGCAAAGAGATCTGTTTTATTCCCACATCCTACAAGACTGGTTTTGTCACTGTGGGGATCCTACAGGAAAGCTGCTAGGGGCTTCTGTGACTGCAAACTTCCACTCTCCTTTCAGTATTGTGTAGAGAGCTTGCAGTAATTTACACTGCCGTGCCGGGTGGTTGAGAAAATATGATGGAGGTTGGCTGGTCCTTCTGTCTCATGGAGCCTGTACACACACCGCTCCTGTGGAGAAGTTTTCAGAGGGTCATGAGGAAGCGGGAGCTGTCACAAAGACGGCACTCACACCCAACCTCACTGGAGAACTGCAAGTGCAGGCTTGCCTCTGCTCATGGGACTGCCGAAGTATGTGGGGGCTTTAAATCATACATACTTTTCTGAGATTCACTGAATTCTTTTGTTGGTACTATTGACGCGTTTTAAACCCGGACTGAAGGAAATAGAATGGATTGTATTATAAGCTTAATGTTAAAACAGGTGATAAATTGAAAAAGAACAAAAGTGCATTTCAAAAAGCAGTTCCATTAATGCTTCACATAACTTTCTCAATTAGTTATTTTTATTGTAATTTTCTAAATGCTTTTTTCTCCTTTTTTTTGCACAGTGGAAAATTATTTTTGATCTGCTTTCTTTTTTCCATGTCTCTAATGGAAATTTGATTTATAGTGGTATATTACAAATAAAAAATGGTGGGGTTTTTTTTCGTGTGTGTTACTTTTGAAAGGCAAATGGTGGCTGCTATGTAATACTTGCCTGGTACTTAATCAAATGATTCAGGACTGGACAATGTCTGGCTGCTATGCAGGTGAGCAGGAAGGAGGAGCACATAGATGGCCATCTTTTGCTCTTGTCCATAATCAGAGTTCCTTCACTCCCTGAATTCAGGGATTGTGGTGCTTCCCCCTGTCCTCCCAGGATAGATGTACACTGCAATTAAAAAAAACATGGCTGGCCTGTGCCATTTGACTCAGGCGCGCAGAGCTCAGGCTAAGGGGCTGTTTAATTGGGTGTAGACATTCAGGCTTGGGCTGCAGTCCAAGCTCTGGGACCCTCCCACCTTGCAGGGTCCTAGAGCCTGATCTGCAGCCTGAGCCCAAATGTCTATTCTGCAATCAAACAACCCCTTGGCCCGAGCTTCGTGAGCCTGAGTCAGCTGGCACAGGCCAGCCGCGGGTTTTTAATTCTAGTGTACACATACCCCCCAGTGTCCCAAAGAGGACAGAGAGGTCATGGTCTTGCATTCCCTTAGCCCTGACCCATAGATCTTTGTGTGCATGCTGTACCTTCATAAGGAATGTGGCAGTGCTCATGCTCTTCTGTTGGGGCTGGGGCGCTCCAGGAGGAATTGTGCCTCTTAGATGCAATCTCTCCAGGAGTTCCTCTTGGACTGGTGCAGCCTGGCACAGCTCCCAGTGCTCACTGTGGCTTAAAGCTACAATTGATCCTCTAGTATTTAGAACTTAATTATAGTCTCTCTTGCCTGTCTTCCATCACTGCCTCAATACTGATATACTGTACAAATCCAAATTGGGCCATGACTTTTTGTCTCATTATTATTGTACTTACATGGACACTTTCAACCTATTCAAGCGCTCAGATACATGGTGATGGATGTGATATAAGAAACTGCATAGAATAATGTAGGCTATAAAATATACTTTCAGTATCCCTGGAAGATATTTTACTTAAAGATTTTGTGTGTGTGTGTGTGTGTGTGTGTGTGTGTGTGTGTGTTTAAGTTTAAATTTAAATAAACATGGAGTCCAAATTTGTCCTGTTTGCCAAATACCCAAACACTTGCTTTTAAAGACATTAAAAATCTATACTAAATATATAAATATGATGTGGACCCAAACATGTTTTCTGTATCTTTTTTTCTTCTTCTTCTTCACTAACATGCTTCTAAATTTAATCCTTACCACTGGAATAAAATGTGCAGACACAATCTCAGGAAGAGCATGGCCACAGATCAAATGGTAACAAAGCAGTGCTAACGGCCTTAGTTTCAAATTTGTGCTTATCTATTTAAAGTGATTCAGTAGGCTACATATTAATTGTATTTTTTCTGAAGCTTTGTTAACACATGAATTTTGTGCTTTTGAGGAGGACAGGGAAAAAGACTTCATGCTGGGTTTTTTTTTCACTGTTTTTTTTTCCTCCTTCCAGTACGATTATACTGTTTATCCCCAAACGGGGAGCACTTAACTTCAAAGTAACAATAATGCTAATGGATATGATTCTACTATACCATTCCCTTGTTATAGTTTAATGCCATTCTTGAGAACTAAGCTTTTCAAGTGTTAATAAATAGCATTTATTATAAAGATAATTGACTGGGTTTAATATTCAAACCAAGGTGTTGGCTTTACCAGTGAACTTTACCAATGCAGTAAAGTGTAAATTTTTATTTATTTATCTCATTAGTCTTTAAAGGGATCATGCTTTGCAAATAGTAGACATAGCTGCTAATTATATCCTCTGATGTACTAAGCAGAATAGCATGGTAATAGTAATCATATGTTCTATAAAAACCTCCCTCTGATCCTCCAAAGAATTCAGTGCCTATTTTTGTTTCTGCATTTGTCTGAAAGTCCCGCGTGCCCTTGTTTTTAATGTCTATATTAAAATGTTTGTAAAATAGGGAAGATGTATGATTATCAATGTAACTGGAGTCAGAGGGCAAGTGTTCCTAGAGAGGCTGTTATGGATGGGATATTAGGGGAACAGGGAATAAGTGCAGTTAAGCTGGAAGCAACTCAGCAGTGCACAGGGTTTAATAAAGTCCCACTTGTGCAACTTAACCTGCATTCGGTTTCACTTTTTGCTGATGAAACACTTCCAGACCCCATAGAGCATCTGCATGGAACATATATTGATATACAGCTCCCAGCTTCTACTAGGCACAATAACTTTAGACCTAGAGATCTTGAAAACAAAGAGTTCTAGTCTTCCTGCAAATTTTGTTTTCTGCGACAGTGCCAAACACACATGCTTTAAAAATTTGTCTCCATTGTCCATGGGACTCCCCCTTTTTTGCTGCATGTCCTGCAGCTATAAAATTCTGATGCTGCACCCTGATCCAGTCCATGGCTTGTACAGCTGTATTCCCCAGGCAGGGTCTGTGGTGCTTACTATCCTTCACTACAAAATTTCAGTTGGTACCATCTGTCACTTTTTGGGTTAGTTACTATGAAGTCACATTTTTGTACAGGCCTTGTTATGCTCTCACTGTACATTATCCGAGTGCACCTGCTTTTTATAATGGGTTCAAGTCCACCTGAATCACACTGCAGGAGGCCCTGCTACACAGCTGAAATTGCACATGACATTTCTCTGTTAATGTTAATCCATCTCCCTCTTGTACAAGTGTGATTGAATCTTTTTGGGACCTTCCCCTGCGCGCGCGCTCTCTCTCTCACTCTTTCCCCCCCCCCCAAAATGGTTCAACTTGCCACATTTCTGGCAGTGCTGTTCTGGTGCAGGGCACTTCTTCTTTACCCGCTCATGCTGACTCTCACAGTAAATGCATCTCACTGTGGATATGGAACCATGGTCACCTACTCTCTCTGCGATTTTCACCACACCACTTCTGGAGGTGTTGTGCTGCCTTGGGCTTTCATCTTTTCTGTTGAGGCTTCTGCTGCAAGCCCCATGTCTAAGCATCTGCAGTATTTTTTACCAGGAATTGAAATTAGGGGCAGTGTTCACATTTACAGGAGGGTGAGGGCGAAGGTGGGCAGTATGGCACCACAGTAAAAACTGAAAAATGTTTCACGACCATTTTATTAGATTTAACTTCATGTTTTAAAATAGTCACACAAATTAAAGTTGGCTATTCAGACCTTGCATGAGGTACTACATCTTTCAATGAACTTCTTGAATGCAGTGCGTTCATCTTTGGTGGCTTCTGGTGTGTCCGGTACGTCCAGTCGTTCAATTGATATGCTCTTTAGTTCATTCACATGATCAGGCAGAAGTCAACTTCTTTCAGAACACACAATTCTACAAAAAAAAAAAAAACCCTGCTCAATTGTAGCTGTTGTAAGTGGGAGTAGTAAGAGATGAGTTCCTATTTCTTTCATCCCAGGAGACATAGCACAAAGATTGGGTTGAGCCACTAGTGCTGATTTAAAAAAAAAGAAGTTGAAGTGGAATTTTCATTCATTGTATGACATTCCACTCTGTTCAAATTCTCTGTTTTGTCCTGATCACATGGCAGCCCCATTTCTAGTAGTGCCTCACTCCTCTCAAGTATCAGTGTTTTATAAGACAGGCATCTGTAAAAGCTACATAGAGATTGAGTAGAATCCAGAAGTCGCTGTTGTAGATTTGTTAGACTCCAATCTGTGTCCTTTTTCAGCTATCTTAACAAACACTTCTTTTCCTCTTTACTTAAAGATTCAATATAACTTTTGGACTGAAGTCTTTGCTTCTTCCAGTATATTTTCAAAGGATTTTCTGTGACTGATCCAAGTGTAGCTTCTATTGCTAGACAAAGATATACTACTGTTTTAGCAGATGCCTGGATGGCATTGTTTAATGACCCGAGTGGTTTCAAAAGTAGACTTACAAGAGAGAGAGTTGTGATTGTCTTTTCTGAATGTAGTAGCAAGAGTAATCCACCAGCCTCACTACTTAGATCCATCCCATCTTGGTAGATCAAAGCCAGTAATAACCATTGCAGTAATTTTAAGACAACGGTCAGCCATTGCTCATGAGAAAGCCAGTGAGTTTTCCCAGGTTAGACTAATTTCATCTTTAATCCCAGAGTGTCTTCTAGTTTTTCCCAAGATGTTCAGTCTTTCTGAGAGTATATTGAAAATATTAAATTTATGGTTTTTTTAAATGTCTTTTGACGATTCTGTAGCTTGTACTAGTGTAGCTGATTAGATCATAGAATCGTAGGGCTGGAAGGGACCTTGAAAGGGTGTCTAGTCCAGTCCCCTGCACTCAAGGCAGGACTAAGTATTAGCTGGACCATCCCTGACAGGTGTTGTCTAATTTGCTCTTAAACTCCAATGATGATGATTCCATAACTTCCCTGGGCAATTTATTCCAATGGTACCATGATCCCCAGATCTTTCTGCAGTCATTTCCCATTTTGTATGTGTGCAATTGATTGATCGTTCCTTCCTAAAAAGAGTACTTTTTGCATTTGTCCTTATGGAATTTCATCTATTTACTTCAGACCATTTCTCCAGTTTGTCCAGGTCATTTTGAATTTTAATCCTATCCTCCAAAGCACCTGCAACCCCTCCCAGCTTGGTATCATCCACAAACTTGATAATGGCATGGAGTTTATTTATAAACTTATCTAAATCATTGATGAAGATATTGAACAGAATTAGACCCAGAATTGATCCCGGCGGAACCCCATTCAATATGGCCTTCCGGCTTGACTGTGAACCACTGTTAATTACTCTCTGGGAATGGTTTTCCAATCAGTTATGCACCCACCTTATAAGAGCTCTAATTTGTTTGTTTGAGTAGGTCATGCAAGACCGTATCAAAAGCCTTACTAAAATCAAGAGATACCACATACACTGCTTCCCCACAAGGCTTGTTCATAGACTTTAAGGTCAGAAGGGACCATTATGATCTTCTAGTCTGACCTCCTGCACAACGCAGGCCACAGAATCTCACCCACCCACTCCTATAACAAACCCCTGACCTATGTCTGAGCTATTGAAGTCCTCAACTTGTGGTTTAAAGACTTCAGGGTGCAGGGAATCCTCCAGCAAGTGACCTGTGCCCCATGCTGCAGAGGAAGGTGAAAAACACCCAGGGCTTGCGCCAATCTGCTCTGGAGGAAAATTCCTTCCCTACCCCAAATATGGCGATCAGCTAAACCCTGAGCATGTGGGCACGACTCACCAGCCAGACACCCAGGAAAGACTTCTCTGTAGTAACTCAGATCCCACCCCATCTAACATCCCATCACAAGCCATTGGGCATATTTACCACTAATAGTCAAAGATCAATTAATTGCCAAAATTAAGCTATCCCATCAGACCATCCCTTCCATAAACTTATCAAGCTTAGTCTTGAAGACAGATATGTCTTTTGCCTCCACTGCTCCCCTTGGAAGGCTAGTCCAGAACTTCACTCCTCTGATGGTTAGAGACCTTCATCTAATTTCAAGTCTAAACTTCCTGATGGCCAGTTTATATCCATTTGTTGTTGTGTCCACATTGGTACTGAGCTTAAATAATTCCTCTCCCTCCCTGGTATTTATCTCTCTGATATGTTTATAGAAAGTAATCATATCTCCCCTCAGCCTTCTTTTGGTAGGCTAAAAAAGCCAAGCTCTTTGAGTCTCCTTTCATAAGACAGGTTTTCCTTTCCTCGGATCATCCTAGCAGCCCTTCTCTGTACCTGTTCCAGTTTGAATTCATTCTTCTTAAACATGGGAGACCAGAACTGCACACAATATTCCAGATGAGATCTCACCCGTGCCTTGTATAACGGTACTAACACCTCCTTATCTCTACTGGAAATACCTCGCCTGATGCATCACAAGACCGCATTAGCTTTTTTCACAGCCATATCACATTGGCGGCTCATAATCATCCTGTGATCAACCAATACTCCGAGGTCCTTCTCCTCCTCTGTTACTTCCAAGTGATGTGTCTCCAGTTTATAACAAAAATTCTTGTTGTTAATCCCTAAATGCACGACCTTGCACTTTTCACTATTAAATTTCATCCTATTACTATTACTCCAGTTTACAAGGTCATCCTAATCTTTCTATAGGATATCCCGGTCCCTCTCTATATTGGCAATACCTCCCAGCTTCATGTCATCCTCAAACTTTATTAGCACATTCACACTTTTTGTGCCAAGGACAGTAATAAAAAGATTAAATAAGATTGGTCCCAAAACCGATCCCTGAGGAACTCCACTAGTAACCTCCTTCCAGCCTGACAGTTCACCTTTCAATATGACCCATTGTAGTCTCCTCTTTAACCAGTTCCTTATCCACCTTTAAATTTTCATATTGATCCCCATCTTTTCCAATTTAGCTAATAATTCCCCGTGTGGAACCGTATAAAATGCCTTACTGAAATCGAGGTAGATTAGATCCACTGCATTTCCGTTGTCTAAAAAATCTGTTACCTTCTCAAAGAAGGAGATCAGGTTGGTTTGGCACGATTTACCTTTTGTAAAACCATGTTGTATTTTGTCCCAGTTACCGTTGACCTCAATGTCCTTAACTACTTTCTCCTTCAAAATTTTTTCCAAGACCTTGCATACTACAGATGTCAAACTAACAGGCTTGTAATTACCCAGATCACTTTTTTTTCCTTTCTTAAAAATAGGAACTATGTTAGCAATTCTCCAGTTATACGGTACAACCCCTGAGTTTACAGATTCATTAAAAATTCTTGCTAATGGGCTTGCAATTTCATGTACCAGTTCCGTTAATATTCTTGGATGAAGATTATCTGGGCCCCCTGATTTAGTTCCATTAAGCTGTTCGAGTTTGGCTTCTACCTCGGATGTGGTAATATCTACCTCCATATCCTCATTCCCATTTGTCATCCTACCATTATCCCTAAGCTCATCATTATTCTCATTAAAGACTGAGGCAAAGTATTTATTTGTTTAGATATTGAGCCATGCCTAAATTATCCTTAACCTCCACTCCATCCTCAGTGTTTAGCGGTCCCACTTCTTCTGTCTTTGTTTTCTTCTTATTTATATGGCTATAGAACCTTTTACTATTGGTTGTCAAGTATCAGAGGGGTAGCCGTGTTAGTCTGGTTCTGTAGAAGCAGCAAAGAATCCTGTGGCACCTTATAGACTAAGTTAGTCTATAAGGTGCCACAGGATTCTTTGCTGTTACTATTGGTTTTAATTCCCTTTGCAAGGTCCAACTCTACATGGCTCTTGGACTTTCTCACTTTATCTCTACATGTTCTGACCTCAATAAGGTAGCTTTCCTTGCTGATCCCTCCCATCTTCCACTCCTTGTAGGCTTTCTGGTTTTTCTTAATCACCTCTCTGAGATGCTTGCTCATCCAGCTTGGTCTATAACTCCTGCCTATGAGTCCTCCGCCCCCCCCCCAGTTTTCTTGGGATGCAAGCTTCTGATAAAAGAACAGGAGTACGTGTGGCACCTTAGAGACTAACACATTTATTTGAGCATAAGCTTTCGTGGGTTACAGCCCACTTTATCGGATGCATGTGGTGGAAAATACAGTAGACACACACACACACACACTCTCTCTCTCTCTCTCTCTCTCTCTCTCTCTCTCTCTCTCTCTAATGGGTGTTACCATACACACTCTAAGGAGAGTGATCAGTTAAGGTGAGCTATTATCAGCAGGAGAGAAGAAAACTTTTTGTAGTGGTAATCAAAACGGTCCATTTGCAGCAGTTGACAAGAAGGTGTGAGGAACAGTGTGTGAGGGACACACTGTTCCTCACACCTTCTTGTCAACTGCTGCAAATGGACCGTTTTGATTACCACTACAAAAAGTTTTCTTCTCTCCTGCTGATAATAGCTCACCTTAACTGATCACTCTCCTTAGAGTGTGTATGGTAACACCCATTATTTCATGTTCTGTGTGTGTGTGTGTGTGTGTGTGTATCTATATATCTTCCTACTGTATTTTCCACCACATGCATCCGATGAAGTGGGCTGTAGCCCACAAAAGCTTATGCTCAAATAAATGTTAGTCTCTAAGGTGCCACAAGTTCTCCTGTTCTTTTTGCAGATACAGACTAACACGGTTGCTACTCTGAAGCTTCTGATACTTTCTGCAACCTTGACTTGAAAAAAATCCAGGCCTCCTCCGCCTGTTACCCTGTCAAAGAAGGCTATTAGGTTGGTTTGACATGATTTGTTCTCGCTAAAAACATGCAGACTGTTACTTATCACCTTAATATCTTCTAGGTGTTTGCAAATTGATTGCTTAATTATTTGCTCCATTATCTTTCTGGGTACTGAAGTTAAGATGGTCTCTGCAGTGTGTATAGGAGAGATTAGTGTTACACTTTTCTCTGAGCAAAGCTTGTACTACTGTTTTCTAGAGAATTTTGCAGCTCCATCAAATGCACAAGCAGCCATCTGTTTGGAGTCAATTTACAAGCATTTAACTCTTCTAAGTTGTGGGTTGTCACAGATGCAGCCAATGTGTCTTCTATAAGCAGATCATACAGAAGTGCATCTACAGGCCTACCACTGACATGAAGATAATGCACACAGTGACTTAATACTTGACACCTATTTGCATTGGTGCTTTCATCAGCCATGTATGCACATCTTTTGAGTACGGTGAGAGAGTTCTTCACTTTTTCAACTGCTGAATCTTTCAGTGTTGCACCATATGCTTTTAACCAGTCGAGTTTCTTGCAGAAAGTTAGTGAGCATTTCCTGGTCTTGTTAACCTTGAAGTTGGATGCTGGTTCCAAATAAGTAACAATGCATTTAACATTGGCCTCCAGTCTGTAGGTATCTCTTGCTTAAATAGAAAGTATTATGTGGCAGCCAAGTTTGTTCGCATAAACTGTGGTGTGTCTCCAGCATTCTTGACAGCCTCATTAAATACTTCTAAAATTGGCTTTGACAGTGACTGACTTGTAAGGCTTTCTACCTGTCAATGCAGTCCAGAGGCTTGGTGTTTTCCTAGCTGCTGATCAGTCTGGCAAACAAAGCTCCTGCAGTTTTACCAGTGTAACCTTTCCTTCTTCATAAGCTTTTTTGCAAGAGGTGCACCAGTAGCTGCTTTTGTAACTTCAGTAAATGGGAAAAGTTTGACCGATAAACATTGGGAACTGCCTTTAGGTTGTGGAGACACTGTTTCTTCAGTAGGTAGCTTTATTTGTGCTTCAAGCTGTTTGGATGTAGATATACCACTTGAACCTTCAAATGATATGTTGGTATATTCTTGGTTCTTGGTATGTTCTTCATCTTGGTTGGTTTGACTACTTGGGCGGTAGTGGGGGAATTTTGGGGGAGGGAAATCGGAGCATCTCTCTAATATGAGCTCACTTTCCCGGAGCAGCTGTTCCCACAGGTATTGATCCCAAGGACCACAGACTATCCTATCCTGAAACAGGGAGTTTGAGACATCCTCAAAATTGCATGTAGCAGCCAGACTGTGTAAGGCAGTAACATAGGGGTCTATCTCCTCCCCTTTGGATTGGTCTCTAGTGGAAAACCTGTGTCACTCTACAGTTTGGTTCTGCTTTGGGGAGCAGTAGTTTCCTAGGACTCCTAGGTTGCTGTGAGGCTTGAGGCAGTGGTGCGCTTGAGAGTGCTGCAGATATCTCTGCCTTGTTTCCCAGTGTCGGGTCCATGGGTCTCAAACCCCATGTTCATAGGGCTCTTAAGAGCCAGTAAATTCTGACCTGCCACCCAGTGACCAGAACTAAAAGCTGAACTCTGACAGAGGACTCCAGGGCCGGGATCAGATTGGTGGAACTCTGGGCATCCTGACTAGTTCCCTTCTTGTATTTAAAGTGAGCATAGGAAAAAGGAAGTTGCCCGTGTAACTGGGTTTCCCTTGCTTAGAACTGCTTCCCTGCAATATCTACTCCTACTGCCTGACTGTGATGATATCCTGCTTCCTGACTCCTGCTTTGCCTTCTGGCCTGTCTCAAACTCTGATCTCGTGGTATCTAACCTGGCCTGATTCCCAATGCCCAGTCTGACCACTATGTCAGTTCACCTATGTCCTGGTCGTGACACCGAGTAAAGTAAAATAATAGTTTGATTTTCCTGCTGTTGTCATCCTCCTGCATGGCCAGGTCTGTGTACTGCTTGAATTCCTCTGTCCATTGTGTCCATCGTTGGGCTACATTTGTGCCTGCAAAATCCAAGGGTCCAGGAGGCTTCGAACCAAATTCCTTTGCTCATGTTGCCAGCTGCTGCACTGCAGAAGACTCACAGCTCTGATGCTGCCACTGTGTTTCATTAGCAAAGAGTGGAACTGAATGCAGGTTAAGTTGAACAAGTGTAACTTTATTAAACCCTGTGGACTGCTCCCTCCATGTGGCAGAGTAGCTTCCAGCTTAACTATACCCATTCTCTTTTTCCCCTGGTGTCTTGTCCATGAAAGCCCCTCTAGGGAAAATGGGTCCTCTGACTCTGTCCCTGATACAGGGACCCTGCATAGTGCAATTAAAACATTAAGAATCCTGAGGAGGAAATAACTTCAGTATCTTAAGAAGGCTTTTCCTATCATGTATTAATTCATCACCAATTTATCCGTTTTAGTACGGATTTAGTAATAACTGCATTTATTTTTATTAGTTTTCAAAGAGAAAACACTTGGTATTATGGGAACTTTTCCAGAAGGAAAATGAATTGCCTTCCCAGCCATTCAGTGATTATCTGGTGCTGTGAGAGTAACCAGGAGTTAATCTTAACAAAATAAGTGTGTTTGAGAAGACTGGGTAATCCTAGGTGCTGACTGGTGTTATTTATTTAGAAACACTTCTGTAGTGTTTATCAGTTTAATATGACAGTGGGTTCTGATAAATGTATTATTGTGTGTATGGAAGGCAGGATGGAGTAGAAAAAGTATATGACCGGGGAAGAGAGGCTTATAACAATGGGTAATAAAAAGATTATACTTTTAGCATTAATAGTGGGGTAGTTGGAAAACTTGTACTGTAGTTTACTAAATGGCATATCATGTTCCATAACTCATCTGTCAAAATATAAAAGTTAATTGACATTTTGCCTTTCATTGATAACTGATACTTCTGTAGTTTCCAGGTCTTCATAATTTCCTGGCCATTTTTTCCTTTTGAAAGGACAGAATTCTTGCAATGCTCTATCTGTGGGTATAATTTTGGATCATTATCTGAGGATTCTGTTTGCAGTCCTGGACTACCACTAATTTCAGTCCTTGTTGAGATCTTTGACATTGTGAATTTGTTCAACTATTTCAATACTCCTCCTCTCTTAAACTTGCATAGCAAGACAATAAACATGTTATATCATTTCAGATTTTCCACCAAGTTACTAAGAAACCCTACAGGAGAATTGCCAGACTTAAATAAAAATAGTGTTCAATTTCAGGGGGAAAAAAAAAGAATTTTACAATTGCTTATTTAAAAAAATGTATCGTTGTATTGTGGTTTCTATGCCACAGCCTAAGGGGGAAAGACTGTAGCAGAGCTGTGAAGCAGCAGAGGCATCCTTCTTAATTCTTTCCAAGAGGCATCCTTCTTAATTCAACACAAATTCTTTTTGAGGCCTGCATGCTGGAGTGAGAGCAAACTTTTACAGGCTTCAGCTTGTGCTTTCCCTTGCCAATGAATTCTCTGTGGTAGAGGAGGAGTGGGGTCTATGATTTGGCCTCTTACTACCGCCAGTGGGAAGCCTAGTGCCATGGCTGGGGATAGTTTAACACAGCTCCTGTGTTCCTTTACTAGGCTTACAATATTGTCAACCCAAAGGGTTAAAAAAATCAATAAAAACAATTTTTGGCTGTCTTTTTTATTTTTTTTCTTTGCCCTCTCATTTAGGGAGTTTTTTTGTGGGGTTCTCTGGTTCAGAACTGAGCCTTTTAAATACATACACAAATGCAAGCCTCCCTGTTCTTTCCTTTACTTACCCTCTTCTATCCTCTAGGGCAGTGGTGGGCAACCTGCAGTCTGTGGGCTGCACGTGGTCTGTCAGGGTAATCCGCAGGCGGCCCCGAGACAGTGTTTACCTTGACCATCCACAGGCATGACTGCCCACAGCTCCCATTGGCCGCAGTTCGCTGTTCCTGGCCAATGGGAGCTGTGGGAAGCTGTGGCCAGCGTGCCCCTGCCAGCGCTGCTTCCCGCAGCTCCCAGTGGCCGGGGACGGCAAACTGCGGCCACTGGGAGCTGCGGGCAGTTGTGCCTGCAGACGGTCAATGTAAACACTGTCTTGGGGCCCGCCAGTGGATTACCCTGATGAGCCACAGGTTGTTCACCACTGCTCTAGGGTATGGGAGTTGCCATTCTATCCTTTTCTTTAACTAGACAGGAAAGGCAGCTGCTCCACTCGCATGTTCTCTCTCAGCTTCAAAGGAAAGATTGCAATCAAATAATAAATTTGATGCAATAAACCAGACAGTGGTTTAAAAGTTTTATTTGCTTTCTAAACAAATTTATAAAGAAAAATGCCTTCTGAAAAGAGGTGAACAAGATCCCAGACTTGTTAGTCATTGTTACGGTAATAGATTGATGGTTTTTCTTTTTCACCCCTCATTTTGAAGACAAGGATTGTAAAGAAAGCATCCGTTTCAGTTGCTGCAACATTTTAACTGTTCCCTAATTTGATTATCTGGCTCTTCCTTTTCTCCCTAGTTACACAGTTGGCAATGTCTATGATGGAGGTGCTCTGGCTCCCAGCCAAAGGGATTAATATTGCTTTCCCCAGACTATATTCATGTGCCTTTTTCTCAAGGCAAAGATAGTCACAGGACCAGAAGATGGCATGACATTAATCAATTTCTAGGATACTGACTAACAAGATTGAGAAATGTACAAACATTACCTGTTCTTGTAACCATCTTAATAGTGCAGTCTTGCATGACAAGATCAGAGATGGAGAATTCATTTGTGCTCACAAGCATGAACAGCGCCACACTATTCTCGCATGACAAAGTATTTGCACTCTTGGGAAGGTTGGTGCAGTTTAGAAAAACGACATATTTTCTATGAAGGGTTTAAAATGCACTAAAAGTAAGTGGAACCAGATTTTGTAATGTAATCTCTTTAGTTTTTCTGCATGGAGCTTTATGGAAAATATTAGATATTTCAAAGGTAAAAACACTTGCTGGCTGCCAGTAAAGTAAATTGGAATTGTAGGGCAACACTTTTTTCTCTTTAGAATGGACTCTGTCCTTCCTAACCAGTATTCTTTAGCTATCCTCCCTACATAAAATGTTTGGTTAAATGATCAGCCTACAATGGCAAAATTGGGAATAAAAATATATTTTTTAAATTGGACAGACATTAGAAAAATGTACAATATTGTCACACAATAACAATCTGTGTTCTTCAACTTTAATTGTATATGTTTTTCCTTTTTTAGCGTATTTTTGAAGAGACACGTACTTGTATTTCACAGAAATTGCCTTGAAGAGCCCCTGGCCCCCTTCCATACCCCTATGTCCTCAAGAAAAAACTGCACTTTGGCTTTGTCTATTGATGAGTCTGCATTATGTAAGTGTATGTGTGTTCAACAGTGTACTTTTTGACTTGGTATACTGTTTATACTAGTTTATATAAAATAAATAAAAATCAAAATACACCAAAGACCATCATGAAATAGATTTTCCTTTTTTTCCAATATTCCTTTTTTAAAACTGGGTATCATCTTGGAGGTCTCGGAGTTATTTTCAATTAGAGAATGAGTCTCTTAATAATAAAATGCACCTAAATGGATAACACGTCTCGCAAGAGACGGGCAGACTTTCAAAAGTAAAAAATGGTTGCTAGGCATCTTTCTGCCATGTGTGCCTTTGAAAATCTCCTCCTGAACCTCTGAAAATATTTGACCCTTTTTATCTTGAATGTATGTTGCCTATAGGATTTAGTAGTTTATTTACAAGTTGTACTGTCTCAGGGAATATATTTGCATTCTTGGGTAGGTCAGGGCAGTTTAGAAAAATAGCCTATCTTCTACCAAGTACATGGTAATATATCTGCCTTCTACAGAAGGTGTCCTACGAACTGTATCACTGACTATACAACTCTACCTGATTCATTCCCTAAATCCTGTGCATGGAATGAGGCTGTGGTCCTGTAGGGAAAAGTCTTGAATTATATGATCATATGTTATACCATAATGCATATGCACAAGGGGGATAAATTAAAGTGCACTGGAAATATTTATTTCCAAACATTTGATTACTTGACTTTGCAACATAAATAAAATAAAAAGTTCTGGAATAAAACCATTTTTTTCTCAAAAAATTAATTTAGTTTTATTGTATGTAGGCACCTTTTTTGAAAGGTAAAAACAAATTCCATTATCTGGAACTGCACCCTCCCCACCCCTATCATGCATCATTGGTAGAATGTGAACTCTGAACCTCTAGCACTGCTTGAGCTGCAGGATTAACTACATTAGCTGGCAGCAGGAGAAAGCTGCTATTGGGTTTGGGAATGGATTGCTGAGACTGAGTGCTTGGTCTGCAGTGGGAGTAGTTGTGGGTGATCCCAGTCCAGATCTCTCTCTCTCTCTCTCTCCCCCCCCCTTCCCTGTTATCTTCCTGTGTTCCCAGTGCAGTTTGTGCTACACTTCAGTGATAACATTGGCCTGACTTTAGACTATAAGGTTCATGTTCAGTTGGTTGTTTTGCCATGCTACCAAAATTTTGCTGCCACCTCAAGTGACAGAAAGGAAAAAGTGACTTTTCAAAAGTTTTGATCTCTGCCAACCTTAAACAGAATTCAGGGCAAAGAAAAGGCACTTCACTGGCCCCAACACTTTCTCCTTTCTGAATTTCAAGGGCCTGCTGCAAACCAGAGGAAGTGGTAGAACTTTAAAAAAAAAAATATCTTACAGGAATTTTTTTATATAGAAAGTATTAAGTAATCTAAATACAGGGGTTGCTACCAGCTCCCCCAGTAATAGTGTTTGATGCAGAATGTAAAATGTGCACTTTTTAACAGATTTCTATGCCTAGTACTTTTGCTGAACTATTTGTGACTCACTTCTACTATTCTGCAATGCTAAATGTGACTTGATTTTCAGTCATGCTATGTCAGAGTTAACACTACCAGATGTGTCCATCTTCTGTAGTGTATTATTCTGAACATAACTGAAAGAAATAAGCTTTTTCTAGTTGAGAATTCAAGGCAGAGACCATTCATTAAATTCATGTCCTTTCATATCCTTTAGGATATGAAATATAATAATCTTGAATTGTTGGATAAATATGTTGGGATGCTTACAGAAGTTTCTGTTACCAGATTTACCTTTTACTTTGGGGTATGCTCATTTATTAGGGTTACTCTTGGGGGGGGAGGCGTGTTCTGTAATTCTATCAATGTACTGCTTGTCTCACTTGTGTTTTCATATGGAGCTCTACTTCTCCCTTCTTGTGCCCTCCGAATGGAGTGATCCTGTAGGACCTAGGTTCCCCAAGGCTGGGTTCTTCCAGCCCCAGAACAATATACTCACCCACACCTACACCCACCCCTGAGTGGACCAGGTCAATCAGCACTTTCAAGCTGACCCTTATATGCCCCTGGACTCAGTGGTCTGAGCCAAGCAGCACTTTCAAGCTGCCACCTTTATATGCTACAGGTTCAATGCGTCCCTATCCCCACTTTTGTGTCACAATTGTACTGGTAGTAACGCACTTGATGTGCAAACCCCACAGTATTTTTGGGCGCTACAGGGATCTTTAGCTTAGGTAAGAGAAGCGATGCAGAGTAAATGGGGAAGCTAAAAACACAAAAGAGTAAAGTTCAGAGAGAGAGAGAGAGAGAGAAAGAGAAGCAACCAGCATAAAAGTTATTTATTGAATAATAGTGATAACTACACAAGGAGAGCCTAAACCACCCTAACAGTTACATTATTAAAGATTACAAAAATCATATATAGAAAACTATACCTGATCAAACAAGTCAGGGTTAGAAAGTTATACCTGAGGTAGAAAAGAAAACGGAGAGAGAGAGCTGGCATCTCACCCATTCTCTGAAGCTTGAAGTAGTCGGGGTTCCCAGGTGGTGATGGTAGCTCAGGGTCCTGAGTGCTGGAGACAGGCAGAGCCCCCAGCATGATCAGGCAAGAGAAGATGAAATTCCAGTGGAACTGATGCAGAGTTTGGATCCATGCATCAGAACACTTACTTGAACATAGGTAGGGGTTTTTGTAGAGAAACAACAGTGGTTCAAGGGTGAACACTACATTTGTTTATGGGTAAACTGATGACTCAAGGGTTTTCTTTAGACTAGACAATAGGAGCTGATCACTCTTGGCTATGGGTGGTGTTCCTTCCAGGGAGCTCACAATTAGGCTGCCTTAGTATTCTGGATATCAATCAAGGATTTATTACTAGAATTGGTTGGATAACTGCTGAGCTGGGTGTGTGCAGGTGTAGGTTCATTTAACATCTGGAGCAGAGATCCCCATGATGTACTGCTTCCCTGCTTTTCTGGTCCCAGAGTTCAGTGCGGTTCTCTGTTCTCCATTCTGTATGCTAATGCCTCCCTGTCCCATCTTTGATGCAGATGAGGTTAGGGGAGTTGCCTTTGTTCTTGTCACCCTCGTCAGGAGGAGTCTAGGTGTGTCTCCCACCGCCCTTCACTTTTCTCTGATTGGTTTTGGTTTCAGCAGAGGCTCGAGCGGGGATGTCCTTTCATGAGTCAGCCAGGCTGTATACTGTGCCCTGGTTCCCCAAGAACACAGAGCTGACTGGTGGTATATCTGCCTAAAAGAAATAACCTTCAGTAGCTGCAGGATGAAAAGAGGTAAATGATAGTAGATTTTCACATTGATTTAAACCATCTAGTCAATAACTATAATCCATTTGCTGTAAATATAATATTGGCAAATGTGCAGGGATTTTCTTAGCTAAGCTATAATTATTTTAAAGAAAAACACCCTATACATTTTCTATAAAGTATGTAACATATTGCTAAAGCACAATGGTTAAATTCCTTTTTTGTAGAAACTTGGTAAGCCAAATGAGATGCTGAGGGGAAAAATAAATTTGCTTTTCTAAATTTATATCAAATTTAGGATAGTCATAAAAGAAGCTTTGCTTGATATGATGCTCATTATAGCAATTGGGCTTGAGAGGTCAGCTTTTATTATTTTTAATTTTAAGCTTGTTTGGAGATTTTGCTCTTACAACATATTTAGTCCTTTTCTGAGGCCAGGTCTACAAGACAGACCTATATCAGTAGAGACCTGCACGGAAACAAATTTATATCCATGAATAGAAATCTGTCTCCATGGAACTGCAGGGGCGAAAGGAGCAGAACATGGGGCCGCCGCTCCCAGCAGCCAGTGCCCCACGCCAGCAGCTCCTCCGGTGCAGCTGTACCACCCCCAGCCCCGCCCACTGGGACGGACACCAGGCTCACCGGCAGCTGTCCCTGGTTGTGCTCTTGTTTTCAAGCAACGCGCATGCCCCCGGACAGGAGACTCAGACAGCTGCATGGAAGGGACGGGGGCAGAGCTGCAGGTGGTAAAGCAGCTCCGGAGGAGCAGTGGCCCCACGTTCTGCTCCTTTCGCCCCTGCGGTTCTGCGGATACCAATTTATATCCACAGATATCCACATCTGTGGATATAAATTTGTATCTGTGCAGAGCCCTATATATCAGTATAACTACGACACTCATGGGTATCCACACCTATACTGACCTAACCTCAGGTGTAGACAGGAGACCTTCTCCCATCGACATAGCTACTGCCTCTCTCCCAGTGGCATAGTAGCTGTAGCACTGTACATGAAGACATTTTGTAGAAGGCAGTTAAAATAGTATCAGAGGGGTAGCCGTGTTCGTCTGGAGCTGTAAAAAGCAACAAAGAGTCCTGTGGCACCTTACAGACTAACAGATGTATTGGAGCATAAGCTCCAATACCCACTTCGTCAGGCGCATGTAATGGAAATTTCCAGAGGCAGGTATAAATATGCAGGCAAGAATCAGTCTGGAGATAATGAGGTTAGTTCAATCAGGCAGGGTGAGGTCCTCTTCTAGCAGTTGAGGTGTGAACACCAAGGGAGGAGAAACAACTTTTGTAGTTGGCCAACCATTCACAGTCTTTGTTTAATTCTGATCTGGTGGTGTCAAATTTGCAAATGAACTGAAGCTCAGCAGTTTCTCTTTGAAGTCTGGTCTGGTCTTTGAAGTCTGGTCTTTTTTGCTGTAGGATGGCTACCTTTAAATCTGCTATTGTGTGTCCAGGAAGGTTGAAGTGTTCTCCTACAGGTTTTTGTATATTGCCATTCCTAATATCTGACTTGTGTCCATTTATCCTTTTACGTAGGGACTGTCCAGTTTGGCCGATGTACATAGCAGAGGGGCATTGCTGGCACATGATGGCGTATATAACATTGGTGGACGTGCAGGTGAATGAACCAGTGATGTTGTAGCTGATCTGGTTAGGTCCTGTGATGGTGTCGCTGGTGTAGATATGTGGGCAGAGTTGTCATCGAGGTTTGTTGCATGGATTGGTTCCTGAATTAGGGTTGTTATGGTGCGGTGTGTGGTTGCTGGTGAGAATATGCTTAAGGTTGGCAGGTTGTTTGTGGGCAAGGACTGGCCTGCCTCCCGAGGTCTGTGAAAGCGAGGGATCATTGTCCAGGATGGGTTGTAGATCACTGATTCGTTGGAGAGGTTTAAGCTGAAGACTGTAGGTGATGGCCAGTGGAGTCCTGTTGGTAAAATAGTTGGTAAAAAGTTAAAATAGTAGGTAACTTGAACTTGATCAATCTTTTTAATATAAGGGCGGCAGCTCTTTTCCACTGCCTCACGCTCATTTTAGTATTGAGAATAGGGCTGGGTGGGTGTATATGTGTGTGAGTCAGTGGGGATCATATCTAAGAGGTAAAGTTCTGCTGCAGGTATAGGTGTGAGAGCAGGCATTGTGTTTTTAATACAGCAGCTGGAGTACAAGGGTCATTTTTCAAATGTGGCATATAACTTCAATGCGTTATTCAGAGGCATAGGGTTAAGTACATGCATAACTAGTTGCAAGATCGGGACCCAAATGTGCACATTGGAAACATAATAAGATCCCCAATACATTTTTATGGCAGTCTACAGAGATTTTTGCACAGTCAGTCTTAATCCACAACAAAAGTACACTGAAAAATTATCAATCAGCTCAAGTGATTTTTATTATTGGTATGGATGCAAGTATATTGAATAACTGCTTAATTTTGTTTCCATTAATGTCCATAGACAGTAGAGCCTAGAAACTGTTACTCAATGCATCTTTCTGTTGTCCTGAAGAGTTTGTAAATGCACCAAGCATAGGAGCTTCCACTGCTTCCCATGGGAGATTATTCCATAGGTTCATATATTTCCATGTCAGGAAGTTTTTCCTACTATACAACCTAAATATTCCTGTTAATTTCATCACATGACTTCTGGTTATATATCCCCTCTTACTATTCTAAATAACTTCAGTGGAGTTTTCCTCTTCAGTCCCGTGACTTAAATGGATTGTGCCTGCTGACATGACTGGAATTCTGCGCCAAGTGTGTAGGACTTAGCATCTCATACCAGTGTCAGAATTATTGTAAAAAGTAACATCAATTTTCTAAGGTAGTGGTCCTCAACCTGTTTATCATTCAGCCCACAATGTGTTACATGGGCCGCAGGCTGAGAACCACAGCGCCCCCACAATCCCATATGCCTAGCGCCCCTGCCCAGAGCAGGGCCAGAAGCTGAGCACTGGGCCGGGCACCTCGGACCCAGACCCCTGCATGGGACCTGGCAGCTAAACTCTGGACCTCGCTGAGTGGGTCCAGGCAGCCGGAGCCTGGGATGCTGTTGCGTGGGGCTGGGTGGCAGCCGGAGACCAACCTCGAGACCCCTCCGCCTGGGGCCAAACAGCCAGACCCCAGGACCCAGCAACCGGACCCAATCACAGGAGCAGAGCCCCACATTAAATCTGGGGGTGCTGCAACACCCCAGAAAAACTCTAGATCCCAGAGTGCCCCCCCCCCAAACCTACCCACAGACCCACTGTCCTGCCCCATGCCCCCCTGTGGCACTCACCAGCCCCCTGCTGGCAGTAGCGCTCATGGAGGCTGCAAGATACCATCTCCCTCTCAGCCACCCCATCCCCTGCCAGACCAGCATGGCAAATTTTGAATTTTTTTTAGCACACAGCTGTGCCGCTGCTCTAATGGTTTAAGTGGATCATTTTGATGTCTTTCTCTTATACCACCAGAACCCAGTATGTTGAGCAGTTTCTGTTTAATGTCTGGTGACTTTTCTTTCTTCCCCGCTCCCCCCCCCTTTTTTTTTTGAATGAGCGTGTTCTGTTTTTTTTTTTCCTTTATACTATATTAATACCTAGATTCTTTTCTTTGTAAGGAATCACAAGGTAGCTTGTCATGCAGTTACTTGTTTTATCCCCCTAGGGGTTGCTCTTTCTCTATAATATCTCAGTATCTTCAGTATGATATTTTAATCTGACGTGTGTTTGCATGTAATGAATGTTTTGCTGATACAACTCAACAGAAGAAAGTTCTCTTCTCTTTTGTCTCAAACTTATTAATGTTGTTCATCTTGCTGACTGTGTTCTTGTCAGAACATTCTATAGTGATTTGGGACTGAATCCGCAGAGTTATGGCCTTGTAACGGAATAAAAGGAAATCAGACCTAGCTAGATTATTTTATTAAGCTTATAGTTCAGACTGAATTTTTATAAAGTAACTTTAAAAAAAATCCTACCCCCCTTCCTGGTGTAGTTTAAAGGTTTAACATTTCTATTCTTGTTGTACTTATTGTCAGCTTTTCACAGAAAGGAAACCTAAATTATGTTCTGGCTGAGTGTTACTGCTAGATGGTGCAGAATAAACACAGATACAAATCTTGGGTTTTAAGAGCTGTGGCTGCAACTTTATTCAGAAATTTGATTGAACTCAATCTGTAGATCTGAACTATTAACTGCTACCAAGTTGACACAATCATTGAGGTCTTCTCCTTAATAGTCCCAACTGGCACTAGGAGCTGAAAGTACCATTGAAAAATAAGCTTCCACCCCCTATACTTGTGAAAAGAATAAGGGGATGTTGATAGCAGTGTATTGTGCAATAATACTATTCTCATCACTGGTAACTGCAGTCCCAATTTAGCTCACCTGTTTCTTTCTGAGCTCCTCTGTGTGACATAGAGATAAGACCATGGTTATTTATACCTCCAGGGACTTTGCCACAGGAACACCAGTGAATTCATGCTATTTGGCTATCAAAGAACTCCCTATTCACAAAAGAATGTGAGCAGTAAACAAGTGTGTGTCCTTGTGGCCCATCAGGTGAACACCTCCATACCTAAGGAGCTCAAGGTCTCTGTAAACTATTCAACTTTTGCTTAATCACTTCTGTAGTTTCTTTAACCCTTATTCTGCAATGGTTCACCTTCGCTGGTAGCTGTATACCTTCCTAAACCCACTACAGTACAGTTTTGGATTAGACATGCAGGGCATCTGCCAAATCAGCCAAAATTCTTCCCTATTCTGTCCCTGAGGCTGTCTCTACACCACGCAACTTTTAGCAAGATGGCTATCCCACTACAGCTGTGCCGCTAAAAGACGCGCAGTGTAGCCGCTGTTTGTTGGCGGGAGTCTGTGGTACATGGGCCACTGATTGTTGTAGGCATTTTTAATGTTATGTGACAATTAGATCTGCCCTAAGCAGAGTTAAATAACATGTTTAATAAAATGTCAGTAGCCATCAGCAACTCATCTACACTACGGCTTCCAATGTTGCTAATGTTAAAGGAGCTGAAGCAGCGTTGTAACGATGCGCCGTTTTTAGAAGAGTTTTAAAGAGGATATTTGAGCACTTGTTGCATGCATACTGTCTGTTACATTTATTACATAGTGACTAGTTATGTTGTCACTATCCCATTGTTTGATAAAGCATTTTGGAATACTTTATGTTTGACAAGCACTGTACCACAGCAAATTTTGCTCAAATATTTATGTTTGTAATTAGAAACTCCACCTGAAGGATCCTTGCACTTATTGGGGGAAATCACAGCTGTAAAATTTTATGCCCTTAAAACCTAATAACCCTGAAAAAAATACTTTTCAGAGCAAACTACTCAGATAACAGTTGATCACAGACAGTAAAATCCTATTAGAATTAATTCCTTGCTTCTCATTAATCCTTCAGCCTGATTTTTACTGACTTCCCATAACAAAAAACAAACACAATTTTAGATTATTGCCTAAAAACATTTAGCCTAGCACACATTATTTTAGACAGTGATGCAGTGCTAGGTTAATTTGCACATAATCCGCCTACAGATTATAAACCTAAGAATGGCTAGGAAGAACATATGCTTCTCTCAGTACAAATTCATATACAAAATGCTCTGTCAGTAACACATTTTCCAGTAGTGTGGCTTAGAAAGGTCACAGCAACAATGAGTACAATGGAAAGATATGGGGATATTTTCAGGATCAATTCAATCCACTCAAAGTATTTACTTTAATTTCTGACTTTGTCTTAATATTCATATTGGAATCCTCTAGTTCCAGTTTTGGATACGTACTGAGATACTGGTGTCTGATAAGTAACACAAACTAGAGCAGTGCAAATATCTGACTTTTCATTTTGCTTGCAGTTCTAGAGGGGGAAAAATAGTTTCTGTTCAACCCAAAACACTTTTAAAAATTGTTTTTGTTAATAACATTGAAGGAAATTTCTAAGCAAAAAGACCCAAAGACTGCAGCATCAACTTCTTATTTGAGAAGCAGAATGCAAAACCAACTAAAAATAAAATTGGGACAGATTCATTGTCTATAGTGAGTGAAATTCAAAAACAAAGAGCATAAATTTGTTTAGAGTATACTGATTTTTTTTTCTGTTTAATTTGCCATGTAAGTAACAAAATTCAGGGCTTTATTTTAAACTGTTAATATAGGCTTAAGTATCTCCAAGATTCCACCTTTTGTCTAAACCTGGATTGAATGATCAACTATTATAATTTCCCATTCATTGGCCTTGAACAAGTGCAACTGAACTCCTGAAGTTCATTCACAATGATGCTTCCAAGATCTCCCTGGTTCAGTGCTCTACTGCAAAAAGCAAACTTCTTGTCTTAACCTTCAACTCCTTCCACGTGACTCAAGAATCTCTTGATGCCAGCTGCCAAAGGGGCACAGAGCTTGCAGGTATCTCCCAAGTCGGTCATGTATATTCTAGCTCACCAAAGAGGGTGATGTGAGTTCTCTAATAAAACCTTATGTCATACTGATCCTCACAATCACTGCAAGATGTATATACGGATGATATTTAAGGAATTGTGTATGTGTACTGAAAATATGTTTTAAAGTCTGTCACCAACCAAAGAGGAAAACAGGCTTTCTTCCAGTCAGGAGGCAATATATGTATCTCTCTGTAGAAATGTAAATTAAGCATTTGTAAGCCAACACAATGGAAGCCGTATTTACATACAGAGTCAACCAGAAAGGAGCACACAGGAAAAAAGAAGCCATGAGGGTTAGCCTGGTCATGTGCTAAGACAATGAACTCTGAGGGGAGAGAGGGCATATGTTGGAGACGAGGAAGACACCCCTTTATCCTGCACTTAGGAAGTAAACTGACAGCACATTTACATTCATGAAAACGAGATCCCAATCAGCCTTGCAAAAGGCTTTGGATGAGATAAGATGCCTTAGATAGGAAGTTAGCCTGTTAAGTTTAGTCTTTAACAGTCATGTTATGATTTTGTTTTATATGTAACCCTTCTGTTTTGATTATCCTTATTCACTATCTCTTAAATCTTGATGTTTGATAATAAATTTGATTGTTTTCACTATAACTGTATCTCAGTGCTGTGGAATTATAAAAGGAGCAGATCATGAGCTGAATCAAACAAGCCGGTGTGTGCACTGTCCCCTTTGGGGATAGTAAACCTGGTATTTCTCTGAGTGCTCAGTGGATAAGGAGCTGAACACTACAGGGGAACTCTTCAAAGGCTCTCGAGGAGTGGGGTGCACCTGTTAACCCTCAAGGCAAAATGAGGACTGACACAGCCCACTGGAGATTGTTTGGGTGACTAACAGACTGGTGGTGTCAGGGAGCTGGCACCCACACAAGCACTGGCAAGTCTCCCTCTCAGTGGAGGCAGGGGCAGGAACAAGACTCATAATCCTGGGCACTCCAAGAACCACCACATTCCACAATTTAACTTCACACTGGGAAACTGGGGTATTTCCCTTGCGTAGACAAGTTCTCAGTGGACTTTGTACAGGAATTGGAGAAAGAAATGCTCCCCACCAATTTGGGGGCTCGATGCACAGTGTCTGCACAGATACTATCCTTTTGCCATGGGCTATAATTGCAACTAGGGTCCGCTTGTGTTCTTTTTACTAGTTGGCTAGGCATGTGGATTCAGTCACATGAAAAAAAAATGTATTGCCCATGCTACAGCAGCAGCCAGCAAAAGTTCATCTATGCAGTTAGTAAGTCATTAGCACAGTCAGGACTCAGGTTTTTCAAGACAGGGTGATTATAAACACCTGATCCCTGCCTGCACCACTACTATTGGTAGTAATAATGCAGCTGTAGAGTTGTTGGGGGGGGTGGGGGGAAATATATACGAACTTTCCTAGTGCAGGCAAACTGTAATGGCAGATCCAGTGGCCATTCTCGCAATACGTTGCACCATTCTGCATTATCTTAGGAAGGGAAAAGTCGTGAACAAGAACTCCATAGCAAATAGATTCTTTGGAGTCTCTCTTTCTGGTTGAATGGAACTGGTGAATTTCTCTTTAGGTCTTTCCATGCCTGCTGAGAATCCTAGCATTTGGGCAACCCTGTGAGAGCCTCTAATGGCCAAGTCATCAAAGGTATGCCTTCCTTTTCCCAAAAAGTGCTATTAGATATGTGGACAGCCTCAAGAGAGGGGTAGAAAAGATATTTGATGTCTCATTTAAAGGACAACCCTTCTAACAGGGCAGCAATAATACTTACCATCAATGACAAGGATTGTATATTTACTCAGCTCGAGTGCCCTCTGAAGATGGATGGGAAATCCCACTAGATCTGCTAGATGTCAGTTTCTTTGTTTTATTCTGCTGCTCTGCACTGATGTATGATAATAGCTGTCTGCATAAAGGTGTGCATTTATTATAATCTGTACAGACAAAATGGGATAAGTGATGCACCAAGGGAATGAGCTGTGTCTATTTTATGTTTACACGCAAGATGTTAGAATTTTGTGGGTAAATTGGGAGCTGCCAGTGCTGCCTCTCTGATTAATGTTACTGAAAGATTTTTTTTTCCAATAAAGCTACAAAAGGCAAAGATTAGTATAGTTGTCCACTGCAATATGTTACACACGTATTTGGTACATGTAATATTAAACAGCTTTTTAAATGAAACCTTTTAAAAATATTTAGTAGTATTGTTTCCCCTGATGTCAAGCTTTAGGGTGGTGAATTTTACATATAGAAATAGCTTTTTTTGGAGAAAGCAATCTAAGCTACTTACATAGCCTCTATTACCTTAGTGTCTAAGTGCCTCACCATCTTAAATGTAGTTATCCTCCCAGTATTCCATTTATATAGGGAAGTATCCCATTTTGTTTTTGTATTGTGGGGTTAGTGATATTAGGGTACCTAGAGCTCTGGATAGGCATATTTTTATTTTAAATATGAATATAAATGGAAAATTAAATTTCACAGATGGGGAACTAAGGCACAGAGAGACTAAGTGACTTACCCAAGATCACACAGCAAGTCTGTGGCAGGAAAGGCAATCAAACCCAGGTCTCCAGGTTGAAGACTATTGCCCTTGTCTCTGGATCACCCTTACCCCCCTTCAACGTCTGTGTATAAATATATATCTTAAGACATGATTCTTCCTTTGTTTTATTTATCATAGATGGAGCTGGCAACGCAGCTTATTATTAAGGTTTTTCATACTTCAAGTTATAAGATACCTCCCTCCCCTAGTTGCTTATAACATTGCCAAACTTAAACTATTTCGGAGGGAATTTTACATGCTGGATGTCTGCCTCAGGCTGGCATATTTAAAAAAAAAAAAAAAAAAAAAAGCTTCAGCCAGAATGATTCAGCTGTTTGAGAATGAAGTTAGGGTAAAATATTGTTTTTCCATGTTAAATAAAAATTCTTACAACCATTTGGTTGAGAAGCTCTAGTAATTCCTTGCTTTGAATTACTGTCAGAAATGTGCCTTTCACTGTTTCTGTGAAAATCTGCCCAGATGTGGCCGTTATAAATCTTTTTGAAAAAAATCTCAGTTCACACGCGCACAGTAGAGATTTGTTAGATCTTCACAGCTGAACTCTGAAGATTCTCCAGTCTTCACCACTTCTGGTATGAATGGACTGTGCAAACTCCATCCCCAGAACAACTGGGCATGTTCCAGCCCAGGGCTACAGGGCCTCTGCAGGGCTTGTCCTGCTATTGCAGCTCCTGGTTGCTGCAGGCTTGGATGGAACCTGCAGGAGGGAGACTGTCTTCCCTGTGCTTTCCTTGAACCCCTGGCTTGGCACCCAGACAACATTGGAAGAGGAAGGTAACTGACACTGAAGCAAAGTTGACAATAGCTAGCATGGCAGAGAGGAGGCAGGAGACCTTGGGGAAGCACTTGGACAGTGTGGGTAAGAGAATGGGACTAGAATGAGGAGACAGGAATGGGACAGGCTGGAGATGGCAGGGAAGAAGGGACTTAGGACTAAGACAATTGAATGCTGCCCTAGAGAAGTGGATTCTGTCCCTTCTTCTGCCACAGAATTCCTGTGAGATGCTGAGCAAGTCATTTAAACCAGATTTTTCCAGCTGGCCACTACTTGTATACTCTTCATTTTCTGTGTGTCGGATTTGATACCCTGGAATCTGATCTGCAGAAGTGATGAGCGTTTACTGGTGCAACTGAAATCCGTGGGAACTGTGCTTGAACATACAGAGTGTTATAAATGCTAAGTACTCAAAACAACCTGCATCTGGTCCTAGGCATCTCAAATTGAGCACCCACACTTAGTGGCCTTAATATTTCTGTGTCTCAGCTGCCCATCTGTAAACTGCCTCTCACCAGATAAAATAAATTTGTTTGTGAAGCACTTGGATATTCTAGAGGAGAGTCCATGAGGAGATGAATATTCTGTCTTCAATGCAGGGTTTGATCAGTATGCAGTAAATAAGGAATAGGGGTCACACTTTGAACAATAAGGATATAACAATGTTGAATAGCTGTTCATTATGTGAGCACCGACCATCCTGTGCACTAAATGAGGCAGGGGCTCTGCAGAAATAATATTATATAATGAAAGACAGTACCATTATACATAGGCACAAGAGGGCTGGAATTAAAGTTGCACAGGCTTACCTTCAGTCTTGCATTTCCTAACTTGAGTGCTTGACTTTGTAACATTTGAGGCTTTTGAGCAGTATTTTGTGTATAATTTCCTAGGTTGTAAACTTTGTAAACTCCTGAAGTTTTGTACTTACAGTTGAGAGAGAAACTTTGTTATATGGCAAGTCTCAGATCACAAATTCTGCTTCCACTACAGAGTTCCGTGAATGTAGGTAGAGCACAACAAGGGAGACATTGTCCACCATGGAGAGGAGAATTTTGATCTTACAAGAAATATACTAAAGAACACCTAATGTATTGTTAAAGGGCTCTGAATTATGCAACAATTTTATTCTTTAAAACCAAAAGAGATTCAGCCATGACAACAGTCTTACAATGTGACTTTATTAAGATATGAGAATTTCCTGTTTATATATGTGTGCGTGTTTTACCTGTTTTCGTGTAACTCCTCAGGGACAGTAGAATTTGATTCAATATCTGCCTCATAGTTGAGAGAGAAGTTTACAAAGCTCCAGGATGTCTTGAGTTGGAACAGGAATTGAAGAGGAAAGGAATGTTTCAGACAGACATCTCTATAAATAATCATGTTTAACTCCATGTTCTCTGTTATGACCTACTGTTCACAATATAATCTCGCCTGTATGCATTTGTTCTCTCTTCCTACCTTCTTATAGGGATTTTCAGTTGTGATCCAAGAGAGAGTTAAATTAAATGTCCAGATTTTTGTGTGTGTGAAATTGAAAGCCTAGTTGGTTTGTCTGTTCTCCCCCACCCCAAAGAAAAAAATAGATGCGGGGGGAAATGTAGAATTATGTGGTAGTTCAAGACCTTGGTGCTTGGCGGAACAGTATGTTCTCATAAGCCTCTCATAAATACCTGGGAAATGTCTGTCTTTCTGTTTCATTTTGACTCTACCCTGAAGGTGTATCACTGCTTTGATGCTGTGATATACAGGATAGTAAATAATGCATGACAAGAAAAATCCAGTGTTTGGTCTCTATCTTATTCTCAAATTCCTCTGAATTAATATAACATTTTAATTTATGTGACTTTGGATAACACAAGTTCTTCTCTTCTATACTTTCATGTCCCATGTTTCTGGTGTGTTTAACATTGTATCAATGAATACTGTTATTTGTATGCCGTGTTCTACAGAGCTTTCTAAATGTACACTGTTTACCTTTATTAATCAAAAAGGTCAAGTGTTTGAAAGAATGGTTGTTTGTAAGGAAAAGATTATAAAAAGCCCCAGAAATAACCTGTAGCTTGTTTACATGTATAGCCTGCAGAATGTTGTTAGTTACTAAGCAATACTGTACAGAGAGGAGGGTGTCAGAAAGCATGCGCGCGCACACACACAAAAAGTAAATGTTCATATATACCAGATTTGAATACCTGTATTCATGTTGAATATATCGCCTTACTCCACACATAATTTCACTGACTTCAACAGGGCTATTTGAGGAGTAAGGTGTGACTAAAGGTACATTAATCTAGCTCTGTGCAATTTGCTTACAAAGCATTCTACTCAGATGGAAGTCTCAAGGAAAAGTATGTCAGTGTTTAAGTCCTGCTTTGTCCTGTATTACAATCTGATGTGTTTTGTCATTTTTACAGATTTCTATGAGCTGCAGAGTCGATAAAGAAATGTCCATCCTAAGATGATGCTTGCACCTCATTGACTGGACTACAGAGTTTTAAACAGAAATTGAATATGGCCTAGTAGGATTGATCTTTGGAGAATTTATGATGTCCTCCGGTACTAGTAGAAGCAAGAATCGGCAGGCTGTGAGCCTGCAGGGAGTTGACCCAGAAACATGCATGATAGTGTTTAAAACGCATTGGGGACAGGTAATATAATTCAGTAATGCTTGAGAGTTGTATTGATTTGAAGTAGGTTGTATTCATAGGAATCCACTCACAGCAAAGACTGGTATGGTAACACTGCACTTTCCAGATACAAGGCCATATTTCACAGAGTTTATTGGCTAACATTGAAACATGTTTAATAATATAACTCAGTTTTTGAATTACAGTAGGACCTTGCTAATCCACACTGAACTAGACCTCAGATTTGCAGCAAAAAGAGAGGTAATGTTGCCTAATGATCTGCTACTGAAATCGGGAGACCAATGACTCACTGGGGTATTAGATAGGTCACTTATCTTCTCTGTGCCTTTGTTTCCCTATCTGTGTAATGGGGGAATAATGCTTAACCACCTTTTGTGTAAAGTGTTTTTAGATCTAAGGGTGAAAAGGTCTTCTGATATTAATAATTGACTACAGATTTTCAGGTTGCATGGTGTAATTTACATATTACTGGCTTCTTATCCTGCCGGGTGCTTTTTCGAAAAGCTGTTTGTATTGCTGCTGAAAAGGAAGCTGGCCTAGGGTCTTTATTATTCCTGAAACTCTGTTGTAGGGTTTGAAGAGCCGCCTGGTGGCTGATTTTGTGATGACCACTAAAGCTCAGATCCTCAAAGTTATTTAGGCACCTAACTCTCATTGAAATCAATAGAAGCTTGAAATCAATGGGAGTCAGGTTTCTAAGTACCTTTGAGGATCTGGGCCTTAGTGCCACTGAGATGTTAAGCAACAGTCATTTTAGGAGAGCTGTCACTACCCTCCGTTTCTGTCGCATGGACTGATGTGTTACAGGAGAATCTGTAGTGATCTGCAAATTTCTGATGCCTGAGCCCAATGGACCATTTTTAGTGAGGCTCTGCACTGGCATCCTGTAGTGAAGAAACTCTTAATTTAAACGTCTTGTGGTATTCAGCCTAGTCAAGGGAGCTAGCTGAGGTGGCCTCTGCTCTGTTCTGTGTGGGAGAACAGGCCACCTCAGCTCTGCTGCCTCCTCTTGGGGAGGAGAGAAGGCAGAAAGGGGGAGGAAGTGGCATTGTGATTTAGCCTAAAGAACAGGGTGGAGTAGTGGCATTTATTACTTGTTCTCAATGTTGAGTTGATTACTGCAAGAGTGTGCAGGAAGCTGTGGCCACTCTGTTCTCACTTAGCACCTTGCATGATCATGTCTTATCTGAGCACCTTCTACCACTGGGAAAATAGGATGCTCAGGGCCTTGCAGAGTCTGACCATGAAATTAGTGGGTGGGAGGTATTTTCACCCATTCCTAATGACGTTACTACATCCAAATTTAACATATCCTGCACACCTTACTGAGGGCAATATTTTGATAACCCTTGCTCACACTGAATAGTACCTTGCGTAGACCCATTGACTGCAGGCCTCTGTTGCACAGAGTTTGGCCTGACACTGAAAGAAACTCGCCTAAGACAATAATATAACTCAGATTTGAGGTACACTAGAACCTATCTAATCCACACTTTAATAAATCCCAAATTTGCAGCAATGGGGCTACTTGTGCAATAAGGGACTGGTCAGTGTGACTAAAGATGTCACAGTTTAGTCCAGAATGTGTGACAAGTGTAGAAGCAGCAAAGAATCCTGTGGCACCTTATAGACTAACAGACGTTTTGCAGCATGAGCTTTCGTGGGTGAATACCCACTTCTTCGGATGCAAGAAGATGCCACAGGATTCTTTGCTGCTTCTACAGAACCAGACTAACACGGCTACCCCTCTGATATGTGATAAGTGTGAAATTTTAAAGATTGATTTATCAGTGTGCAAAAAGTCTAAAGCATGAAAAGTAAAAGACATTGATCTGTTTCTATTCAACTATATATTTTTAATCATGTACACTGGGATGATAAATGTGCATTTGGTTTGTTTAGGTTGTAAAAATCTTAGAGAAGCATGACCCTTTGAAAAATACTCAGGCGAAATATGGGGCAATTCCACCAGATGAGGCCAGCACTGTGCTGAATTATGTGGAGCATATGCTTTTCTTATTAATTGAGGAGCAAGCCAAAGATGCTGCAATGGGGCCTATCCTTGAGTTTGTGGTCACAGAGAACATAATGGAGAAACTCTTCCTTTGGAGCTTGAGGCGGGAGTTCAACGATGAGACAAAAATTGAGCAGCTGAAGATATATGAGATGCTGGTTACTCAGTCCCATCAGCCTGTGCTGCACCACAAGCCCATCTTGAAGCCTTTGATGATGTTGCTGAGCTCTTGCTCAGGAACAGCCACACCAGCTGTGGAGTTGGAGCTGGTTGTCCTGCTGAACCAACTCTGCTCTATCCTAGCCAAAGATCCTTCCATTCTGGAGCTGTTTTTCCACACCAGCGAGGACCAAGGAGCTGCCAACTTCCTCATTTTTTCCCTTTTGATTCCCTTCATCCATCGGGAAGGAACAGTAGGTCAGCAGGCTCGTGACGCTCTGCTCTTCATAATGTCCCTGTCAGCTGAGAACAACGTTGTTGCAAATCACATAGTAGAAAACACCTACTTTTGTCCTGTAAGTTGTTGGGCTTTTTTTTTCTTTTCTTTTTTTTTTTTTAAAACCATAAATTTACTTTCTCTCTAACTTTTCCCTTTTTTGCTTTTTCCTTCCACTATCCTTTTTAGGAAAGATGATTAATTTTACTTATTCCATAATTCTAAACTATAGGGCTGGAAACCATGCTAGTCCTGTAGAAATTATAGATGCTATCGGGGTGGGGAGGTGTGGCTGGCAAGGGGAAACAGTTTTCACCATTAACCACCATCTTGCTGAACAGAGGCTTCCTTTATCAAACTTGGCAATAGGGGTCCCTGTTCTGAGTCTTTTAAACCAATATATATATATTCAGCTTTAGTACTTGTTAGAAATCTAACTTTACAATTTTAAACAATAATAAACCTATTACTTGAAAGAGACAACCAATCAACCCTCCCACAGCAGAATAGTTGTTTGCTAAGCAAATGTTAAATCAGGGTGCAAAGATGGATTTCTCTTTTTTGATTGCTTCTTTGCTTGCCTCCAAGTAAAATAAGAAATTGGGGCCTGAGATGAAATTATAGATGCTACACGTGGTATTTGGTAAAGAGGGCTAAAATAGAGCTACATAAGACCACCTGAAAAAAATCACCTTTTTCTGGTTTGGTATTTAATTCTTATTTACATTCTATGTGGTTTGTGTTTTAGTCTAGCAATAAAAGACGAGGCAGGTTTTAAATGGGAAAAGAAAATCTTGTCTAGTTAGCATAGAACTGGGATTTAGCAGATATTTGTTCTGGCTTTGTCAGCTCTGCCACAGGCTTGCTATGTGACCTTGGGCAGGTTAACACTTTTGCCTCAGATCCCCTATGTACAACATGTCAATATAATGAGTTTGGAGTATTGAGGCTTATTTTATAAATTTACAAAGCACGTGTTGATTCTTAAATGTATATACATATAAAATGATGGGGTCTGAATTAGCTGTTACCACTCACGAAAGAGATCTTAAAGTCACTGTGGATAGTTCTCTGAAAACATCCACTCAATGTGCAGCAGCAGTCAAAAAAGCAAACAGAATGTTGGGCATTATTAAGAAAGGGATAGATAAGAAGACAGAAAATATCATATTGCCTCTATATAAATCCATGGTATGCCCACATCTTGAATACTGTGTGCAGATGTGGTTGCCCCATCTCAAAAAAGATATATTGGAATTGGAAAAGAGCAACAAAAATGATTAGGGGTATGGAACAGCTTCCGTATGAGAAGAGATTAATAAGAATGGAACTATTCAGCTTGGAAAAGAGACGACTAAGGGGAGATATGATAGCGGTCTATAAAATCATGACTGGTGTGGAGAAAGTAAATAAGGAAGTGTTATATACTCCTTCTAATAACACAAGAACCAGGGATGGCTCCAGACACCAGCAAAGGAAGCAGGTGCCTGGGGCAGCCAATAGAAAGGAGCGGCTGTCCGTCCATTGTTGGGGCGGCAATTCGGAGGTGGGTCCTTCAGTGCCTTGCTTCCTCTTCGGCGGCAGCTCAATCGCTCCGCTCAATTGGGCTTTTTTTTTTTTCTTTTTCTTTTCTTCACTGCTTGAGATGGCAAAAAAGCTGGAGCTGGCCCTGACAAGAACTAGGGGTCACCATATGAGATTAATAGGCAGCAGGTTTAAAACAAACAAAAGGAAGTATTTCTTCACACAACGCACAGTCAACCTGTGGAACTCTTTGTCAGAGGATGTTGTGAAGGCGAAGACTATAACAGGGTTCAAAAAAGAACTAGATAAATTCATGGAGGATAGGTCCATCAATGGCTATTAGCCAGGATGGGCAGGGTTGGTGTCCTTAGCCTCTATTTGGCAGAAGCTCATAATGGGTCACTTGATGATTACCTATTCTGTTCATTCCCTCTGGGGCACTTGGCATTGACCACGGTCAGAAAACAGGATACAGAGCTAGATGGACCTTTGGTCTGACCCAGTATGGCTGTTCTTATGTGTATAGAAGTCCAAAGTATTTTTATTCAGGATATTTTTCATTGATTACTGCTTTGCCCAGCTCCGAATCAGAGGACTGTCTGCACAAGCAGAGATTATGGCCATCAGTCAGAGGCTAGAAATGCAGATTTTGATTTAAAACATTGTGTCAATAACTATTTCAATTATAAATATCTTTCTCCATGTGATTCTCCCCCCCCCCCCATTAACTGCTAATAAATCCTGCACTGTGGCAGTTTCCCTGCCCCCAATGGAGACAACCCTCCACAGAACACCAGAAGGGTATGTGGGTAGGAGATTGTGTCTAGATCTCAAGTTGTCTATCACTTTTACTGCTGACCCAGTGCATGCTTGCTGGCAACATCACATATGTAAATTGCTCCAGTTCAGAGAAGCAGTAAACAGTCCATGGCAGGGCATAGTAATTACTTGGCCTGAGCACTCCTGCAGTGAAAGAGATGTCTCCTGTGCCAGACATGCAGGAGGCAATGCATTGGCATCACACTCACACCTCCCCCATGTGCCAGCTGCCTCAGGCAAGAGCAGGAGTTGGGGCTGTTGATAAAAACAAAAAAAGACAGCAAAACCTCCTTCTTTCTACATGAATTTTCCCACATTTAGATGCAAATCCTGAATCCAGCAGCTAGCCTGAGTAGCCAGGTTGGGGCAAGGATAAGATGTACTCTTCCCCAACCAGTGGCAGAGTTGCTCACTGGAGGCCAGTTCTTCCTAATGGCCCTTTTTTGATCAACCCTTTCAACTCCATCCTGCAACCTCTTCTGCAAGTGCGGAACAGGGCTCAGACCAAGCAGGGGTTTGGTAGCAGCCTAAAAAACGGGTTTCTATCTAACTTTTGATGATTCACTTTTACAATTCTGAACACCATACCCATACATTGCAAATAATGAAGCAGTCTCTTGCAGCAAGAGGCTCTGTTCGACCTAATTTAAATAGATGCTACTAAAGAATACATGAGCTTGGTTTTTCAATTGTCCTTCAGATAATACCATTATTGAATCTATACAATAACTTCCATAATTACATCTGCCAATTAATTTGGAAAAAAAAAAGTCTTTTTATACTAAAGATAAAAGCCAATTATCTTAACCTACAAACAGCGGGGAACTGTGATTGACAAAAAGCCTTCCTAATTAAAATGATTGTCAGTGTGTGTTAGAATCAGATTTTCTGAACAGTAATGAGACTAGTCCAACTCCGTAATAAACTCTAATGCAATCTTGTGGTTTGTGCTTCTTGTTTCCCCTGGCAGGAATTTGGCTGCCAGTACTGTCCTTTTTTTTTTTTTTTTTTTATGTTGCTCTTTACAGAATCAAGGGCCAAATTTTGCTCTGTTGCACATCTGGAACAACTCCATAGATCAGAGGTCCCCAAACTGTGGGGCATGCCCCCCTAGAAGGCTGTGGAGAAATGTTTGGGAGGGTGCATCCAGGCCCTGCCCCCAGCCGCGTCCCCATCCTGGTGCCTGTCCCCATCCCCAGACTTGGCACGGCTCCATTCCCAGTCTCACCCCCAGTCTCGGCTGTTGGCTGTAGCTCCATTCCTAGCCCAGGACCAAGGCTGGGGGCAAGACCATGAGAAGAACAGCACCTGACCGTGGCCCTGGCTGCCGGCCGCCACTGCTGGCTGTGGGCCTGGCTGAAGCCTGGCCGTGAATCCGCTCCTACCCCCAGTCTTGGCCCCTAGCCACGGGCCCGGTTTCAGCGCCAGCCCCACCCCAAGCTGTGGCCCCAGCTGCGGCCCCCTTATCCCTGTCCGGAGCCAAGGCCCCAGCTCAGAGGGGTGTGTGTGTGTGGACAAGGGTATGGGGGTCGCGACCCTCAAAAGTTTGAGATCAGAACGTGGCTCCAGTTCCCTTCTGCTTGGGTACATACAAATAGAAAGATTAAAAAGCTTCCTTACTGCTATTTTCCTAAGAGAAGTGACACAAGCTACTTTGATTTACTCCACTTAAAACTACAGTGGACAAAGTGTTCAAGCTTAGATTATAGGGTAGAGGGATGGATTGCATGAGCCAAGACATGGTCTACTCTTCTGAGCCTAGGACTAGGAGACGAGCTCCTGAACTTTATTCCCAGCTCTTGTATAGACTTTCTTTATATCTTCAGATGAATAATTTGATTTATTTGCCTCAGTTTCCTTCTCTGTGAGTTGAACATACCACCTACTTCCCGAGACGTAGTGAGAATTAACATTTCTAGAGGGTTTGAGTTGTAGAAGTTCACAAATACTGAATATTTGCTAGTAGTTACAAATCCATCCATTATGTACTGGCTTTGAGAGTGCCCACAGTTTGTGGGAGGCCCACTATGAACACACAAGATATGTAGACTATCCCCAAATAACTCACGGCCTTGTCATAATCAGTCAGTGTCTTATGGGCATCACAGAAGATGTGAGTCATCAGAGGGGACTGATGTATAGAGTGTGGCCTTGAGGACCACCTCATAAGGGCATTACAGCCATAGTTAACAGCATGGAAGAAACAGACAGATAGTGTGTTGGCACTGGCAGCATTGTTGGAGTGAAGGGAAAGGGTCGATGTAGGAACAACTTCCTTTGTCTCTTTCTACATCTCTGTTTTTCTATGATCTTAGCATTTATGGTTCTGTCTCTACTGATCAAGAATAGAAAAAAAATACAAAAATCCATGAAATAACCCCCCAAAAGTACCTTATTTTATGTGCCCTGTTACAGAAATTAAGAAGTTCTTGCTTTTCATATTTGACATTCATCATTTTATTTTTTCTGAATTAATTAGTGCCAAGCTTGTACACATTAATTTCTAGCAATAGCTCTGTTTAGACCTTAGCACACGGTAAAAATCCTCAAACTGTTTTGGCTACATAAACTGCTGAAATTGTTCCCAACATAGATTCTGCTTTTGAGAACCTTATTTAAGTAATTCCAAGGTGAGTTGTTTGGGGTGGTTGTGAGTTTCACTCCTTTTTCATGTGTAGTGAGGCATGAAGTTGAAAGTCCGTTTCATCTAGTTCCAGGGAGTGAATTTGTGTCTCAATGAGAACTATGGATAGTACTCAGCACCTCAGAACCAGGCCACTTATATTTAGGGGCCTAAATATGGATTTATGAATAAGGTGGATGGATGACTGAATAAATGGCAGATCTAAAACCAAATTCATGTTGACTAATCCAGTGCAATACACAAGTAACGCAAATCATCTAATGAAGATTTTTTTTTCCTGCCCAGAGTTGTCTGTAATTCTGATAGGTGACTATAAGGCATTTGTCCTATGCAGAAGTAATTTTACAGGCCAATTAATTCCTTTCTAATCTACCCCATCCCCGCCTTCCTTCACTTCCCTCTCTCTGATGGAAAAAACAAAACAAAAACCACCTATCATGAAATTATTCTTAGAAATTTCCCCCAAACTATATTATGGTATGAACCATGCAAAGAAGTTTTCTTATCAATTTCTTCTCATTTTTTTCTCCAGAATCTGAACCTGTGATCACTTAATATACACTATACTTTTTTAAAAGGGGTGGGGTGGAGGGAGGTAGTGAGTTTCAGATCCCAGATCAGTTGACTCGGGCTCATGCTACAGGGCTAAAAATAGCAGTGTAGATGTTCAGGGTTTGACTGGAGCCCAGGCTCCGAGACCCAGCGATGAGGTAAGGTCCCAGAGCCCGAGCTTCATCCTGAACAGGAAAGCCTATACTGATATTTTTAGCCCTGTAGCATGAGCCTGAGTCAGCTGACCTGGGCTCTGAGACTTGATGCCGCAGGATTTTTGTTTTTGTTGTACAGATGTGCCCTTAGTATCAAATGCTAAATAAATACAATTTTGTGTATTCCTGAGTGCATAGTATTTAAGTCTCGTGCAGTGACCTTCTGGAGGAGAGGCAGAACATAAACACCTAAAACTAACCCTGTCCGTTAGAAGGCTGCTGAGTCACACTTGCCACAAGGGCTTCACAGAGGTTTTTCAACTGAGCTCCCCTCCAAAAGAATTGCCGTGGAGATGAAAGAGTTTAAGAAGTGAAAAGTCTTGGGGCGTTAGAGGGAGCCCAGGCCTGTGGGGTCACTGCTCTCCCTGTGGTGATAAGGGGGCTCTGCCCTGTGTGTGGCTGGCAGGGGTGTGCTCCAGCTTTCACATTTCCCTATCTTCTGGCCCCGCTTCCAGTGGGAGTGGCATCCCTGACCCTGCTCCTACCTCCAGACTCTCGGCCTGGTAGATTTTCGTGGGCCTGGTGTGACATTTCCAGTGGCAGCAGTGGTGGGATCTGAGGCAGGCAATTTGCTCACTGGACTGTCAATGGCAGGTGGACTATCAATTGCCCCTACCTAAACCAGTTCACAATGCCACTTGCTCATGTTTGGCCACTCTGTCATTTTGGGGGCTCTGGACATGCTGTCGCTTTTAGCCTCCCCCCCCCCAACTTGTTTTTAAGTCATCCTGGTACTGAAGAATGTGATCATAAAAATAACTGGAGCCGTTGCTATAACTACTCATACTCCAGCTTCTTAGTTCTTGGTCTACATCCTGACTTATAAAGAAAAGAAACAGTGCAGCTCAGCATATCTAAGCATTACTTTTCCCACTGTATTTTTATATCTGGCTTAATTATGCCTGTCTACAGAAATATATCTTCAAAGTTAGGTGGTTAAAGGAATGGAGAGTATTCAGGGATACTACCTTTGCCCTGTAGGGTGAGCTACCAATTGTAATAGATTTAATTAATGCACCTCAGGACTGGAATCCCCATAAAATTAACTTTTGGGTCTCTGTTCTCTACTGTGACAAGCATTCATTTTGTAATAGATAAATCCGCTTGCTTTGGAGCAGGGCTCTGACCCCCTCACGTTATAAGGGTCAAATGGGTGTTTGTGGAGAATAGGGATATTCTTGCCAAGAATCTGCTGCATGAAAACTGAAAAGATCCCCTTGTGCTTTGGTCCTAATGACCACATTAAAGTGAGGCTCATTTTAAAAAGTAGCATAGAAACTGTATGAAATCATGAGAAAGAAGGAAAGATGGAGCTGTGGACAAGATAATGCCTGAGAACATTGTGGTTTGGTAACTTCTTATAAAATCTGTGACTTGAAACTGCTCCTAACTTTGAGAAAATGCAGTTAACACTATAACAGCTTTGTAATGGTGTATTTTATATTCATGGTCATAAAACTACAGTGTTATACTTGCACAGCATCTTCTATATGTAAAGTATCTTTACTCATTAACATTAGCAACAATGCCCATAATTTCTCGCAAGACTCTTTTCCCCTGTTCCACCTCTCCCCAGTGGTAAACAGAACCTATAACTATTAAGAGTGACCATTTTCCTTAAAAAGCAACAGAGTCCTGTGGCACCTTATAGACTCTTTGTTGCTTTTTACAGATCCAGATTAACACGCAGGGCCGGCTCCAGACCCCAGCGCGCCAAGCACACGCTTGGGGCGGCGTCCCAGCGGGAGGGCGGCAGGCGGCTCCGGCGGACCTCCCGCAGGCATGCCTGCGGAAGGTCCGCTGGGACCGCAGCTCCGGTAGACCTCCCGCAGACGTGCCTGCGGAGGGGCGGCTGGTCCCGCGGCTCCGGTGGAGCATCGGCAGGCATGCCTGCGGGAGGTTCACCGGAGCCGCGGGGCCAGCGGACCCTCTGCAGGCACGTCTGCGGGAGGTCCACCGGAGCCGCGGGACCGGTGACCGATAGAGCGCCCCCTGCGGCGTGTCGCCCTGTTTTGGGGCGGCGGAAATCCTAGAGACGCCCCTGTTAACACGGCTACCCCTCTGATACATTTTCCTTACTATATCTGGCACCATGAGTTCCAAATCCTAGGAACAAAAGGTGCCAGATGTGTGATGCCTGAATGAAGTTGTGCTTGTTGCTGATGGGATGATCCTACTTTCTATCATTCATAATGGAACTGCTGTGTCTATTCACCTGTAACCATAAAATGGCAGCCTTCAATGATTCCCTCGATATTCATAGTTACGGAGTTCTGAAGACAGTGACTAGTATTTCTCTGATGTTTCACCAGATGGTAGAGATCATATAGAGACTGATACTAGACTGGAGAAAGGTGAAAGCAGGAAGGAACAGATGTAAAATGGACTTCTGAACATAAAGAAAACAACGGTGGTTTGCCAGTTAAAACAGATTACAATCATTAGGGGGCCTTTGTCTTGGGCAGTTTTTCCTAAGTGGCAGCTATTAAAAAAAAAAAGAGGAATTTCAGATTAAATGAATTTTAAAAACTGATGATTTTGTGCAGCATCACTTTAACATTCATTTCCCTCCTTTTCTGTCATCCTTCTAAGTATTACTGTAACTAGTAAGAAAAATGATTTAATGTTGTGTTGAAACATTGTTTAAGCCCATGAACTGAACAGTTAGGTAAAGGGCTGTTTCCTCTTTGTTTCTGAATACAGGTACTAGCAACAGGACTGAGTGGCCTCTATTCATCTTTGCCAACAAAGCTGGAAGAAAATGGAGAATGGCACTGTCTGCTGAAAGATGACTGGCTCCTGTCCCCAGCTCTTGTTCAGTTCATGAATTCCCTAGAGTTTTGCAATGCAGTGATACAGGTACTGGATCTGACTCAGACTTCTTTGTAGCAGCAGTTAAACTATATAGTTAAAAGCCTTTTACAGGATGTGCTTATTTGGTGGACAGTAGTGTATAGAACTAATATTTAGTTTAGTTTAACATCTTTGTTTAAATGGATGAATGAAAGATCTTCTCTAGGAGTTATTTTGGGGAAGTCCTATGGCTTATGTTATACAGAAGGTCAGACTAGATGATCACAATGATTCCTTCTGGCCTGGAAATATATGTATGTATGAAAAAAAGTGTTCAAAGCTGTTACTGTGCAGTATGGCTATAAAGATTAATCTACATGGCTGGCTTTCAAGTAGCAAATGTTTTTAATTAATAAAATGTAAATATGCAGGTTTTGGGGAGTTATTACATTGAGTAATTGGGAGACTAGTCTTAATTCTCTTCCTAAAGATTGTTGATTGCATTTTAAATACCCACATTGATATTAATACCCACATTGATATTAAAAGAAATCAAATGTCTTTATTTGAGGAAAAAGGTAATTTTATCTATTTGAATAGAGAAGAATATCTCATCTTTACATCTAGGTTCTCATAAAAGTCTACAAACAAAAACACTTATTTTCCCTAATGATGTGTACTATATAAAGAATGTTGTTACTGTAGTTGAATTTAGCAGGAGTTAAGCATCTTCTTATCAACACAAATTAAATTCCCTTCAAAATTGGTCTGTTTAGAACACACTCTCTGTTCTTCATTTCTTGATTAGATTTTTTCCCCCTTTTGATTCCTGGCTATTTTCATCGCCAGTCTAAAGATAAAAATCAGGTTTTATATATATTTTTAGGCTACAGTTTTTAAATTTTGCTGCATCTGTGGATTTGTTTTCTGTATAAAGAAATGCTCAATAACATTAGTGAAGTTGTCATATTTTATTGTAAATTAAACAGTAATTTCTATAAAGGTCTGTATGCAAAATATAGTGAAACAGCTGACTGTATTTGTTTAACGCAAATGAAGCTTTATCATTTAAAAAAAATAAACCTTACATGTCATAAATAGAATTAATAGTTGTTTTCATCCCAGAAGCTGCAATATAATCAGCCTTCTAATGCGTACATGTTGAAATGTGAAATGGTGGCCGTACTCCTTTCTGTCTACCCTGTTCCAAGAGAGGTTACACTCTTAGCCAGTGACATTTGGTACTACATTTTTTTCATTAGAGTGAAGGCTGTTATAGATAGTAAAGAAAAAGTGAAATTATTTTAAATCAGTTAAAAAATAAATCCAAACAACCAGATATTTAAAAAAATGTTTCTGTAAGGGGGTAGGGGGAGAGACATTGAATGAATTCTATTTTTTTTATGTACTGCTAGATTGTAACTTTACAATCTACCCTCGGTACGAGGCAGAGCATAGCTGGAACACTGCAGGAGCACACCAGAGAACTAATTGTGACTCAGGGTATGTCTGCACTGCATTTTAAAATCTGTGGCAGCAAGTCTCAGCACCCGGGTCTACAGACTCTCATGCTACAGTGCTAAAAACAGCCGTGTAGCTCAAGCGCTGAAGCCCGTGTGCCAGGTTTCATAGTCCAAGCTCCAGCCTGAGCCTGAAGCTCTAAACGGCTGTTTTTAGCGCCTTAGTGTGAGCCTGAGTCTGTAGATGCAGGTGCTTGACTCTCTGCTATAGGTTTTAAAACACAGTGTAGACATACCCTCAGCCACAGATTCACCTTGGTCGCTTTGGTGAGGGGAATATATCGCTGCTTTTCATGGAGTGGTTTATTCTGTGCTGGGACAGCTACTTGTACCAGTGAATAAACAGGGAGGGTGGAGCCAGGACTCCAGCCCCTCTGACTCCGTCCCTCTCTCCCCATCCACTGGGTTGAAGAGGGGAGTATTATTGGGATAGTATCCCCTGTTCTCCCCTCCACAGCCGGAGTCACAAATCTGAGGAGGGCTGAGCAGAGGCATAAGAGGACTGTATTCATGGAGACTTTGAGGAGTGGGTGGGTGGGTCCCTTTGTGGGTGTGAAATATATGCATATACTCAGATACATATGTAGCATAATTAAAATATTTTTTTAAAAAAAATACTTGGTTTCTAATACACTTCTGTGCTCCTATAATACCAAATTTATTTTTAGAAAGTATTAGTTCCTAATGTGACGTAACTGTTTTGCTCTTTTGAAAACAAAAAATTAACTCCACGTTGTAAAAATAATCAATGGTTTATCATGTTTTACTACACATTTTTTATTACACATGACAAGTAACTTATCTTTTTTTAAGTGCTTAACCAGTCTCTTGCGTGAGTAATGCACTTTCAGAAGGAAAAAAAGATTGCGTGTTTGACCAGTGGAGTGAGAATGCTCCCAATATAGTGTACTTTTGAAATATATAAAAACTGCCATTCTGCTTTTTTATTGTAGTATTACAGGTTAATGATGATATGTCCACCTTAGTGACCCCGTCAGGGCTGGTAGGGCTAAAATTAGACCTGCCAGTTCTATTTTGGTTCATGGGCATGTGCATCACACTGTCCGTCCATTCATTCTTGTCAGCAGGCAGGGAGATTGAAATATATGGGAAAAGCCCTGTCTCTGTGTTTGGCTGTATCATTCTTGTTGTTACTCAAATGTACTTTGTGTATTTAGTTGCAGAGGGGAAACCTTTTAATACCCAAAACAAAAACTGTTCAAAAGAACAAAATCAAGGTATTGTTGAAATGGGCAGAGGGTTTTGACAGTGATTAAAGATATTCTGTGTTATATCTTAAGAATTTTTGCAGAGAACTATTGCTTTAAGAACAAATATGATGGTTCAGAGATGCAATTTATCATGACACGAGATTTCTTTTTTAGGTGGCACATCCCTTGATTCGTAACCAGCTTGTGAACTACATTTATGATGGGTTTTTGGTGCCAGTGATGGCTCCTGCACTCCATAAGGTCAGTGATTTGTGTGTGCATAAACATAAGTTTATAGCAGACAAAGGCAACATTAATAACCAATGGGATATTAGGTGGTGGTGAAATTCCATATAATCTCCCCTTCCTATACTCTCCATTTATCTTTTATGGCATTTGATCATTAACCAGGATGGAGGCATCTCTCTGTGATGGCAGGAGATCGTCTTTCAGTAAAGGAGTATGTACTGCTTTATTCTGTTAGAGATGTGACTGTAGCACATCTATTTGAGGTCGGCATCCTCCACCTGTCTGGGAAATAAGCCCCAAGTTGGTTGCCAGCTAAGGTCTTACACATGATTATGAAGTAGGTTGGTTGTGGGATGCTGTGTCAATGCAAGAATGGACAAGTTTGAAATGTAAAAACTAAGTCTTGTTTGTTTGACGTGACCTTAATGTTAAATCCATATTAATCCTATTAGTACCAGGATGCTGGTGATGTTAATGGTAGGGGGCTTGCTCCCACTGCGTGAGGAAACCATGGTAGGAAGACTGACTTTTTTCAGTAATAAAAAAAGATTAAATATAGAGATGCACAAAATTTGGCAGCTATGACTCTGTTAAGAAATGTATGCATTGTGGTGGTTCAGTTGAAGTGTCATTAGCCTTACTGCTGTACAATCTGTCTACTTCTTGCTCTTCAACTTAGTGCTGCTCTTAGTTAAAGAGCTGAAGCGGGAGCTTCTAACCTGTTTCCAGCTTTCTAAAGCAAGGTTTATATTATATATTGTCCTACAGCTTCTACAGAAGTGCTGAGTACTGTACCCATGTTTGGAGCAGAAACTGTGATTCTCCTTCAAGTGCTGGTCCCTATGAGTATTGCACTGTGGGTACACATGTACTCCATGCGCTTGAGGCCAAACAGTGCTTGCTATTAGCTACTGCTGGGGGAATTTTGGTGGGCAAAATTAAAAATTCTGTGCACAATATTTTAAAATTCTGCAAAATTCTGCATATTTTATTTATCAAAATAACATAATATAATCACACTAGTTTCAATTATTTTTGGTCATTTATTTAAAAATACCTGTCAACAAGTATGTGTAACAATACAGACAAAAAAGATTCAGAAAATATTTTTGGACAAAATAGATTCTTGCTAGGCATATTAATACAGAACTCTGAACTCAGTCTTTTACAAAGGTATACAAACAGCAGTGTTTTATGTTGAGCAAAAAAGACATTGTAAATTAAACCTTACTAAATCTTGTGACCAAAACAGTTTACATTGGGGCACGGGCCTTCAACATGCCTCTAATCTCATTAACATAAACACAACACAAGATCCTCTTACTTACTAAACCTTAAAACAAAGAATTGTATATTTAACTAAAAGACCTAATTTGTAATGCATATAGGAAACAAGACCCCATAGTAAACATTATAACTTATCCTAAAACAGAGAGTCGCCATAATCAGCCATAAGGACTGTTCTGGTCTGTTCCTGCCTTAACATCAGTACAGACACTGGCAGTCTGTCAGATGCGTTTCTTTCAATGTCCCAGAGGGTCATTCTGTTCTGCTATTCGAAAAGGATGACTGGCAGGATGATCAAACCCTCCTTATCCCCCGTGGCTGCAGCCCTAATACCCCATGTGGCTGAGCTCCGTAACCTCCTCTTCAGAGTTATGGACCATTTCAGAGTTACAGACAACCTCATTCCCAAGGTGTCTGTAACACTGAGGTTCTACTCTATTGAAAGTGGAGAAAAAGATTCTAATTGGGTTATCCAGTCACTAAGAGATTCTAATTGGGTTATCCAGTCACAAATTCTTTTTACAGTTACTCTTTTGTCAATCCAAATAATTTTATGGATGTCTTGGGAGTTGTTCTGCTCGTTTTAATTGAGAGCAGAATTTAGCCCCGAGATTAGTCTAATCAGGCCCTGGCTATGAAGTATTTGAGATTAGTTGGGCATCAGTATTTAAAAAGCTAAAAACTGTCAATATCTGTAATTAAACCAATTAACGAGAAATTGGGCTGGCTATCACCATGTAAATGTTACTTAAAGAAATCAGATCTCCACATCAATGAAACCGCTGCTAACATTTCCTTTTTGTGGGATCCGTCAGTGGTACTTCAGGCTTATACACCTCTGAAGTCAATTGAATTCAGGTTTCTTTCGAAAACAAAAGTCAATTTGGCTGTTAGAGTATTTGAGTTCCAAGCCTTAGTCATTAATGAACCTTCTTCAGATTCAGCAAGTCCATTGTTCTTCCAATAACATACCTTTGCTGGCTACCAAAACTTCTTTTCAATTTTTATGTTCAAAATTAACAATTTAATGCACTATTTTGCCTAAACATATTTAATGGAGGACAGACTGCACCGTCTAGTGGATCTGAAGAAAGACTCAGATGCGTCTGAGACAAACCCCCTAGAAGGAGGTAATGAGCAAATGCAGTTACATCTGAGATCTTCATAAAACCCAGAAAAACTCCATAATAGGTTACTATTTTAAACCCTTGCTTCTGGGACAGACACCTCCTGGCTGAGTAGATAAGGAAGATTTTTCACTGTGCTGGAACAACTCCTTCATATATAGAAACCATTTCTAATTGCCACCCAAAAAGTTAGTGCTGAGTTGATGATGATTTTTCAAGTTATCTCACTCATCCACCTGGAGACTTGTTTTTTAATAAAGAAAGGGCAAAATGAGAGAAACACCTGAGCCAAATCCTTACTTAACTCAGAAAATAGAATCTTCTTCCATTATACACAGTGCTGTTGGCTTCCTAATTTCTAAAGTAATTGAAGTTATTTTGGGATGCTAAAATATATCTGGGATCCAAAGGCTTAAATGTCCAGATAAATATCTGATCTTTTTGGACATTTCTGGCTCAATACTGCAAAGCTTGCTGCTGCTATTCCTCCTCTCCTCTCTCCCCTCCCCCTTTTGAGAGCTCAAATACCAAATTGATATGCCTAGTTAGATAGGTAGGTCTGTGGAGGGTTAAATGTGAGAGAGAGATGGTTGTTGTGTTTGTTACTATGGATGAATTTTTCTAGTCTAGACCATTCTGGTTGGGCAGTTTATTTAGTTTTTATTTGTGGATTTTAAGTACTCTATTATCCAAAGCCACGGAATAACTGCTTTCAATAAATCTACACAAACCACCTGCCCATTATAGTTGTTAACTCAAAACCTAGGAGTAGGGCAAAAACTAGAATCCAAAATTCATCCATCCCCAAAACCCATCCATACCCAAACGTTTTTGTGGGTGGACCTCAGATCTGAGCTCTGGATCCAAACCTGTTCCAATGGTTTTAGTTCAATACATAATCCAAACAATGGCCTAACTAACAGCTCTGCTTTGGCAGGAAAGAACACTGAAACAGTCATTTCAGTTCAGACTAGCGTTCCGTCTGGTCCAGTCAGGGGTGAAAATAAGGCAGTACGGGCCGGTACGGCGTACTGGTAAAAAGTGGCCTCCAGTACCAGCCCATACAGCTGACTTTAAAGCGCAGCCGTGATAGCACTTTAAAGGACCCTGCTTAAAGCACTGCCACAGCAGCGCTTTAACATTGCTGCCCCTTGTGCACCCCGCATCGGCGGCCCTGCCGGGTCCCTAGCTGCAGGGCTGCTGACAGAGGGGCAAAAGGAGCAGCTGCCCCGGGGCCGTCCCTTTAAATCACCACTGGAGCCCTGGGCAGCGCGGACCAGGCAGCACGGACGGACTGGCCAGGGGCGGCTCTAGGCACCAGCTAAACAGGCAGGTGCTTAGGGCGGCAAAATATAGGGGGCGGCATAAGGCTGGGGCCCCAGCTCATCCCACCGCTGCGAGCCGAGGAGCGGCCTGTCCTCTGCAGCCGGGGCAGGGCCGCGCTACCGGCTCTCGCTTGGGGAGGGGGGGTGGCCACTGACCGCGGGAGAGCGGCGCTAACAAGCCAAGCAGGAGCAGCCCATCCTCTGCAGCTGGGGCAGGGCCGTGCTACCGGCTCTGCTTGGGGGAGAGGGATGGCCCCTTACCGCGGAAGAGCGGCGGGACCTGGTAGCGCGGCCCTGCCTGGCTGCAGAAGATGGGCCACTCCTCCTCCGCTTGTTCGCGCCAGGACCGACATCCCCCCGGTGCCTCAGCGCGTCCTAGACAGCGCTGCAGCCGCGTGGCTCCGGGGGGGGGGCTGAGCTCCGCCCCGCTCAGAGCCGCGTGGTAAGGGAGCGGGGCTGCGAGCTCCTAGCCGAGCGGCTCCTCCCCTTACCATGCGGCTCTGAGCGGGGAAGAGCTCAGGCACCTCCGGAGCCATGTGGCTGAAGCGCTGTTCAGGGCCGCTTCTCGACGCGCGCGGTGAGCCGGGGGTAAGCGGCCGGGGCCGGGGGGTTGGCTAAGGGGCAGGGAGTCCCGGGGACACTCAGGGGGCAGGGAGGGGGCAGAGGTTCTGTGGGGTGGGGGTGGTCAGGGGACAGGGAAGGGGGGGTGGGATTGGGGGGGTCTCAGGGAGGTGGTTGTCGGGGCACAAGGAGCAGGATGGGTCAGGGATTCTAAAAAATCTCATCTCATTTCATTTGGAACGTTTAGCAGGGTTTTTATTTGTTTGTTTGTTTTTGTTTTTCAATTTGTTGTTACCCCTCTACCGCGCCTTCTTTTTCTCCCTCTTTACCTTTTTCTCTCCCCGCCCCGAGAGGGAAAAGGAGGCGAGGAGAAGGAAAGGCCAAGAGAGGAAAAGCTCAATGAAAACCATTTTTAAAGACTTTAAGTGGAAAACAAAAGTTGAATGAAATAACATTTTTCTGCACATTTTTTCTTAAATGTTGTTTTGATTGAACAAAAAAAATCACCCAGCTTTAGTTGTTACCACACAGGCTTCTGTATGCTCCTTATGCCTAGCCTGAATGGCCCGCTGGCCTGAGTTCAGTCTCACAGGGGGCACCTGCTAAATATATCTTGCTTACCTTAACCCTCAGCTTCTCACCCAGCCCCTGTCCCAGTGCCTAGATATCTGGCTGAAACTATTACTTTTGCTGGATGGGATGAGCACATTCCTCCTTCTGACCTATCACTGAGTCACTCCTTGGGCAAAGAAGGAAAATAGTGTATTTCTGCTCTTCAGATTAACCACAAGATATTTCTACATTATTTTAGCCAAGTATGTGCTTGGCCTGCCTTCTACAGCTCAGTCATGTGCAGGTAGGGAAATAGTGGGTGAAAAACTGGTTGGAGGACAGTTATCAATGATACACTTTCAAAGTGGTAAATGTGTCCAGCAGTCCCACAGGGGTCCAGCACTATTCAATATTTTCATAAATCAATTGGATAATGGAGTCAAAAGTTCACTTAGGCAATTTGCAGATGACACCAGGCTGGGAGGGGTTGAAAGCACTTTGGAGGACAGGATTAGAATTTGAAATGCCCTTGATAAATTGGAGGATTGGTCTGAAATCAGCAGATGAAATTCAGTAAAAACAAGTGCAAATTACTACACTTATACATTTGATTTTTCATTCCTAACTACAAAATAGGGAATAACTAGCTAGGCAGTAGTACCGCTGGAAAGGATCTGGGGATTATAGTGAATCACAAAGTGAATGTGTCAACAATGCAATGCAGCTACAAAAGAAACTAATATACTAGGTTGTTAGGACATATGATGCAACCTCGTGCAGTATCTCTGGGGATACATACTGTATTAAGCTTATGAATGGTGTATGTATCACTGTGGGCCAGGGACTGTATGCAACTTGGGGCAGTGGAGGAGAGTGAGGGGGAATGATACCACAGCTCCTTCAGGAACTAAAAGCAGTGGATGGTGATTTAAGGTGAATCACTCAGATTGTAAAGACCTCCAGAGAGGTACCATGCCTGGGGACACTTGCATAAACCGGTTCAAACTAGGTTTTCCAGAGACCAACTGACTAAGAAAGGGTGTTTGACATAAAAAGTCCACATTAAACTGACTCAGGGCCTTCTTTTGATTCAGCCAGCAGACAAGTCCTTCTGACCAAAGACGCAACCCTTCCAGAAGGGCTGGAAGAACTTTGGCTTACTAGGGCCCCCGTCAGATTGAGCAGTGACATCTGATAGAGTGTGTCATAAACATACAGTTAAGGGTGAATTCCTCTTTTGCCAGTAAAGGGTTAAGAAGATCACATAACCTAGCTGACACCTGACCAACAGGACCAATAAGGAGACAAGATACTTTCAAATCTGGGAGGGAGGAAAGTCTTTGTCTGTCTATTGTTGTGTGTGCTTTTGCCGGAGAAGATCAAGGAGGCAAGCCATGTAACTCCATTAAAATTAAAAAGTTTTGGATTTTTTTTAAGCAGAATTTTTTTATTGTTCCTTTAAACAATCAAACACAGCAAGCAGCAAATATTTGGCCACACACTTCTGAAACCCCAAATCATGTTCAGGTTTTGGCAGACTTATTTCAGCGTTTTCAATTAGAAAAACCACAACAAATTTTGAAAGAAAGCAGACATTGTCTGTGATTTTTTTCTGCTTTTTAAAAACCCCTAGTTTTCGATCCAAAAAAAGTTTTGACGGAAAATATTTGTACAACCTTTTTAATGAGCTTTAGTGCCTTTTAGCACTAGCTGATGCTGAGAACCAGTGATACCTTATAAAGGTGACTTGAAAAGAAATTCTCAAAACTGGGTTTGTGCTGAGATGCAGAAGGTTTTTAAATATTTATTTTTCCCAGGGCAACCGGGGGGGGTGGGGGCAAGTGTGGCAATTTTCCCGGGGCCCCCACGAGAATACAGTATTCTATAGTATTGCAACTTTTTTTTATGGAAGGGGCCCCCAAAATTGCTTCGCCCCAGGCCCCCTGAATCCTCTGGGCAGCCCTGGTTCGCGCTGCTGCAAGCTGAGGAGCAGCCTGTCCTCTGCAGCTGGGCTGGGCCGCGCTATCGGATCCTGCCTAGGGAGTGGGGGTGGCTGCTGACTGCAGGAGAGTGGCACGAACAAGCTGAGGAGCAGCCCGTCCTCTGCAGCCGGGGCAGGGCCACGCTACCGGCTCCGCCTTGGGGGTGGTGGCCTCTGACCGCGGAAGAGCGGCAGGAGCCAGTAGCGCAGCCCTTCCCCGGCTGCAGAGGATGGGCCGCTCCTCCTTGGCTTGTCCCCGCCTCCTCCCCTCTGCGCCGCCTCCTGCCAGGGGACGGGAGAGGGGAGCAGAGCGGCAGCCCGGGCTGAGCCCAGCTCATGCCAGGGCCAAGGCGAAGACCAAGGATGAGCAGGGCTGGGATCCAGCAGCAGCCCCAACCCCTGGCCCTGGGAGCGGTGGTGACTGGAGCTGAATCCGCCTCGGGCCAGATCTGCAGCAAGGTAAGAGTTGGGCCAGGCAGGAGGGTTTTGTTAAAATTAAATGTTAAAATTACATTAGTAGGAAATGGTTTTGTTTCACTAACTACAAATTCTCTGTTTTCATTTTTTTTTAAATTTTAAATAGTCAAAACAAAACTGCAAAGTGCAAACATATGTAAAAGCAAAAATTAATTGGGGGGGGTGGGCAGCCAAACATTTTTTTGCTTGGGGCAGCAAAAAACCTAGAGCCGGCCCTGGGACTGGCTGGGGGATGCTGACCCCCAGCCCTGCCACTTCTGCCCGAGGCCCTGCCCCTTCCAGGGGTGAAAGGTTTTTGGAAGCCCCCAACTGTACCGGTAAGAGAGAAATTTTACTTTCAGCCCTGGGTCCAGTATCCTGTTACAGAAAGGTGCAATGATGGTTAAACCATCTTTCTTCCTAACCTCAGGAAGTTGGTAGTTGGCTTATGCCCTGAAGCATGAGGGTTTATACATCTTATTTCTTAACTGTGGATGTATGTATTAAATATAGGAAATACAGAAGGCAGTTTTCTTGTCTATTCCATGACTCTCCAAAGCCCTGCCACACTCTCTAAAAAGCTTCCCTCTCTGTTCCAGAGCCTCCTGGAGCTGACACCAGCCACATCAGGTCTATTATACTGTCACGGATGGTCTAGACAAATACTTAGTTCTGCCATCTGTCCAGGGGACTGGACTAGATAACCTCTCAAGGTCCCTTCCAGTCCTATGATCTATTATCTGCATACTGTAAAGAAATTGGTATGCATGTCTTCTAGAGAATCAAACCCAATATATTGCACTTAACTCAGGACACAGTCTCCAATCTGTTCAAAAGGGAGAGAGGCAAATTGAAGGTTGAAGAAGAGAATAAAGAAAACAGCACTATAGTTAAAATATAGTGTATCGGGGCCTTCAAGCACTTCCAACGCTCCCACTGACTCCAACTAGCTTCCTCATAGTGCCAGTGAGGGAATATTTTGTGACTTTTCCACGTATGACCAGATACTCTGTAAGATCAGAAATTGTTTTATTTTTCTCTGGGATAATGGGAAGGAGTTTTCCTTGCAAAAAGTCTCTAAAGTCAAAACCGGAGGGAGGCAGTTAATTAAAAGTAAAAATTGTTTGGCATAAAGCAGAAGTTGAGAGGAATCACAAAATGTATGACAAGTGTAAATGACTACATCCATTTAGCTATTGTGGAGGCATTGGTGGGTGAGCCCAAAACTTGAGTTATGAAATTTGTCCCTCATCTGTAGTCTAGTCTCTGTGTTTTGTGTAACCTTTCACTGCAAGACAGAGTTCTCTCTCCTTAATATACTCCTTTCCCTTTCAGTCTGGAAATGCAGATACTTCATTATGTCGCGGGGCCCATTGTTTTGATGTCCGTGTGGAATAGAACAATGTTTTTCTCCAACCATGGTTCATCTTTGTTGTAGCATAAATTATTTTGTTCTCTTATTTTGTTAGATTCTTTTTTCTTGTACTCTTGGTATTTACCTGAATACTAATTTGCATTTAATAAAAAGGATTTACACACTTCCCAAAATCCCTCTCCCAAAGGCATTTAATTGAAGGCAAGGGAAGCAGCCGGTAGTCTGCAGAAAATTTAATTGATTTCCTTGTTTTTGATATTTCCTAGGAAAAACTGCTTCGGTATCAGCAAATGAACTGAGTCTCAGTTTCCAGACAAACTGTCTTATAAAATAACCTATAGAATAAAATATTTCATTTCCCAAGGTTCCCAGCGAAACTGCAATTCATTTAGGACAGAGACACCAACTGTCACAAATAACATGAAAGAAAACAAAAGCAAAAAAATGTGAGATGAAGAGGAGATGCACAGAGTACTGATAAACTAGTTTGAAAAATCCAGTTGCCACCTTAATGGCTCCCTTTCCCAAGCCATTGGAGGTAGAACCCATGGCATGTAGTTGAGTACTTTCTGCCAAACAGCAGCAATCTTTTCTTTTGCTAGGTTGTGAGCTGGGCTTCCTCACGGTATTATATATACACACACACACATAATTACACACACAAATTATGTTAAAAGAACACTCTTAAGGTTGTGAAGTTCAGTACTGAAAAGTAAAGAAATCCTAAAATTCATAGGAGTTGCCTGTGCAACCTTAATTCATCCCCCTGGTGCATATGCATTATGGTATAGTCTTTAATTACATGAGCACATAGTATTTTTTGACAGGATCCCAGCCTCATTCAGTATATGAGATGTCTGTTGCTCACTTAGTGAGCAGCTGTGCAATATTTTTTCTCCTTGTTCAACATGTGGCCCCAGGCCTTATTTAATTTAAATCCTGCTCTGAACACAGAACTGTTAACTTACTCAGGAGCTTTTCTGTGATGCACATCACCACAGTCTGGGTTCTTCACAAACAATGGATTTATTTTCACAAAACCATTGTGAGAGGAGGGAGCTAATGTAAAATGAAGATGAGTTACTGCAGATTTACATCTGTTTAAGCAAGAATCAGGCCCAGAGATTTCAGATGGCTGCATTACATGCCAATCGTGGCACAATGAATAATGAGCTTTTTAAGTGGCCCACATACAATGGTGACAAGCCCTTTTGCCCTTCCTCTTCCACTTTCTCCAAACTCCACGACACTTTTTGTCCAGTGTTTGTGTTTTTTACTCTCACTCTTCCAAACCGCTTCCTTCCATCCCTGTCACAGTTCATCAAACTCTTTAGTCCCAGGTCAGTCCTCAAAAAATGACAGAGAAGAGTTCAAAGAACACTGGTTCCATGATATTTAGTATGTCCTACAAATACTGTTTCAGCACTGAACTGTGCATTTAAACTTTTTCTTTGTAGAATCCCACCCCATCCTCACTTAAGGCCCTTGGCACATGTTACATACTGTTATGGTTAGTAGAGACTTACTAGATCTTCACAGCAAGATTCCCTGAAGATTCTGCGCACCCTGGGCATGCTCCAGCCCTAGACTGCACAAGATTTCCCTGAAATTTGCAGCTCTGGGCTGCTGCTTGCTGTGCTATGTCCAGGCACCTCAGCTCAGAGCAGGGAGACTCTCCTGTGCCCTCAATGCTCCCCTGGGGCTGGTGGGAGGAAGGTGCCTCATTCAAATGCAGAGGGGACAAGAACCAGATCTTGGGGTTTCGGGGGAAGAGGTGAGTAGATTGGGACAAGGAGCCTGGGGTGGGGTAGACTGGCACGGGAGAGGTACTGGGAGGCTGGGACTGGCTGGGCAAAGGAACTGTGTGGGAGACTGAAACTGTGAACCATTGGGGCAGGGTAAAGGAAGTGATGGGGGGAGATGTATCTGATGAGTAGTTCGGTTGCGGGGGCAGTTCTGGGACTGGCTGGGTGAAGAAACTGCTGATGAACCATATGGGTGTCAATATGATGGAATTTCTGAGATTTTTGCAGTTTGCTTTTCAAAAAACCTAGGGATCCAGTTCTCCAAGAAAGCATTCAACTGCCTTAACCATGACACCCTCCCTTCTCTTCCTGCAACCCCCTGCATCATTCACTACACATCTTCCAACTTCTGCAATAAATGAAGCAGAGGTCCAACAGGCAACAGCCTCCTTCACTACACAACCCTGATTTATCCTCAGAACCAGTCCATCCTGTGCAGGGGCCCTCTTGTAATAACTGGGCCAACAAATTTGCCTTAATTGTAAGCTCAGCTGTAAAAAGAAGTATGTAAAAGTTCATAAAATGTCACCATAACCGATGCTGATGAGAAAAAGTATGAAAGGGAGAGAAAAACAGAATTAGTCTAAACAAAAAGGCCTAGTGATCTAACTCAAGGACCATAATAAAATCATGCTTAGTAAAAACATAAGATGTGGAACCAGAAATTAATGAACCAAAATTGGTGTGTAATTAGTGGACAGAATAATGAGGTAAGGAGATGGACTATTCCACCCACCATTCTCTTCGTGTGTCTTTAAAGAAAGAGACTCGGGGGAGTGGGGACAGAGGAACAGATAGAAGCTACTGAAGAAAATTTCACCATGATGGCTGCTACCACATCTCCTCATAGCCCAGACCTCCTTTGTCCTAATTATAAGAAATGTTCTGACCACACTAGGCCAGACAGAGGGATCCAGATAACATTGCCACCTCTACCAGACTGAATCCCAGTCACCACCTGGGATGAAACAAGATCAGACTTTAACATCAGCAACAGCAGCAACTCAACTAACTACTCTTTTCCCCAAAAGGACTGTTATTAGCATCTTTATTACCGTCTAAGGGACTGTCAAACAGGATTTTTCTTTATAAAAACTCTCTCCAGCTAAAGGGAAAGGGAACAAGTGATGATGTTAAAAGTGAAAGTCTTACTTTACACTTCAGATGCTTTACTTATTTTTCCTTCTCTTTTGTATCTTCAAGAAAATGTTAAAAGGATTGTTAATGGTGTGTTTGCCATGGTACTGTACAGGCTACTGAATCCCGAATCTTATTTAACACTGATATTGGACAGTGACTGGGTTATGTTAACAAGTCTGGCCCATATATTACATCAATACTATGTGATCATGTAATCAATGGCTGTGTCATAATGCATAAGCACAAGGGGGCTGAATTAAAGCTGTCGAGGCAATCTTAATTTTGGCATTTTCTAACTATTGAGTGCTTGATTTCCCAATCTTAATAATCTTCTAACGTGTGTGTGTGTGTGTGTGTGTGTGTGTGTGTAATACATGTATAAACAGTATTGCTAGCATCTACGTTAGAGCGTAGGATCCTTGGGTGCATGAGCTATGTCCAGCTATGACCAGCTTGCATTAGTACAGTAGCTTTTTTTCTAATGAAAAAGGGAGTTAGTAGTCCAAACTACCTGAACTATTAACAGAGAGGCATTGTATGAATAACAGAATAAAGCTTCAAAAAGAGAGTGAACGACCACCCCCAAATTTAGGGGTACTTGGAGTCTTCCACATTTCTACACAGTTCACAAGACTGTAGACAATATTCTTATGTTCTGTCACTAGTGAAAATAAGATTGTTCTGCAGGTGATCCTAAAAAGGGCTTTAAAAGGAATCTGCAACATGGCATTCCTGTGTGTAGCTAACATGCAGCATAATGGAACTGGCATTTTAATATTTACGGCATGTTAAGCAAATGCTGCCCTTCTGAGTACTTTCTAAATCCTCTTAGCTTTTAAGTGACAGCTTTGATTCTTTTTTAATCAAATCTGTCTTTTCATTCACCCAGCTAAGAGTGGTAAACAAAAGATGTTTAATGCCCCTTTTCTTATAGACAGATTCCTATATGTAAGGGTTTATCTTTGTACATGTAAGCTTATTAGGCTCATAGGTAGCTATTTTTAAAAAGCTGACTTTGTAGCATCAGTGCATGATGCAGAGGCAGCCTTTGGAATACTTTGTGCCTTGCCAGCACATATTGTCAATAGAGAAGCTTAAAAAATCCTACGTTAGCAAAGTAACATGCAGTATCAATTTTGCCGTATGAATACCAAATACTTGGGCCTGAAATCTGGTAGGAAACTTTGTGCATCAATCTACGTTTGTGTGTGTGTGTATTTGGGCTAGGGTGTAAAGTGCTGTTGGAAAGTAAGAAGTGGAAAGGTAAAGATAAAATACAACTTCGTGGAGGGATACATTTTTAAAAAAAACCCTGTATCCTTTTTTGTTGGTTCATTCATTATTGTTCATTTCTAGGGGTGTGGCATATGCTGGTATTCAATAGATTCATCTGAATACCAAATAAATGGCTTTACCATTCTCTGAATGCAAATCTGAACAGTGGCAGGAGAATGGAGCCAGCCCAGTGGTAGAGAGATGGTGGTGAGGATCTCAAGGTATTTGTGAACTAGCGTTGTATTTCAGCAGATGGGGGGTGTACTTTCTTTAACTAATCACATCATTGAAATAAGCACAAAAATGTTGGTTCTTTTTAATAATCAGAGGCTTTCCATTCCACATATCTAAAAGCAAAAAGTCAAAATGTGCTGTTATAGTGTATTGTGTATATAGTGTTACTGCAGAAGCCACACATAATGTAAGCACAATGGTGGTGTTTGTAAGATATGCACTTACCATATATTTGCTTGTAGGTGACTGTGGAGGAGGTAATGACTACAACTGCATACCTGGATCTCTTTTTGCGCAGTGTTTCAGAGCCAGCTCTACTCCAGATTTTCTTGCGTTTCATCCTGCTGCACCAGCATGAGAATGTGCACATCCTAGATACACTCACGAGCCGAATCAACACTCCTTTTCAGGTAAGGCAAGCAGGAGGGAAGCACGTGCTTTTGATGAATTTGGGTTAACAGATTTAGTGGGAGCTTCATCATATCTGTATTTACTATGGCTCTGTTTAACCTTTAACTGTGAATTTGCTTTCGTACCTGTCTTTGTGATCTAAACCTAATGTTGTTTTGCTGTAATTGTTGTCACTTAGCCACTATAGTGATGAGCAGTTTGGGAGTGTGTAAGATAGCTCTAGAGTGGTTGAAGGAGACTCTGGGGGGCTTCTAGGAGCCTAACATCTGCCACAAAATAGAAGGTAAGTTTTGGAGTAATTTACCTGCCTCTAGTGGAGTTATTCCCACTCTGGATACTGCTAAATTATTCCTGCCATAGATAACTCATCCCTGAGATTTATACAAATATTCAAGAACAATAATTTTGGTGGCCATATGAAATAGCTCAGAGTGCACCAAGTAATAGGCATTTTCAAATAATTTTCACAGAAGAAACTACCCAGCCCCAAAACTATGAGATCATTATACCCACCCTGCTTCCAAATTACCTGAGTTGAACACTGTCAATATGCCCAGTTTGTTCTTTAGGAACCAAGTATAAACCTTTCCTGCATGTTTGTTTACCAGTAATGTTGCCTGCTTCTTTGTTTATAAGAGCAATTTTGTTTGTTTGGCTGTGTATTTAAATAATCAGATTTCCCTCGTCTCTGCAGCACATGCACCTTTAGTACACAGGGTTTTTCACAGGCTAAGGCTATAATTTTGCAGACGGACCCTTAAATAAAATATAAAAAAATATATGGAGATATGCCTATATCTCCTAGAACTGGAAGGGACCCCGAAAGGTCATTGAGTCCAGCCCCCTGCCTTCACTAGCAGGACCAAGTACTGATTTTTGCCCCAGATCCCTAAGTGGCCCCCTCAAGGATTGAACTCACAACCCTGGGTTTAGCAGGCCAATGCTCAAACCACTGAACTATCCCTCCCCCCTGTTAAAATATTCATAGAATATTACTGTAGGTAACTAGTTGATGAATATTAGTTGATTAATAATCATAATAAATATATAATTAATAATAGTTGATTTGGTTGGGGATTGGTCCTGCTTTGAGCAGGGGGTTGGACTAGATGACCTCCTGAGGTCCCTTCCAACCCTGATATTCTATTATTCTAATATACTGCAGAGTAACATATGGTATAAGTGCAGGCAAAGCCAGAGAATCAGTGTGTGCATTACATTTGTGTATTAGGGACAGCAGCTTGGACCAGAAGTGTGTTTAGGAATGGGAGTGCATGCATCTATGGATATATGTTGCTGTTATTGCATTTCAGAGATGGATTAACTCTGAAAACTCAAACAGCTTTTGTAGACAAAAAATGCAGATGTTGTCTTGGCTAATCATAATTACTGTTCCACGGGCAAAGGAAATGGGTATTGTAAAGAATTCTCTAGCCCTGAGCAACTCAAGATCTTGGCCAGAATGGTTCTGTGATACTGAATGAGTTTTCTGCAATATAGCTTGGCCAAGTGCAAAAGCTAGAATTGCAGCTTTCTGTGGGCTTCCATAGAACAAAAGCAGCACACATTATTATTGCTGAAAAGACTTCTTAATAATTGACAGGATTAAATTTACAAGCTCTTTTGGCCACCTATCCATACATATAAAACACCATCCTTATTGTTTCCTGCTAGTATATTTTACATACTTGTTTTCCTTTAATGAAATAAAAATAAATAGCCTGTCTCTGCTTATTCAAATGCATGTTGCTTTCTCATTTTTCTTTACAACTGTATTATGAATGCAAGAGATGGTTCTCTATAAATAACATGGTATTTAGTGTAAATAATGTGCCTTTCATAAATTTAAGGAAGTCATTTTGATTTTCTTTAGCAATCATTATTTTGAACCCTTAAATCACTTAGAACAACTCTCCACAAATCACAATAAGGAAACAAGGAGAGCTCTTCACCAATCTCTCCCCTTTATCTCCAAAACACCCCAACTCTCTCCCTAACTACTGATCCCTCTCTCTACCTTTGCAAAGACTTGACCTCCTCCTAAGGCTCTTGCAATTTTCCTTCAACCAACCCACCTATGGGAAAACCCCACTTTCCCCTGCTCCTGTCATTTCCTCACCTATTTCCTCACTGCTGCCTTCTCCAACTCCCTACATAGTCACACGGTTGTGGTTGATTAGTCTCTTCCTATTGGCTTCTGATATTACTGATAGTACCTAACCCACCTTGTATTTGTACCTATCTTTTATTGGACCAACTTCTGTTGGTGAAAGAGAGAAGCTTTTGAGCTACACAGAGCTCTTCTTCAGGTACAGGTGGCATTTAAATGGGCCATGTGATAAGGATTTCTAACAGGAGTCTGTTAATTGCTCTGAGCATGAGTCAGGCACTGTCCTCTTTCCTTGGACTAATGTTCTTCTACCTGCCCAACTTAAGGACACCCATGCAGTTCTCCACCAAGACAGTGAACGTTTTTGGAAGGGTTAAAGCACATATGTGTAATTTAATGCCAGCGAAGGTAATTTTGAAATTCAAGTTCCTAATCTCTCTTCAGTCTAGTGTAAACTAAGATAGGTACTGCAACATCACAAATAACTTTCACTCTGCCCAGCAACCTCAACATTTTTGTCCTGGATAGATAAACGATTAGTCTCTCCTATACACATAGTGTCAGTCATTCATTACCAGGAAACATGCTGCTTTCACAAAAGAGGCTTCTCTCAGGGTGTGTCTACACTAGAGCTGGAGACATACTGTGCTAGTTGTGATTGAGGTATTGCACTAAAATTGGAAGTGTACCTGCACTGGCACAAGTGGCGGGTCAGGCTAGCCACCCCAAGTACAAACTTCACATTTCGTAACTACACTTTTATTTTTAGCACACCAGCTTGATCATAGCTAGTGCATGTATGTCTGCTTGAGCTGGAATTTACACCTTCCAGCTCTAGTGTAGACATACCCTTAGTTTGTGAGATAACTGAACTCTTTCCAGCAAAGGCCTTCAGCTGGTCAAACTAAGTGCGTCAGAGGTAAAAGCTAATGCTTTATCCACTGAGTTGGCCAGAAGCTCTTTATTGCTGAAACCAAATTAAATTAAATTGTCTAAAATAGCAAAATTCCTTTGAAAGGTGTGCTGTTTCTCACTTTTCGGTTCTTGCAAACTTTTCTCCTTCACCTTCTTAAAAGCAAATGGCTGTTTTGTGTGTATTTTATAAAAATATATTTTGGTGTATGTATAACTTCAAACATCTAATAAAATCCTAACAGGATGCTGACTCAATGAAATAAGCATACTTTTAGTCTCTGATAAAGCACTAAAGTCAGGCTGTGCTTTCTATAATGAAGAATTAAATTTACCTCATGGGAGGGACGAAAAGTTACAATTGCCAGATCAAAAACTGACTGTGTTTATCATTTCCCAGCTCTGTGTGGTATCTTTGGCATTGTTCAGAACACTCATCGGCTTACACTGTGAAGATGTGATGTTACAGCTAGTTTTAAGGTAAAATCCACACTCCTTTTTCTATTCTAATTCTCCAGTAGGAAGTCTCTGGATGTAAAGCTAGAGCTCTTAAAAGGAACAAGCAAACAAATTCAGAGATAAAACATTTATGTTTCTGACACAAATATACCAAACCAAGAGAGGCACAGTTTATATATCCTATCGTACCCAGGCACAATGAGAGACCTTGCTTTTCACATATTCTTTTGTTGTAATTTATTTGTAGAAAAGTGAGGGAACAGAATCCCTGGATTATTTACCACCTCTAAAGGTTCCCTGGTTCTAAATTTATAATATTTTTTCACTTCTGAACATTTTCTCTCATGAATTATAATCTGCTAAATGCACTATGAAGCAGGACTATATTTACTTTTCTGCAGCTTCCAAACCTTTTTACTCCCCGTTGCCCAGGAATTTCTCAAATAAATTCCTGACCTGTTGTACCCAGGGTAGAAGGACATGCTGCTTTAATTGTGCAATGTCCTGGATTAGTTGATTTCTGCTTTTAACTGAGCATTTCTTGAGTTATATCAGAACCCACAGTTTACATTTTTTTTATTTTCCTAGCTGCTTTTCTTTATTCTTTTTATGTTGTTATTTTAATAAGTGTGGCTGGCATGTCTGTTAGAGTTAGATTAGATTGGATCAAATCAGGTCACTGGTAATTAATCTTAGATGTATTAACAATGACCTAATCAGATCATTAACTCAGTGGGAAATCCAGGGCTGTTAGCTATCTCTCGGTTACACTGGGATCCCATCCAGTCCTTGCTGGTGTCTGAGGGTACGTTAGTAGGGACTGAACCAGATCATTATATAACTGTGGGAAACTCAGAGTTGGTAGGATTCCTCCACTGACTTTAACAGAGGTGAGTGCTACATTTATTTTTGTATTGTTATTTATTTGGGGAGTCGCTTGTTGTTAAACACTGATTTACTTAAAACGACAAAACACCAATCTAGTTAACCCCTAAATCACTCTAAGAAACAGAATGCAAGTATGTGCTATGTCTGCTCCTCGTCCCTCCATAATCCCTCCTCTGCCTAAGAGCTTTATATGTTGATTCTTCCCAACAAAATGACTCAGTTGGACTTTTGTTGCTAGTCCCTTCCCTGACATGCACTGCCTCAACTTGTATTTATGTGCTGGCTCTCTCTGTGGCCTGGGCTCTCCAACCCTTCCTCCCTAACTCATCCTGAATAGATCCACACAAACTGGCACCCTCTGGCATGTGCCCATCCTCTTCCACTGCCCCTCCCTGCCCACATTTAGGACAATGCTCTGACACAATCCTGGTCCAGTGGTTTCCTGTAACTACCCCCACAGGCATTTCCTCTCAGGAGTGCCTGTCCTTCCCTTCCTCCTCTAGACTGGGGCCCAGTGTAACTCTTCAGACTCCAGACCTACCCCAGAAAGCTGCCATGTTTGATGTTCTTAGGGAGATGACTGTAATTTGGCAGATTGTGTTTTTTAACTTGAGCAAAGGGAAAGGCAAGAGGAGAATTTTCCACACAGCTACTCTCCTTAAAATACAAGGAGTGTTGTTGTGGGCATGTAATGATTGGCTTTGTTGTTTCAGATATCTGATCCCATGTAATCACATGATGTTGAGTCAAAGATGGGCTGTGAGGGAAAGAGACTGTTATTCAGTGTCTGCTGCTAAACTGCTTGCTTTGACCCCTGTCTGCTGCTCTACTGGGATTACGCTGACTGTTGAAAACCAAGCAAAAGATTACATCCTATGGACAAAGGCCACACCCGGTGCAGGTAAACATTGGGTGTGCACTGTGCTGTGAAGGGTTTGGTTTGGAATATCCTCAGCATAGGGTGGGAAAATGAACACGTTTAATATCAAATAAGTGAATTTACTATTGAAATTTCACAAACAATATGTAATTAGTCTGGATTAGAGGGGGCCGGCATTTAATCACTCCCCCATGGCAGCTCTATCCAATCTGTATTTTAAAGAATATCCATGTTGGATGTGTATTCCCAAAAACATGTGAAGATGTGGCAACATCTTATGCTACTGGAGGGGCTGTGTGGTCTGATGGATTGGGCTCCAGGCTGGTCTCTCAGAATTCCTGAATTCTGATGTTGACTCCGGATTAGACACACAGCCATGAGCAAATCTCTTAACTTCTGTGCCTTGGTTACCCATCCTCTTTGGGTGCCTGAGGCAAAAGTATCTTCCTGTCCTTCTTAGCAGCTGCCTTGCATTACTGTAGGGACTTCAGTTTGATTTTTTTTTTATCATATTGTGAATACTCTTGTTTTATCTCAGGTTCTTGCATAGGCTATTGCGAATCCATGTGCATTGTGAAATACGGAAGAGCTGTGGACATCAGTTACCTGCAGTACCTGTGGGAAGCTGAAGCCATCATTCTCCACTGCATGAAAGACTGCCAGGTTTGGTCTGCCCCATATGATGGGGAAGACCCTGACCCAGACACCTTTATCCAAACGCTGGCAGAGGAAAACAGTAAAAATGTGGAGCACTCTATGTTCCGACTCCAGCAGCGAACTTTCAGTAACGGCAGCTCCTCTCAAATTACTCCATTGGGAGAGAAGATACAGTTGGAGCTGGAATGGGATGACAGCTACGACACAGGGATTTCTCCTGGGTCTGATGTGAGCTCACCCCAGCCTTATGATGATCTAGGGACTGTAGAGAGACAACTGCCTGCAGAGCCACCAAAGCACATTCAAGAGATGAAGAAGAATGCAATCATGCTTGTCAAAGGGTCTTACATAGAAGAATCAGATTTTCAGGATGATGTCATGGTTTACAGGTTATGTGCCGAAAAGGATGCTCAGGATGATGACAATTCCAAGGAGGAAACTTCAAGTATAGCAACTGAATCTCAAAACACAATTCAAAGCCAGCCCGTTAAGAGGTCTTTGAAAAACTCACATCCAGACACAAATTTAAAGGAACACAATAGGAAAAATTCTGGTTTGCCTCAGGATGTAACAAAGGAACAAATAAACCAGAAAGCTGTTGAAACAGACCCACAGCCAGACTTAGAGCTGAAACTCTCTCCTCCAGAAGCAGATCAAAACTCAAATGTGAGGCTGCTGAGCCCAGATAGTGAGGAATTCATTGCACAATATGACAAAATTATTGAAGAACTGGATTCTAACACAACAGGCTTGGAGGAGCAGAAATTGCTGACACTTGATCCTGTATCTCCAGTGGAAGAGGAGGAGGACTTCGAAAATTTTTCAGTGGACACTCCCTCTACAGAAAGTATACTGTCTCCATTTGGGCCAAAGGAGGATACATTTTCCAACCATCCTGCAAGGAGCCAGAATGCTGCATTTACAGGTGGAATTTCCTCATTAATTAATTTGTTTTTGGTGTTCTTTACCATGTTTATTATGGTTTATCGGAGCCAACCAAGAACAGGATCCCATTGTAACCAGCAGTGTACGAATATCGAATAAGAGACAGTCCCTGAACTGAGGAGTTTGCAATCTAAATAGATAAGACAGGAAACGGGTTGGGGAAAGGGGTGGAATATGCAGAGTGAATAATGTGATAGCAGTGAACATTAGGTAATTCCATGATTTCTGGTTTGTTTTAAAAACCCTTTTAGTGGGGTCATGGTAGAAGGAGATTAGCTACACTGAAATAGAAAGGAAAGGAGAGGGCATTGGTGGCCATGAGAAAGATGGCAGGAGAGGTTGGAACAACAGCCAATCAGCAGAGGAGAGAAGTGTTAACCAATATGAAGGATAGAGGGGAAACATGAATAACAATAACTTATTATGGTACTTTTAAATTAATGTTATTTACTTTGATACAATGTAATTATGTCATTAAAGTGTGTGGTGCCGTTCTTGGGCTGAAGTTTTTGACCTTCATATTTGTTTAGTTTGTTATAAAAATTTAGAAGAAGACCAGCACCAAACAACTGTCCTAACCACATCATTCCAGGGAACAATCCTGCCATTGTGAGTGGTTGGACTATCTGACCTAATACGATAAGTTCACTTAAAATGTCCCATTTCTGCAACTGCTTTGCTACCTATACAGCGGCATATGCAACAGAACAGAAAAGTGATAGGCTGCTCTGCCACCTTCTGCTGCTATTTTGCTTTTGTGCACCAGGTGGCAGCACTATTGTCATTTCTGCATGCACCTCTTTGCAAGCAGGTCTAAGGCATCTTGCTTTTCAAATGCCAAAGGCACCCTCACTGTTACGTTTTTCTCTTGTGCCAGGCATCCAGTGAAATTTGGCCACAGAATTATATCTAATCATTGGGAGGACACGATGTATTCAGGCATGCTTACCCACAGCAAAGTCTGTAAGGGCTGACTTTAAATAACTCGGGATACATTAATCTTTTAGTCATTGAAATGCAGCCTTTGAAATGTGGCCAGTAGGCCTGGTGTTCAGTCTTTAAGTATTTGAGGAAGGCAACTTGGTTTTCAAGTACATTTGCCACTATTTCTGTTATGAGTTCTCTGTACCAGGCACTGAAAAACTCCCCTCATGTCCCTAGGTCACATCCGGCTCTGTTAGTCTCCTGTCCAGGGGCGGCTCTAGGAATTGCACTGCCCCAAGCACGGCGGCATGCTGTGGGGGGCGCTCTGGCGGTTGCCGGTCCCTCGGCTCCGGTGGACCTCCCGCAGGCACGCCTGGGGATGCTCCACAGAAGCCGCAGGACCAACGGACCCTCCGCAGGCAAGTCTGTGGGAGGTCCACCGGAGCTGCCTGCCGCCCTCCCGCGGCACGCCGCCCCAAGCGCGCGCTTGGCGCGCTGGGGTCTGGAGCTGGCCCTGCTCCTGTCATTTCCTGTCAAACATAGTTCAGATACTTTGGCAACATCCCTTTCTGTCTGTGTCAAGTCCTCCTCTCCCCTTTCACTTCCTTTCAGACAAAGCTTTGCTACTACCCCTCCCAAGCCGTGTTTCTCTTTGTCTCTTCACTCTATTTCAAATGGTTTTCTAACTGGTGACGAGTGGGGAAGACATTGGCAAAGTTGACTTTGCAATGGGGGTTATGCTATCACTCAAACAAATGACATTTCAGCCATCTCTGTGTTACTATACAGAAATAGTATTTTGCATATAATTGGGATCCACTATTACATTATGCGTTGATCTAGGGCTCTGATTTGACGGTGTCAGCTTAGTGTTATGGGGCGCTATTAGAGGAAGCTGCTTTGTTCTACAGAATGAAATGTCCAAACCAAGTCTCCCAGCACCAGTAAATCCCACCAGTGTGTAGACATGCTGCTCCACTATATGACTTATACCTAAATAAAAACACTGTTATGTGGACGTGGCACTGATGCTGGACCCTTGGTTTAGAAAATGGTGGCTGTTCTTTTAGCATTTATTTGCAGTATAAGATCATTAAACACAAACCTCCCCTCCCTCCCTCCCTCCATGCCACCCAAACCAGGAAACGTCAGTAGTAGAAATATGTGGCAAATAAACTTTTATTATGGGTAGGTCCCCCATATCTCCAGGTACATGCATTGGACCAGGTGTAAAATTAAAAAAATTGTTCTAATTAGTTTGTGTTGCTCCTTTTGAAGCTTATAAACACCTGCTGAGCTGCTCTGATTTGTTGCTCTAGTACGGTGCTGGAGGCCCTTTTATTTTTCCCGATTTGTTCATATGACAGAGACCACCTATGTATTCTGGTCAAGTCTCATGAGGTGGTTCTCAGTTGTTGCTGTAAGTGCCTGGCTTCAGCCTTTGCTGCTCAGATCCCAAGGCTGACTTGGAATCGCCTCAATACCCTTTCTCTTGGAACCTCTTACACAGCTGCCTTCATTGCACGGGGGCGGGGGGAGTGTCCCAGCACCACATTGAGACTGCCGCCATGAATGTGAGAGGAGGAAGGGGCAGGATGATCAGATAGTGCAGGCAGTGTTGGGTGAAGGCTCTTTATATATCTCAGCAAAATATTGCAAGACACCTCCATTGGTGGTATGCAAATGTAGACAGGATCCAAATTAGTCACTAGTGTTTTAACCAGCTGTGAAGTGGCTCAGCCTTCTCGCTTGTCCTTGGGCCGCGTAGAAGTACACTGGCCTCTTGCTGAGGTGTGAACCCCACCGGCTTGCCACACACTGACTGTCCATGTGGACCCTGGTGGCATGCATTAACAATTCATTAGTGTACTTTGATCTAGAATCATAGAAGATTAGGGTTGGAAGGGACCTCAGAAGGTCATCTAGTCCAACCCCCTGCTCAAAGCAGGACCAATCCCCAGACAGATTTTTACCCCAGTTCCCTAAATGGCCCCCTCAAGGACTGAACTCACAACCCTGGGTTTAGCAGGCCAGTGCTCAAATCTACCCAGCTTTGAAATGGGGTAGATTCACACCCCAACTTGCTGCAAACCAAATGGTCGTAGACATAGGTGCTGACTCCGTGGGTTCTCCAGGGCTGGAGCACACATGGAGAAAAATTAGTGGGTGCTGAACACCCACTGACAGCTCCCCGTGGCCCTGCTCCAGCTTACCTCCACCTCCTCCATGAGAGCGCTGCCGCATCCTGCTTCTCCCCCCTACCTCCCAGCGCTTGCACCACGAAACAGCTGTTTCGTGGGGCAAGGGGAGAGAGGTGAGGAGGGGGAATGTGGCACACTGGGGGAAGAGGTGAGGTTGGGGTGGGGATCCAATAGGGGCAGGGAGGGGGCAGAGACTTTGGGGAAGGGGTTGGAGTGGGGGCGGGGGCAGGGCCAGGGAAAAGGTGGAGTTGGGGTAGGGCCGGGGTGGGGGAGGTGGTGGCACGAGCACCCATCGGTGCTGGAGAAAGTTGGTGCCTATTGTCGTAGAGACATTTCAGCTCAGATCCCACTGTCCTCAAATCCTTATGTCATAGTCCTCTCAGGCTTTGTAGCAGCACCCTAGGGAGTCCAATCTTTCTCTAGTTCGCTGAGAACTGGAGAAGGGAAGCACATCCAGGCTGTGGGATTTCCCTCAGCAGTCTCATCCTAGTCTTCACAGAATTTGTGATCTAGCTTCTTGGGCCGCTTCCTGCCAGTTTGCTGCTGACACAGAATAGTCCTTGGCCTCTCTGGCAGCCCCACCCCCTTCTGCCAGGGCTGCAACTTCTTATTGTGACTGTTGCTGGTCAACCAGTTGGCCACAGCTGGGGAGGTGGCTACTCTGTCCCTTAACCCTGTGTTTTAACCACTATGTCATGTGAATTAGAGTTGAGAGACATGGTAGTTAAAAGCCAATAGTCACCTGGACCCTTGTCTACACTAGTACGTCCACTTGTGCTCTCCTCAGTGGGGCTGTACCAATATCAGTAGTGGGATGTGTTTTAGAAGAGAGCTAGTGTAGACCCAGCCATACTGTGCATCCATAGTTGCAGTAGTTCTAAAACAAAATGGGCGTTGATCCTCAGCCATGCCCTGTGCCTGATGGGTGGGGCTGCAAAGTAGTTATTTGTGGTTTGGTTCCTTGATTGTTGGGCTGCCCAGGGATTCCTTTCGGCCTCTAGCATAGTTTAGAACAGCCCCACCCAGCTGCTGTAAACTGCACCCAGCTATCTAGGACATTGAAGAGGGTGGCTTGACAGAAGGAGCTTGCTGGAGTGGTTACCCCTGTTACGTTCTTTCCCCCAGGCATGCCTCCTATGGCAGGGGTCACAGGAGGTAGCATAGAAATTGGCTACGCTTTGTGCCACCCAGGGATTCCCCCATGTCAAGGATCCCCATGTGGAGAGAGTTTGCTGGCTTTCCAGTATTCTCACACTGTGGGAGTTGTGCAGAGGAACCAGAATTGGATCAGGGCTGAACCTTATACTTAAGTAACTTTTATAGACTGTTTACTGTTGGTCTCTTTACTGTCTTCAGTTACATACCTGTTTTATCATCTAAGCAGTATGTACTAATCTATTTTCATTTGGTTAACTCATGTTCATATTGGCAAAGTCTTTGCCAGGCTTATGATGAAGGATATGTACTTTCATTGTAAATAGTTCTGTATTGTAGTGGCAATACTGTAAAATGCATACACAAACCAACACTATTATTTAGAAGTGACATTAATCTGATAAAGCCTGCATCTACCAATAGCCTATTTTTATGGCTTCCCCACTTTGTGTGAATTTTTGCAGTGTAGAAAATGTTTGTGTTGTGATACAAATTAGTCCAGGGCTGTGTTTTTTTTATGTTTTGAAGCAGCATTTTTATAGTCCCACTAAAATACCACTATGTATTATGATAATGTGAGAAACCTATCCATAATTTACTCCGTCCAGTCTTTCTGCAGAATTAAGCTAGAACGGTAGGATGACCAGATAGCAAGTGTGAAAAATTGGGAGAGGAGGTGGGGGTAATAGGAGCCTATATAAGAAAAAGGACTCAAAAATCGGGACTGTCCCTATAAAATCGGAACATCTGGTCACGCCATAGAACAGTTATAAGTAGCCTGACCCTGCTTCATCTGAAATCTTTGGCAGGACTCTGAGTAACTTCAATGGGAGAAGATCCATAGAACATAACATGCTGGATTAAATCTTTATTGGCACATCTGAGGTAGAATACTTATGGATGCTTTATATACTTAGAATGTCAACTGATTGGCTAACCAGTCAAAGTGCCCCTACTCATGATAGAGTTAACGAGATTAAATATATTCAGAGCTGCATCCTCTGTCTGTTCAGACCTGGCTTGGCATGTGGGAAGTCTGATTTAGTCAGATATGGAGATTTACATTCATTTTCAAATGCTTATTCCCCTGATTTTAGGACTTTTTTCCCCGTTTTTCCTGTAGGGCCATTTATCAGCGTAGTGCTGTCAAAGCTGGAGAATATGTTGGAGAATTCCTTGCATGTTAACTTGCTGCTCATTGGGATTATTACTCAACTGGCCAGCTACCCGCAACCTCTTCTTCGTTCCTTTCTGCTCAATACCAACATTGTATTGCAGCCTAGCGTACGATCATTATATCAGGTACTTCATCAATTCCTCATTTCATGCTCACTGCAAGCTTTGCCAGTAATTCTAGTGCCTTGTTTACCTGTTTTTCAGTTTGTTGCTGTGCATTTGCTTTCCCCTGTTTGAGGACCTCTCTGTTTAGTTTGATGTGTTGACTGTGCCAATGCAAGGAGCTGGAAATTAACTACACAACTGGAATTGTAACAGTCTCTTTCCAAATTAGAAAGAGGATAATTGCAAGGATAGTATTAAAAATTTACCATTTTTATTTTGGCAGGTGCTGGCCTCTGTGAAAAATAAAATTGAGCAGTTTGCATCCATCCAAAAAGATTTTTCAGGTCTTCTTATACAGGCCCAGCAGTACTTGCTTTTCCGAGCGGACATGTCTGATGTGGCACCAGAGTTACTAACCAAAGGTAAATATCAACCACTTTCACAGTGGTATATGATCTAAAACACTGACTTGCTGGTTGTCCCCCCTATTTTCCACAGAAAGGGGGTGTTGCCAGCACAGAATGCTTGAGGCAGCAACAGTGGTTCGTTGCCCGGTGTGCTTTGCTTCCAATAAACACACCAAGGTGGAGAATGCAGAAAAAGTTTATTTGAGCCCAAATAAGGTGCAAGGGAGACATAGCAATCTCAAATCCTGCACACAGACATAAGCTGTGTGTCTCTTCTTATACATGACTTCAGCCAGGCATCCTCATTACCCCCCACTATTCTCCTCCCCCTCCTATATAGTAAACACATTGTATAGTTAGCAATTAAATAATCCTTGACAGCAAACAATTCATCTTGTTAGTAACTTTTCAAGGCTGTTACCTTGGTTTACTTTTGAATTTATTACTTTGCTCTCCCTCCCCTCCTCCTCCTAAGCCAGATAGAAACAGGCTTTCAGTGTTGCACTGATAAGGAGCAGTTACATATTCCATTCTTAATTCTGACCTGTGAGTTCGACTAGAATTTAACATGAAGGGACTCTTAGACAAGCATAAAATAACTTTGGTTCAATCCAGGCCTAGTACAGAAAGGCTTCATTAACACTGTGATTTTCCACCCTCAGGAGTTACCTAGGGTTATGCTTAATGACACCAACAGGGGCATTATGCATATCACCAGCCAAATGTATTTCTATATCTTTGTAACTTTAAAGGGACAATCCTAAGTTTTTAGGCCACAATACGTGGACGCACCTTGAAATTGTCTCCCATCTGGAAATTCTTAGTGTGTTTTATTTTAGCACATGAAAACTTATTTCTGAAAGAGTAACAGAATAAGGTGTTGGCATGACTTGCTGTCAGACTGGCCGAGTACATGGTTTATGGGGAGGGGTTGCATGTGTGCACGACCTCATTTTATTTTTAGTCCCACATTGAGCAATGCAGCCGCTCTTTTTTGGTAATTCTTGGAGAGAGCAGTTGCAGAAATAAATTTATTGTGAAATTCTAGTAGATAAAGCCTTATAGGCTGGACTAGAATATCGTTAAGGGAGATAAATATGAGCCAGAAATTTTTGATTATGCCCTTTTTAAATGGAAAGAAGTAAGTTGAAAATGAAATGCAGTACTAGGAGGGGCACATCAAAGGTGGCGGTGACTTGGTGCCACCCCACAGCACAGCGTTCCCACTCCAGCTGACTTTTCTAGCATCTGCTACTTCTCAGGCATGCTGTGTGCTACACCTATTTTCAATGGGCTGTCAATCATTGTTTCATACAGTAAGTCAGATGATAAATTTAAAATGTAGAATCCTCTTTTCTAAATGATAAAATTCCTCCAGCAGCTGATGGGGTCAGGGCCTCACATTGTAATCAGAGTTCAGAACTTCAGGCGCCAGGTTCTAGAATTGCTGCTGAGTTGTCAGCACTAGGCTCCAAGCCTCCATTAAAACCTTGCTTTCACATATGATGGGAATACATAGGATCTGCTGAGAACAGTAACCATAGAGATAGCAACAGAACAGGGTTCAAGAGATTCTATTTACTGAATCATTATCAATCATTTGGAATGAATATCCCACTGTCCCTACCCCAGATTTTTTGTTTGGCTTTTCATTGGTGTGTAGGAAGCAAGGGAGACTTTTTAAAAATGCTTATTTAATTGCTTTTTTCTGAGGGACTTAATAATTTTCCTCAGTTCTAATCAGCATGGTGTCAGCTTCTAACATTCCCAATATGCATACTCCACAAAATCAGTGTCTGTCTCAGGCTACTTCTTGAAGCATTCATCTGTGGAAGGTGCATGCTGTAAATGAGATGTTTATCACAGAGACCAGTGGGGTTTAGAAGCCGGGGTCAAGAACAGTAGATGAGAGAGCCTTACAATTAGTGCGCACTGTAGCTGGCATGTGGGATGCAAGATTAGAAGCCAATATTTAATGGCTTTTTTTTTTAGGTACTGTATAATGCATTCCTACCATAACTTCATCCATCTTGTAAGTGTTATGTTTCAAAGCTCTCTGTTGTAGCTATTCAGACACAGTGAAACTGCTTCATAAAACAATCTCTGATTTTGGCATTTATTTATATTTTCTGTTTTACATCAGCATATTTGTGGGCTTCAGTGTTTGCTGAGTCCCTTCATAGTGGTTATTATTCCAGAACCTGAAGCAGAGGCTGCTCAGTCACTGGCCTGTAACATTTTCTCCTGCCCTGTGGCAGCCCCTGTAAAGAATGAGCCTCTTGACTAATGCTTAGAGACTAAAATACCTAGATAACTGCAATTTTGGCTCTCAGCCATCCTAGCGATGCCAGTAATCAAACAGTAATTCTGGGGGCAAGTTACCTCCCTAGTCCACCAACATGCCACATCATTATTAAGAGTTGAAATTGCTACAGTATTGGCAAATAAAATATGGTTGGACTTGATGAGATTATTGCAGGAAGCTAAAATGAAAATCCAGTATTATGGAACTAAACTTTCTCCTAGATTCCCTTTTCAAGTTGAAAAGTGAAAGATGTATAACTGCAAACAACACAATCTTTCCTGATTCTTCCTGCATTACTGAATATAGTTGACCTCCTACAGGATTTAAAATTGAAAAACAGGAACTGATCCCATTGGTGAAAACTAATTCAAAACATAAAAGAGAGGGGACATACTTGGATCACAATAATGATGTAAGAGTTCTAGGAATGATGGAAAATGTACATCTCTGCTTATTCTGAAATAGTACATGGTGAAGGGAAAAGTCTATTTGATTTGAGATTGCATTTGTAGAAGCATCAGGCTATTAGAGTGTGTGTCACTTATCTGGTTGTGTCCCTGGTGGTAAAAAAAAAAAAATTAAAAAAATCTAGAATATTAGACCTTTTCAGTCTCTATGCTGTAGGATTCTATACTGTGTACAGTTCTGTGCACCTTAATTCCAGAAAAATGGAAATTGAGAGCAGAACTGGATGAAAAATTTGACAGAACAGATTTCCATTGAACGATACAGTTTAATTGAAATATTTTGCAGAAGTGGGTCTATCTGGATGAAATTATTCAATCGGAAAAAAAATCAATGTTTAGGCTTTACTTTTAATTATATTTAAGTATTAAAATATATTTAATATGTATATAAAAGATAATTCATGTTTTAATATAATATAAAAGTCCAAACAAAACATTTTGATGGCTATTAAGACTACTTTTTTGAATTTTTATTTTGCAGGCAATTTCAAAATGCTTTTTGTTTTTCAAAAATATTAGCATTTCCTGCAGAACAGAAATTCTGGTTCCTGGCCAGCCCTAGTTGGAAGAAACCCAGAGAACACCACAAGTGACTCAAGAGTCTGGAGGGCAAGAGTTATGATTAACTAGAACAAGTATAGCTTTACCAAATTATTGCTAAGAGATGAAAACTTTATCCAAGTATCAGAAGGATATACACTAACATCCATAAACTGAGGAAGCGGAAACAAGGATGGAGAAATATGGAACAGAGAAACTGCCATGGTGCATCAGACTAGTGGTCCATCTAATCCCATAGCCTAGCCTGTCTCTAACAGTAGTTGGCTGGCACCAGATCCTTCAGAGGAAGGTGCAAATAACCTGCTCATACTTTAAGGGAAGTTTCCTCCTAACCATATCACATAGTGGTTAGTTAATACCGTGAAGGATGTAGGTTTAATCCTTTTTTTTTTAAATTCTGTCTAATATAAGAGTGGACATTCTTAGTGGTCATGTAAATGACTAATTACATTTTGAATCCTATTAAGCTCTTAACCTCAACATTTTGGGGCATGAATTCCGCATGCTAATTATTTATCGTGTAACAAAAAGTAATTTTTATACGTTTTGAGTTTGTGGCCTTTCCGTTTCATTGAATGTCACTTAACTAAAATGTGGTTCCAACTGGGGTTGAAATGAGAAGCAATATTTTAAAATTTTGTATTACTTACTTTGAATAAGAGACTAATCTTAGTCCCAATCCTGGAACGAGCTCTGTAAGGGCAAACCATATAGGTGTCTAGATAATGGAGAATGTGTGGTGGTCTCATTTATTTTAAAAAATTATTTCCTGCCTGTTCACAGGAAGATGGTAGCCTCCATGGAGAAATCTCAGAGAGGGTTACAGCTGCAGAAAAAACTGAAACTTCAGATAGTATTTCTTAAATAATGAGTTTGAGCTTTGCAGAGTTGTCATGAAAATTTACCTGCCCAGGCCCAAAATCCACTCAACTGCCTTTCCAGGGTGATGATGGGGAAAACGTATTTTACTTGTCTGTCCCCAAAACAAAACAAAAATAAATGCTAATGTCAGGTAAGCAGGAGAGTAGACTAGTGCAAGGCTGTATTATACTTTGGGAAAGTGTTTTCCACCCATAAAGTGCAAATAACTCTGATTTGCCTTTTTAACGGTACCTTCATATATGTTCCTTTCCATTACTCTGCCTTCACTTACATGTTGTTTCTTCCCACTGGCAGCTCCCAGCAACCAGATTGCTAAAGAAAAAAAGGGAGCACATGAGGAGTGGGGAATAACCCCACATGCCTATCTGAGCCTTGATAATTCTCTTTTTTGGGGGGTGGGATGGGAAATAGAATTTGGGCCACACGGTGTGTAAAAATATTGCATTACATAGCAGTCGTGGAGTGAATGCATTCTCTAGCATGCATTCCACAGTACTGTAGCTTGCAGTTTTAATTTGTTTTGTTTACTGGTCAAAATTGATTCTTCTTTTCTTCCTGGATTTAGAGAACATCCAGCACAACTGCAGCACAGGGAAAGGAAGAAATCTTTCTGAAGCTTCCCAAACCCTGCTCCAGCCTTTCTTGGGACACAGAGCAAAGAGAGTAACGACTCTTCCTGGCATTCCCTTGCCTGTGAGGAATGCCGTGCTTGCAGCTGCCCTTTTCCCAGAGTTTCTGAAGGAGCTAGCAGCTCTTGCACAGGAACATTCCATCCTGGGTTACAAAATACCGGGTGATGTTGACGATTATTATTAGTGTCATTTTAACAGATTTTTTTCCCCTAATAGAATTAGCAGATTTTTAAATGCAAAGTTGCTTACAAAAGAAAGTTCTGCTTTGATACTTCCTGACAATACTTGATCTGGGAAAAAAAAAATCTCATTCCATGTTACCTTTCTATTGGGCCTTATGACTTCCAACTGTGCAACATACTAATTTGAAATAATAGAACCCCTCAGGAATATATCATGTATACCCTTTTTCCCTTGTGCATCTACACAACTTCCTTTACCTCACTGCTCCGGTTTTCAATTCTGGCCTAGAAAAGTGGGTTGCCCAGTGGGAGAAATCTGATATGTAAATATATATATGAACATTGCACATAATTGGTCAAATAAGCCTTCTGTGTTAAGGGCCAAGGTTTTTGGGGGAGGGAAGGGGGTGTTTGCTTTATTTTTAAAAGAGGAGTCTACAGTCCCACCTCTGAAATCCCCTTTACCAATGGCTGGGGTTGTGAATCCAAGTGGTCTCATGTGTTCTAAATGCATGACTAGCTGAAAGCAGGTGCTGTACCCAAGACATACCGTATTGCCTTATGTTGCATACAAATCTGCAGCTCTCAGCTGTTGGTCTTTTGAAGTCAAATGAAATGTATAAGTGGATGTAGAGTGCAGACTGCTTGGAATTTTCCTTGCAGTTTCTCAGCGTTCTTTGATAATTATATTGCTACCTAAAATCTCAAGCAAGCCTTATTTAGTAGAATTTGCACAAAGTACAAAGCAAAATGTTTCTATGCAAGCTCTAACAAATTTGTAGAAGAAATTTGTTTGTGTTCTTCTATTGATAAGCTGAAGAAAAGTATTCAATATCTTTCAGTAGTGTTACAAGAGCAACTCCGATTGATCTATTTTTGTTAAGTACTGCTTTTTATGGAAAAGGACAGCTTGCCTCTGAAAAGGTGTTTAATTTTTTTTTAAAAAATGTCATTTTGGTTAAGGAAAAACAAAATGACTACTTGTAAAGAGAAACTGGTTATTTATTTTTAAGTTATGTGCTAGCTTTGCCTAATATTGCACTTTCAGGGTAATGGGGACGGGGGAGGAATGTTCAGCAGTTGGGGAGGAAAAAGTAACTGGGATAACTGAAAACTGTTTGCTAGTGACTAACTGCAAGAAAATTCTCTTCTGTGAGTAATGAGGTTCATTAGAAGAACCTCAACATGATGAATTGGTGCATCACTGCTGCATTTTGTCTTACTCTTAGTGGCATAATTGTGCTTCCAGTGCTAAACTTTGCTCTATGTGAATGGGGGCTCAGTTCATGAAAGCCTTAATGCTTCCCCTTTCTACTACGAGAAAACTAAAACAACCCAAAAGCACTGAAAACCGGAGGTAAGAATGATATTAAAGCAGTTTTTGTTATGGTGCTGGTTATAATTCCCCAATACTGAAAAGCCCCATTATATAACTTCCCCCATTTCAAACATGTTATCTTCACTTGGGGAATGTAAATGAAAAACCTATAAAAAGAAAGATCAGGTAACATTTTGTAAAGTACTTAAGTGACTTAGGATCTGAAGTCCCATTAACTTAGTCCTTCGTCACAGGGGGGTATGTCTACACAGTAGTTAAACACTTGCAGCTGGCTTGGGCTGCAGGCTTAAAGTTGCTGTGTAGATGTTTGGGCTTTAAGTTAAGCCTGAGCTCTGAGATTGTGTGTGTGTGTGTGTGTGGGGGGGGGGTCATCCCAGAGTCCAGGCTCCAGTTTGAACTCGAATGTCTATACAACATTTTAGTCCCACAGCCTGAGTCAGCTGGCCCAGGCCAGCCACCAGTCTTTTATTCCAGTGTAGACATACCCGTTGGTGCTTTGACAAGTGCACCCATTATCCATAGCAGGGAGAGGTAGAGTAGTGCCTGACTACACTAGGTCCTGTCTGTAGGAGACACTAAAAGTCCTAAAGTGGATCTGTACAGATTGCCACCTGCAAATACTTCCCTTGACCTGCCATCACTTGTCTGTCTAGATATCTGTAATGTATTCAGGTCTGTGATATCTGAACACCAGCTGCCCTCCCTGCTGCAGCTCAGCCCTTTGTGCTCAGGCCCACAGGTCACTTTCTTTTCTGTTACTCCTGCTCCATGCAACTCTTTGCCTGTCAAATGCAATTCCACTAAACCACCCTCTAGCCTCCGTGCAGCTGCTCCACTCACCACCCCTTAGAGTGCCTTTTTTTTTAAACTCATTTAATTTAGGAATGGGAGAATTCTTCTACTGATTCCATTGCTGCTGGAGCCATGGCCAACCAGCCTCAGGTCCCTTTCCTTCTCCTAGCAGCTGGTAGGTTCTTCACTCTCACTCACACACACACACCCACCATAGAACTGTGGTTCATGCCTGTTCTCTCATAAATTATCCCTCAGGGGAAGAGAGAGATGGCATAGCATCACTTACCACAGTGCTCCATCCTATCTGGGCTGGGTCAGTGGCTGCTGAATTCCTTAAGCACTGATCTAATCTATTCCCATGTCAAAGCATAGCCACTATCTTCTAGCAAGAAGCTGATGTGAGTGCTTTAAAAGGACTAAATACATGTAATAATAAAATAAGCAAACTTCAATGAGTCATAACCAAGTGGGGATTTACTCCCAAGAAACCATCCACACTTTTAAAAACTGTTAATGGGGTGAATTTGTTTAGTAATTCTCCCTTTCCTTGCCTTTAAGTTAAAATCAGACTCTGAACTGTTTAGGAGTGGTTTCATATTAAATGGTCTTTCTCGTTACAATAGTCTGTTCTGAAGACAAAGGTAGATGGAGACCTTAAAATGTGGACTGTGCAAACTAGATCTGGAAGTTTTCTGGTTTTGACCCAGTAAGCTGTAATGGTTCCAAAGGAGTTATTCCAGCCTACCACATTAGTGAGCTTTAAAAAAACCTACAGTGTGCAGAGGAATTCTTACTGACAAGTCATTACACTGTATGTGCACAAGGTATGCTTTAAACAAACAAAAACTGTCACCTATCTGAAAGGAGAGACCATATTATGGACTTGTAAATTTGGCAACCGATTCCTCAATTTTTGAGATATACAAAGGAAATAGCAAATAAAAGTCTGGTCAGTTTATACTCAAACTCTAAACTGTCCAAATAAAGATTCAATACTTCTGGCCTGAGATAGCATAGGCAAGGGTTCAGTGAGGGCTGAATTACAGAACCATAACCTCCAGCATCCTGAGAAAAAATAAACTATGATATTGGTACTTCCTACCTTCAATGTGCAGAGCAAACTACATGCAATTTAGCATGAAAATGGTGGTGGTTTCATTATCAGAGCCTCAGATTAATAATCCTTTCTTGTTCAAATCCTTCATCCGAATGCTGTTTAATATGCTGCTGCTTTCAAATTGGACTGATCTGGAACAACAGAAATCAAGACCTGATTCTGATCTGTTACATTAGTGGAGAGGACGAAAATCAGACCCGAGGAGGGTTGATTTTTTTATTTAAAAGGTTGCCCTTCTTTTAGTACACTTAGATACATTCCTTCAAAGTCTCTGCTGTTCACAAATTGCTTTTAATATTTCATCGGGGTTTGTCACATCCTGTAGTGAAAGCGCAGTGCATTCACTTAGTGAAGTTATGCCTGTTTGGTGAATACTACCTAGTTGGATAATCTTTGTGTTAAGGACAGACAGATAAGATTGATCCATTTAACAGAACTGTTTTTTGTTTTTAAAACTTGGGTAAAGGCACAGGTTTTCAGGGGGAAAAGAGTGGGTAGGTAATAACACACGTACACCTAGATTTCACCAGTTCCAACCTGGGCACTAGTGGCTGAAAGGCTTTGACAGCTCCTTGGCGTATGTGCAGTGAGACAGCTTTCTGTCCACTCCCTAGGGACACAACTGGCTTGTTCAGCACAGAATGAGGGTTTACGTTCAAGCTGCCCTTCTACCACTAGAGGTAGGTCTTGTAGTACAAGGCTGAAGTATGCACTGTCATTGCCTGTGCTGGCATGCCTCTGGGTAAACAGAGGACTCCATTCTCCAGTGTTGTCAATTCAGCACCTTCCACAAGCATTTAAAAAAAAATCTCTAGGATGGGAGAGAAAAAAAAGAACAGTCTTATTTGGTGCAGTTAAATGATGTCACACCTTTTAGTGTATTATTTTGAATTGTAGCCAGAGCTACAAAGTCATTACTGCTTACTGTGCAAATCTTCTTTTATACATTGATTATAACATAGTTCCTCTTTGAGGGCAGCTTGATTTAATAAGCAATTTACTGTGCTGTACTGACTGAAATTACTATGTCATGCCTACAGTTTTGAAGGCTCCAATTCTTATATTTATAACATTTAGACCTCAGCTACAATTGCAAGTAATGTAGTACTTTTACCATGCTAGTTCTGGCACAATACAGTAGTGTCATGCTGTCATTGTCTAAATTTAATTTAGGTCATTACAAGATGTCCCTGGTTGCACCTTTTGGGCTTTAGCAATAGAAACTGATTAGATAGAAGATGACATTAATTACCAACAACTAAGTTAAAACAACACAGGCTGGCAGTGTGGTACTCACTTCAGTGTGAAATACAGACAGAACTGAAATTTGTATTACTCTTGTTTGTCACAAGCAGAAAAACGTCACATAGTGGCCCTGTGTGTCAAGGACCATTACTGTAAAAATATAGAAGGGAGGGTAAAAATTACCCCTTGTTAATGTGTTTTTGGATTTGTTTGCATAAGTAGGTATTCAAGTAATGCAGTGATGGGTGCCACCACAAAACTGATTGCTATGGTGCATATTTAATTTATAACTTCATTAGCTACAAAAGCTCAGATTAATAACTAACTTTCTTGAGGGAGGTCCTGCTTTTCCAAATGTGATCTAGCATATTTTGTTTTGTTGTTGTATACTGGTTGAAGACACTTATTTATGAATAGTATTACTGTGTCAAGTACATATGCACTTTAATTGAGTTTTTGATCCTCTGGCCTCTAAGGGCTGCTGGGAAGTCATTACTGCTTACTGAGCAAATCTTTTTATTCATTGATTATAACAGTTTGTGTGGCAGCTGGATTAAGGCCTAAAACCCTTTATGGAACTTTTGTGCAAAGGCTGCGTTTCTGAACAAAATAATTTTCTTTGCCAAAGTTAAAGTGCCCATGTATACCTGTGTTTGATATATTAGCTTCAAGAGAGCATTTGATATCACTATTTTATTGCAATTTGCTTAAAAATAACCAAGTGGATCTAGGCCAAAAAATAATGTAGCTGGGTTAAACCTAGGTCTGATCAAACTTTGTCTAAATGCTACTCTGTCAGCTTGGCTAGCACCCACACAGAATGCCATCTCATCTCTAATGGAAAGATGTAAGCCTTTAGAGACTACAAGTCTCAGCATTCAGTGCTCCAGCTTGAGCCAAGAGGCCATATCACTGCTGGACACAACTCTGTTAACAGGGAGAGAGACATTCAGTTTACCAACTCTAGCAATATTTAGTTTCCCTTAAAGCTCCAGCTCAGAGTATTGTGATTAAATTAAAGTCAACATTCACACGTGGAAGTTTCTAGCCCTCATAAATGTAGAGAAGCTTGAACCATCAGCCTTCCTGTCAAGTTTGGTGGCAGAATTTTAGCAAAGTCCTGCTGGGAGCCTGCACCAGCATATTTCTCATTCAAACCTGCTTTCCTTTTCTTTAATATTGCATAACCCACCCCCCACAAAAGTCACCAAATTGGGCTGTCTGCAAGGACAGTGATTTGAACCCACACTTTATGGGGATAGAGAGCTGCCTTTAAAAAAAAATCTGTTGGACACTTGTGCCTGCATTCTGGTCCTGTTCTTCCAGTTTTGTGCTACTTGGGTTTCAAAATGCAGGTAGAAAAAAAATCAGCTTCGCTGTTTAGCTGGGAATCCCTAGCTGGTATCAGGCCACTCTTCGCTTCCTAACCACTTCCCTGCCCCCAGGACCTCAACAAGAGAAGAGGGGAGGGCTGCTTCAGAAATCCTTAGCTACCAGCGTAGCTCCTTCCAAGTGCAACTTGAAGTTAGCGTGAGGCTGTTCTAAACTGTACCAGGGCCCAAATCAGCCCTCAACTAGCCATAGGAGTAGGGAGGCAAAGGTGAATCCAGTGCAGCTTGCCTGGACCTGTGGCTTTAATATATATTGCCTCACTTATAACATTAACAATACAATTACACCTGGGGCATTTACACTGTACAGCCAACCAGATCCATGGTTCTCATATCTGAAAAGATAAATTGTGACCTTCCTGCTGTAACTTGGTTTTCTCTCATCCTTACATGAAGGAGAATGTTACGAACTTCCTATCTGAATCATATGAAAATAGCAATGTAAGGGAGATACAGCAAAGGGCAAAAGTTTTGATGTACTGCTCTGTCTTCTTTCTTGAGCACCCTGAGATTATAGCTTTAAACAAAAAATGAAGGAGGGTATTGGTTCAAGAGTGAGATGCTACTTTACACATACAGCACACAAAGGCCATTAATCTATGAAAGGCTGCTGCTGCAGTTAGTGACTGTGAAAGTCTGTATATTACAAAGGGCTGCTCAGCACAGAAATAAGATTATTACACTAGAATGATGTCACAGCACCTACTTAATGGCCTGGGAAAGGGTTCAAATTACATTAGCATTTACAAGTAGAATGCCTAACCTGTAATGAAAGTTTCCATCAGACACCTCTATAACATGGATCAAATTAAACTCTGCTGTGAAACTTTGCAGTCAGGGCTGATAGCTAAAGGTTGTCTTTCCTCATTACTCCCACAGTGCCAGAAAAAATATTTTGGCAGTTTCTCCCTCCAACCCCCAAATGCAGGATAACTGCTGCTACACGCGTATAATCAATGCCCCCTGCCAAAAGCTTTTACACTCTATCTGGTAAGAGCCCATGTTTACCTACCTCTCTGTCCATTTGGATGGGATTGTAATGACTGTGTATGGTGTCAACTTGTATACATTGGTGAAATTTCTCTCTGTAAGCTGAAGGGCCAAGGGAAATTCTCTCACACAGGCTGTGTATTAAATTAACACTGAGGATCTGGATGAAACTGTCTAACTCACCCTGCCTAACAATTGGAGCACATCAGGCATCTAAGCAGCAGCTCAGTGAGAGCTTCAGTAGCAAACTGACACCTGGAGTTAAGGGCAGAACTTGAGCCTTAACTCAAGGCAGCCCTCGCTTTTGTCCTTTGTACAAGCCTTGTGACACTGATCACTCCATAGACAGTCTCTGCACCGTCACCCCACAACACCCACCCTGTGTTGCGTATTTGTCCGATAGCTGATTAACTCCTTGAGTATGTGGCGGAGTTGTCACACTCTGTAGGGAACAAACTTTTGGGTTGGGAGCAGGAGAATCATTCTGGCCATTTTTCACTGGCTGTTTTATGTTCTGCTCAGAGGGGCACAAAGGCTGGGGCATAGGCAGGATAGCTCAGTGAAGTGAGCTGAAAATGAACTCACACAGGATAACATGTCTGAAGCCATGGTAGCCAGCCCTGTCAAAGCTTAAGCTCCCCTCACCCCAGCTAACACTGCTTTAGACATGATAGCCAGCACCTTAATGAGCATACAGAGGACTTCATACACATTAAGATCTGATTGAAGAAGCTTACCCTTTTTGATTGTCAGTCAAGAAACATCCTGAAAATAGTTTTTGTTCCTATGCAAAATGTTGGTTTAAAAATTCAGCAAGTGAGGAGTCCATAATATGGTTTCAAGTATCAGAGGGGGAGCTGTATTAGCTTAGAGCTGGAAAAAGCGAGAGAGTCCTGTGGCACCTTATAGACTAACAGACGTATTGGAGCATGAGCTTTCATGGGTAAATACTCACTTTGTCATAATATGGTTGAAGATTTTTAACCTGTGTCCTTCTGTCTGCTTCTAATACAAGGGAAGAGTTTGTTACAATCATCCACTTCTAGTTTGTGCTGCCTGCCTTGTTCTCCATTGTGTGTGTGGCAGGTAACGTTGAAAGTAGGTTGAGATTTATAGTAATTGCTATTTTAAACTTAAAGATCTAATGCTGTATATTCATAGAACTTGTCCATGAATTATTACAGACTATTTTCTACCCTATTATGTAATTGCCTAGAACAAAATGGCTTTGAAAACAGGTAACCATTAAAGATATTTACCAACAGTAGTCATGCTATGGTATCTGAGAGCCTTCTATTTTAAGTGTAGTGCAGTTACTATTCTCTCTCAGGTAAGGGGGTAAGTGTAACACACATCCCACTCCAAAGCTGCCCAACAAAAAGCATTAATAATACAAAGAGGACAAAACCTTCTGGAAAAGGTAGGGTTTGTTTGTTTGTAAAGATAAAGAATAGGCTTAACACATATGGACCCATAAAATTCAAACTTTATGCAGATGCTCAGTCCATAATTCACAGTCTTGTGCCTTTTGTTTCCTCCCAGAATGGCAGGAGTTAAGGGCAGAGCATTAATCTAACAAATTCAAAGTTCAGTGTATATTGTGGTTTGTGTCATAACCATTTATTATCTGGATGTGTTTTGTAACATTGATTGAAACTTAGCACTCTGAACAAAGTCATCATGGAACAAAACAGGTGCCACTAAGTAAAAGATAAAATGGTGGTTTTGCTCAGATGTGACAAAATGATAGTTAAGCCTTTGTTTGAATGTCAGTTTAAATACACAATTTTTTTAAAAGGTCAACGTCTGTCATTGCAAAATTCAGAGTAAATCGTATCCTTTTCAGACAAAACAGGCAACTTAACGTTAATGCTTTTTGTCAGCTGCACAACCTTTTAACTAACTTATTTTTATGTGAACAATGGGTACACGTTTTATTCAATAAATATATTTGAAAACTCCTGCATTTTGCCTCTTTTCTGCTTAAACTGTGAGCTTGTTTGTTCAGATGTTTCCCTGTCAAGAAAGATAGTAGCACTGATAATCAAAGAATGAAGTACCAGTGAGCAGGGCTGAACTAGGAATTCCATAATTTGAAGATGATAGCTAGATTCCACAGAAGAGGCCTGGTCTACATCCTCTCTGAATTAAGCCCAGATTTTGAAAGGTATGTAAGAGCCCAAATTTCATTTTCAAAAAGGATTTAGGCATCGGAGTAAAAATCCGATTGACAGTCAATGGGATTTAGGCTAAGTGCCTAAATCAGTTAGGCACTGCAAAACTGAGCACTGCCGCATGTAAATAGCTTTAAAAACCTGGGCCTAAGAGCTTAGTATGGTATGTGCATGCATTCCAATGGCAAGACATTCTACCCTTCAGAAGTATCTTTGAGCTTGAGGATAACTCTGGTTTTTAGAAGGGATTATTTAGCAGCATCAAAAGAGGCTTCTGAACTCCAGAAACCACAGTCCATAGCCCTATCAAGTATTTATTATAGATGTGCATATAGCACAGGCTCTTGAAGTAGCAGGATTTTCCATAATGCACAGGACTGCCTGGGCTTCAGCTGCCTTAGTTGGTTTTAGGGGCCTATTTAGCCACGGGGAGCGGATAGATCATCCCTTGAAGGAAGGAAAGGCAGCTAGGCAGTCTCTCCTTTCCCTCCCTCTGGCAGAGGCAAGGGAGGAGTGATAGCACTAAGGAACTGCTTCCCCCTCCTGACAGGTTGGGGGAGTGGCCAGCAGTGGCTAAGCTGCCACAGCGAGTAGGTGGTGTGTCCTGCTTACACATTTTAGAGTGTGAAATGTAATGATGTGAATTTCTATTCCTTCAGAAAAACATTGCTACCTGGCAATATTGAATCACAACATACATCTGATACAAGTTCTAGAGTATTCAGACAAACAGTAATGTATTGAATCACTTACCTTTCTCATGTGTGGAAAAGTGAACAGCACTCAATACTACCTTCTCCTATTCATTTGCACTGAATATCTTTTCTTTTGTCCTGACAGAGGGTGAAGCATTCAAGGAAGACTGTATAACAAGATACTACCTGAATAACCACCAAAAGGGAATAATAATTCTGTTCTATGCTGAGACTACACAGTATCTTTTTCTAGCTCAGGCTGGAATTGAACTGTACAAAGTCCAGGGAATGTCCCGTTGTTCCCTCTGTAGGGACCTGTGCAAGTTGCTCTGAAAGTTACTGTGACAGCCTCTTCTCTAATATTTGTTTCACCAGCACAGGATCTGCTCGCCCTCTTGTTGTTCTTTGAACCAGTCCAATCAGTTTATTCAGAACTTTTGGGTTTCCCTTCTTTATCTCCATAACCTTGAAAACAAGAGAACAAAGTATTTATCACGAATAATGGAAGATGTTCTGTTTTCCCTCTAAACAGATGCATATTTTCTAACCTTAGCACCAGCTTAATGTAAGCCCAAAATTTAGTATTAAAGTAAGTTTTTTGGCCTCGATTCTGCAAGGGCTGTGTGTGGCTGGAACCCTACAACTGCTTGGAGCCCCACTGGATGAGCAGAGGCCACTGCAGGATCAGGGCCTCAGTCCTAATAGAATTACTGGTTTCATGATTATTTTTTATTCCAAGGAAAATTTTTTTAAGAAACTCCTTGCAGTGTTTTCAAGTCAAAACAGTGCAGTGCAGAAAGTAAGACAGCAACCAATAAACAGATTTTAAAGTGTTCAGTATCAACTGATTAGTAATAAATTTAAATGTATTAATTTGAGTTCAGAATTATTTTAACAATTCTACTATGACAGTGTCCTTCTAAAGTGGAGACACTTGTATTTCATTAACACTGACCTGGCATTTTTCACTGGAGCAGAAACTTTAGAACTAACCTTTTAAAAGTTTTATATCAGATATAATAACTTGAAGGAATCTCTTGCAACAAAGCATTAAATGTTTAACTATGTTTATTCATCATAAAAATACTACCAGTGAGAGAGACAGGTTCCTTTTTTAGACCCACTGACTGACCCCAAAATGCCTGCACATTGGCCTGCACAATTACTGTGCACTGGCCACTTGCATGGCCAGTCAGGTAGCCATTGACCCATTTCTGCATGCAAATACCCAATCTGAAAATAGAAAAGTTTAAGCTGGAAATGATGCCTAAAAAAACCTAACCGTTTAACAAGGGAAGTATGAAATTCACCCTCACTGTGTCTTAAAATCAGGTAGGAGGTCTTCCTAAAAGATACGTTCTAGTTCAACCATGATTTATTGAGCTCTATCATGTTTACTTACGGAGCAGAGGAAAATAATTCTCTGCATTGTGGGGAAGTATTGGGTGAAATTCTATAGCTTAACTTATGCATGTTGTCAGACTAGATAGTCTCCAGGGGCGGCTCTAGCAATTTGGCCGCCCCAAGCAGTCATGCGTGCGGGAGGTGCACCGGAGCCGGGGGACCAGCGGACCTCCCGCAGGCATGACTGCGGAGGATCCGCTGGTCCCGCAGCTCCAGTGGACCTCCCGCAGGCATGACTGCGGAGGATCCGCTGGTCCCGCAGCTCCAGTGGACCTCCCGCAGCTGCGGAGGGTTCACTGGTCCGGCAGCTCCGGTGGAGTATCCGCAGTCATGCCTGCGGGAGGTCCGCTGTCCCGCGGATCCGATGGACCTCCCGCAGGCATGACTGCGGAAGGTCCGCCGGACCCGCCTGCCGCCCTCCAGGGAAAATGCCGCCCCAAGCGCACGCTTGGCGCACTGAGGTCTGGAGCCAGCCCTGATAGTCTCCAGAGCCTTAAACCTTATTAATACATCAACTACCAGCTGCACCAATTGCATGCACAATTGCAAATACATCCACCTATTATTGTATCTGAATTTTAGCCCATCTGTAATGTCCCAGCATAGACAGGGCACACTGCTATCTTTATCTGCTTACAATTACTTAAATTAGAAAGTTCAATTAAGTTTAGGTATTGCATTCATTCATAAATTGTTCAGTATTTGAGTGTTAGTTTCCCTTTTTCAAAAATTAACTACTATTAAAAAGCAAGGCATTTTCTCTTGCAATAGCCCAACTACCTGTTCTGTAAGATAAGATTTTATGGTAATTTAAAGCAAGAACTAAAAGCTTCTTTACTAAAATGATCACCTGAAAGCAGCTGGAAAATAAGGCTGCTTTATCACAGCTGGCTTCGCTAAAACACGGGAAGCTGAGGGAGGAATTCTTACGAAATAATTTTTATTATTGAAACAGGAATCTGGTCATGGACCTTCATCTTTTGTGCTGTTGAACAGTTCTAGCTCTCTGCTCTTATGCTTCAGTACTAGTCTGAAAATACAGAAGCATGTTTATCAGACACTGCAAATGAGTCAATATAAGGGAGGTCATGCAGATCTACTGCAAGTTCATTTTCTTTATCAAAAAGCTCTTTGCAAAGCTGTTAGTGTCTCCCAGTGAGACTTTGGCGTGGGTGGTATCGTTCTCAAAAGATGTTAGCTTTTTTTTCCAACTGCAAATGTCGCTAGACAATGTTTATACTTAAAATAAGCCATTCATTCCTGCTTTTACATTTTGCACTCCAGAGAATACAAAAGCACCTTTTTTATAAAGCTAATATTGGATGTGATCAAAGTTACCCCTTCATTTTGCCCCCCTTTTATAATTTACAAGTTTACTTTTTCTAACTGAAAATCTCTGGAATCTTGAAATCAAAATGTTTAAAGCTTTCCTCTATGACATACACACACTGTGTTAGTGTAAGATTGCTCATGAGGGTTAGCCAGTCAGTATACGTTTCTTGGGAGAAGAGACATGGACTTTGCACAGAGACACAATAAAAGCCAACTTTTTAACTTACCAACATTGATGCTATCTCCTTTAAAGCTAATATTATTCATGTAGAATAAATAATTACTTCTTGTTAGATACCCTGAGTTTTCACACAGTTATATTAATTTCATCTCTTTGACCTTAGATATCTCCTAAAATGACAATGAAAAAAAAAATCTGGGAATTATACTGATCAAAATTGCCAGGCCAGGTTAATGAAAGCGCTCTCTGCACACATACAGTTGAAAGGGACAGGACTTCTACTGTGCTTGTTTTCTTGCACTATCACTTTTATGCATAGTCAGAATGACTTGGCTTCTTGGACAAGCCAAACTAATAAATCCTTCATTTCTCTTTGAAGATGTACAAACAAATGCAGAGCCAGAGGAAAGATGGCAATTTAAACCCATTAGCATCACAGACTATCAACATGTCCAAGCTGCTGTATTCAGTTCCCACCCCTGTTCTAATCACCTCTTCCTGATGTTCTTCCATCACTGCCTGACAGATCTGTTCAAGCTCTTGCTGATCCTGGATCAGTTCAAGTTTCTTTTCTTTAACGATTTGAAGTGGGGTCTTCCCCTCCCCCTTCCACAATTCCTCAAGCACCTGCAGCATCAAAAAAGTAGAGGAGGGGAGTCAGTGCCTGTTGCAGTCACACTTTCCACTGCAGTAATGTGTGAGTGCATTTAGTTGGAATAAAAGCAAAGGGTTAACATTTATGTGATTGACAAACTTTCCCATGCAGCTCTGTGGACACATCTCAATCTTGACTTGCTAATGCCTCTCCAGAGCAAAACCTGCCCACCCACAAGAGCACCAGGATGAGATCAAGCAACTCAGTTTAATTTATGATCTGAACACAGCTTAAAGTCGAGTGCAATAATCCAGAGCACACCACATCCCCTCCCTTTATTCTGAAGCACAATATGCATGTCACGTAGCTTTGCAACAGTGATGCTCTTTGTGCCCCTACTGTAGAATTGCCGTACGAGAAGGTGGTGTAGTAATCCCTTGTTATTCATATGAGTGTTGCTAAAAGAAATTACAACATGCATGGTCAACAGAGAATGCCACTGCAGAGAATTGACAATTAGCCAACTATTGTGCCTAGACAGATTCCAGGTAACTCATTTCATTTACAGACCATCACCACAGGAGGGAGAGAGTGAGGATGCTTAATAGAAGAAAAAATATTGCAAATCAGAATCCATGTGGCAGCCCTATCCCATCCATATCTCACCTCCAGGAATAGCTGGGTGAATCTACGCTTCTGGAATAATTACTAGCTAATATGGCTGTGTTCCCCTACTTTGTAGCAAGGCTATCACCATGGAATAAACTTGGAAGAAGAGAGCATTTATAAAAAAGCAACTTCCTTGGGCAGTCATTTTCTGTATTTCCTCTGTTCTTATTTCAGAGATGGGGGATGTGAGAGAGAAAGCCCTTATTAAAACAGCTGCTTGATCCTGCCCTGAAGATATAATTGTATGTTTGGGCCGCCCCAGTGTGCCAGGATGGAAACGAATGCCATGTCAAAAATGCAGCACTACAAATTTGCTGTGGGATCAAGAGGAGGCTGGGGTGAGGAGCCCTAATTTAAAGCCATTTTAATAATTAGCAGTGCAGCAAAATGGTTTATGAAAAACAAAATAAATAGAATGACATTTTAATCCTCTCATAGATTTTTCTCCAATAGGAAAGCCCTTCAGCATGAAATGATGTGACAGGTACTTTAAGAACTCTGCACTGATGCTACCTACTCCAAGCAAAGTGCGACTCAAATTTGCCTCCTATCCCCCAACCCTTCCTTCTCCCCCCCAATAGCAGCTTACTGTTTTTGTTTTGCCAGAGGCCTTGAAAGAACAACAACAAAGTTGTCTCGTGAAGCCACATTGCAGGTCTTGTGTTTTCCTTGTGAGAGGGAGAAGGGCAGAGAAGACAGATCAAATTATTAAAATTACTGATATCCAATCAGAGTTACAACCATGATAAGTGATATTTTAATCCGTTCCTATCTAAAACTCAAAATGCCCCCCCCTTCCAGTTCATTCCTTAGCACCACTGCAGAGACACCTGGAATAGCCTAGGAAAAAAAAAATCAGCTTACCCACTGCTAGACGGTGGCCTTGTCCACTTCACTAACTATGCTGAGGGCTCACTTAAGGAACACCCACAGTTGCTTCCTCCCTACTATCAGCAGGTGCTCAGTCCTCCCCAAGGGAGCAGACAGGAAGCTTTCTGGAAGGTAATTCTCCCTGATCTCCCCTGAGGCATTGTGACTCCATGTCACACCTCATGGAAGTGCAACTTGCAATTTGCACACAGTAGCTCAGAGAAAAACTCCCCAGAGATCTTGCTCAAAATGGAAACTAACCAACAACGAACCCACGTCTTTCTAAGAAAAGGGCAGGAATTGATTTTAGGTTGGCATGTATCACACCTGCAATTCTGACACCGTTATCCTTACCCAGAGAAGGAGGGCACTGAAGACAGACACACACACACACAAACAACAAAACCCTCTATTCCAAGCAGACCACTCAATTGGCTTCTCTTGGTAATTCTCACTTAAGTCAGGGCTAGGGAAGTTTGAGATTCAGGGAGTAATAACTGGTTCCCCTTACAGCCGTCTCATCTCCTATGCTAAGCATATCATGGCACAGAGAGATTTTGCCCATTATACACTATCTTAAGGGGACCAGGGAGAGACTGGATTTGCTCTTGTAAATATACACAGCAAGCTACGTCAGTTTGGGTTTTGTAGCTTTAAAAAGTATCCTTCTATTGCTTGAGTACAATACTGGCTCTCTCTATGGAGTACGTGGACACAAATCCTCCTTGGGCTATTTCTGAAAGTCGAGGAGGGAGAAGCTAATTAGTTATATTGGTTAGTCCATTATAAGGGGAACCTTGGACACTGCGTGTAATATATTACAGTAGTATTCAGAGGTTAAACAGAATGCACTTGATTATGCCTGCATGAATAAAATGCTTTTCTACTATGCAGAAGTGCAGTTCTACTCCATTTACTTTTTCTTGGGCTCTTGTAGGCTTTTCTGAGCCAGAGAGAATTAGCCTCAAGGGTTTAAGGGCCCCTTTGCTCCCTGCCCCTCCATCTACATTGTTATACACATACACAGCTGAGAGACCAATACTATTCAAACATGGTTTCCTATTAGACTGATGATATAGTTTATAGAAAAAGCTAGCAGATTTGACAGGCCAAAAACCTGGCCTCATCGTACTCGTTTTTTTTTTTTCAAATGTTCTAGTCTAGATAAAAGTCTAGTCTAAAAACAGTGTAAAATAATTTTAAATCATCCACACTAAGTGGTCAAACCAGGCTATAAATTGGCTAAACATGAACAGTGGGGCCTAATTATAAAGTCTCCAATGCCAAAATGAAGTTCTCAGTCTCCCCTTCATTACTGAAATCCCAATAGTGGCAACTATAGACTCTAGCCAAGGTTTGATTCAGACTATTGCCAGGTTCTGCCTGCTCTAGCCACATAGGCCTAGCACCAAACCAGTGGTCAGAATGATTTAGTAACAGCTTGCAAGTCTTGCATCCACAAAAGGGTCATTTTAAGCACTTTACAACTGTTGAATGTGCAAGCTGGTTGTGACACCTGGGAAAAGGTTTTCAGTTGAAACCAGTCTCCAACCGCTTGTTCCATGTATGGGTACAAATACTGCTACACCATTCTGGCCCGTCCTGTATCCATGCCTCCTCCCAGAATGCAATGTCTTTGTGTTTGCAAATTATCCAAAAGCCTCTGCTTCTAACAAGTGCTGTACACTTTGGATCAGGTGCTCCAGATTCCCCAGACTGCGCTGTTACAGTCATGATTGTAAAAGGGTCCTGTTCAACTTAGGTTCATACACTGTGCTCACCTCCCTGGTATCTGCTGTATGTAGAAGTGCCAAAAGATTCTGTCAAAGTATTGCCGTGCAGATGAGCTAAACCATTGTGCAAACAATAAATGTTGTCAATCCATGTGCCTGCAATGGTAGCCCTGATTAGTGTGCACACACTATTTTTGAATATAAGTTTGGTTTCTGTGCTATAATTACATAACACAGCAGTGTCCCTTCTTTGACATGCAGTATCCACCATGTAACCTTCCACATTTAATCAATGTTCACAGTTTTTATCTATGTGAATTTTATTGCCTTGTACAACTGAGAATGAGCACAGACCTCTTAAAAATTTAAACTGTTGGCACTTCCTGCAGTACGAGCATATGCATATGCATGACTATTTGCTCATCCCATCAAACTCTTCCATCTTTTCTTGTTGGCTCTGTCTTCACTACTGCAGTTAATTCCTCCCACCCACCTCAAATGCTGCAGTGCATCTGCTGTTGTCTGTATATATATAGCCTTTTTTGCCTTCAGGGCATCCAATATCTCTGCCTACTGCAGAGAACTGTTATAAACATTTGTTATTCTTCTGACATCTAGGCAACCAAACACTTTTCTAAATATGGCAAAGTTTGATAGCATCACTCAGTGATGGGCAAAGAGTAGAGTTATTACTCTGTGTCTGAATTCTGATCATAGAGCGCAATACATATACTACAAGGAGCTGGTAATTAAGCAGGAGATGCAATCACTGAAATTCCTCATTTTATAACCTGTCAAAACTGCCTCTGTATAAATAAATTAAAATGAAAAAGCCCCATTAAAACAACGTTAACTTTCTGACTTAAACACCACAACAAGGAAACAGCTAAAAATAAACTCTGAAGGTCATCTTCAAAGTTTTAGGCACCAGGCTGATGGGTGCTCTCAAAAAATCACATACACAGAATTTCTGTATATCCACATGCACTAAGTATTCTCAGTGTTTTCTGCCCGTTACAAGCTTTTATTGTTTTAAGACCACTTCCAACCACCATGAGCAACCACAATTCTGACTGGCTTAACTACGAGCTGAGACTTTTCAGCTCCACCAAAAACCAGGCCAGTTTAATTTAACTTTAAGCACCCAGACTTAGAACTCTTGTCCTCTTTATAACAAATATTTTGATGCAAAAGTGAATAGACAATAATTTCATTCCAAATCTATAGCTAGAATGAAAGAGTAGGTGGAAGGAATATGCAAACACCTGCCCTTGTTGATCTAAGAACATTAACCCTGGAACCTCATTATGTGAGTTAAATGTCTTAATTTCACTGTTGACTATTTTAGAATTAAAAAAAACTAGCTAGTGTATTTATCCAGTGGCGTTTAATATTCTACAGCTATAAACTTGCAAGGTTTAAAGAGACAAATAGTTATTAGTTATATTATCATGGGGCCTAAAACATGATAGGTGCTCTGCACTCAAACAAAAGTCACAATGCCCCACACAGTTTTACAGTTTATTTTTTAAAGTATGATCAAATATATATATATATATATATACACACACACACACACACACACACAGATATATATTTTTTTCATCACTACAGGGTTTAGCTGGAGTTGGAAGAAACAATTTACAGGGGATCAGAAAACCTCAAGTGAAGATCTTGAAGGGGAATGAAAGATTTTTAATTTTTTTAATAAATATAAAATGGTGAAAAAATTAATTTTATAAAATTATTCAAAAGTGTACTCACCATGTTAGAATTTTGGAGTGTATTTCTAAAAAAATATCCAGTAGCTTTTCCAGAAAGATTAGCAATTTTTTTTTTTTTTTTTTGGCAGATTACCAGTAACCCTGCAAAAATGCTCACTTGTCAAATGTGACATGAACACCTTCCTCGGCTCTGCCAAGAGTGTCAACATTCAGTAGCCATTTGTTAAATTTTTCAAATAAGCACCTTTATCCTTTCTCCCTCACTGCCCAGCATGCATGAGAAAGACTCACCATAAACAAGTGCAGAGTCACTTCACTAGTGTCCTAAAATCTCTCCTTTCAACTCACTTCCACCATGAAGCCTAAAAAAACCTTGATAATGGTTAGGCAGATGGGTGTGCTGAGACCACTGCCTATCATGCTAACTGGCATTGTCTCATTGTTACCTTGTGCTCCCCATGTGTTTTGTCTTCTACTTAAGTTGTAAGCATCTTGGGGCGAGGACTGTCTCTTTGCTTTATGTTTGTTCAATGCCTAGCACAGTGGGCTTTCATCCATGATTGGCATCCATAGGCACTACCTCAATACCAATTAATTATTAGGATTATTTATAATAATGATCATTAACATATTCCCTGATGTCAAATGTATTGTTAGCACAGTTTCTTAGATCCCATCTTTGTTTTGGGAGACTGGCCTGAACAAGCCAGCTAGTTGAAAAAAAGAGGGGGGAAATAGTTGGCTCTGTCTTGAGTGCCTGACTAAGATGCAGCAAAGAGTGTCACTGGTTTATCAAAAGGACAAGTCTTCCTCCTTCAGTCTCACAAGGCACTTGACACAAATTTATCTTATAAACCCAGCTATGTTTTGCCCTTTGCCATTCAGTGGGATGTGTGACCTCTTTCAGCTGCAGCTCCTATTAAAATTATTAAGAACCATGAAGCAGCAAGTTTCCCAATCTACGCACCAGAGACTGGATCAAGCCACCAAAACATGGATGTTAATTCTAACCTTCCCAAAGTGCAGGAGTGTTCAGAATTTGGGATTTGCTTATAGAGGTGACTGGTCAGTGGCGTCAAATCCAAATTGCCCAAAAATCAGGCATGTTTGGCTTTGTTAGGGATTTGTTTCAGGCCCCTCTGTACTATTTAACCCTGAATTTTTATACACATACATCCCACCTCCAGTAGCAGTTTGACATATTTCATGCTTTAAATATAAAATGAATTTACCGACACCATGGAAGTCATATGGATTCCAGATGGAGATTTACTGTTAAAATGAAGTAAGTAGTGGCCGTTTCAAAGGTAAGTCCAAAACAAACTCACTTGTTTGGCTGCTGAAGAAGAAATTGTTCCTCTCTCTAGAAGGTTTAGAAGGTCAGCCAGGAAGAGAGAACTGACTGGACTAAATTAAAAAAAATAAGGTGAGGTGAGAGCTCTCAAAAAAAACCAAACAAACAAACACACCACACACAACATAATCTTAACATCTCTACATGGTGCCTGGTCATTTGTATAAGTGACATACAATCATTTAAACAAAGATTAAATGTTATTATTGAAAGCAAACTAGTTACCTTGTTGTACACTGTGTCAGTACAACTTTTCAAAAAGTAATTTATTTTTGGTCAGCTGAGTAGGTTTTGCCATTTTAATATGACAAAAATGGAAACCCACGGATTACAATCGATAGTGATTGAAGATTTCCTGTCTCTGGAGGGTATGGAATAGACTTGGTTCACCAAGACATCATACAGGTCTAGGCTCCCAAAAGAAGTGGTGGCTATTCGGACCTCTGTTGTCCACCCACCATGGAGTTTCCATTGCACTAAACGAGGAGTCAGTGCTGGTGTTAGGGGATACTATTCTCAATTGTTTGCCTGGCCATGGGAAGACGGATGGTTCTGTTTGATCAACTCAATATAATCAGAAAGCTTCACCTTTCCTGGACTGTAAGATTGTGTTGTTTTAAATAACCAAGCATATCATTCAGAATCCAGCCAATCACTTTCTTTGCACTCATCTGCGTCTGCCTCGCTACATTTTCAAAGAACTCCATTAATCCATCTTCATTCTGTTTAGAAAAAAGAATTAAATGGGTTAATGACAGAAAGGTACAAAAATGAGTATTTTAGGTCCTGGTCCTCTCTCATTCGCAGGTAAACCTGATCTGTGCACTCACTGCAAGATCTTGGCAACCTCTAGTAACTCCAATAAGACAATAGTGCAATCTATACTAAGGGTATGTCTACACTACAAGAGTAGTTCAATTTAACTTAGGTCGAATTTGTGGATTCGACCTTATGAAGTCGAATTTGTGTATCCACACTAAGGACACTAATTCGACTTTGTGAGTCCACACTAACGGGGCAAGCGTCGACATTGGAAGCGGTGCATTCTGGGCAGCTATCCCACAGTTCCCGCAGTCCCCGCTTCCCATTGGAATGTTGGGTAGAGCCCCCAATGCCTGCTGGGGGAAAAATGTGTCGAGGGTGGTTTTGGGTAACTGTCGTCATTCAACTGTCACTCCCGCCCTCCCTCCCTGAAAGCGCCGTCGGGAAATCTGTTTGCGCACTTTTCTGGTCAGTGACAGCACGGACGCCACAGCACTGCGAGCATGGAGCCCGCTGCGATCATCGCTGCACTTATGGCCGTTGTCAACTCCTCGCACCTTATCGTCCACCTCTTCCACAGTCAGCTGCTGAGAAATCAGGCGAGGAGGCTCCGGCAGCGCGATGAGGACATGAAGTGTCAAAGTGGCACAGACCTCTCACAAAGCACAGGACCCCGCGCCGCGGAGATCATGGTGGCAATGGGTCACGTTCATGCTATGGGACGGCGATTCTGGGCCCAGGAAACAAGCAAGGACTGGTGGGACCGCACAGTGCTGCAGGTCTGGGATGAATCACAGTGGCTGCGAAACTTCAGGATGCGTAAGGGCACTTTCCTTGAACTGTGTGACTTGCTGGCCCCTGCCCTGAAGCGCCAGGACACCCGGATGCGAGCAGCCCTGAGTGTGCAGAAGCGAGTGGCCATAGCCCTCTGGAAACTTGCAACGCCAGACAGCTACCGGTCAGTAGCGAACCACTTTGGCGTGGGCAAATCTACCGTGGGGGTTGCTGTGATGCAAGTAGCCCACACAATCGTTGACCTACTGCTGTCAAAGGTAGTGACCCTGGGAAACGTCCAGGTCGTCATAGATGGCTTCGCCGCGATGGGTTTCCCAAACTGCGGTGGGGCTATAGATGGGACTCACATCCCTATTCTGGGACCGGCCCACCAGGCCAGCCAGTATATTAACCGAAAGGGCTACTTTTCAATGGTGCTGCAAGCACTGGTGGACCATAGGGGACGTTTTACCAACATCTACGTCGGGTGGTCGGGCAAGGTTCATGACGCGCGTGTTTTCAGGAACTCTTGTCTGTTTAGACGCCTGCAGGAAGGTAGTTTCTTCCCGGACCACAAAATAACTGTTGGGGATGTGGAGATGCCTACAGTGATCCTCGGGGACCCAGCCTACCCGCTAATGCCCTGGCTCATGAAGCCCTATACAGGCGCCCTGGACAGTGACAAGGAGCTCTTCAACTACCGGCTGAGCAAGTGCAGAATGGTGGTGGAGTGTGCTTTCGGACGTCTCAAGGGGAGATGGAGGAGCTTACTGACTCGCTCAGATCTCAGCGAAACCAATATCCCCATTGTTATTGCAGCTTGCTATGTGCTCCACAATCTCTGTGAAAGCAAGGGGGAGACCTTTATGGCGGGATGGGAGGTTGAGGCAAATCGCCTGGCTGCTGATTACGCTCAGCCAGACACCCGTGCAATTAGAAGAGCCCAGCGGGAAGCGCTGTGCATCCGGGAGGCTTTGAAAGCTAGGTTCCTCAGAGAGCAGGGTAACCTATGACTGTCCAGTCTCTTTACAGAGAAGCTGAACCTGCCCCTGTTTCAGTTACTATTGACTTTTTTTCAGCGGTTACATACCCTGTTCACCAGGTTTCCCCCCTTCCAACAGACGTTTAAAAATAAAGTTATTGGAACATTTTTAATTAACAAAAAGTTTTCTTTACTAACGAATTCGCATTAAAGGGTTCAAACAGGGACGCAGACTGTGGTGGGTACGGTGTGCAGTGATGTACAGACCGCTTCTACACTCGAGGAATGACAGGCTCCTGCTCCTACAGCGGTCTCTGGGGGGAGGACGGTTACAGGAGGGTGTGCAGGAAGGGGTGGGTGTAGGGGGATGATGGCTCTGGCTGGGGCTCAGGGCATCGGAGAGGCTCATGGCTAGGGTGGAAGGGCATGGTAAGGGCAGCCTCCCTTGCCATTTGTGGATGCCAGGCGCTCGGACCCTGGGGCAGCATACACCTCCCAGACTGACCTGGGGCAGCAGACACCTCCCAGAGTGACCCGGGTGCCTAGTGACTGCAGTCTGTGTGTGATCTGCTGTTGATCCTGCCCCCATGTCTGTACCCTGGTAATGGTGGCTGTCCTATGCAATTAACAAACCCCTATCTCCCCTTCACAAAAAATCTTCTGCAAAGAAACATGACGGAAACAGTAATGAACAGCAAACTATTTTTAATACTCAACTACACAGTTGGGGGATGAAACTGGGATTTTGGATCGGGTGAGCCAGGAAGGGAAGCAATTCTCATACTTTAGGGAATGAGAGCTGTTTGTTACATGAGTGCTCTGCTGGGGTGGAGTGACAGTTTTCACGGCCCCTAGCGCCCCTCCTTCTTGTGATTTTGGGTGAGGGGGGGACAGGATTTTGTGGCGGGGGAGGGCGGTTGCAGATACAGTTCAGGGGGGCTCTCTGCTCCTGCCTGCGGTCCTGCAGAACATCCACAAGGCGCCGGAGCGTGTCCGTTTGCTCCCTCATTAGTCCAAGCAGCGTTTGAGTCGCCTGCTTGTCTTCCTGCCGCCACCTGTCCTCCCGTTCGCTGTGTGAGCGCTGCTGCTGAGAGAGGGTCTCCCTCCACTGGCTCTGCTGGGCCGCCTCGGCTCTGGAGCAGGCCATCAGTTCAGCGAACATCTTGTCCCGAGTCTTTTTCTTTCGCCGCCTAATCTGCGCCAGCCTCTGTGAGGGGGATGCCGGGGCAGTTCGGGAAACAGCCGCAGCTGTGTGATGGGAAAAAGGAAGTGATTTCCTTGCAAAGATACATGTTTGCGAACACTGAACACAGTCTAGTCTGTTTCTGTGAACAAGACCATACACGGCACCTATCTCATGCGCTCTCAGGACAAGTTCGAATTTTCGGCATTCGCTTTCATTGCCTGGGGTCTTGCACTGGAGATCAGACAAGCGGGGCAGGACAGCAGAATCCGTGTAGCAGCCAGGCCTGGTAAGCCGTAAACTTTAGGCTGCTTAACAGTTAATGGATAGCAGTGCCCTCCTGCTGCAGGCAATCTGGAAAGCATAAAGTCTGACCCTGTTCCAGCCCCTCGCGGCTGTCCCCGGGAAAGATCCCTGTATGCTTTCCCTCTGCAGCCTCCACCACGTGGCTGTTAAACGACGGTCATTGTTATGCAAAGGAAAAGTCAAGCATTCCCAATAGTAACATTACACTAATTCCCCTAATTAGATGCAGCAGTCGCCGAGCAAGATCACCCTGAGGCGGGTCACTAAGAGAGACAGAGAGCGCATGCTGCGTGAATCCCTGCACAGACCAGGGCCCTATGCTGCCATGCTCGTCGAGGCAATGCTCCCACTGTACCTGAGGATAGCCTGGCGCGGAAGAGTGTGCTTCCACGGAGCACCCAATAAGGCACCTCTCCCCAGGAACCTCCTGCGGAGGCTTTTCGAGTACCTCTACGAGAGCTTCGTGGAACTCTCCCAAGAGGATTTCTGTTCTATCCCTATATGTATTGACCTTCTTTTCATATAGTTTTTATTCCTGTTTTTTAAAAAATAAATGTTTACATGTTTATAGCACTTACTGACTGATCCTTCCCCTCATTCAGAGTCCAGGTTAACGGCCGGGGAGGGTTGGTAGGGGATCTCTGTGAGGCTGATGAAGAGATCCTGGCTGTCGGGGAAAGCAGTATTGTAAGCGCTGTCGCCTGCCTCGTCCTCCACAAACCCTTCCTCATCTTCCCCATCCGCGAACATCGCCGAGAAACTGCCCCTCGACACTATCCCATCCTCAGAGTCCACGGTCACTGGTGGGGCAGTGGTGGCAGACCCACCGAGAATGGCATGCAGTGCCTCGTAGAAGCAGCATGTCTGGGGCTGGGCTCAGGAGCGTCCGTTTGCCGCTTTGATTTTTTGGTAGCCTTGTCTCAGGTCCTTGATTTTCACGCGGCACTGCGTTGCATCCCGGCTGTATCCTCTGAGTGCCATGGCTTTGGAGACCTTCTCGTAGGTCTTTGCATTCCGTTTTTTGGAGCGCAGCTCCGAAAGCACAGACTCCTCGCCCCACACACCGATCAGATCCAAGACTTCCCGGTCAGTCCATGCTGGGGCCCTCTTTCTACTCTGAGATTGCATGGACCCCTCTGCTGGAGAGCTCTGCATTGTTGCCGGTGCTGCTGAGCTCGCCCCGATGTCCAACCAGGAATTGAGATTCAAACTGGCCAGACAGGAAAAGGAATTCAAATTTTCCCAGGGCTTTTCCTGTATGGCTGATCAGAACATCTGAGCTCGGACTGCTGTCCAGAGCGTCAACACAGTGGTGCACTGTGGGATAGCTCCCGGAGCTACTAAGGTCGATTTCCGTCCACACACAGGCTAACTCGACATAGCCATGTCGAATTTAGCGCTACTCCCCTCGTCGGGGTGGAGTACCGAATTCGAACTAAAGAGCCCTCTAGGTCGAACTAATTAGCTTCCTGGTGTGGACGGTTGCACGGTTAAATCGAATTAACGCTGCTAAATTCGACAAACTCCTAGTGTAGACCAGGCCTAGGAGATGCTCTATGAAAAGAATACATAAGCATAGCTGTCAGCCCGTCTGCCAGGTTGATAAGATTGTACCTATTATGTAGTTTCTATCTTTCATTAATCCTTCCCTGAAATTAATGTACAAGGAGAAGCTGCTTCACCCAAGGCAGGTGTGGAGAGTTCCCTTGTTCTGTTCTAGCCTGCCTACCCTCTGGTGAAATGAGCTGTCAAAGAACATTCTATGTTTACCATGGAATGGTCTTCTGAAGCCACCTAGAAATATTTCATGCTTGATCTTGCAGACACATTTCTGATTGCTGGAATAAGATGGACCCGTTTCTACCCTTGAGTGATTTGGATAGGTCAGACTAGAAAAAGCAGAGTTTTTATTGTTCTAATTTTTTCAAGTCAACTCTGATGAAGGCCCTCAGTGTTGGAAATGTATTGCACTGGGGACACATTCAATTTTAAAGTGTACAAGAAATCTGAGATTGTTTTTAGTAAAACAGATACGGCGGGATCTGATGGATGCTGTGATGTGTGTCACTTGGAGAATGATGGCTCAGTAACTGTAGCACGTAACTCAAAAGGCCTCCAAGAGACTGTGGATATTGTAAGTGGGGAATTCTTACTTTTCAAGGGAAGAACCCAAATTCAGTTGTCCTACTGGACTTTGTATACAAGTTAAAAGTAAAATTATTAATTTAATTGACCCCTTAATAAATACTGTAATTTTTCTAATTCCCCTCAGGACTCATTATTCCAAATACAAGCATAGAATATTAAGTCTTAAAATGACAAGATAACTAAACAGACAATATTACCTTGGAAGTTCAGTCAGGAAAAAGCGAGCAGATATTAATGCCCCTTCTTAGCAAATACTGTGGGCCTTTACAGCCACATTTTTAACATGGGTGGAGCAGGTCTGGCCAAAAAATGCTCATACTGGATACATTCAACCAAACTGCCAGACCCACACTTACTTGATTTTCACATGGAAATGTACATATTTGCAACCACTTCATTGTGCTTTTCTTTGAAAATCTACCTAGTATCGTCTTTACCAGTACCAGTCTAAGATGAGTGAGACAAAGCGTGTGCTTTTATTAAATTAAAACTTGAACCAAATTGTATCAGTGTGACAGGAATGAAATATTTTCCTTATTGTTCCTGCAATATGTTATATGACAGAAAAGACTTGATCTGCCTCTGATTTCCAACAGTCTTTCCTACCCTACTGTTGGAAGTTAGTTTGGACAAGTTGTGCATTCTGACCAACTTTCCTAGAGCCAAATTCACTGACACTGGAGTGCCAAAATCATCCTGTGACTCATATTAGGAATATTTATCTGAGAAGATGTTTGTCAGCCTATGGAACATCTCATGCAGACAGTTTTGCTATGAAGCTCTTATACACTGCATACAGACACCGAGAACAACTTTCTCCAAAATCCTAACTCTCATCCCTTGCTATTCAGTATAAAACAGCTAATTTTCACCACAACTACCAGTTTTCTTAACTTCATTTAGTAAATACTTCTGCATTTCTATCATCTTAAAAAGATTAGCATATATTGAGATAAAAATTTCCAGGTACAAGAGAAGATTAGACAAATTTTTAACACCACTGAAGCATATGTTTTTATATACAACTAATATAAATTGCTGCACAAGTATCAGGCTAAAAAACAAGATACAACTCAAATAATGGAGAATACTGACAGAGAAGGCATCCGTAACAAACATGTACACTTTAAAGCAAATATCTCCTTACTGCCAGTTACTGGATGACACAAACCAAAGGATATTTTGGATCTTTACCTACCTCATAGAAGCCATTTAACTGGTCATATACTGACAGCACTTAACACACCACATCTTGTTAATGCAAAAATACAAACTACAAAACCAAAACTGTCCCTAGGAATAATTTACCATCTTAAAACCATCACAGAAAAGCTGCTATGTTCTGATTTATCAGAATGTTAACTGACTATCCCACTTAATCCTGAACAACAGAAGGGAAACAGAATTTCGGAATTATAACATTGTGTTCGGTGTGGAGGGTCACTTGGCACTTTCATTATATAGTGTACCAATACATTGTCACTTGCTCATTAGAATCTCATTGGAATGAAATGTGGCATGCAAAATGTCAGCCAGAGGCAAAAAATTTTCTTACACATGATTTAAATGGATGCTTTAATAATCCTGAGCTGTCAAAAATAGACTGTGTGGTTTCAAATGCTTTTTTGACAAGTTTAGCTTTAAAATGCTACAATGTTTTGCAAGGTATCATGGAAGCATTCTTTGCAGACATTGGGTCTGCAATGTGAACTGGTGCCTTTAAAGACCAGCTGATGCCTCCCAGAAAACTGAAGAAAAAACGGAAACCATTCTATTGAAAAGTAATTTTGTCTATATCTCATTTTCTGCTTTGTTCTTTCTCTATTTGTACCCAGACGCTGACTCCGTGGGTGCTCTGGGGCTGGAGCACCCACAGGGAAAAATTAGTGGGTTCTCTGCACCCATCAGCACCCCTCGCCCCACCTCCTCCTCTGCCCCTGAGCACGCCGCATCCCCGCTCCTCCACCAACTTCCTGTGTTTCCTGCCTGGCCGCCGCCAAACAACAACTGTTTGGCAGCATTAGCATGCTCTGGGAGGGGAGGCGCAGGAATGTAGTGTGCTCAGGTGAGGAAGCAGGGAAGAGGGGGCTGGGATTTGGGGAAGGAGTTGGAATATTGGCAGGGAGCGGGTGGAGTTGGGGCGGAGACTTTGGAGAAGGGATGAGAAGAGGGGCAGGGCAGGGCCTTATGGAAGGGGTGGAGTGGGGGCAGGGCTGGGGGGGGAAAGAGTGGAAGTTGGTGCCTATGTTTGTACCATCAGAATTTCCACAGCAACCAACTCTGAGGAAATAAACTGAGGAGCATATGGGAAAGGGCAACAGGTGAAGGTACAGACTGTGTGGTAAAGAGAGACAATTATGTAACAAACAGAATAGTTTTCAAAGTCTTTCATGATATATCAATCAGGTCTTAAAAAACTCTAGATAGTTAAGCTTAAAATAAGCAGAAATGCACCTGTATTTTAGAACGATAGGGTACTTTAGATATGTCAGTAACCTATATTAGAGTGAGCATAGGTACTAGAGAGAGCTGGTAGAGGAAGAGAATGAATGATCATATCAGTCTTTTCTATCTCTACTATACCTCAATGACTCCGATCTTCGGATGTCAATATGCTTTTTTATTATTTTTTATAGCAGCACATTGACATGGGACTTTGGAGTTAATAAATCAGCAAAACAAACAAAACAAACAAAAACCCACCAGGAAGAAAGCCAAAATGTTAAACACCACACGTGGCCAAAAACTCAGCATGTCAGGTGCAATAAGGAGATTCAAAGTGAAAGATGTCCTTCCATTTCAGTTCATCCTGTTGTACTTCGGTCCTGCAGGAGCTACAATCTTCCATACTGGAGCACACACAACTAGTTACTGCAATACCTTCATGCATTGGTGAGCTAAGAAACTAATGTTCATGTTGAAGTCTGACATTTTAACACAATTTTTTGTGCATAATGTTCACACTAACAAGTTGGGGTAGAGTACAGATTCTGCATTTTGAAGGCATCCCTCTACCATTGCCATTTATTTAATGAATACTCTTGGGCACTCTAACTTGAAAGATTGTTTTTTAGATTTGTGCATCTGGCCCTATCAGCCATCTACAGTAGTTCTGAGTCAGGCAATGGAAACATAATTTTTAGGTGAATTAAGGTTAACTATTCTCTCAGTGAGTCAAATAAGTGAATTTGTACATCCTAATCTACACTAAAAGGAGAAAGACTCAGAATGCAGACGAGACCACCCCGCCCTTCATTTATTGAAGAAAAACAACTTTCAGTGCAGCTGTATTTGTACATCTTTCTCACAAGCAGCAATCCAAAATCATCTTCAGAATTAACAGTTATAAAGAACAAATTGCAAGAGGAGAGAAATTAAGAGGCAAAAGGAAGGAAAAAAAAATATGTTTTCAAGTGAGATCTGCAAAGTGAAGGAGAGTCAACGAGACAAACAGCTAGCAGTTACATATGGCTAGAGCTGCAGAGGAGAAGGCTCTTGCATCATCACTGATGAAACTATGTAATAGCAAAGAGGGGAAAGGATTAGCTAAAAAAGGGTCACTGAGGTGAAATGGAGGAGGGTCCATTTACTGTCCCTGATCAAAACATTTATTTTCATAAATGATAATTTTTCCTGAGGTGAAGTTACTTATACATGTGTGGAGAGACTCACTGGCTGCAGAGCAATTTAACATCATTAATCAACATCTCTGAACTGCTACCTTCACAGCCATAGGACTTCTACATGATTTATGACTGATTTCCCACCAAAATAAGGAAAACTTATGACTCACTGGTAAGATGCAACACCAGTAAGGCTAGAACCTTCCTAGCCACTTTCTTCTCAAGAGATTTCTGTAAAATTTGATTTAAATACTGACACACAAAGTCATCACTGTTGGATCAATTAAAAAAGGATTGAAAGAGAACAAGGATGTTGCAATTTGTTTTCAAGAGACTGGATAGTCTTTAGATGGATTCCAGAGGTTTCTAGATTTTAAACAATCTGTTCATTTGCATTCACAATCTCCTCACCTCAACAACTGCATTTTTGGGCAAAGTTTTCACCAAGTTCGATGTTATACATATTTTACAAAAACAATGGTCATTTATTATTTTGTTAAGCATGGACAATGTGCTTGGCCCTGTTCCAGACACAAAGATAAAACAATACCTGCTGTGAAGATCATGCACTTGTGGACAAGACTTAGTTTGTCAGCAAAAAGTTGCACACTTGCCTCAGTCAGCACTGTTAATGAGTCCGCTTTGAGAGAGATGAGATCATCATTCACTAGCAATTTGTTAGCTCCCTATTTGTTCAGGAATCGCTTCTCATAGAAACAAACTGCACATGTTATTTCTGAGCCTAGTTGAAGGATTTGGCACGGAGGTACAATTTAAGAGAGCTGTTAGACACATTTCCAAATTTAAAAAACCATGGCAGCTGACAGCTGGTTAATATGTCATTTTACAGCGCATTTTCTCTAAGCACTGAAACTTTGAAGTTTCTTGGTTTATTTTAGCACTCAATCAATAGACCTACCAATAAGGTGAAACTGTGTTCAGGCAGAATCCCATACTGTTCAACAAGCTTCACTCTCCTCACACTGGGGAGATCAGGAAGCCTCTCCCGAATCCAATCAATATTCACCACTTGCTGATGGTTCGTACTAGCGGGCAACGATTTAGTATCATACAGAATCAATGGAGGGAAGTTTGGCTCTGGCATGAACCTGGGGAGAATGAAGAGAGACGAATTTGGGGTTATTTTTAAGCAAGACAATCCTCAGCATCTCAACAACAGGCTGCAAAATTTGTGCGCAAAAGTTAATGGTCCTCTGGAAATGGTATTACTGGATTTAACTGAACAAGATACTGAACTACACAGCTCAGTATATTATTGTCGAATAGGAAAAAAAATCAGTCCACAGCCACTATTTTCTCTCTGATGATCTGTCACTGTTTGCCAAGCAACCAGCAATAGAAAAAGGGTAATTTAAAAAATTTGACACCCAAAATTTTAAGTGTGGATGCAGCCCATCACTATTGTTGGTGAGCATGAATTGTGATTCTGACCAGCAAGGCAGTGTGGAGAGAAGCATATTGACAGCCAGCTGCCAGGAGTTCTCTGTGCGGGTTGCAACCTTTCTCATATTAACCTGAGGAGTACTGATGAAACCGCATGCTGTGTTAAAAGCAGAATTACCATGCTCAGCAGGATGTCATAGTAAATAAAACTGAGTGACAACATCAAAGAACAAAGGATCTCAAAGAGAACGCTAATTCAAGCCATCAGAAAAGCATTGTAATTCAAGCAGAACCTTATCCTGACATGAACAAATGATGGACTGATAAATCTCAAAATATATATAAAAAAATTGTTTTCGCCTTTGCAAACCTTTGAGCCTATTGCACTTAAAAAGAAATCATGTTTAATGTGTTGGATTTAGATTCGGCATTTAGTAGACACACAAAATACACAAACAATGAAATTTAAAAAACTTGATATAATAAGTTTTGTCCATCTTTAACTGAAATAGCTTGGACTCTCTTCCTACCCACATTTGCCTGAATATTTTCTTATAGCTGTTATACATATGAGCCATGTTAAATAAGGATCTGGCCTGACACTAACATATTAGAGAATTATTCGTGAAACAGACTTTTTTTTTTTAAGCTAACACCCATGCACACAGAAACAAGGGCTAACCAGGCTATCATATTAGCCCCCAGTCGCCCAAGCACACTAGCTGTCAAAAACTGAAAATCCATTCTGTCCAAATAATGGTTACTGCTGTATTTCCACAAATACTCATCTGTAAACTTGTAAATCTAAGGCAGAATATTTAAAAATGCTCGGCCTTTTGTCTAACTCTGCTTTCTCACTGAAGTCAATAGTAAAACATCCATTGTCTTTCATGGGAGAAGAGATAAGCCATCATGGTATATGAGTCCCCATAATCTGAACATTTGTAATTTTCCTCAGTAAATGCTTAAAAAGGAGAAGTGACTTCACTGAGCTCAAATGCCTAAAACTACACTAATTATTATGCCACTACACAATCACCCTGTAGCATATGAACTGAGCCCACCAACAATCCAACTCAAATATGTAGTAACGTCCCCATTGATTTCAGCAGGGATAGATAGGATGGAGCCCAAATTCTGAACTGCTGTGAAAAGGACCTGATTTTGAGAGGTATCCAGGGTCCTCAACTCCCACTGAAATCAACAGAGGTTGAGGGCATTCAAGAGGTGAACTGGGCTTTTAGTTCTTGAATAAAAATAAACTTCAGAAATAAAATGATCTTCATTACCGGTAATCCTGTTTTCCTTCTTTATCTCTCATTGGTATGGTACACCTAAAATAAGACAACACAGGTAAAATAGTAAATATGATGGATTTTACTTTTTCTCCAGTCATGCTGGTACCTCTGCATAACTAGTTTTGTGGCAAATAACGTCATACCATGGAGATCAAGAAAGATTAATTAAGCCTGTTCAAGGCAAATGTGTGTCTTAGTATGGAGTCTAATTCTACCCCCTACATGGCCCAATGCAGAGTTTATCATTTTCTCCCAATATTACAAATATTTAACTTTAGTGCTACCTGGCAAAGAAACAAAACCACATCAGGGCTGATTCCCCACTCCAGCACTTCGAGTGCAGAAGGTGGGGCCCGCAAGGATCCTAAAACTTAATACTAGCCATTCCAGGCTTGTATTAAACTCCCAAGGTTACAGCTTTTCTCTGACCTTAGATTGGTAGATGCTGCCACCACCCAAGGCAGAACTCCTTTGAGAGCCCAGGAAGGTGCACTTGGGAATTTCTTCCTGTGGGGTACCCTCAAGCTCTTTCACCCTCCCTCCGGGGAACAGCTGAAAGGGGGGGGGGGAAATCAGCTGTTGCCACCAGCTAATTAAACAACATGTGCACAAACTTCTTAAGACACAAAAATCCAATTCTGTTCTTAAAAAAAGTAAATTTTATTAATAAAAAGAAAAACTACATCTGGGAACTCAGGCTATTGCTAGATTTTAAAGAGCTACTACAAGGATCAAGCACCAAGAATAGCTTTCTTGAGGTCCAGCTTAGAGGTTACAGCAAAACAAAAGCACCTGGGGTTAGCACAGAGGAATCCACAAGCCATAACGAAATAAAAGGGATAAACCTAATTGTGTCTTTCTAGACATTTCCTGATCTACTTACATATCTGGGGTTTTAAATGAGTAGTTTGCTAGGTATGATACTGACGATTTTTCATACCTGGCCCAAGCTTCTTACCGCATGGCTGCTGCCCTGTCCACCTCTCCCCAGGAGAACAGAAGACAGACAAAAGGGGAGGGTTTTTTTTCAATTTAAAAAAGTTCTAGCCTTCCCATTGGCTCTTTTGGCCAGGTGCCCACTCATTTCCTTTTACCTATGCAGAGCAGTGAGATTTTTAACCCTTTACAGGTAGAGCAATTAGAGAACAGCTACCAAGAGGGATTTTATAGCTACTGGCTGGCTGGGTGTCCATAAAAGGGGGCTACTCTCCCCCCATCATTTATCACACCACAAAAAGGGGAGAGTAAAGAAGATACATCAGGTGGTCCTGATGCTATAGCACCAGAAACATATAGGGCCCAATCTTACAGCCTTTCACAGGCTAAAGTCCCACTGCACTCCAGTGGAAATTTTGTCTGACTTAAAATAAGTTTACCTGGATCCTGCAATTGTTAAATAATTTCAGTAGCTTACTACATGCAAGAGAGCAGTACATGTCCCTGGGGAGACACGGAATGGTCTAGTGTATACGGTATGGGCCTGGCACTCAGGAGACCTGGGTTCTAGTCCCAGCTCTGCCTCTGAACTGCTGTGTAACTTCACTTCTTTGTGCTTGTTCCCCTTCCCATGCTTAACCTGTCTTGTCTATTTAAATTGAAAGGTTTTCAGAGAAGGGATTGTGCCTAGCACAATGGACATCAGTTGAGGCCTTTAGGCATTACTGTAATATAATTAATGCCTGTGATGGGACCACACTCCTGAATGGTAATTCAAACAAACAGAGAGACGACGTTTTAACACCAGTGACAATCTCGCTAGGAAGCATTAGAACTCCAAAGATGCTATTTCAAATACCTCTCTAAAATATGAACTCACCCAAGTTTGTAATCAAAGGCTCTGGTTTCATTAATAACAGTTCCTCCATTTTCAAGTTCCTTGATTTGCCTCTGTATTTCATAGTCTGACAAAAAAAATTCAGCTGAATTACACTGCACCCACTGCATTTTTATACCTCCCATTACTGCGTTCTTCACTGCCAGGCAGTAAATGAAAAGATTACTGAAATCAAAAGCAACCTATTAGGGACGGAATTACTGGCAAAACTGACTTCTCTCTGGCACTGTTGTGTGTGCATTTGGTTCCTGCGGAGCAGGGGGGGTGGGGGAGGTCCCCCCACATACACACACTGCAGCCAGTTCCAGACACTCCAGACTTCAGCTAAACTGTACAGCCAAAGCAGTTTTCCCATCATCACATCAGGGGTTGAGTGGAGGCTCTCCATCCAATCTCCCTGCATTTTTTCTTGGGAGATGCATTGTTTCTCCTTTCCTGCCCAGACCCATACTGCAGCTGCACGCCCTTTGCGTGTCACACACACCAGACACCGTGCCCTGGGAAAGCAATCAACTTTATCTGAGGACACAGACCTGGTGTATTGCTAGAATCTATCAAAGCAGAACCATCCACTTTACTCTCCTTGGAGACAGAGGATCATGTCCACAATAAAACTGACAGCCAATGTGGCCGACATACCTACATTTTGTGAGACTTGGTTCTGTCACCTAGATGAAAAGTATCTAGTATTTCAATAAAGGAGCAAATAACATTTACCTATTGCTCTTGCCAGGAATCGTGCACTATTGATATTCTTCACTTCAGTCCTTACTCCTAAAGCTTCTCCGGGGTGATGCACAGATACATTGGCATCCACTCTCAGTTGACCCTCTAGAAAAGGAAACATCATCACTAGAGTAGATGACCTTGGCATATGTTAATAAGCAGCATGTTATGTACAGGATGTTTATTCTGGACTTCTGTAAAAGATCTGACGTCAGGAAGAGAGCAGCTGCCTTATAACAGCTTCCTATTTATGGTTCCATTTTAAATCTCCATCCTCAATCACTGAATTTTCTGAGACTACTACCTTTTGGAATGGAATGACATGATTCTTCTCAAAGACAGCTGTATAGTGTAAGTGCATGGGCTTAAAACCATACTCTAGGAGAGAGGTTATGTCCTGTAAAGGGAGGACAGAACTAGGGTGAATCACCTAAAAGACAATTAAAAAAAAAAAAAGCAGGCTGCAAGATTCCGGTTTTTATTTTTTTGCCCCGACAAAAGTGTGTGAAAACACCCCATGAAATGACTACTTGATGGCGGTACACTGCCCTACCATGGAGCGCAAGACTTTAACAGCAATGCTGGGTAGATTTATTGAAGCATCCTTGGGAATTTAAAGCTGAAGGGCAAATGTCAGAAACTTGGTTTTTCCTCCCTCAAGGAACTGTAATCTTCTTCCTCAACAAAGAAGATTTTGAATCCTTCCTGACTGACAAAAGCATAACATATACAGGCAAACAGAAAGTTACACAGAGGGCAAACCTACACTAAGGCAAGGGGTGGACCAGAAGCCCCAGGAGGTCCTATCTGACCATCTTGCTGGTTTTACCAGGTTCCTCCAAAACATCAAGCTATGCAGAGAATTTGTTGAGATAGTCAAATTAGGCATAAAGAAAAGAAAAACATAGGCATACATCTCTCACACTATAAGCTCATAAGACTCTTGCTATATCAGAGGAAACTCATTCTCTAGTCTTCATCCTTATCTGAACTTAAAATTAATACGCTGTAAAATGAAGCAAATATTTGGTATTTACACAACAGCACTAGTGAAGGCAATGACAATAGCCCAGTGTTAAATCTGTAGAGAGGTGTAAAGCCTTAGAGCCCATTCAGGACAGCCGATGTAAATTTGCAAAAGTGGACCTTGCCCATTCTGTAAAAGCTGAATGGATGTCATCTTGTTAATCTTCTCTGTATTGATGGAGCCTTCTTGAATAGGCAAATGAAGAAGGAAGGTATAGAAGGGACCCAATGTTCATTTTAAGAGACTTTTCACACTGGATCATACTCAGGGGTGAGGAGAAGAGAACACTTGTACCAAAGGATATATATGTTAATAGTATTCTTCTGTCTTCACTTTGCTTCTATTGAAGATCTGGGTTTGACTCTACTCTCTCACTGTTGTTAGTCAGAAGAGAATGGGATTAACCAGGCATAACTGAAAAGAGAATTGGAGCCTGCGTATTTTTAAAAAGGCTGTCTCCCTCACAGCCCTGCTTCATCTCCTATTTGATTATCTTGCAGTGAAGTCATGCTTTCAAGCAGTTTGTTGCAAAGTGATGGATGATGAATTCAGCAAGTGTTTTCCCGGCACACGCAAATAGAAAGAAGATAAAATGTGAGGGCGCAAACCCTCACCTAAACACAAACAACGCTGGTTAAAAAAAAAAACACATAGTAAAAAATACCTCACTAAGCACACTTGAATAAAATGATTTTGTTTAAAATCTAATAATATTTTGGGGGGGGGGGGGAAATACTGCCAGCATGGCAGGTCTTTCTTTAAACATAGTGTGGGATACATTGGTGACATGCTAATGGCAGTCTCAGGGGGAAATTCAGCAATGAAAGATGATGCTAAGTTACTGTATATCATAAAGTCTGTATAAATCGCAGAATAATGTGCTGATTTAGCATTCAGAAGGTATGCAAAATGAGTGACCTCCACCGAATGCCCGAGTTTCCTCTAACACTGGTGTAAATCCACTGGAGTTACAATACTGTAAAACTAGTGTAAGTGAAGACAATCAGATCTTGAGGCAGTGGAAGTTGCCTCAGAAAAAGCAGGTAGCCTCAGGGTACAAGATAAAATAGGCCTCCACTAATATTCTGTTTATTACAGTAGTGTCCAGAAGCCTAAGCGAGGATCAATGTCCCTCTGCATAAACACATATGAAGATACCTGCTCCAGAGAGCTTAATATCTAAGAACTATTAATTACCCATTATTTTAAATTAAACCTGAACCATTCCCCAACATTCCCAGCGTCACAATCCACTTTGGGCTGAGCAGGCACAGCTCTGATTGAACTCACTGGGAGTTGCACTTGCTTACCTCAGGGGCTGAATGTGATGTTAAATCACTAAGTTGCGCTGGTTCACTGCTGAACATCTGTTTTATGATCAATTTACACCCAAAATTTAACTTACACAATCATCTGTGCCGGGAGCCTTCACTCTCAACTACTAATCACTGTTACAATGTTTCCCATCCACAGTTAAGTACATGCAAGATGAGCAGAGAAAGACAATAAGTGAAAAATAACAAGAACACTGCGCTACTTCATCCTCCCTGGTCCATCATGTAAAATTGATGTATGCGGCAGTATAAAAAATCCAAGTGCTGCAGAGGAAACTGGGCCTATAAAGACGCTTGAAGCATAGCTGACCTTATACAGACACTGAAGATTTTAAAAGAAGGAAGCAGCATTAAGAAAATGCTAAATGTTAGGCAACTACAGAGCAACATAACCAGAAGCTGTGAAACTACCCCTGCAAATGCAGAGAATTACAATTAACTGGAGGGCATTGCCCTGCCCGCTCCTTTACCTGCCATGATTGCCTGGCTGCTCCCAAGTGTTTGAAGAATAAGCTGAAGCTCTCGGACTGCTGCAGCTGCCTCTTCCCCAGAGCTCATATCAGGCTCCATGACAACCTCCATGAGGCCAACACCTACCAGAAAGGGAGAGAAACGAGATTCCCAGCAGTAGTTGACATATTCAAGTGCAACAAGCTAAACACATGACAGCACTTGGGTTTGTTTGAGAAAACTGGGAAACCATGTTTTATTTAATAACTGTCAAAATGGGGCTATCTGCAGAATTGTCACATAGATTATTTTTGGTTTTCTTTTTAAGATTTAACTTAAAGGCATTTCCGCACACTCCCCCCTTTGATGACATAGGGAACAGATGGAAAAATTATTCATCTTTCCTCTGAGAAAGCTCCTACAAACAGGTCACCCGATTTCCCAATTTCATTTTCTCATTACAGTCAGATAATTTAATGCAATCACAGTTTTCCTACAGCTTCCTAGAGTAAAGGTATTAGTCAATATTTGCAAGTGTGGGGCCTAAAGTTAGGCATCTAAATCCATAGTTAGGCGCATAACTAAATGTTTTGATTTTCAGCAGTGATGAGCACCTGCAGCCCTCAACTTCACTGGCAGCTGTGGATGCTCACCAGCTCTGAAAGTCAGGCCAGGTATTTAGGCACCTAACTACACATTTAGGTACATGGATTTGTTGGTCGCGTTTGATTTATACAATAGACATTTTAGAGCTTTATGGGGAAAAGGATTGTTTTTATAAAAGCTAAAAATGAAAAGCCATTTCTGACTCAAGCACTGGCATCCCACTCTGCCGTCTGTGCATTTCTGCCACATTGCTTCATTCAGAGTCTGCACTTTTTAAACAAAACTTACAGCTGCAGGAGCATAAGTGGCTCCTCTGTCCCACTGAATACCCCCTTGACATGTTAAAGGTCTTATTTGGAAGTTGGCTGGCAGACAGGTTTGAGAAACTGAGCCACTAGCCTTCTGACTGGCCAGTGCCACTGTGTCATCAGCAAACAGGCCAGAAAAGATGAACATTAGCCAGATGGAATTTTTTTACACATTTAAAAATTTATATTGAAAGCAACAAACCAGATTCCACCCCACCCTGCCCCTGCCACTCCAATGAGTTTTAAATATTCAGCCCATACATAGAAAGACTGAGGGGATAAGAAAGTGATCCAAGCCTACCAGCCCTGTTCAAGTCAATGAGAGTCTGGCTCCTTGTGTCATCATGAAGACTCTTTCCGCTGTCTTGTTCCAACTGGATCTGCTTAATCCTCACAGTCCTGGTTACCATCTGGTTCTTTTTTCCCCCTACACAGAGGCTGTATGAAAGACTCCCATTCACAGCAACGGGAAGTCTCTGCTGAGTGATTTGATAGCCAGCCTGCATACAGAATCGGGTCTGTGTTCAGAATTGTCGTTACATGAACAATAATTTTAATTCTTGTCCCAAGCTGGGCCCAACCCCCTCAGCCAGGCCCCTTGCCCCCACATGCCAGCCCCCCCCCCCCACGAATAGCTGGAACTGTCATGCCTACTCTGGCTAGAGCTCTATTGCTGTTGGTGAAAATCAGAGAAACTAGAAAAGCCTGATTTCCACTAAAATCGCCATTTGGTCACTCAGGATACAGGTAGAGACAGTGACCCCTCACACAGAGGCCTGTGGCAAGGGAATAGTCAGTCTGGACACAGGGGTGAGTCTAGCCAGTGCTCCCTTATCCCTGTCCCTCACTCTGGCTGGGTCCCTCACTCTCCCCCACTGGCCAGAACCCTATTGATTTTGGTGAAAATCAAAAAACTGGGGAAGCCTAGTTTTAGTGGAAAATCAGCCTTTTCTGATTTTCACCAAAATCAACAGTGTTTGGACCTGACTAGCAAGGGAGAGGGGCCCAGCTGGAGTGGAGGGGAAAGGGCCAAGCTGGGTGTACAACTTGAACTACATAAGCAGTGAAGTGTGCAAACTTCTAGTTGTAAGAACGCTTGGTAGTACAGTATTAGAGTTTTAGTCAATAAACATCAATTTCACTGTATGCACACAAACTGACAAAAAATATTTCTACCAATGATAATCAACATTTCAGATAGGCCGGAGAACTTAGAGAGTTTGATTTCAGGATATTTACTTTATATATTTTGACATGTGATATTGTCAATTTGTGTTTTTAACAGTGATAAAGCTTTAGCTTTTTGAATCTCAACGTCTAGTCATTAAATATCTATTGTCTGACACCTCCCATAATTTCATGCAGCTGTGAAAATGTAAATAGATAAAAACAAAACAAATGCTTAAAAATAAGCATTGATATTATCCATCCAAACTATAAAAAATAAAAATTGAATTCTGCCAAACCTAGTTTTAAGCACTATAATAAAAATGAGACAATTGACTCTATTCTATAGGCTCAATATAATCTATGCACATAGCTTTTCCTGCCTCCCCTAGCTTCTCATTAAAGTGATGTTTTAAAAAAGCCTCAAATGATGCGTGACAATAAAGAACAAGAATCCCAATTCCCATCCGAAGCCCCCTTTTCAGGAGTAACAATAATCCCATTGTCAAAAGACCCTAAGAGCAGGATTTATTTTATCTATTCCATTCAGCTCATTAGCTTAAACTCTGTATCTTATTACAGGGCTCCTGAGAAGACTGCCTTATTACGAAATGCAGGCTGGGCATTTTACAGTTAGTGCTCAACACTATAGATGCCAGCTGCTAGATCCTGAGTTCTGTGTGTTTAAAGCTAATAGAATGTGTCAGGTATCTTCTTGACCCAAATTTTCCTAATTATTTGACTAAAAGATGCTGTAATATAAGCCATTAGGTAGTGGCAGACCACAGTGCCTATGTACTATATATGCTACCTGAAGATATATCTTCCCATTGCTCTCTCTTTCAAAACAGATGGACTAATTTTTACTCTGCTTCATTCTTTTCTGTTCGTTTTTTATTGGTGGAGTGATCACCACCAGGAAAGTCTGAACATTCTTTAATGTAGGAGCAGAAACACCTACAATTTAAAGGTGACCAGCAATTGGGTTTGTGATTTCTTTTTTCTTCTTCTACGTGATGTATAAAGCCAGTTTGAAAAGCTGGGCTTGGCTTCTTTTGTTTCTACTTTTTTCTCCTGCTTGTTTAGAATTTCAGCTCTCATTAACTTACTGTTTTTATCAGGAAGACTATCGATGATGACTGCAGAAGTAGGAGTGTATTGACAACCAAAGTAACTATCTATCTAGGTACTTATACATCCTCCATCACTATAGTATGGAGGGCCCAGATCCACACAGGTACGTAGGTGCTTAAGTCCCAGTTTTAGGCACCACTGCAATCCACAAAACTCTTTTTCCACTGCTGCCTAACCCTCTAGGTGCCTAAATTCACTTGGTACCTAAGTTCTCAGGGTAAAGTTACCTAGGCACCTACGTTGCTGCCTCAAGGTATGCACAATGCTGCCTTCCTCTCAGGCATCCAGATGCCTATCTCCTGCCTAGTCCCGGAGCTATCCATGAATCCAGGGAAGACAGATGTTTGCCCGCCTACCTTGCCTGGAGGGCCCAATATGGGAAGTGTGCTCAATGGCTGCCTACCAGATGAGGTCCCATTCAAAATCAGGCACCAACGGCACCCACCTTACAACTTTTAGCCCAATGGTTAGAGCACTCATCTGTGATGTGGGAAACCCAGGTTCAATCCCCCTCTGCCTGAGGGAGGAGAAAGGATTTGAACAGGGATCTCCTACCTCTCAAGAGAGTGCTCTTACCTCTGAGATATGGGATATTCTGTGTGGCTCCCTCAACCTCTCCTGTTGCAGCTGTTTCATTATGTATAAAAAAATAAATAGTAACTGGAGCATGGGGACTGGACCCTAGGTCTCCCTCCTCCCACATGGGTGCCCTAACCACCAGGCTACATAGTCAGCCTCACTGTTGCTCTCTATCTGGCCCTGAGACTCTTTAAGCATCGCAACACCTAAGTTACTTTGTGGATTGGGGCTCTAGTGCCTCACAAATATTAATGACTTTATCCTCAACACTCCTGCAAGCAAGGTAGGGAAGCATTATGCCCATTTCATAGATAGGGAACTGAGGCACAGAGATAACTTGCCCAATGACAAATAGGACATTTCTAGCAGAGATGAAAATTGAACCCAGATCTCCTGGGTCCCAGCTATGCATTAACTATAATATCACCTTTCTTCCGAGGACATCAAATGAGGGGGGAAATGGAATTTTATTCAAAAATTCTGTGTCTTATCTTCTTAAAAAAAATCTCAAATGCCTGAACAAACAGTTGGGAGAAAAAATCCTTGATTAAAGTTTCAACACCTCTACACATTGATCTATGGTCTGAAGAACACGCCCTCCCTAATTCTCTGGACCTCCAAGAAAAACTGGGAAAATAAGATTTGATATTTCTGATTTTTCTTGGGTAAAACACAAGCAGGAGAAAGCATTCAAGTCTTCTTTATTCAAAAAAGCAAAGTGAAGCAAATCCATTGTTTTTCCCTTTACAGGCCACTTTTATGTTCAACAACATCCAGAACAAATATATGGAGGGAAAGGCCATCTTTAAAGTTAGAACTGTGACTTTGTTAAAACAAAAATAAGGTCCTTGTGCTCTGCTGTATGCTGTAAAAAAGGTAAAACCACACTCTCAACTAATTTCCATATTCTTACTTGACTTTGTCAAGTGCAGTGAAGTGCAGCTCACTTCCAAAGACAGTTTATTCCAAATATGAAAGCAATCCACAGGATCCAAACCTATTACTACATGTGGCAAAGGCACATTTAAGTTCATTCAAGATCCTTGCAAAGATTAGAAAGTTTGAAAAGCAAATGTGATATTTATAGGTCCTTAAATGTAATAGCAAAAACAAAAACAAAAAACAGATGCTATGATGTTTATACTATTGTAATGTGTGTTTGCTACACATTCATTTTAAAAGAAGGGCTATTATCAGACTGGTTTGCTTTTACCCTAACAGACAATTAGTGCTAATACTAGGAATGGAGAAAGTACAGGCACAGCAGCTCCATCTCCCAATTCAATTACATAAAGCCACTGGAATCGTGAGGCTAAGCAAGGAGTCAGCAATCAGGGCAATCATATTCAATCAGTGAGCACTAGGGTATAGCTATCTATTCATCAGGGCTTGGCGCAGCATCCTGTTAGTTTGGGCAGAACACTGATAGAAAACATAAAAAGCATCTCTTTGCTAATGCCAGTCCTACTCCAGACTCATCCTTTTCTACAGCTATAGAGGGACCAACCATAAAGCATACTTACAGGCAGATCTGCATAGAAATAGTGTTTTCTGTCAAACAAGGACTTCTTGTTTATGCTGCAGTTCAGTGCGAGGCCTGTCATCACTGCTGCTTCTACACATCTCCTGTTGAGAGCCTAAAGAAACATGACATACAATTTTACCCAGACATTCACTATATAACAAATGCTTCTCCCACACGCTGCCTTACACAGAGCGTATATTCAATTTTGCTTGCCTTCAGTATGCATTATCTCTGTTGTCTTGCGTGAGTAGTTCATATTCATCATCAGTCTGGCAGCAGCTACAAATCTGCAAAGTTTTATATGGAAAATAAAACCATACAGTTGTTTTTGTTGTATGCTGCATGAGAAGCCACACAGTGTTTTGGATTGCTTCTTTTGCAAAGATAACCAGTACTCCTGACACCCCCAAACCTTCACAGGGTATGTCTACACAGCAAAGAAAAACCCGCAGCTGGCCTGAGCTAGCTGACTTGGGCTCACGGGCTCATGTTCTTTCATTGCTATGTAGACTTCCGGGCTCAGGCTGGAGCCTGAACTCTAGGCCCTGAAGAGTAGGAGGGTCATATGAACATAAGAACGGCCCTACTGGGTCAGACCAAAGGTCCATCTACCCAGTATCCTGTCTTCCGACTGTGGCCAATGCCAGGTGCCCCAGAGGAAATGAACAGAACAGGTAATCATCAAGTGATCCATCCCCTATCACTCATTCCCAGCTTCTGGCAAACAGAGCCTAGGGCAGGGGTCTCAAACATGCGGCCCGCGGGCCGCATGCGGCCCGCGGAGCTCTTCCCTGCGGCCCGCGGAGCTCCCCAGGGGAGCTCCGCAGGGGCCCCCAAGAGAAAAGCGGAGGCTCCCGCCTCCGCCCCTCTCCTGGAGCCTCGGCGCATAGAGCGCCGAGTCTCCGTCCGAGCGCCTGAGCCCCGGCCCGATCCGAGCCGCGTGGGGAGGGGGCGGGGCTGGGAGCTCTGGGCTGAGCGCTGCGCTCGGCGTGGAGCTCCCAGCCCCGCCCCCTCACCACGCGGCTCTGAGTGGGACGGAGCTCAGGCGTCGCCGGAGACGCGCTCGGGTAAGGGGGGGGGATAGCGGGACCCGCCGGGGCCGGGGCCGGGGGAGGGAAGCGGGACCCGCCGGGGCCGGGCCGGGGGAAGGGAAGCGGGACCCGCCGGGGCCGGGCCGGGGGGAGGGACGCGGGACCCGCCGGGGCCGGGCCGGGGGACGGGAAGCGGGACCCGCCGGGGCCGGGCCGGGGGGGGGGGGGGGCGGGAAGCGAGACCCGCCGGGCCGGGGGAGGGAAGCGGGACCTGCCGGGGCTGGGCTGGGGGGGGGGGAAGGGAAGCGAGACCCGCCGGGGCTGGGCCGGGCCGGGGGGCATGGGCGGCAGGTTATATACTTGTGTGGGGCCCGGGCCCCAGCAATATTCAGGGCTGGGCGCCGGGCCCCAGCAATAGTTGGAGCTGGGTCTCTTCCCGCCCCCCCCCCCCGGTCCTGCCTGGATCGGCCCCGGCCACCGCAGGTCTCCCCCCGCCGCCGCGACCCTGCCTGGAGCAGGTCCCAGCCCCCGCCTGCCACCCCCCCTCCACGTGTTCCCCCCCCCTCCGCCGCGTTGTGTTGCGTCCCTGCCTGACAGAACGCAGCGCGCCTCTCCCCTGCCTGCTGCCCGGAGGGCTCCCAGCAGATTTGCTGTCTGCTGCCGCAGGGTCCTAGTGCCTGCCCTCCGCCAGTACTGGCAAGGCAGGCTGCCCTTACCCTGAGCCTCTCCAACCCCAAACCCTCAGCCCCAGCCAGAGCCCTCATTCCCCCCGCACCCTAATCCTCAGCCCCAGCCCTGAGCACCCCCACATCATGAACCCCTCATCCCCCTGCACCCTAATCCTCAGCCCCAGCCAGAGCCCTCATCCCCCCACACCCTAATCCTCTGCCCCAGCCCTGAGCGCCCCCACATCATGAACCCCTCATCCCCCCACACCCTAATCCTCTGCCCCAGCCCTGAGCACCCCCACATCATGAACCCCTCATCCCCCCGCACCCTAATCCTCTGCCCCAGCCCTGAGCGCCCCCACATCATGAACCCCTCATCCACAGCCCTCACCCCACACTCCAAACCTCTTCCCTAGCCCTGAGCCCCCTCGCATCATGAACCCCTCATCCACAGCCCTCACCCCACAGCCCAACCCTCTTCCCTAGCCCTGAGCCCCCTCGCATCATGAACCCCTCATCCATAGCCCTCACCCCACAGCCCAACCCTCTTCCCTAGCCCTGAGCCCCCTCGCATCATGAACCCCTCATCCACAGCCCTCACCCCACAGCCCAACCCTCTTCCCTAGCCCTGAGCCCCCTCCTGCATCATGTACCCCTCGCCCTCAGCCCCACAGCCCTCACCCCTGCACTCCCTCCTATCCCCAAACTCCGTCCCAAAGCCTGCACCCCCACCCCCTGCCGCAGCCTGGAGCCTGCATCGAGCACAGAGCCTGCATCCAACCCCCTCCCCCACCCAAACTCCCTCCCAGAGCCTTAGGCAGTAAATCTAAGTGCGTGTTTTGTCCTTTGAGTGAGGTGCATTACTGAGTGTATATATTTATTAAAACTGCACGCGCTTAGGGGAGGAGGTGGAGAAGAGACAGGGCAGGGGCGGGGCCTCATGGAAGGGGTGGATTGGGGGTGGGGCCAGGGGCAGCAAGGGGGCGTGTCAGTGATGCGGCCCTCGGGCCAATGCACTAGTCCTCATGCGGCCCTCGGGGTCATTTGAGTTTGAGACCCCTGGCCTAGGGACACCATCCCTGCCATCCTGGCTAATAGCCACTGATGGACCTATCCTCCATGAATTTATCTAGTTCTTTTTTGAACCCTGTTATAGTCTTTGCCTTCACAAATCCTCTGGCAAAGAGTTCCACAGATTGACTGTGTGTTGTATGAAGAAATACTTCCTTTTGTTTGTTTTTCAACCTGCTGACTATTAATTTAATTTGGTGACCCCTAGAGTCCTTGTGTTATGAGATGGAGTAAATAACACTTCCTTATTTACTTTCTCCACACCAGTCATGATTTTATAGACCTCTGTCATATTCCCGCCTTAGTTAGCTCTCTTTTCCAAACTGAAAAGTCCCAGTCTTATTAATCTCTCCTCATATGGCAGCCATTCCATCATTTTTGTTGCCCTTTTCTGAATTTTTTCCAATTCCAATTTTTTTAAAATGATGATTATTATTTTTTGAGATGGGGCAACCACATCTGCAGGCAGTATTGAAGATGTGGGCATACCATGGATTTATATAGAGGTACTATGATATTTTCTGTCTCATTATCTATCTCTTTCTTAATGATTCCCAACATTCTGTTCACTTTTACTGACTGCCGCTGAACACTGAGTGGATGTTTTCAGAAAACTATCCACAATGACTCCAAGATCTCTTTCTTGAGTGGTAACAGCTAATTTAGACCCCATCATTGTATATGTATAGTTGGGATTATGTTTTCCAATGTGCATTACTTTGCATTCATCAACATTGAATTTCATCTGCCATTTTGTTGTCCAGTCGCCCAGTTTTGAGAGATCCTTTTGTAGCTCTTCGCAGACTGCCTGCACCTTAACTATCTTGAGTAGGTTTGTATCATCTGAAAATTTTGCCACCTCCGTTTACCCCTTTTTCCAGATCATTTATGAATATGTTGAATAGGACTGGTCCTAGTACAGACCCCTGGGGGACATCACTATTTACCTCTCACCATTCTGACCATTTATTCCTACCCTTTGTTTCCTATCTTTTAACCAGTTAACAATCCATGAGAGAACCTTCCCTCTTATCCATGACAGCTTACTATGCTTAAGAGCCTTTGGTGACGGACCTTGTCAAAGGCTTTCTGAGAATCTAAGTACACTATATCCACTGGATCCCCCTTGTCCACATGCTTGTTGACCCCCTCAAAGAATTCTAGCAGATTGGTAAGGCATAATTTCCCTTTACAAAAAACTATGTTGACTCTTCCCAACAAATTATGTTCATCTATGTGTCTGACAATTTTGTTCTTTACTATAGTTTCAACCAGTTTGTCCAGCACTGAAGTCAGGCTTACCAACCTGTAATTGCCAGGATCACCTCCGCAGCCTTTTTAAAAAATTGGTGTCACATTAGCTATCAGTCATTTGGTACAGAAGCTGATTTAAATGATAGGTTACAGACTAGTTAGTAGTTCTGCAATTTCACATTTGAATGCCTTCAGAACTCAGAAGTTCAGCCCGAGCCTGGAAGTCTACACAGCAATGAAACAGCCCCAGGCCAGCCATAGGTGGGTTTTTGGTTTGTTTTTTTTGCTGTGTAGACATACCCAAAGAGAGGCAAATCAGAGCAACTGATGACAGAGGTATTTGCCAATTGATTTTTGATATCTCATACTGGGTACAACACAGGGGATCTGAGTCAGAGACCAACGTCCCATTTCAGCAAAGCACTTAAAAATATGCTTAATCCCACTGACTTCAATAGGATTTTTGAGAGGATTTAAATGCTTTGCTGAATAGGAATGAATATACGCATATGTATAGATGCCTTGCTCAATCAAGACCAGGGTGTAGTCAATTGATCACAACCCTACAGTTTATTACATAGATATTAGCACACAATAGGAGATGGGGTGGAAAGAGGAATACACAGATGTCTGCACATGTGGATTTTCAGAAACCATTTTTAGAAATTTCTTTCAGAGTTTCTTCCATGCAGACCTCAATCCTAAGAGATCCTGAATGACATCAACTCCCAACGAAGTCCCGGAGAGGGATCAGACATAAGTGAAATCAGACATCAGTGAATTAGGGCTTCTTTCTCTCTCACTGAAAGCAGTCTATTTATTATTGCAGCATTCTACCTTCCAGCAGCCTAATGAAGACCTGAGAAAATTCAGTTCCTATTTGAAAATACTGGATATCAGAATGTTCTCTGAAGTTGTTTGCAGTATGAAGTATTCTTGTTTGGTGAAGGCAGTTTTAAGTGTGTTAAGTTGTGTATCCTGGACTTTTTCTTTGGAGGGCCAGGCTATAGATAAGACTTTTTGGTGTGTTTGGGGTGGTTTACTGGATCTGTGAAGGCGGGTGTGGTGATACGTGAGTTTCTTGTATAGAATTATCTGTACGGTTCTATTGTTGAGGCTGATTGTGGCGTCCAGGAAGTTGATGCTCATGCTGGAGTGTTTTAGACATAGTTGGTTGGTTGGAGGTTCTTGAAGTTGCAGTGGAAATCCATGAGGGAGTTTAGGTCATCTGTCCAGAGGATGAAAATATCATCAACGTATTTCAGGTATATCATTGGTTCCATGGTGCAGTTGTTCAGAAATTCCTCCTCAAGATGTCCCATGAAAAGTTTGGCATATTGAGAAGCCACCCTATTCCCATGGTTTGGGACAAAGTTCATGTTGAATGTAAAATTGTTATGGGTGAGGATGAAATGGATGAGTTTGGTGATATGTTTGGAGTGGATAATCTGAGAGTTGTCCATTGTCCTTAGGTATATGAGGCAGGCAGCAATGCTGTCATTGAGAGGGATGTTGGTGTATAGGGGGGTGACATCCATGGTGGCACGGATGGTGTTCTGAGGGAGGCTGTTAATGTTGTGAAGTTTCTGGAGTAAATCAGTTGTGTCCTGGAGGAAGCTGGCCCTTTGTGTGGTGAGTGGTTTGAGGATGGTGTCTGAGTCCTGATATTCCTTCAGTAAAAGTGCCAAGGCCAGATATGATAGGTCTGCTTGGGTTCCCTTGTTTGTGCATCTTGGGTAGCTTGTAAAAGATCCCTGGGATAGGTTCATGGGGGATGAGGTTGTGGAGTTTCTCTTGGAGTTGTTTGGGGAAGGATTTGATATCCTTAAATCCTGGTGAATTATGATGCAGGGTCTTCTTTGAGTTCTCTGTAATAGGTGGTGTCAGAGAATTGTCGGTTATCCTTATTGACCTAGTCATCACAGTTGAGAATTATGATGGCACCACTTTTGTCCGGTAGTTTAATCACTATATGGTGGCTGGATTTCATGGATTGTATAGCAGTTCTCTCAGCAGTGGAGAGACTGCAGTGTGTGTGATGTTTGTTCAAGATTTCACAGTCAATATTTTTCCTGAAGCCATCAATATAATAATGATCAAGAGTGTGGGTTCATCTGCTGTGGGGTGTCCAGTCACATCATTCTTTTTTCTTATGCCTTATGTCAGTGGGGACATGGTAGTTGTGGGTGATGTTGTCATTGCTATGAAAGAATTCTTGAGGTGGAGTTGGCAAAAGAATTCTTCTAGTTCGTGACATGTTAGTATGGTATCAGGTACAGAGGTGGGGCTGAAGTTCAGTCCCTTGGAGAGTAGAGATAATTCAGCTCCAGTAAGGGGCATTCTTGATAAACTGATGTTGTCATGGTTTTGTGTAGCATCCATGTGGTGGGTCCTGGCTTATCCTGGAGGTGAAGTTCTATGAGTTGTTGTAGTTGGTTATACTTTTGTTTTTATACTGGATGGCTGTCATCAGGGGTGTTTGTTTGTTTGTTTTAAGTTGTTTTGGGTTTCTTGTATGATATCTAGGTACTTGATGGGGACAACATCCAAAAGAAATCTTTTTAAAAACCCCTCTTCTGGCCTTCAAACAACCCCCTAACCTCATCAAGTTCATTATCAAAAGCAAGCTCCCCACAGATTAGAACACACCAACTCGAAGTGGCGCCAGACCTGACAGAACAACAGCTGCAAAACCTGCAGACATATATCCACTGCTATAATGATCAATACTCCCCCACAACACATTTTTCAAATCCATGGGTCCTACACACGCTTATCACAAATGTGGATGTACCTCATCCAGTGCACTAAATCTCCCAACAACAACTATGTGGGTGAAACCAGACAATCACTAGGATCTTGAACGAATCACACAGAAAAATGAAATAGACAAAATCACCACATAACTCAAGGGCAAACACTTTTCACAAAGTGATCACTTTCCGTCTGATCTTTCAGTCCTCGTCCTCAAAAGAAACTTAAAGACCACTACCAAAAGACAAGCCTGAAGGTTTAATGCATGTCTTTTCTAGACACTAAAAATCATGGTCCTAATAAAGACACTGGATTTATGGCTTATTATAACAATCCGTAACTCACTAACCCACCTTCTCTCTGATCCCTCCCCCGCCCCCACTCCCCTTTTGTCCTATAACTGCCGGGCTGATAACAGGACCACTTTACCTTGAATGGCCCCTTAGAATGTTTGTTAACTACTTATGCTAAACCTTGTGTTTAGCTGTGACATTTTGAGTACCTTTCCCAGACCAGAGATCTGTGTAGCTAAAAAGTTTGTCTCTTTCACCAACAGAAGTTGGTCCAATAAAAGATATTACCTCACCCACCTTCTCTTTTTTTTTTAAGTTAAGATAAATTCTATTTTTTAAAATTTGTTCGTTAATTTAATAATTGATTTAACTAATTCAAATCAACCAATCTGAAAGAAATAATCAAACATCTTAATATAACTTTGAAGTGCTTACATTTTCAGTGCTTTCAAATAGGCACAGTATTGTCTCCATCCTACTCTGTATCATAAAGCTGTCAAGATAGCAACTTCCAGTAGGATTGTTAAAGAGACAGCGTCAAGATAAAATCATTTAAGTACTGAAATTCCCTTACCTATGTTACAGATACCATCACAGGTGATAAAAATGGAGACATCTTTACAAGTAATACTGATTTTTTGCTATTTATGTAATCATTTGCTTTTTGTATTTACCAGCTTGAACCATGAAAACAGATTAACAATTTTTCCTTTTATTCCTATAGTTAATTTTTTGCCAATTTCACTTTAAGGTTATTATACATTGCATAATGATACAATCTCTATATGGCAAACACGGAAAGTTAGTTTTAAAAACATGTTGCCGACTGAATTCACTTTTCAATTTCAGGAGAAACATTTCTATTGGTCTCAGGTCTTACAAAAGATAATTTTTATGAAGCTTAAACTTCAGGTCAAATTTGACCTCACCGTGTCCTTCAAATTATTATTTTCATTATATATCAGACACTTAAAAAAAAAAGTAAAATCACACTGACGCTGTATGGCATATGTGAGACACTATGATATTATTGATACCAATATTATAAAATAGCAATGAATCTTACCAGATATGCAGTGTAAGGTATCTGTGAAAATGTTATGATTTGCCAAGTATGATAATCTTGTTTACAGGTTTGTATCATCTTTGTATTGTGAATTATATATTTTTGATATAATCTGTATTTCAAAAACTTACACTGTGCTTCTGGGTGACATCCCAAGACAAAAAGGTACCAGCACTATATAGCTTGCTTGATGGCCTATCAAAGGCAATCAGCTATACAAAGAACACATGGAACGAAGCCTGGGGCTACATCTGAGTCAGCCAGATGCGTAGGGACATGCCTATGGACAGGGGACTCCAAGGTTTTTCCAGGCCTATGTGCTTAGGGAGAGGATGTACAAGCCACATGGCAAAGGCTATAAAAGGCAGCTGCATCATCTTCATTTGGTTTTCAATCCTGCTTCTCACCTCTGGAGCAACTTGTCTACAAACTAAAGCTCTGAACAAAGGACTGAATGATCTATCCAAGCGTTGGCTGTGTTCCAGAGGGACTCTCAAGCCATCAAACTCTAAGAACCTGATATATGTACTTTAAATCTGTGTATGTATCTGACTGCTTTACCATTTAACAAATCTCTTGTTGTTGTTGTTGTTGTTGTATAATAAACCTTTAGTTTTAAATATTAAGGAATTGGCTGGCAGAGTATTGGCTGGCAATGTGGCACGCCCTTTGGGGATCAAAAGATCATTTTGTATAGTGAGCAGAGTTTTAAAATAACGCTGCACCTTACTGTATCGATTTGCTAATTAGGAGCCGGAGAACTGGAATGCAATAAAGGGAGCTGTATGATTTCTTTTTTCAGCTTCTTGATAACCAATGTGTGAGATCAGGAGCACAGTTCATGACTAGTTGGTGAGTCTAACTTCAGTGTGAACCACCAGTTTTTGGAGAATCTGCTGTCCTTTTACAGCCTGCTCTGACCCTGGCATTTTCAGTGAAGGCTACCCTAGGTATCCCGGGTCACACACACACACACCATTTAAATTGGACATAGTAGTTAGGATCTCACTACATTGGAGTTTTACTAATAGAACAAAATAAACTTCCTCTTTCCTTCCCCCCCCCCCCAAAAGAAACCTCATAGATTTGTTTTTGGGTTGCCTCTTTAGCAATTGAGAAATCAAAGCTCTACTACAACTCCTTAATATAACTAAAAGAATAAAAACTCCCCCCCCCCAAAAGAAGAAAAGGAATTACATGTTTATGGCACTTAACCAGAGTACTATTACATCCTTATTGCAACTATATGCTTCTGGCTTGGATACATTGTCTGCTGGGTCTTATTTTAGTTATAAAAAACATTTTTTGGGGGGGAGGGGGAGAGGAAGCGCAGTGTTAATGGGATAAGAATAATTTCCAATTTGAATGTTGACCAGCAGCAAAATGGGCTCAATTAGTCCTCAATGCCAGAGAGAAACATACTGTATAATGTTCAAGTACTTATTTGTTTTAATATCATAATTATAGTTTCTTACACAAAAGTTCCTACTTTCACCAATTAGTATTTTATGTTCCTGACAATAGACAGCCTTTATTACTATCCAGAAAGCTTGTATTTTATCACAATTTTAGTCTGACCACTGAATTTTAAAAACAAAAACAAAAAACAAAACAAAACCATGACATTTCAAATTCCCCAGGCAACTTTCCCTCCCTCCCTCCATGGTCTGTGGCTTTATCTCCTTAATGTGTGATCCTGTTAGATCCCACAAGCTAAGCAGGGCTGTATAGGTCAATAGCTGAATAGGAGACCTCCAAAAAATGCTCAAGTGCTGCACAAAGTGGGGTTGGTGACTTAAGGTGGCACTCTACCCTCTGAGTAAATACTGAATGGGGGCCTAGAATTATGCTTCCAGAACTGTTCTTTTTTGGGAATGAGATGCAAAACCACAGTCACTGCTACTTGTAGCCATTACAAATCCTATGACACTCTTTGCATGTGCACCAGAGTGTGCTAACCCAAGTGTCCGGCAGGGCCGGCTTTAGGCCTATTCCACCAATTCCCCTGAATCAGGCCCCGTGCCTAAGAGGACTCCGCGCCCAGTGAGAATCCCTTCCCTGGCTAGAGGCGCCTTTTTAATTTTTACTCACCTGGCGGCGCTTCCTTCACTCGAACGGGTCTTCGGCGGCAGGTCCATCACTTGCTCTGGGTCTTCGGCGGCACTTCAGCGGCGGGTCCTTCAGTGCCGCCAAAGACCTGAAGCAAGTGAAGGACCCACCGCTGAAGTGCTGCCGAAGACTCAGAACACTGCCCGGTGAGTACAAGCCCCACGTGTTTTTTTACATGTGTGGGTTTGTTTGTTTTTTTTAAGTCATCGCTGCCGGGGCCCCAACAAAACTGTTCGAATTGGGCCCCACACTGCCTAAAGCCAGCCCTGGTGTCCGGAACATTTTTACTCATGTAACAACTAACTTTCACCACCCAACTACCCACTTTATTTTAAGCAAAATACAGTATTCTTCACTTCCTAACAATTGGATAATGCTGGTGTGCTTATTCATTGTCAAGTGAAGTGATCCTATCTATGTATTAGCTACCTCAAAAGGGTGATGAGGCTTAATTACTCACTTTTCTTCTGCTTGGGCTACAGTTTTATCATTTAAGTTTTGCACCTGGGTAACTCAGATGGTTAGGAAAACTACCATGTCTCCTCTGAATATGCACAGCTTTTAGAATAATCTATAATGATAAACATCAATTTTGTGTGTGAAAGCTTCCCTTACTAATGACCCAGAGTAAGTTCCCCAGCTTATTTATGTAGTACGATGTTATTAACTTGACAGCTTTGACTAGCACTGAGGATTTAAATTATTGGCTTGAACTGACAAACTGCCAGTCTGAAATGCTTGCACAGTCCTGGTTTCGAGAGAAAGATATGGAACTGCTGGAATAGATGTGGACAAAACCCAGCATCTACAAAGAATTCTAAACATTTTCATCCTCCTAACATCTGTCATGGATATTTATTTCTAGGGAATTCCTAAAAAGTTCTCTCATAAAGGAAATGTAAATTGTTTGTATTGGAAAACCATGAAAGGACTCAATGATGGCATCAATATCATCCTCCCTCCACCCCTCCCAGCTACATTATCTTGCTAGTGGTACCATGGTAACTGAGAGCCAATGAAATAAAAAAAATAACCTTGCGAAGATCTATTTGTATAGAAACTAGTCTACTCCTTTCACTCTACTCCTTCCACTGCTGGAGAAGATGTAAAGATTCTTTGCATGACCTTATCTTTAGGTGCAAGATCAGTTTAGACAGAACCTCGCTTTTAAGTCCATCTGAGATAGCACCTTCAACAGCATAAACATCTACTAGCACCAGTGCTGGCAATCTAATCACTATTTAACTTACTTTTTCCTCCTCTTTTTTTTTTTTTTTTTAAAAAGACTCAAATATGTTTATCAATGGATTAAAATTAATTTGCTTTTAGCTAAAAACCTAAATTTCCATATTCAATAACCAATCACTTCTGTACAGTAAGAAAGCAGGTATTCTCTACAGATTGCTAAAGAATATAAAAAATGTGAATGACAAAGATGTGATTCACCTACTCCTTTCCCTGGAGAAAGCATCTGCTTGCTTTCCCTACAATCCTTTTGTCAACACATTTTAATTCATTAATTATTTGTATTATAATAGCACGTAGGAGCCCCAAGTCATAAAACAGGGCCCATTGCGTTAAGTGCTCTACAAACACAGAACAAGGAGACAGTTCCCGCCCTAAAAATCTTACAGTCTTTTGCTTCTAGGCCATGGTCCTCACACATTTTCATATGGGACACTACATCTTAATAGTGTCTCAGGAAACCTTCGCTGCCATTTATGATCATGCAGACCACCAAAAACACACCAACAATCCCATGGCAACCACACACAATGTATTTAGTTTATTTTTATCTTCTTTAAATGCAACTTAGCAGCTGGAAACAAAAAGGACACAGTACAACGTGACCGTCCATTCACCTCTCTGAAAACCACCAAGTACTCCATGAACCACAGCTTAAGAACCTCTATCCCACAATAGCTAGACCAGCGGTTCTCAACTCGCAGCCGCATGCAGCCCAATTAGTACACAGCAGTGGCCCAGCTATGTGCTAAAGGCTGCTGGGCTACCCGGCCGCCCAGCATGGCATTGAGGATCCGGGGGCTACTGGTTGGCCCCATGGGGGCAGGCCTCCGGGGGCTGCCAGCCAGGTCCAGGGTCAAGGCTGCTGCACAGGGAGTCGAGGGGGGAGGGGGGGCGCTGTGGTTCTCAACCTGCAGCCCAGGTAATACATAATAAATAGTTGAGAACCACTGAGCTAGACACACATTTTCAATTTAAGGATATTTTGTGTCACTCTGGTTTCTATTTGCTTCCACTAATGCATTCAGTCCTATCATTAGTGCTGTGTGGAAAGTACTAACTTGCTCTGATATATGCTTCTTTGAAATGCATTAATAATTTAAACTTTAAAATTATTACTTTCAAATCTATTTCATTTTAATGTAATTGTGAATATTAGCTCTGCAACTGCAGACAAATGTTTACACCGAGACCTCTTCCTTTGTGTCTTCCCACCATCTAGAAGGCAATAACTATTTTGTGTTTATAATTGTTTAGAATGTGTAATATGAGAGCTTATGGGCTAAGTATAACACCAAAGTCAACAGACTAATTCCTATTGACTTCAGTGGGAGCAGGATCAGACTCTGTCATTATAGAGACACAGCAATCATTCCAGAAGAGGACCCAAACCTGCGGAGACCCAATGAATTGCAGATTTCACCATTGTGGTCTCTTTCCAGAAGGAAACTTTTAAAAGACAATTTTAGGCTAATCAGACATTCCGTGAGATAGAATTTTGGAACATGAGATTTTCCCCACTTTTTGCAATACCCAATAGTCTAGAAACTGCAGATTTATTTTATTCCATAGTTTTGAACAAGATCTATGGCACAGGATAAACCTGCATGTACAACTTTGGAATTTTGAACCGCTGAATACTATTAGGTCCCACTGTATGTTTTGCACTTTGCCAAAGACTGCTTCTAGCAGAGTTAAGAACTTCACTGGAGCACCACTACTCTAGCAAAATTTGAGAGAAGTCCAATCACTCAGATTCAAAGAATCTATAAACTCTGCTGGCACAACCTGAGGAATCCATAAGATCCATCAGCCAAATCACTCAGAGGTAGGCTACGCTCTGTTGATGTGGCCTTTTGAGCAGGGCTTTGGAGCGGAGCCTGAAGCTGGAGCGCGGAGCAGCACTGGAGCAGTGGAGCTGCAGGTTTTTGCCTGGAGCTGGAGCAGAGCCGGAGCACAGCTCCAAAGCCCTGCTCTGAGACTGTAAATTCCAGTCTGGTTCAAGGCTGTTATAAATTCCAACCAGTACAGTAACAGGTTTGAATAAGTTTCATTGTAAAAAAAGGAATCATCATTGAGCAGATGCGTTTCTAGGGGGATCCCGCAGGGACCAGTCTTTGGCCCTATACTATTTAACACTTTTAATCAGTGACCCTGAAGAAAAAAAAAACCATCACTGATAGGTTTGCAGATGAGACCAAAAATGAGGGAGTGGTAAATAATGAAGAGGACAGGTCACTGATACAGAGCAGTCTGGATCATTTGGTAAGTAAGGCACAAGCCAACAACATACATTTTAATCCAGCTAAGTGTAAATAGATACATGTGGAAACAAAGAATGTACCCCATACCTACAGGACAGGGACTATCCTGGGAAGCAGTGACTTTGAGAAAATTTTGGGGTCATGCTGAACAATAAGCTGAACATGAGCTCCCAGTGTGATGCTGTGGCCAAAAGGGCTAACGTGATCCTGGGATATATAAAACAGAGAAATCTCTGTTCGAGTAGGAATAGAGAGGATATTTTACCTCTGTATTTGGAACTAGTGCAACTGCTGCTGGAATACTCTATCCAGTTCTGAAGTAATGAACGCACTCTTGGCAGACATGCCAAGTCTTGGTGAAATCCATCAAAACAAACAAAAAAAAACAAGACGGAGAAATTCTTTACTAAAAGATAAACGATAAAAGTTGGTTTTTGGAACATTAGAACAAAGGCTGCAACAACAAAAGCCAGACAGGTAATGAAAGAAATGGACAAATATAACCCCCAAATCCTTGGAATAAGTGAATGTCGATAGCCAGGAGCTGAGTTGAGAAAAGGCGATTCAAAAATCAAAACAAAATCATAATACATTCTGGGAAGCAATATAGTTACCACACAGAGGTAATAGCAAAACAGAAAAATCTCTTAGAGTGGTAGCCAATTAACAGCTTCCAGATAAACATGAAAATTACAAATATACATTACATATCAACAGGCAACTACCATGACAAGATCTAAGATCAATTCTACAATGGTCTACAAACTCTGACTGACAATATTGCCAAGCATGACATCTGCTTAGTAATGCCAAGGTTGGGGATGACAACAACAGAGTGGAGAAAGCAATGGGGCAAGTGTGACCTTGGTCCCCAGAATGAGAACAGTGTCAGATTGGTAGAACTGTGGCAGGTATCAGGGCTCAACTGATGAAACACTAGTCACGCACATAGATATCCATATCGTAACTTGGACAGAATCCCGTGGAACCAATCTGACCTTTTATGTACTGGAAAGAACTTTAGATCAACTCTCCAAGATAGGAGCTGTGTCAGAAGTGATCACAGGTTGTGTGTCACAAGACTGAAGATCACACTTAAAACAATAACAGAACAAGCAGAGAAAACTGACAGCTAAAGTCTAACAGACAAGACATTACATCAGCAATTTTGAATGGAACTGAAAAACCCATTTCAGATGTTATAAGCCTTAAAACCATCACAAGAAATCTACTGACATGTCATGGTTCTTTCTGTTTGATAGTATAATAGATGCCACAATGCCTGCAGTTTATTTCCAGACAAGCAAACCTAAAGTCTGGATATGTGAGGCTACACGGAACTGTGTGCAAGAAAAGGAAACAAGCCAAAGCAAAACATCAATCATCAAAAACACCTTCAGAAAAAGCAGCAGCCAAAAAGAAAGGATAAAGTAGCAAAGAGCAACATGGAGGAAATATGTGAATAAAGACGCTGAAGCAGTTGCTGAAAGAGGCACTAGTAAAACATCACATTTTAAAAGAATCAACAAGATTCTGACTGGCAAGTTTACACCAGCCGGAGAGCCTGTTAAGGTTGAACAAAGAGCTTAACAACAGAAAAAGAACATAGAGCCATGGGCAGAGCACTCCCAAGAGGTGATAAACAGGCCAACACCACAAGGAATTATTGATATTGACAAAGAAATCAAACACCCAGAACTAGACATTGTAACATTTCACATCACAAACAAGGACAGAAAAATGCAATTAAGTTAAAACCTGGCAAAGCTGGCAGGTGCAGACCAAGTCACCGGGGAAATGTTCAAAGCTTGTAATGACGAGACTATCAATAAAATTACTGAATATTTCAAAACAGTACACGGCCAGGAAAAGTTTCCAGAAGAATCTAAAATAATGGCAGTATAGTCAAAATACCAAAGAAAGGTGATCTAAGCAACTGCAGTAACTGGCAAGACATTATACTCCTTGCAGTGATAGACAAAGTTTTCCACAGTATCATCTTAAGCAGAATAAAATAGCAGATAAGGCAAAGCTAAAGGAATATCAGGCGGAATTTTGACCTGGAAGATCATGTGTCAATCAGATTTTCACCTTATGACTAATCACTGGAAACAGCAGTGAATGGCAAAAGCCCGCATTGTAAACTTTTGACAGCCTCCATCACAATTCACTCTGGAACATTTTGAAGTGTTATGATATGCCAACAAAAATGATTAAAATCTTCAAGGCTTTGTATCAGGGTGCAGTATGTACAATTAAAGTAAATGCAGACTTGAGAGAATGGTTTAACAGCTAGGGGTGCCAAAGATGAGTTCTCTCGCCTTTGCTGCTTGGCATTATCGTTGACTTTATTGTGAGACACAGCATAGATGGATCCAACACAGGCATTGTGTGGCTTAACAGTAGTACATGAGAAGATCTAATGTTTGCTGTCATCATAGCTCTTCTAAGTCACAGCTCAAGCTACATGCAAGCAAAGATCCAAAGACTGTCTGGCATCACAAGAAAGATGGGGTTAATAATCAATTATGGAAACACAAATGTAATGAGAACCTCAGACACGTACAACTCAAGCATTACATCAGAAGACAAAAGATTACAGCAGGTGAGTCAATTCACATATATTTGCAGTAACATGAAAGCCAATGAGGATTTCAAGAGGAAATAATGTTATGAATTGGCAAGGTGGCAGCTGCATTCATCACCTCAAACAAGATTCACCAGCGGCAGTTTAAACAAAAAATCTGCAACTTAAGGACCAAATTATGAATCTTTAATGCCAATGTTATTTCTACCTTAAATATGGATGTGAAAGCTGGAAAATCCACAAAAAGTATAGGCAGATGTCTAAATGCATGCGAATGCAAATGCCTCAGGAAAATACTAGGTATAAAATGGAAAAAAATTAAAACAAGTGCCTGAGATTTATCAGAGTCGAACAACTTCTTTACCTCTGAAGCTATCCAGAAAAAAAAGAGATGGAAATATCTGGGACATGTAATATGGATGAAGCCAGAGCCTCTGCCATAACAAACATGCCTTTTGGAAGCTGGAGAAACATGTAAAAGAGGCTGACCAAAAAATCCCTCCATTGAACAGTACTTACAGAAGGAAAACATATACCATCTAACAACACTGAGAACGTGCAAAGAGTAGCACAGGATAAACAGGGATGGCAGAGCCATGTTCATGTCCAAAGTGACATCCGAAGGCATGGGAAGGATGCAGATTCAGATAAATTTGAGACATCCAAGGTGAGATTTTCAGAAGTGCTCAGCAGTGATGTAACTCTGTTCCCACTGAAAACAGAAATTTATGTTGACTTCAATGGGAGCAGAGGTAAGCCATCACTGAGTGCTTTTGAAAATCCTCTCTTCATAAATATCTGAAATCTTTATAATTTTAAAAACCATATAAATAGTACAAAAATACAGTTCATATTGTAGATACATTGAAAATACATTAGGAGCTTTTAGTTATTTTAAAATGGCTGACAGTCTAGAAACACATAGCTATGGTTAAAGATCATGTTCAGTTTGTGTTCTTTTCTATGACTATTTAAATCCTGAATTCTGTCTCAGTGTTTCTGTCTGTTAAGGCCAAATGACTTCACTGTGCAGAGAAACTGATGAGACTAAGAGAAAGGATACAGCAACCTCCTATGATTAACAACAAAAATTGGGTAAATGCAGGCATTTTAAACGTTTATAAGCACCTGTAATGGAAAAATGCAAAGTTGCTTGTAGTTGGAAATTGTTGTCTGGAAACCTCAGCCATTGTGGGGAAATTGGCTATAGCTTTTAAACATCAGACATTCCATTTTATTTCTAAGACTAAAGCTATCATTTATTCAGGCACCTCTCAAGTAATCCTGAGATGAGTTTTCATTCCCTTTCTATAGACTTGATTTCAGCTCCCATAAAAAAAAGACTTCCAACCTCAATGGTAGATCAATCAGGCCTTAAATTAGGTCACCTTCATAGCTCATAAACAGCTTTAAAAAAAGCTATGGTATATGTGACGTGTCTTGTGCCACCTGGCTTTTCTATGGCAGGGTCTATAGTGGCTGCTGTTTATGCTCCCAACTCCCTCTTTGTACTCGGTACTCTAAAGACAACAGGACACAATTCATCTGGTGCTTTAATAGGGCCAATTTCATAAAGCTGAAAACAATTATGAGCCAAATCAGCTGGGAGGAAGAATTTAATCAGAAAAATGTGAATGATATTTTGGAATAATTTAAGAACATCTACTAGATGTCCAAAAAGCCACAATCTAGGAAGAAAACTGTGCTGGTTAAAAACAATTATCCCCACCTGGTTTAGAGGGTAAGTGAAAGCAGCTGTAAACAAAAATTTGTATATAAGTGGAAGAAAGGGGGAGTTGATACTAATGACTACAAATCAGAAGTTAAGAATTGTAGGAAATTGATAATGGAAGCCAAAAGAGACAAGGAAAAATCTATACCCACAAGAGTTAAAGACAATAAGGAGTTTAATAATACATTAGGAACCAAAAGAATCTTGACAGTTGTATTGGCCCATACTAAATGGAAATGGTGGAACTATCAGTACTAAAGAAAAGGTAGAGGTGTTCAATAAATATTTCTGTACTGTATTTGGGTGAAAAACAGGTAATATAGTCTCATCAGATGGTGATAACACTCTTTCCATTCTACTAGTATCTTTGAAGGATGTTGAGCAGAAGCTACTATGGTCAGACAGTTTTAAATCAGAAGGTCCAGATAACTTGCATTCAAGAGTTTTAAAAGAGCTGGCTGAGGAAATTGCTGTACCATCAACTTTGATTTTCAATAAGTCTTGGAGCACTGGGAAAATTCCAGAAAACTGAAAAGAAGCTAATGTGCCATTTTAAAAAATTGGTAAATGGGATGACCCGGGTAATTATAGGCCTCTCATCCCAACATCAAATCCAAACAAGATAATGGAGTGGCTGATACAGGAGTTGATTAATAAAGAACTAAAGGAGGGTAATGTAATTAATGCAAATCAACATGGGTTTATGTCAAACTAACTTGATATCTTTTTTTGATGAGATTATAAGTTGACATAGGTAATAAAGTTGATGTAATAGACAGACTTCTAAGGTGTTTGACTTGACATCACACAACATTTTGATCACAAAACTAGAATGATACAAAATTAACATGGCACACATTAAATACATTAAAAACTTGCTATCTGATCCATCTTAAAATGAAGCTAGACATATTCAGACCAGAAATAAGGTGTAAATTTTTAACAGTGAGAGTAATTAATCATTGGAAAAATTTAACAAGGGTCATGGTGGATTCCTTATCATTGATCATTTTTAAATCAAGATCGGATGTTTTTCTAAAAGATATGCTCTAGGAATTATCTGGGGGAAGTTCTAAGGTCTGTTGCACAGGGGGTCAGACAAGATGATCATAATGGTCCCTTCCGGCCATAGAATCTACAAACCTGAGACCCCATACCTGGCAGCTGTAGGAACTTTTTTTGGGGGGGGAGGTGGGGGAAGGTCACTAACACTAAGACAATGCCTAGGGTAGAGTTTATTTCATCCAAAGAAAACAAAATCATGCAGCTTTAAGGCAGATGCTCCTGAATTTGCTGCACTTTTAACGGGACATAAAAATGGTGAAAAAAAGTTATGCTTTTGTGCATTATAAAGCTTTGTATGTCCCTATGTAATTCCACGAGAAAGCACAACCCTAAAAGGATTTTGATGCAACTGTGGAGAATGGTATATGTTCTTCACTGATGAGGGGCTCCATTACCGCTAATAGTTCTAGGGTAAGTGGAACAAATGTGTATAGTAGCATGGAGACAAGGTATGTGTAGAAACAGTACAGATGGATCCACCACTGCTACAGGAACAGCTCTTTGGGAAGAATAAGGGGAAGAAGAGTGAAACAAGCTGCTAAACAAAAACAAAATAAGGGAGTAGGAGGGAGAGATTATCTGCTTTTTATCCAACCTCCCCTTAAAAACCTATCCATTTCCAACCTTGACTACACCTGAGCTGCTGTTCGTGCCCATAGCTATTTCTCAGAGGCATCACCACCAGCAGCAGCACAGTGAAATAGACATGACCCTCAATCTTATTGTTTCTGGCGAACCACTTGCAGAGTACTAGAGGCAGGAGAATCAATTGCATTCTCCTGTAGCTATAGTATAGGGGCAAGAGATACTTAGGACAGGAAAGAAGATACAGACTTCTCCCCCTCCTCCTACATAACATACTCAGCAGTGGCAGATCACATCTGTATTCCACCAGTAATCCAGGAATGTAGGACTATCATGTCAGTTATGTTTAGAGCTGCTTCTTCTAGGGCCAAGAGGGAAGCATTATGGGAGAGCTGAGCAGTAATACAGACATGATCCTTGCTGCAATTCTCTCTCAATCTCATAGTACATTTAAATTCCTCTGACACTGATAACTGTGACTAGAGCCCTGCAAATCTGCAGGTATCCGCTTTATATCCATGGACCATTTTTGCGGATAGCATCGTGGATGCGGATACAAATTTTGTATCCGCGCAGAGCTCTGTCACTAAGAGCCATGTGGCCACTGTGAGAAACTGCGGTGCAGACCCTCCACCTGCGCTGGGCGGGGGACCGGGACATGGGCTGGGGGCTGTTCAGGCCTCTCACTCAGGGCAGGTGGAGGATCCGCAACGGCTCCCCAAAGCTGCCCAGCTGGCTCTTACCATGGCCAGGCTGCGGCTCCGAGCTGCCCCCACCCGAGCCGGGTCAGGGAGAGCCACGCTGGCAGCAGTGGAGAGTCTGGGTCCCTCCACCTGCCCTGGGTGGGAGAGCCTGAGGGGTGGGGAAACTGGGTGGGCTCCCCGCCTGGGACAGGTGGAGGGACCCAGACTCCCCACAGCTGCCCGCCTGGCTCTCACCGTGGCTGGGCTCTGGATCTGAGCCACCCCCTCTCCCCGCTGCAGCGCCATGCTGATAGCTGTGGGGAGCCTGGTTCCCTCCACCTGCCCTGGGTGGGGGGCCTGAGCAGCTCCAGCCCATGTCCCTGCCCCCTAGGTCCTCCACCCAGGGCAGGTGGAGAGATCCAGGTTCCCCACAGCTGCCAGCACAGCTCTCCCCAACCCGACTCCAGCCTTGCCACAGTAAGAGCCAGGCAGGCAGCTGTGGGGAGCCGTGGTGGACCCTCCACCTGCACTGGGTGGGGGACCCAAGCAGCCCCTGTGCAGCTCCACAGATCACCCCCCTTACCCCCCAGCCAGGCCAGTGTGGAGCCCAGCCAGGGAACCACAGTAGACCCCACACCTGCCCGCAGTGTGCGGGGCGGGGGCTAAGAACAGCCCCCAGCCATGTCCCTGCCTCCCAGGCTCCCCGCCCGTCCATGACTCTGTGCGGGCTCCCCACAGCTGTTCACCCTGACCGTGCTCCAGTGTGGGCTGCCTCAGAGCTGCAGCCCGGACAGGGTAAGTAGAGCCATGCAAATCTGTGGACAGCTGCAGATATCTGCATCTGCGGACAATATTTGTGGATCGGATGCAGATATACATTTTTGTATCCGTGCGGGGCTCTAACTGTGACTACAGTTCTTAGAACATCTATTACTGTAGTTATCCTCTATTGCAGACATAGCACAAATATTCTGTTTTCTCAGTTCTACTATAACATTGCTTTTCTTTGTTAGTTTCTTTGAAAAACAGGAAGAGTTCAAAGGAACTACTACACATTTAGATTCTAAAGAGTCTTATACCATCAAAATGCAACAACTTTAACACAGGCAAAATATTTTGGTCTAAAAAATTGGAGGAAAAATTATATTTAAAACATTTCCAAAAATAATCTCTCTTATAGGTCTCCACATATTACCAATGCATATTCTAAAATACCCTGCTTAAATAAGTAAGTCTACATTTATACCGACAAAGCAAATATCAGCCCTGGCTAATACAGCAAGTGCTACAGAAAAACAAAGCTGATACTAAAGAAAGGATTCCATATCACATTCTTACATACGAATACAAGAACTTTTTAATATTCACTTTCAACTCTGCTCTCTCCAATATTGGGAATAAGATTTTTTTTTCTTGTACAGATAAAAGCAGTTGGTGCAGGTGAACAAGTGCAGGATCACTAATTTTTAATTAACCTATCAGGCTGCCTACTAATCAGGTGCAGTTATCTTCTCTGCAGAAGCCTGCATGTCCTGGAGCATGTGATTTTCCACCGGGTACAATCATGAAGGAAACAGCCACACACCCTATAAAGCACAGAAATCAATTAAAAAACAAGAGAAAGTAAAGAAATATATAAAAAGGGAAAAACAATCTACCAGCTTTCATGTTTACCCTGCTAAAATTTTTACTCTTTCCTGGGCAAACTTCCAATTTGATTAAAGATATGATTTAAGTACGATTTCCTCACATCGTTAACAAAATGTTAACTAGATGGGCCAAAACAAACATCATGAACTCGAACAGCATTTCAAGTTTCAGTGCGTTGGGAGGTGTTCAGATGTGAATCTGACATTCTGGTTTTGGTTATAGGCTGGATCCAAAACGGGAAGGGACTTATTTTGCAATTCATGTGCAGCGAAAATCTCCTCAGAAAAGCCACTCTCATACAATGTCCTCTCAAGATAGCACCAATCTAGAACAGCTCAAGATTTCTGTATCATCAGATCTGAAACTTAGCCCTGATTTGGCACTGACCTCGGAACCTAGTCTAAACCCTACCAGGATCTTCCAAACACCGCTTCTTCAGCCATCTAATACTTTCACAAACTGTGACTTGTCACCATGCATTTCTCTTCCCAAGCTCCACAAGTCTCTCCAAACTGCTTGGATTCCCTCCAGATCCTAAACATATTTCTCTAGGTTTATTCTCAATTTCAGAATCCTACCTAAAGCTATTTTTTAGTGAAGGAAATAAAATCTTCAAATAGCACAGTAAAAAAACAGAAGTCTGCAAAAGGAATTCAGGGTTTACTTCCAATAAATACATTTGGGGAGGCACTTTTACTTTAAATACTTTGACACCACTCATTGCATTATAAAAAGTATACTTGTTATATGATACAACAATAACCTTGTTCAGTGGTTACTTTCTCTTCACACCAAGTTTGTATATATAGTAAATAATATTTTACATTTATATAGTACTTGGCACCAGAAAGGAGCCCAGGGAGCTTTACAGTGAACAAATATTTGTAGCACCGTCATGCCCACCCCAATAGACAACTACATTAAAGGAGTAAAAATATGACTTTAGAGGATAAACTAAAAATGATTGGGGGGAGACGGCAGCAGAATAACTGAAGTGGAAAGAAAGCTGTTTAACCTGAACATCAGCATTCTGAAGGGGCTGCTGACCAATGAAGAGCCCTATGTTACCAGTGTGACAGGTTCGGTCACAGAGACCCCCTTGGGACTGTCACCTGATGCGCTGAATTTGCCTCTGAGCCCGTTTTCCCTGCTATCTTGGGACTCCAGAACCCTGCCTTGTTGAGCCAGACATGCTAGCCTGCTGCAACACACAGACCCAGGTCTGGTCCATGCCCCCAAAACTGCAGACTTTAACCAAAAACTGCTCAGCAGGTCACCTATCTCATGCTTATCTTTAGTGTATTACAAATAAAACAAACAGTCAGTAAGTATGGTTCACACTTTCCCATACCAGATCGGTTTTGCTTAGAAGACCAAATAACTCTATACTGGAGACATTCCAAATAGGAAACGGCACCTACTTGAGCACACATATGGCAAAATGTCAAATGGCCAACTAGAAAACCAAGATGCTCATCACTCATAGGTAAGGATAAGATTTTGTCACGAAGGTCCCGGAAGTCACAGATTCCAGGACTTTCAGAGACTCGTGATATTTTCCGCTTTAGCCCTGTGCTATTGAGACTGACAGGGGGCCCAGGAGCCCTGAGCTGCCAGGAGTGGTGGGTGCTGGATTCCCCTGCTCCCGGCAGCAGGTCTCGTCTCTCATCCCCCACCATGGGGCTCAGGCTTCAGTTATCCCCCGGTCAGGCCCCACCCAATTAGTCTTAGTAATTTTATTTCTTAAAGTATTTTAAAAGCATTTTAGCTTCTGTGAACTTTTATTACCCATGACCGGTGACTTTTACTAAAAATAACTGACAAAATCTTAACCTTACTCGTAGGATTTTATATGTCTTCTCACATTTAATGAGCTTCCAGTGCTTCATACTAACGAAATATATAGTAAAATTAACTAAAGTAACATTGCCATTCAAATACACCGACTTTGACAGCAAAAAGAAGTTGCCATTAATGCAATCTCTGCAAGAGGTATTCCCTGAGTTAATTCCTCAGCAGGAGTTGTAACTTGATCACCATGGATATCTGAGTAAGTACACAGAAAGAAAATAGTGAAACAAAGTTTTAGAAAACAAAGAACAGTGCTAGAGACAAAGACTGTTAAGAAGAACAAAAGATAAGAATTGTGCTTCAAAGTATCTGCTCAACAAAAAATGTTAAGATTCTCTTATGAGACAAATTAAAATGAAATGTAACTTACTGGTAAGGTCCCTGGTAGAGAAGCATCAAAGAAAGATACCAAAGAATTAGGTGGTGCTGCAAATTGGACTTGGGAGCCAGAGAAAAGCTTTGAGTTGGAACTGATCTGCGCATGAATTTCCAGACCCACCACTGCTACCCATGGAGCAACACTGAAAGAGAAGGGGAAAGTAAATATGATTAACATATACTCTATTAAACCTCCATAAACTTCTAAACACAAGACCAGAAAACCCTTGCAATACCATGTGGTAGCACTGCGCTGCTGATCCATAATAAATATTGAAGGGAAATATGAGGCAAACTTTTTCATTATATACAGGTAGAGGATGGTAAGTAGGAACAATTATATAAGAAGGAAAAAAATAAAGGTCTAAATCCATGAAATCTTACTCATATGAGTAGCATCAATGAGGCAAACCCACATGAGTAACAGCTTGCCTGATCAACCTCCAATTTTATACCCAACAGAAATTATAAATATGAATTATATTTCATGTACTTTGATAAGTCTCCAACAAACAGGTGGCATATCAATTATGTATACATTGTCAGCTAATCACTTGCAAGTTGGAAAAGGTTGTACTACATTAGCATAAACATTAGTAGTCTGATAATAAAGAAATCATAATTTCCATTGGAGAGCAACTGCTCTCTGAACATACTCCACAAGAATGAGCTTCTACATATCATCTGAAAAGTAATTGCAATTCTCACATCCATAACCCTTATATAGGCAAGAGATGGGGGTCACTTTCACAGTGTGAATTGCTTGACTGTTTCTGTAAGTAATTATCTGGCCTTGTACAAATGAAATGACAGAAATATAGTATTTCACTGGTGAAGTCAGGTTTGTATAACAAGATACTAAAGCAATATTAAGTACCTAGATATAGTCGATAAGTGGGAAAAACATTGAACAAATACATCAAATGCAGCATTTCTTTCAAAAGTGAACACAATAAACTTGATCTGTCAAGACTTGAGTTCAGGGTTCTGTCTCTCTCCTTCAACCACTGACTACATCACTACCAAAAACTGAGTAATGGCATGGAAATACTGTCACTTAGGATTATTTTCAGGAATTTAAATAAAGTATTTTACAACAAATAGTTTTTCTCCATGTGTTGACTGAGATTACAAAATCATATTTGTAAAAGCAAGGTTCATTAGCTATGTTTCAGACATCAGGTAGAATATCTAAGGCCCTAAATCCAAAAAACTCTTACAGGTGCTTAACTTTACTACTTTGAGAAATCCCATTGATACCAGTGGGAACGAAATTAACAAGACAACTCATGATAGTAAAGTTAAGCACATGAGTAAGAGTTTGCATGATTAGGGCACCTAACTTTGCTTTCATTATTTATGCTGTTTTCTTTCTGCATTTATCTCAACAAGCAATCATATTGAACTGGCTTGTGGTAGCTTGGCAGGCAGTTACTTGTTTATGGTGGCTGCACTGTTATGCTCCAGAAGCTCAGGTTTCATTAAAAAAAAACAAACAATTAAGTACTGTATCTAGCTATTATGTTTGAAACCAATGATATTTGCCTGTATCTGCAGAAGAACTGAAACAATAGCTCTGATGAATGTGGACAGCTTGCACTCATGTGAACAGAATCTTAATTTTGAATCAATTATGTCAATTTTAATATCAACATTAAACTACTTCATTGCTGATCAAAGTACACACAAAAGTAGAGGTGTTATGAAATTACAAGTACCTGCACAATCTACTGAGAGTGGCATCTCATTTCTGTGTTGTGAATAGGTGGAAATTTAGACTACCTCACTTACCATCTCTCATTTTGACCTCTGATCTCAGTTCAGACTCTGAAAAACAACTGATCTGTTTAATTTGCATTTATAGCCTGTTTCTAATCAATTTCACATACTATACTGCAATGTTTGGTTTGCAAACACTGCAGAAGAATGATTGCTTAAAATGATTTTCACTAGGATCTTCAAGTATTTAATGGAAATATTTCCATGACTCAAGTTTGGAAAAAGCTTATTTTTACCTAAATTTTGGGCATAATTTGACCTGAAAATATCCCCCAAAAATCTCCCTTCTAACATAAGGGGTTTTTTTCCCCAGAAGCTTTCTGCATTAAGGTCCTTACCCTGCATTCAGATGCACATAGTCAGAGCCTGGGTTTCCACTCAGGTGCAAAGGTCTCTACATGAACATCAGATTGTATCAGAGCTGCAACTTCCCTGAACAGGAAGAACCCACAATTCTGTACAGTGCTTTATCTATATTAGGTTTATCTAAGAAGCCAATCACTGTAACATGCAAGTGATCCCTGTGTTAAATAATGTTTAAATTATCAACTGGTGCAGGAAAAGCACAATCCCAAATTCAAATCCTGGCAGGTAGTGAGCTTCCAAAATCTCCTTTGATTCTTAAAGTTCTTAAAAACCATTTATTCTGGCAACAGGAATAAGATGTTCTAGTGTCTGATCTACTGGAACTGGTGGGAAATTGGGGAAAGGGAGGGGAAAACTTGGGTGGTGAAGTTATGAAACTGGAGGGGTACATAACTTGAGAGCTGATATTGGGAGTAGCTGAGGAATATTAATGGGGATGTGAAACCGTGGGGGAATCCAAATAAGGGCATGATATTGGGGAGTATAGCAGGGGGCGGGGAAACTGGGGCAGAAGTTCCAGGGTGGTGAGATGGGTACAGTGACGAGTTAGGATATTGGGCACAGTGTGTGTACAGGGAACACGGGCTCTGAAAACAGGACAGCAATATCCCGCAGGCGGAGCGATCGGGGTGCGCATGGGCGGGACCGAAACCTATCAGCCTTGTAGCCACGCACTCCGCGCTAGGCTATCGCTACCCCCAGTAACCTGCGCCTTACCCGCGCTCTCCCGCAGGACTTTTCACCGTTTTCCGGCCAGAAGCGATGGGCCCTGGGGCCTGCGCCCTTCTCCGGCTCGGTCCACTGTGCAGGGCGGCGACATCCCCGGCTCTGCAGCGCGGAGCTAGAAGGGAGCGCCGCAGTATGGAGGCCGCCATCTTGCTCTGGGCACGTGATGGATCAACTGACCCAGCCACGGCTGCGGCGCCTCCTGGGAAATGTAGTCTCTCCGGGGAGAAATTGCGGGGCGGAGAGGGGCAGGGAAAACTACAACTCCCGCCAGGCCAGGCCAGACCAGACGAAGCCAACTGCTCCTGTTCCTGCCCTACTCCTCTGCTCTGGAGTCCCGCGGGGAGGATGAAGGGTGTTGGTTGTTCCCATGGCTGGCGACCCAGGGCTGTGTCTCTGCTGGAGGAGGCACCTCACCTGATGCATAAGCAGCCGCCGCCCCGTTACCCGAACTGAGATTTGGATCCAGAGCCCCAAAGCTCAGGCGCCAAGAATTTGGAACTTACCCGTACAGCTATGGGGCCAGTCGGGCTCCAGCTGCTCGCAAAGTTCACATCCAGATACCTGGCCCATCTCCCGTTAAACGTTTGCAAATACGGGGACTTCACTTTGAAAAGATTGTGCATCATAAATTCTCATCATCTCGCTCTCCCTCTGGCCTTCTGTCACTGATCAACTGCAAATCGGCATCCTCCTACTCTGAGCCCACACTCAGCTGCTCTGGATTGTTATCATCTCTGGGCAAGGGCCAGTCTAATGAAACTGTGTTTTATAATCAAAGGCCTCCTGGCCCATAAGATTGCCAGTTAACCCCTCTCAAAGGACAGTTTCACACAGTGCCAAAAGACATTAGTGCATTGCATCAAAACATCTTGCTGTAACATTAAGAGGTTTCACAAGCCTTGATACTTGATTTTACAGTGCTTGCAGTATGCAGGCTTATCCTATGTAAAATAACAGCAATCCTGGAGATCCTAAAACAGAAGGCAATCCCAATACCTTGATTTTATTTATAGTTATGTACTTAATTTAAATCACTTAAACACTGATAATTCAAGCTGCTCTGTGGCTAACCCCTGGCTCCACACAGGCAAAGATAGACTAACTTGTGCATGGGCCTTACATTGCCAGTCTTTGGGGGAAGTCATGTCATTTCTCTCTGCCCCTCCCAACCTGTGTCCATCTTGTTTGTTTAGATTATAAACTCTTTGGGACGGATTGTTTTACTACATGTAAGCTAGCACAATAGGGCCATGATCAGGGTAGGGCCTTGAGCGCTACTGTAATACAAATAAATAATAACAAAAATCATCCATTGTCACATACTTATGCAAACATCACAGTTGCTAGTTATACAGCTACAGGGCATGGAGAATAGAATTAACAACTCTGTTCTAGATCACAGGCCTGTGGAGCTTAAATGGGAATAGTCATTAGCTGTTGTTTATATCATTTTTTGTAGGCCAACTGCTAGGAAAAGAGAATCAGTCACAAACATTTGAGCAGGTCTGATTTCATCCAGTAGAGGACAGTAGTGCACATAGACACCAGCTAGTATTTTGCACCCTTATGCCTCTCATCTTGCCAAACCTCAAAATAGAATGCAAGGAAGTTGTGACTGCAAAAAGCTCAAAAAACTGTGGAGGGTAAATTATTTAGCAAAGATAGCATGTTCTATTCTTTTGGTTCCATAGTTCTGGTTTTTATATAAAAATAATTAAAAAGTGAGGTAGTGAGATGAGAAGGATATTAATTAATTTTAAGAGAGAGCTGAACAAATTTATGAGTTCTGTTGTATGATAGGATTGGTTGTGACGGTGAGGGGCAGGGCTCAGCAGGCTTACTTCCAGTTTATGTCTTATGTTCCTAAAGCTTATGCTTCAGGGTTTCAGCCAGCCACTGGCAGGGTCAGGAAGGGATTTCCCTCCCCCCACCAATGCATTCTGGGAAGGTTTTTTTTTTCTAACTGATTGCCATTGCATAAGCGGGATCAGGAAAGAATTTCCCCCAGGTCAGATTGACAGTGACCTTAGAGGTTTTTTTGCTTTCCTCTGTAGTAGTGTGAGTACAGGTCACTTGCCAGATTATCTGGGTATCTCGCAGTTAATCATTTCCCTGCCACTGTGGGAGCCTCGGGCACTCAAACACCTTGATCCCAGCTATTCTCCTGGGGATTGTAATACTTTGGACTCGTTTCAGTTGGGCTTAATGTGTTGGTACTACCTGGTATGGGTGGTCTGTAATGTGCAGGAAGTCAGATTAGATTATCCTTTCTGGCCTTAAATCCTGTGACTCTAGCTCTAGCAGATTTCTCCCTTTTGAGTATATAATTGAAAAAGGGAAGGGTCCACTTAATTGGAATGAAAAGGGCCTCCACCTTCCACATCTAAACAACCTTATCATCCCCCCAAAAAAACTCAGTGGCTTTTTCACTTAAATAGTTTTGGAAAAGACCCAGTGTTTGTGCTTCAAGCTGCCACACACACCCTCTTACTTCCTTTCCCAGAAAATCCCATTTTTTTAAATCTTTCTGATTGGCCCTCTTTCATGCACACAATGCTGGTCAGTTGCAGGCAAGCAGGGAATAACTGTCTTTCCCAGCAGATTGCTTTGAGGCAAAGGGCTTCGTGTTTTTTGTTCCTTTGGACCCTAGTCAGTGACATACACTTTACAGTGTGTTTATAGATCATGTCCTGCCTTGGAATAGCAGGGTATCTCCAGTGTTGCGTAAAGACTCGCATGACAGTAGATCTGTACTAACCATGTAGGCTTCCCTATTGGTGAGAGCCCAAGGGACAGTTTTCTGTGAATCTGAACTTCTTATTACTATTGGAATGTAGCTGATGCCTGAGAGCAAACTGGAATTTCATGTAGGACAAAAGCCGTACTTAGTGTATCATCTAAACCATACACACCCACTTATTTGAAAGAGGATCTTCCTGAATTTCAGTTTAGAGAGTTTGACCGCTCTAAATTTTGCTTTCTTGTAAGCTATGTTTAGCATGCGTTCTTATCCCTTTTGTGGACTGGAAGATCTCCCTGTAGCGTATCAGGGAATGGGGTATTCAGGCCCAAGTATTTGTTGGATGGCTCACAGGCTGTCTGCAGTGTCTTATTTCAGCATGTGGAATAAAAACAGGCAGGAGCTTCTGTTATATTCTGAAGTGGAGGGTGTGGCTTTTGGAAGAGTGGATCCCATGTCTATTGAAAACCAAATATCCTACAAGGAAAAGGAATGAAGATGATTATTCAGTATGGAAACCAACTATGGTAAGGAATGTTTTCAGGCTTCTATAGCTCCTAAACCCACACCTGTATCTTGTTTTTCTCTACAGGTATAACAAGGAAGACTCTCCTCACATCCTGCAATTTTCAGCTAGTAGGTACAAGGATTTTTCATAGCAGATCAGACCATGGTCCAACTCATCATGCTTCCTGCAGTGACTGATATTTTTTGCCACCTTCTTCTAAAGTAAAAAAAAAAATAGTTAACCAATTAGGCAATATCTTATATTAGGAGAAGGGAGGGAGATAAGCAGCAGATAAGCAGCTAAAACAGTTGCCTTCTATGATCCACTAAGCAAGTCTCTGGATGTATGCATACATGCTTAGGTAAGTGGGTGGTATGGGCCTCCAGGTTTGAGGAGATCTTCTAACAGAGCATGGAAGAGTAGAGCAATAAACGAAATAGTATTCTTTACTGGGGCAGTGAGTGCCTCTCACCAGTTTGTTTTATTAAAAGTGCTACTACTGATCATAAAAAGGTGCCAGGCTAACCTAAGACAAAAATCTAACAAATATATTGGCCATCAAATAATATACAATAAACACAACACTAACAAAAAAGTCAGAAGGTGGGTTAAGTAGTCCTCACAGGCTGTGTCGTAGGATGTGCCTATGGCACGAAGATCCCTGGCCTCACCCTGCAGCAGTTCTATGCGGACTTTTACGTTCCAAATGAACGTGTCAGAGTGGGTGGGTGTATATTTTGTATTTGAGGTTAATTTAACTTGGTAGGAAATAAGATCATTGGCTCCATCCTTTAATTATCTGAGTGCTGTTTTTAATAGGTTGAAGGCCCTGCAATTTGCATTCTGTGCAACCCTAAGTTTGGAAAATAATATCTGGCAACCGTAGAAGATAATCGCCTGTGACACAATGCCCTCCTTATGTTTCAGTTTACTTGGATAGGGCAAAGGTACTGTTGTCCTCACTGCACCTGTGGAAGCAGTCAGACTATTCCCTATGGTCAAATTCACAGATGGCATAAGTGGGCACAGATCCACTGTTTTCACTCAACGATGAGTAGAGCTTCAGCCATATCTAACCTAGTATCTCTGCTAACCAAGTAGAACCAAACACCCCTCTTCCTGCAGAAAGGTATTCAAATATTGTGGGCATAGGGATGTTTTTCCAGCATCTTTAGCAGCACTGAAGCTCTTTCTTCTCTTTCACTAAGTTACTTGACATGCACAATTTTTGCATTTCTTCATCTCGTGAGCTTTTACTGCTTTTTGACATGATTTCCAGCTGACATCCATTCCTTTTAATGGGAAACCCAAGGTATTTTCAGGGTGACCACACCCTATGGTATTGGTCCCATGTTTAAAGGTCTTTGAGCTAAAATACTATAACTCAGGAACCATATCAGATTTATATTTAGGTACTACACAGTTTTCCAGGAAGCTATATTTTGATATAGCAGAGTCAGTGACCAAAGTGGACAAATTACAGAAACATTAATTAATTTGTTTTGTGATCCTCATGAGTTCCTGAAGGAACACATAAAAGGAAGCGATCTAGAGTTTCAGCAGATACAAATATTTGTAAGTCTATCAGGTCCTTTTAAGTCTCAGTTGTAGTGGTATCTGCATAAAAGAATCCTTTAATAATGTCTTCACATTCCTTATTTTCTGTCTGTTTTTTCCTCTCCCCATTTTTCATTTTGTGTATTGAAAGGAGAAGGTGTGTGGAGGATTTGAAGACACTCTTTTTCTCCTCTTTCCTTATATTTTGCTAGTATTTTTGTTTATTTTTCTCCCCCTTCCTTATTTTTAACTGTAGTTGCAAAGAGCTGTTATTGGTAACTATGTCTGAGACCTCATATATTTCCTAAATTAAGAGCAACAACTCTTGTTACAACTCTTGTTTCAGACTATGACTTGATATATAAGGTCAAAGCTATAAGATTTCAGCAGCATATGGTTTCATATAACACAGGCCTAGATCAAGAACTTCCTCCTATGACCCCCTGGATATAAGGGAAAACACTAAGTGCTATTATACAAGGCACAAGTCTAAATCATAACCTTTCATTGTTTCTAAAGCCACTGTGACACAGTCCTATGGCTTATCATATCTATTTATTTTCAGACAAACTATACCATCCAAACTACATTTGAAATATGAATTGTCTATCACAACATCCTTTCAAATTATTCAGAGCTTCAGTTTCATGTGCTCACTTCAGTTTTAAGATTCCAGCTGACAACCTCACCCAAGGAGAAAATAGACACAAAGACCAATACTAAGTTTGTTTAAGACAAAAAATTCCACTGATCCCAGAAATACACATCAAAGTGTTTTCGCTGTGTTAAAAACGACTGTGTCTCATATGAAATAGGTGGGGGAACTGTTTGAAAGAGTTGTTAAGCAACACAATACTTGTGGTAAGCCCATTATAATAATGGCATTATTTTAGTCTAAAATTATTTTTTTAATTACAAACTTTAAAAATAGTCTCAAGAGTTAAATCCCAGTCTAGTGCAGTTTTTCATAGAGGAATTTTTGTAAAATGCAGGATTATTTATAGGTTACAAGCACTTCAAGAGGTTACATTATAAAAGAAAATGATACTCTAGAGCTTTAGCACTGTGCTGATGAGTCTGCTTTTATTGTACTTAACATAGATGATTGCTTTTAATTTTCTGAAGCAATAAGAAATGAGAATTAAAAACTCTTGACCAGTTGCAATGTTCTGATTATTTGTTGTTGTTTTTTTAGTAGAATAAAGGAAAAGAGCAAATTCTGAAAATGAACCGAATAGGTGTTTGTAATAATGCATCATCACCTCATGGACACCCCCTCGTCTCTGGTTGCACCATTGCATAGGGCCTTTCTTTGGCATCCCACCCCACTGGGTTCTCCCTCAGCCTTCCCAGCCTTCATCTTCCCTGTTTGGGTATTCTGTGGCTTAGCCCTTCAGCCAATCACATGAAGTCTAAACCCCTTCTGAGTAACACAAATAAGTCCAAATGAAAGTTCAAACAAATCGTCAAACTAATATCACTTCCGCCCCTCTAAGGAACCACTCTCTTGGGTTTGTCTACACAGCATTTTGGAGTGAGCAAGACGGAGGCTGGGTGGACAGACTTGGGCTAGCAGGACTCATGCTAGGGCTCTAAAAATAGCCTTATAGACAGCACGTAGAAGTTGTGGCTTGGGCTCTGAAACCTAGAAAGGGGAGCGGTCTTACACCTTCCTGTTATTTGCTTTTCCTCTTACAAATCCTTGTGTCTGTCTTTTTGGTGTTTAAGTTACACCATCTTTGACTCCTAAGGCCAGATCCTCAGCTTGTGTAAATTGAAGTAGCTCCTTTGACTACAGTGAATTCTGTGGAGCTTTACCAGTTTACACCAGCTGTGGATCTAGACCACACTGGCTTACACTGACTCTCCACTGAGTAACTAACATAACCATTGTCAGCAGCTTTGAACCTGGCCCCAAGGATTTTAATTGCACTCAAAGATTCCCTTACTTATGACCTTAGGAGGCAGGAGTATAAAGTCACTTGTCCTTCTCCTTCAGTAAGGTGCACTGATTTTGATGCATACTATATAATTTATTTATATTGGACACGTGTTTGATAACTTTGCGGACATAGTTAGTGGGCATTGTAATCGAGAGGTGTAAACAGGGCTCTCCTCAGAACAAAGAGAGAATGATAAAGCTGTTGACCAAGCTTCTTGAAGCTACTCCTTTATTCTGCAAGTTCCACCTACAGGCTTTTCCCCCACCACCCAAAATCAGGTGCTCAGATACCACAGTGATGACTGGGGTATAAATGCCTAGAAAGATAGATTAGCTGGACAGACAGCATTTTCACCCAGATACAGAAAGGCTTATCAGTTTCTCATCTAGATAGTGGCTACTTCATAGCCATGATGTGTAGGCCTGTTTACTCTAATTCATCATCCAAAGAATTTATTTGTATGAATATTTGAGTTTGTATGAATGGTTCCAGATGGACAGCTCTGAGCAACAAGCTCCTTTGTTTAGCTACAAAACAGGTACAGCATGGAAAACATCCTCCTCCATGTTGTCCTAAATCCTTAACTGGCGACATCATCTCCATAGCCCTTGGTCTTTATGCTGAAACTGCCAACTAGTGCAAAGAGGGGTGGTTTTTGTAATATGAACTGCTGTCCACTGACAATAGAGTCATTTCACATAGGCTATTGAGCAGCCGTCAGATGATAAGAACTTTCAACACCTTTTGGCCTGGTTTTGAACCGAGGTAAAAGTTTCTGTTTGAAAATTTGGCCCCATTGGAAGTTTTTCCATTAACTTAAATGGGGCCAGGATTTAACCCTCTATATTTTGATACTGCTCCCTTGAGCCTTTCAGTCCACCCAGTTTATTGGTACCCAGAGCATAATCCCTTTCATCCATGTACCAGATAAACTAACAAATCAAACATAGCTGTACCTCCATTCAAAAGAGTAGTTATGCCCCTAACTGTGCTGTTCCTCCAGTATCGTGGGCTCTTATTAAATTTCCATTTTCATACCACAGTAAGTAATAAACACAAGTATGCCCTCAATGCCTGGTACGCCATGCAGCCTTCCACTCTCCAGTTGCCTCTGCACTCCATGTCTAACATTAAGGTTTTGCTGCACAATAATTGGTTTTGGTGAAAACCTCTATGTAGGCTCTAGTGGCTGCTAGCGTATTTCTTCTTCTCCAAATATGCTGTGTTGTCGAGAAGGCTGATGATGCCCATGCCCCTCCAGTGTTCCCACGAAGGTGCTCTCTGGTCTACATAGTAGCAGAGAACGTGGAGAAAGGAGCATAGATCTCAGGCATTACTATAGGACAAACCCAGAGATGCCATCGTACACCTTTACCAGCACTCAAACTACTGTGGTTAACATCAGGAGGAGGAGATAAGGGAACATACTACTGTAATAGATACAGTACAAGGTACATCCACTCATTAATTTTAATGGTTTAAAGGGAGAGGAAAGGAGAGACAAAGGGAAGAGGGACATGGAAAAGGATACCAGAGGTGGCTTCGTTGGCTCAGAAATTATCTTGTATGTCCTAAAACATGCTATAAGGGTACGTCTACACTACGGGATTATTCTGAATTTACATAAACCGGTTTAGCAAAACAGATTGTATAAAATGGAGTGTGCGTGGCCACACTAAACACATTAAATCGGTGGTGTGCGTCCACGGTCCGAGGCTAGCGTCGATTTCTGGAGCGTTGCACTGTGGGTAGCTATTCCGTAGCTATCCCATAGTTCCCGCAGCCTCCCCCGCCCCTTGGAATTTCCGGGTTGAGATCCCAGTGCCTGATGGGGCAAAAATCATTGTCGCGGGTGGTTCTGGGTAAATGTCGTCAGTCACTCCTTCCTCTGGGAAAGCAACGGCAGACAAGCATTTCGCGCCTTTTTTCCCTGGATTGCCCTGGCAGATGCCATAGCATGGCAATCATGGAGCCGGTTTTGCCTTTTGTGACTGTCACCGTATGTGTACTAGATGCCGCTCACAGAGGCGATTCAGCAGCGCTACACAGCAGCATGCTTTTGCTTTTGCATGACAGCAGAGATGGTTACCAGCCATACTGTACCATCTACCATACCATAAATTGGTAATAAGATGATCATGGTTACCAGTCCTTTTGCACTGCACCATTTGCTGCTGTCATAAGTGCCCCTGGCTGAGATCAGCCAGGGGCGCAAAAGCCAAAATTGGGAATGACTCCCTGAGTCAATCCCTCCTTTTTGGTATCCAAAAATAGAATCAGTCCTGCCTAGAATATGGGCAAGTGTACTAGAGAACCACTGTATCATAGAACCAGAGAGCACAGCTGCTCTGTGTCAGATCCCGCAGAAATTATGAGCTGTATGCTATTCACAGGGGGTGCTCCTGCAACAACCCCACCTGTTGATTCCGTTCTTCCCCCAGTCTTCCTGGGCTACCGTAGCATTGTCCCCCCACTTGTGTGATGAAGTAATAAAGAATGCAGGAATAAGACACAGTGACTTGTTAGTGAGAAATGAGTGGAAGGCAACCTCCAGCTGCTATGATAGTCCAGACAGGATATTAAGCAGTGTGGAGGAGAGGAGCCCAGCATCCCGCTGCTAGTCCAGGGGCAATTGAATCTTTTCTTTACACATGAAGGGTGGGGGCTGATGGAGCTCAGCCCCATGTTGCTATGATAAGGACGGTTACCAGCCATACTGCACCATCTACCAGGAAAAATTAGGGCCAGATGCCCTTGATCGACCTCACGGATGCTAGTCGGCATGGTTACCAGTCCTTTTGCACTGCACCATGTGCCAATAGGCTGATGATGACAATGGATATCAGTCTTATTGCACCATCAGCCACCCATGGCAGGGGGGGGAGCAAGGATGTTGGTGTTGAGTGCTGCAGCATTGTGTCTATCTGCAGCATTCAGTAAAGATAGGGTGACATGTAAAAGAGTCAAGAGAGGATTGTTTTCCCTTTCACTTCTGGAGGTGGGTGGGGGGGTGCGTAAATTGCCGAGCTATGCCCTGACCCACCACGGACACTGTGTTTGACCCTAGAAGCATTTGGAGCTCAGCCAAGAATGCAAATGCTTTTCGGAGACTGCAAGAACTGTGGGATAGCTTGAGTCCTCCAGTCCATGAGCGTCCATTTGATTCTTTGGCTTTCCGTTACGCTTGTCACGCAGCAGTGCGCTGAGTCCCTGCTATGGCGTCTGTCTGGAGATTTTTTAAAAATGATTTTGAATTTCGTCTTCTGTAACGGAGCGCTGATAGAACAGATTTGCCTGCCCTTACAGCAATCACATCCGCATGGTCCATGCTGGAGCTCTTTCTTTATTTTGATTTTTAACTGCCTCGCCACACGTGCTGATTGGAGCTCCACGCTGGGCAAACAGGAAATATTCAAAAGTTCGCAGGGCTTTTCCTGTCTACCTGGCCACTGCATCCGAGTTCAGATTGCTGTCCAAAGCGGTCAGTGGTGCACTGTGGGATACCACCCGGAGGCCAATACCGTCGATCTGTGGCCACACTAACCCTAATCCGATATGGTAATACCGATACTAGCGCTACTCCTCTCGTTAGGGAGGAGTACAGAAACCGATTTAAAGAGCCCTTTATATCGATATAAAGGGCCTCTTAGTGTGGACGGGTGTGGCGTTAAATCGGTTTTACGCTCCTTAAACCGGTTTAAACACGTAGTGTAGACCAGGCCTTGATACAAACTCTTTAGCTCTAGCTCCTGCAGCAATCATTGGACCAATCTTACAGACTTTATTTGCACAAAACTCTTGTTAAAGTCCATGGGAGTTTTGCGAGAGCAAGGTTTGCAGGATCAGCCTTGTCACACAGAGAAACTGCCAATTAGAGGATTGGGCCAAAAGAAACCTGATGAGGTTCAACAAGGACAAGTGCAGAGTCCTGCACTTAGGACGGAAGAATCCCATGCACTGCTACAGACTAGGGACCGAATGGCTGGGCAGCAGTTCTGCAGAAAAGGACCTAGGGGTTACAGTGGACGAAAAGCTGAATATGAGTCAACAGTGTGCCCTTGTTGCCAAGAAGGCTAATGGCATTTTGGGTTGTATAAGTAGGGGCATTTCCAGCAGATCGAGGGATATGATCATTCCCCTCTATTCAGCACTGGTGAGGCCTCATTTGGAGTACTGTGTCCAGTTTTGGGCCTCACACTACAAGAAGGATGTGGATAAATTGGAGAGAGTCCAGCAGAGGGCAACAAAAATGATTAGGGGGCTGGAGCACATGACTTATGAGGAAAGGCGAAAGGAACTGGGATTGTTTAGTCTGCAGAAGAGAAGAATGAGGGGGGATTTGATAGCTGCTTTCAACTACCTGAAAGGGGGTTCCAAAGAGGATGGATCTAGACTGTTCTCAGTGGTAGAAGATGACAGAACAAGGAGTAATGGTCTCAAGTTGCAGAGGGGAAGGTTTAGGTTGGACATTAGGAAAAACGTTTTCACTAGTAGAGTGGTGAAGAACTGGAATGGGTTACCTAGAGAGGTGGTGGAATCTCCTTCCTTAGAGGTTTTTAAGGTCAGGCTTGACAAAGCCCTGGCTGGGATGATTTAGTGGGTTTGGTCCTGCTTTGAGCAGGGGGTTGGACTAGATGACCTCCTGAGGTCCTTTCCAACCCTGAGATTCTATGATTCTATGTCTGCTGGCTCATACTGAATTCCTTGCACGTGCTGCAGGATAGTGTTAAGCAAAGATGAAATAGAAACTTCAAAGATTATCCAATTTATTAAATGCTCCAATATGTGCAAAGCAGGAACATCTCCTAAATGTTTGGCTTCAGACTGCAATTTACCAATCAGTTACTGGAACTGAACCACTTCAATGTCACACCAGTTACTGATTGATAGGTTAATAAGTTTCTACACCGAGAATCTTGTTCCCATAATTGGAGATTTAAGGGCAAATCTCAGATCATGTAAAATAATAACAGTGCTTAATCTTTTCCCCCTTCCTCCTCACCCTACCCCTACACCTTTCTCCCTTTAATATAGCAGAAAAGGGAAGCATCACAATGACAGATACATTTTGTGTGCTGATGTATAACTCTTCATATGACTGTTGCCCTCAAGGCAGCACAAAATTTTCAACCTTTTATAAGTAATAAAACTGGAAAGCAGATGCATTTTGATACTAGATTTAACAAATACCAATCCAAGGCCAAAATACTAAGTCAAGAGCTAAATATGCCCTAAATATTTAGAGCCAGATCCTGCTCCCATTTAAGTCAATAGGAACTTTGCAGTGGGGGCAGCAGTGGGCTCCCAATGATGTTTATTAGTTATGGGTTTTCCTTCACATTTGTTCATTAGAAAACAGGGGCTGGGGTTTTAAATAGTGAAAATAACCTGCCCCCTTCACATGGTTTTCAGACTACCCAAGGGAAGTCTCCTTCTTGTTGGCTAGCTTCCCACCTCCTGGGAAGAACTGTAGCAGGAGGCAGACAGAAGTCTGGCCCCTCCTGTCAGGAGCACAGAGATTTTCCATACAGAAGGGGGGAAAGGGAGCAGCCAATGCCATTTTCACAAGAGGGGTATGAAAGAAAGGAGCAAAATAAACCCAGCAGCTCAGGGTGGCTCTGCTCCCTCCTCTCCCACTGTGAAAAATGGGATAGTTCCTGTCTACTCCTCCTTTCTCCTCTCTAATGCTGAATTCCTTCTGGAGCTGCCTTTCAGATGTGGGGCTGGGAGGCAAGGTTAGTGCAGAATTGTGGGGCTGGTAGCTGTGGCAGCTTTGAGAGCTGGGAGCACAAAATTCGCTCATTTGGGGCTGGGGATTCAGAGTCATTATGGGGAAAGGAACACAAAATTAACTGATGTAGGGATGCAGTGACCAAAACTATATGTCTCAGTATAAATGTTCAACACCATTTTTCACAAAGAATGGAGCTGGGCAGGGGGACTTCAAAAATCAAAAGAAGTCTCAAAAAACATCATTAAATGTACACTTAATGTTAAAATACAGTACCACTTATTGGTGAAGGTGGAACCTTCACCAATTATAATATGATATAAATTGAGCAAGTTGAATTACAATGTAGCCACTTTTATCATGTACAGATTATTTTTGACAAGTTAATTAATTGCACGTGTCCAGTTAAGCTATTCATTTTACAACATATCTATTCACAAGGTGTCTGTGTTTTTAGCTTAGGCGTTCAGGGTCTGACTTTTCACTGCTTTGCCCATATGTACTATGAATGCATCAGAATGGTAGTTTTCAGTAGTGACAACCCCAAGTATTAAAAAAATAATGAGTCAAGCTCCCTCCCCCCAAAAATCATAAAATGGCCTAAAAATCATGAGACTTTAAAAAATAAATGCTGGGTTCTTTTTATTTGCCTTCTGGTTTTTGAGCCACATTTTTTCAAGGTCTGCTCTGCATTTATGAAGGATGGAAACTACTTTAAAAAAAATGAAAGCTGAGAGTCTCATGTAATATAATATGACTCCAGGAGCTGGGGCTTGAAGTAAAACAAGAAATTTCACAAGATTCATAACAAAATCATGAGCAACGGAAATCAGAGAATTTTACCCCCACTTTGCAAAATGTGTAATTTACTACACCAGGGTAAAGTAAATGGCTACACAAGGTAGTGGAATATCAGAACTTCAGTATAACTCCCAGACTGGAACCAGGTATAGTCAGTTGGTAATAGAATCTGTTGATTTACTACGGCCTGGTCTACACTACAGAGTTAGGTCGATGCAAGGTAGCTTACGTTGACCTAACTGTGGAAGTGTCTATGCTTAAATTTCACTCTCACCAATGTAACTGCCCTGCCATACCAACTTAATAATTCCACCTCCACGAGTAGCATAGAATCAAGGTCAATATAATTAGATCGATGAATGTCCGTGTAGACCAGTGGTCTCCAGGGCCGCCCAGAGGGGGGAGCAAGTGGGGCAATTTGCCCCAGGCCTCATGCCCCGCAGGAGCCCCCACAAGAGTTTTCAGGGGCCCCCACAAGAGTTTTCGGCGGGTCCTTCAGCGCCGCTGCACAACCGGAGCAAGTGAAGGACCCGCTGCCGAAGACCCGGAGCTTCTTCTGCTCCAGGTCTTCGGCAGCAGTTTGGTGGCGGGTCCTTCACTCACTCCAGGACCCACCGCTGAAGTGCCCCCAAGACCCGGAGCGGAAGGACCCCCGTCACCGAAGACCCCAGGCCCCCTGAATCCTCTGGGCGGCCCTGGTGGTCTCCAACCTTTTTAAGCACAAGATCACTTTTTGAATTTAAGTGCAACCCAAGATCTATCTCAAAGAAAATGTAGAAATAACAATAATCACTCAAACCCAAACACCCTTGCCCTGCCCCTGTCCCGCCCCTTCCCTGAGGCCACGCCCTTGCCCGGTCCTTCTCTAAGGCCCCGCTCCATTCACTCCATCCCCCCTCCCTCCTTCGCTCGTTCTCTCCCACCCTCACTCACTTTCACTGGACTGGGGCAGAAGGTTGGGGTGCAGGAAGGGGTTCGGGGTGCAGGCTCTGGGAGGGAGTTTGGGTGCAGGAGAGGGCTCAGGGCTGGGGCAGAAGGTTTGGGTAAAGGACGGAGTGCTAGCTCTGGAAGGGGCTCAGGGCTCAGGCAGCGGGTTGAGGTGCAGGCTGCAGGCTCTGGGAGGGGGCAGGGGGTTGGGGTGCAGGAGGGGATGCAGGGTGCGGGCTCTGGCAGGGAGTTCGGGTGCAGGAGAGGGTGTGGGAGGGGACTCAGGGCTGGCGCCAGGGGTGGGGTGCAGGAGAGGGTGTGGCTTCTGTGAGGGAGTTTGGGTGCAGGGGGGTGTTCAGGGCTGGGGCAGAGGGTTGGGGTGCAGGAGGGGTTCCGGATGCGGGCTCCAGCTGGGCGCCGCTTGCCTTAGGTGGCTTCTGAGTGGCGGTGCAGCACAGCTAAGGCAGGATCCCTGCCTGCCCTAGCCCCGTGCCCTTCTGGAAGTGGATGGCATGTCCGGCAGTGGCTCCTGGGGGGGAGGGGCAGGTGGCTCCGCATGCTGACCCCTGCGGCTCCCATTGGCCGTAGTTTCCCATTTCCGGACAATGGGAGCTGCAGAGCAGTGCCTGCAAGCGAGGGCAGTGCGCAGAGACCCCCCCTTGCCCCTCCCCCCCCAGGAGCTACTGCCAGACATGCCAGCTGCTTCCGGGAGCGGCACAGGGCCAGGGCAGGCAGGGAGCCTACCTTAGCTCCACTGCACCACTGTTCAATCTCCCACTTTGTCTGCAGGAGGGTTGGCAACTCTAGACTCTGACCGAGATCGATTGTCAGAGGTTCCAGGATCAACCAGTCGATCATGATCGACTGGTTGGTGACCACTGGTATAGACACTGCATTGCTTACAGTGACTGTTACTGGCTTTCAAGAGTCATCCTACAATGTTCCACACTGACAGTACAATCAATACAAGCAGTCTTGGTGAGGACGCGCACCATCGACACAAGGAGCAAAGGGTAGACATGTACAAGTAATGTAATTACGGTGGGGCCTGTATGACAATGTAAGTTAGGTCAACTTAATTTTGTAGTGTAGACATGGTCTGATACTGATGTTACTCAAAAGCCACAAAAACATTCATTTGAGTAGTATATAGAAAATGATAGGAATGGGATGAATCTGCTTTTCAGTATGCAGCAAATATAGTACAACACTAAAGAGTCAAAGGGCTCAAGGATGCCTGAAGCCTGCCATAATCAGGGGTTTGGTTGAGAAAGGAGCCAGTTGTATAGAGTAAATAGACTTAAGGGATAAGAGCCAAAGAATACTAAACTGCTCATCAGGTATTTGTCACCTGAGTGATCAATGGAGCAATATGGAACTCACACACAATCAAGTGGCTAATTATACCAGAAATTTAAACTCCAGGGGCCAATTTGATGATCCTAGTGTAGTAGTTTACACAACCTGACCCTTGGATCACAGTGGTGAATTCACCAGGGAACATGACAGGAGATCAGTGTTGCCTCTATGGCTATGTCCACACTTTGAGCTGGGGCTGTAATTCTCAGTTTGAGGAGACATACTTAGCTCTGTTAGAGCTAGCATGCTAAAAACAGAGCATAGCCATGGCAGTGCAACTTGTGGGAGAGGCTAGCCACCCCAGGCCTTGTCTACACTACCAGGGTAAGTCGACCTAAGTTACACTACTCTAGCTACATGAACAACCAGCGGTGCAAGTAGAATTAATTTCTTACTGGTACGCTGCACCAGCTAAATGGGGGGGGGGGGGAAGTGACCTCCCCATGTGACCCCCTTACATGACTCCTCATGTGATCAAGCCCAGGGCCCTGTGAACTCCCCCCTCCCCATGCCCATTATTTATCCTACGTTACCTGTACCTGCCCTCAGCCCTTCCATGCAGCTGCGTCTCCTGAGTCCTGTCCAGGGTCTGTATGGCAGCCAGGGCCTTCCTTACCCATATGCAAAGTACGCAGCTGCATGCTGCTCCAGCCCCTGCGCCACCTCTTCCCCATGGCCCCTGCCCCTGCTCTGCCCTAGACCTGCCTCTTCCCACCCTTGCTCTGCCCCAGCCCTGCCCCCACCCCACCCCTTCCCCAAAGCCCTGCCCCTGCTCCACCCCAAGCCCGCCCCCACTCCCCTGAGGACCACAGCAGGGTTGGGGTGGAGCAGGGGCGGGACTCACTGGCGGCAGGAAGTGCAGCGACCTGGCCCCAGCCGCGCCACCGGTGAGTGCTGGGGGGAAGTTCCCCCTGACTCCCCAAGCCAGCCCCCCTGCTGTGGAGGCCTGGGGCCCCACACAGCCCCCCCCCCCACGGGAGGGGGCATAGGGCCCCAGAATGGCTAGGGATGGCCATGACATGTCACCGGAGGACAGGGCTGGGGATGGTACAGCCACGCTGGAGGAGCTGCCAGCATGGGGTTCTGCTCCTTTTGCCGCTGCAGTTCCTGGGAGAACCCTGCCCCGGGCTCTTCTGGGAACCACAGCCGCAAAAGGAGCAGAACATCAGGCAGCCCCACGCCAGCAGTTCCTCCCGTGTGGCTGTGCCATCCCAGCCCTGTCCTCCAGCGGGGCTGCTGTACAGACCCCGGACAGGAGACGTGGGCACACAGCTGTGTAGAAGGGCTGGGGGCAGTACAGCTGTGCCAGAGGAGCTGCCAGCGGCCCCATGTTTTGCTCCTCCTGTGTCTTTCCGATACGGCATACCGGCTATAAATAGCTTATTGATACGGCGTACCGGACCGTACCACCCTACTTGCACCACTGTGAATAATGTAGCTGGAGTCGATGTGCTTAGGTCAACTTACCCTGGTGTCTTCACTGCGCTGCGTCGACGGGAGACACTCTCCGGTCGACTTACCTAACACTTCTTGGGGAGCTGGAGTACGAGGGTCGACCAGAGAGCGCTCTGCCATTGACTTAGTGGGTCTTCACTAGACCCGCTAAATCAACCCCTGCTGCATTGATTGCAGCAGTGTCGATCTCCTGGTAGTGAAGACAAGCCAATCACGTACCGATCCGAGACACTAGGCATTACTAGTAGCTAGTAGGTCCTGCCTCTATTTTTAGCCCACTAACTCAATCAACGCTAGCATAGGCATGTCTACCCAAACTGGGAATTACACCTCCAGCTCCAAGTGTAGACATACCCTTAATCAGCCCTTCTCCTATCCCCCAGTACAGGGGGGTCATGTGTTAACAAGGCATAGTCAGGACATAGCAGTGCCCCATCGATCCTTGGAGTCTGTGGGCATATGTCAGAGCTGCTGGGTAACTCTCAAACTGCTCTAACTTTCCCTGGGGAATTGGGGCAGTGCAGATCAGCCCCAGGATCTGGATGCTACAAAAGTAGCTTAAAGCCACTTTTATCCTGCTCATTTAAACCAAAAGATCTGGGCTTCAATATTTGTCATCTGTCCCATTCCTCTCTGAATTTTAGCAAGAGATGGGTAGTTTATTTCAACTGTAAAAAGGGCTCCTGAAATATCAGCTTACTGAGTTAACTGCAGGAATAGTCTAGAAAATAAATAATCTATAATTGAGATGTAAATTTAACAGCATTCCCCCCCCCCAAACACACACTTTATTCAAAGCAAAGCACAAAGTTACGATAGCTCTGGACTCACTACATTATATATTCACATTATTCCCTACTCTATCATACATTATCTTTGGGCTTCTTGTTGCGACAGGCTATCTGCAGTGGGCCCACCTATCTGTCTACAATTGCTTTGGTGCAAGCAGCATGACTGCACACTCAGTAGAAGGTGTGGAGTTCTATACTCTTGGTATAAGCAAATTCCAGATGAGACAGACTTAGCATAAGTCCCTAGCTAGGCAGGGAAGGCTCTCTTTAGGCTGCTGCCTTCAGACAGCAGTGATTTTGGTTTGAATCTCAGCAGCAGTAGTACACATTAGGGTAGCTCCTCAGCTGCAATAAGGCACCTTCATGGTGTTCTGGCAGCTCAAAGCATTCAGCTTAGGTTATTGGCTATGTGGGAAGTCCCTGGGTATAAGAGAATTCCCAGGTGGTGGAAACTGAGGCGAAGACTCCCAACCCTGGTGTAGGGAATGTACTGGGGGTCTGAAGCAGGTGAAGCTACAGCATCGCTGTGGTCTGGCAGTATATGGCTGTCGAACATCTCCGTAGGGGGAAACTGCAGCCAGATGTAATTTAGAGAGCTGTCCTGAGACTTTAGTGTGTTTACAAAAGAATTCATTTTCAATGAGGAGATGTCTCAAATTCTTTGTGTGGGTTTAAACTCATGTTTTTTCTTTGAAAAGAAAGAGTGGGGGATAGTATAGACCTATACTATCACCACTTACCAAGCTAGACTCGCGGTTCTGATAACATGAGGAACCTATGTTCCTTTTTACAATTAGGCTTCTTCTTAAAATGTGAATGGTTTTCATGCTCTGTCTTCTTCAGGTTTGCTTGTCCTTGGGAGACAGAAGCAGTAACTTTCTGGAAATCTCTTTGATTATCTCTAACATTTTGTAACGTAACTAGCTAAGAGTATGTATTGTTATATTTCTGAGCATCCTGGGTGTGACATTCCTGTAGTTATATCTTAATATTCCACAAAGGTGCAAACAAGTTTGTAATGTGTTAAAAAGTTATATTTTATCATAATGTTTGCATCAATATTGAGGTCTCTCCCCCACACTCCAGGGCCGCCCAGAGGATTCAGGGGGCCTGGGGTCTTTGGCGGCAGGGGAATTGCCGCTGAAGACCCGGCACTTCGGCGGCGGGTCCCGGGGTGGAAGGACCCCCCGCTGCGGGTCTTTGGGGCACTTCGGAGGCGGGTCCCGGAGCAGAAGGACCCCCCGCTGCCAAATTGCCACCGAAGACCCGGAGCGGAAGAAGCTCCGGGGGCCCAGGCCCTGCGAGAGTTTTCCAGGGCCCCCGGAGCGAGTGAATGACCCTGCTCTAGGGGCCCCAAAAAACTCTCATGGGGGCCCCTGCAGGGCCCAGGGCCTGGGGCAAATTGCCCCACTTGCCCCTCCTTCTGGGCGGCCCTGCCACACTCTAGTGATGCCGGTGTAGTTTCACTTTCACATAAAAGTGGTGTAACGGATTAGAATCGTGTCCAGAGAGTCCATTCATTGGACAGTGGATTTGGTTGCCTCTGCTCTAATATCTAATGCAAGTTACCAAACAACACTTGGCTTCCTTAGACCTTGGGACACATCCTGCAAGACTGCAGAGCTGTCACAGCTATTACTGTAGCTTTAGTACTGTAATTATGAATTGTGTACTACCAGAGTACAAGATGCAGTATTTCAACAACTAAGTTTTCAAAGATTGTTTTAATCATATGTTCAGTTTTGTCACAGTCTTTATATACAATATCACTTAGTTCTTTCACAACATTTTACATCTTCACATCACTGCACTAACATTTATTAATCATTAATTCATTAGTTAAGTGTTCATTAGCATAAGCAAACATTTCAGGCTGGATTCATTGTCCGTGTAATGGGTGATACAATTATTTAGATGTTGGCAAAATTATTTTCTGGGGTTATTTAAGTGAGAGGGAAATGTAATTGCACACTGGGGCAATTCATTGCTAGTGTTGCTATGGTTTACATCCCAGTAGACAGAGGGGAAGTGCTGGCAGGGAAAGAGGCTTGGTTTCTGCAAGTTAAGGTGTGTGCACCTTTCATTGCTCATGCAGTGCTGGTGTAAGGATGGCCAACTTTTCTCAGTTAAGGCTCTGATCCTGCAACTGCATCCAGGTTGGTGGATCCCTGCACCTACATAGATCCCCATTCACTCAGCTCTGGTGGCCAGCCTGTTTTTGGGAATAGCATCAAAGCACTTCCCTTCCTATCGCTGCAAGAAGGGGAGAAGTGACTCTGCAGAGACCATTCTCCCTCAGGTTGCAACCCACAATGCAGGTATCTCAACAGAGGAGTAAGGTGCCCCCTTACTATCCTTGAGTAGAACTCTAGAGAAACCAACATTCTTGTCCCTTGATTTTGTCCCTGCCAGCAGGTATATGGGATCTTGGGGAACAATTACCACACGGGTGGGGTGCAAAATAAACTTTATTAAGAAAATACAAAAACAGGGAAAATTCAATAGTGAGGGGTATGGGGTTGTTAAGGTAGACAATTGGGCAGGGGTTTCTTTTTTGGTAAACAGTAAGGGGGTTTCAATAGTGGGGTACAACACAGTAGGATACAATACAGTGGGTAATCAGTTAACACTGAGGTATAAATGTAACGGGTAGCTAGCGATTTCTATGTAAAAAGGTGTGTCACAGCAGCATATAACCAACTAACAGTTATGGATAAAATGTGTTAAATAACAAACAATTCCAGGTAAAAATGTGTCACAGTGGTGTAAATGTAGAATGTGAGGGGTATCAGAAAGGAAGAAAGTAACCAATGGGGTTTTATGCTAGAGATTTAAACTTAGTGAGACAGAGCAAACAGGCTGCAAGCTTAAGCTGCAGAGAGAGTGTAACAAGGTAGAAAGACACAGAGAAGCTGGGGGGGGTGTTTGCAGTGGGAAGACAGACAATTACAATTATACAGAACACAGCAAAATCTTATCTATGAGCTAACAACCAAGACTACACAAATTAAAACACAATGCAACAATTCTCTAAGCCTAACTTACAAAGTATAATGCTAAACTTAACTTAATGGATGTACCTTATGCTAAGGATAGTTCTAGAGGGCTGAGTGGTGTGTGTCCAGGACACAGCTCCAAAGAGGGGTGGGGGTGACTGCAGCAGTGGATACAGCTGAAAACAGTCCAAGGCAAAGCCCACAGGAGCAGAACTTAGCAGCAGCACAAACTTATTTTCAGTGGCAGAGTGCCACGGGGTTTAAGAGAGAGGTTTTAAAACACAGACCAAGGTTTAGCTTGAGTCTGTGTGCTGGGGAGACAGAGCCAGCAGCCAGGATAAGCGGGGGGGGGGGGGGGTTGTAAGAGAGGTTTTAGGACACAGACCAAGGTTTAGCTTGAGTCTGTGTGCTGGGGAGACAGAGCCAGCAGCTAAAATAATAAAATAAAAGTATAGAAAGTTTCACAGAGGGATTCTTACCATCCCACAAGGCAGCAGCAGAGGCAGAAGCAGCAAGAACATCAGAAGGCTCGGTACAGTCTTGATAATCAGGAGATCTCTCAGACAGCAATTCGTTCTTCGTGGGGGGGGTTCAAAAACAGGGGTAGGCTCAAAAATAAAACGAGAGCGGACAAAGGACCCCCAGAACCCCTGGTTGATCAGACCAGGCAGCAATGCAAGAACCTTTCTGAAGTCTGTTCAAAAAATGTCTGTTTTTAAAGGCAAACCCTGGCAGCTTCCCGCCAGTAACTCTGATTGGTTCCCCTTCTCACAGGGAGGAGAGCAGGCAGGGAAAAACTGCAGGTAGCCACAGAGGCATGTTTGGACTAGCCCTGAGCCCAGAGGTATGACTCATGCCCAGGATCCTAAAAACACAATAGGTCTTGCAGCTCTGGACAGTGCCCACCCTACACCAAGCCCAGGTTTTAACAAGGTGATAACAGGACTAACCCTTTGAACAGGGCAGTGATCCCACTTAGCACAAGTGGCCATCCCTTTGAGAAGGGCAATGGCTCTGGTTAGACAACTTAAAGGGCCCTCCCTTTGAGAAGGGCAGAGGCCCTGGTAAACAACTTAACAGCCAGGGAGGGGCGGCCACAGGAGGAAAACAAGAACAAAATGGAGTAAGGGGACAGCTATAAGAACAAAATGGAGCTGTAACAGACAGATTTCAATGAGACTACATCAGGTGAAAACCCCACTCCTTATGAATGAGGGTGGAAAAATCTCGCTCTACCTAGACAGAGAACAGACAAAGGGACAGATTCTGATTCCCTTACTTGAGCTTGCTTGTCTCTACAAGACCTACAAGATCTCTATCAAGCATTCTTAAAACTACAATACCCACCTGCTGAAGTGAAAAAACAGATTGACAGAGCCAGACCAGTACCCAGAAGTCACCTCCTACAAGGCAGGCCCAACAAAGAAAATAACAGAACACCACTAGCTGTCACCTTCAGCCCCCAACTAAAACCTCTCCAGTGCATCATCAAAGATCTACAACCTATCCTGAAAGATGATCCCTCACTCTCACAGATCTTGGGGGACAGACCTGTCCTCGCTTACAGACAACCCCCCAACCTGAAGCAAATACTCACCAGCAACCACACATCACTGAACAAAAATACTAACCCAGGAACCTATCCTTGCAACAAAGCCCGAGGCCAACTCTGTCCACATATCTATTCAAGTGACATCATCATAGGACCTAATCACATCAGCCACGCCATCAGGGGCTCATTCACCTGCACATCTACCAATGTGATATATGCCATCATGTGCCAGCAATGCCCCTCTGCCATGTACATTGGCCAAACTGGACAGTCTCTATGCAAAAGAATTAATGGACACAAGTCCGACATCAGGAATCATAACACTCAGAAACCAGTAGGAGAACACTTTAACCTTTCTCGTCATTCAATGACAGACCTGCGGGTGGGAATTTTGCAACAGAAAAGCTTCAAAAACAGACTCCAACGAGAAACGGCTGAGCTGGAATTGATATGCAAACCAGATACAATCACCTTCGGTTTAAACAGGGACTGGGAATGGCTGAGCCCTTACAAACATTGAATCTATCTCCCCTTGTAAGTATTCTCACACTTCTTATCAAACTTTCTGTACTGGGCTATCTTGATTATCACTTCAAAAGTTTTTTTTTCCCCTTACTTCATTGGCCTCTTAGAGTTGGTAGGGCAATTCCCACCTTTTCCTGCTCTCTGTATGTGTACATATATCTCCTCACAATATGTTCCATTCCATGCATCCAAAGAAGTGGGCTGTAGCCCACGAAAGCTTATGCTCAAATAAATTTATTAGTCTCTAAGGTGCCACAAGTACTCCTGTTCTTTTTGAAGATATTGTAAATAGACGATAAAAAAAGAGCATAAGTGAAATTCTGTACTAATGAACTTACTCTAGTTTATATAGCTCCAATTTAGCTACATCAAATCTCATTAGATACATGCATAATGGAACCTGTAGGCAACTTGTTGGGTGGCAATCATTTCTGAAAAACAAATAACTTAGTGCAGGCAAGGGGTTAAATCAATGCAGTTGTGTGACAGCTACACTTATAAACTTCCCAATGACCTCACTGGAGTGATCTACTTTAGTACAGTTCTATTTATTATCCATTATTAAGGTACCTGACTCATGCTGTGCACTTTTATGAGAGTGCTAAATAATACAAATTAATAACCTACTCTCTGTTTCCTCCCTGGTATCCACTACCTCCTCCTCCCACAAATTAAGAAAAGAGGGGAAGTTAATCAGAATGTAATTGATGATGAAATAATTCTTAGCCTTGCATGAGAAGAGACATCCAGGTTTGTTTTGTATAATGTTATGATTACTTGGCAAATGAACACAGGGGAGGATATGGCAGGCAAATACAACTGTGCTCTTGCTTTAGTCATTTTTAAACTCTTTGTTCAGCGAGACAAAACACAATTAGTGCATGAATGGACATAACCATGTGCATTAGATGCCAGATGTATGGGACTTCCTAGAATTTACATAGTCTTTTAATCCCTCGCCCCCCATTTTACAAAGAAGTGAATCCCAGTAAGCTGGATAAATTGGCAACTGTGTTACATGCTTAACTTCCCAAGCTCAATAATAGATAGCTTTGCCTTGACAAGAAGCTTATCAAGCCCTTAGCAGACCTAAAGAGAAGTTCTTTATTCATTTGGATTAGTGTCTTCCAGTCACTCCAAGTATTTACTAGGGGATGTTTACGGTTGTTCAGCTAATATTAGGTAGTATTGTTTTACCTTCCTTGTCAGACCTAAAAATCTCACCCATGAAGGGCTTCATGGAGTAAGCAATCACCTGGCTTGCTCTAGATGAGGAATTAAAGATGGACTAGTACAGGAAAGGTTTGCAGGCCACAAAATATATCAAAAGTAAGGGGGTTTAAGGAGGATAGAAATAAAAAGATATTGATATATTTGAAAGGAAGTTGGAGGGTGATTGGTAACTCAGATGGCTCGGACCAAATGTTTTCAGTTACTATTTGAAATAATACAGTTCTCAACATGCTAATGCTTTACTTGGGAAAAGGAATTTTCCTGTTCCCTACCTGTATGATAAAAAGATTGCAATACAAGAGCTAATTTTTTTAGATAAAAATTGAAAAATGAGTCCTCTGTAGAGTATTTCCTGGAGTTTAATGGCTTTATAGTCCACTTGACTTTTTAATGGCTTGATAAGATGATTCTTCAAGTAAGTGTTTGTTTTGGAGGAGAAAGCCTGTCTGAAAAGTTTGTATTTGCAGTTGCATTATCTCAGACAGAGGTAATAATCACAAAATTAATTTCTACTGTATGTGGAGCAACTGGTTGTCCTTCAGGTTGGGTGCTAGAAATAGTCTGGTGTGCTTATAGAATTGTAGGTTTTTCAGCTAATAATTTTCTTACCTTCTGATTTCACTGTGGCTTTTGTTTTCAGTGGTATAGGGCATATTCTAGGGTTTTTGTTTTTTTGTTTGTTTGTTTTTTAAACTGAATACAGTGTATGACAGGTATGGCAATTTCCTACAATATCATTGGAAAACCTTACTGAGTTAAATCTAAGTATCTTTGGAGTCCATTGTATTAAATGCAAAGGTAATGTATTATTGTGGACCTGCATGATCAAAGGACTGTATTGAACAATGTGGCAGACAAGAATGGTCTTCTGTAACAATGTGTGCAAAATGAATTTCTTGGGAAATATTAGGGAAAGGTGAATGCAAATTCATCACCCCCAGTTATGCAAAAACCCAGCCTTTTGACACTACACCTTGAGGAGAGAACCACTGTCTACTGATTACCTGTTCCTGGAATCTGACGATCAAAGGCCCAAGTTGAATATAGGAAAAACTAACCTATGCATGGGTGTGTTTGTTCTGAGCTATAGCTGTTATGAATTTTTAGCCCTTTGTGGGATATTTGAAGGACTGATTCTTACCAGAGGCCTTGCTGGAATTGGGGAGTGATGGGGTAATTTACGGTAAGCTTGTTAGCATACATGTAGGTTCTTTTGTTGTTTTTAATATGTTTTCTCTGTAATGCTTTCACCTTAAGAATAAGTGTGCTTGCTTAGAAAGAGCTGGTAATTTATAACAGGGGGCAATTATGCTGTTTATAGCCTCTGAAGAGAAAGCAAAGCACAGATGGTGCCCTGTCTAAGCAGTCTGACTTGTTGGAAATAACACAGTATAGGCAGTGAACTGTGCAGCCTGGAAAAACCCTGGTCAGGAGGGAGAGAGAGGTGGGTCTCTTCCCAAGAGAGGTGTCAGCTAAAGAGCCAGGAGCCTAGAGTGAATGCCTTTTCTGGACCACAGAGTGGGAATATAGGTGCAGTTGCCCTGAATTGTAACAAAAAACATATGGTAACAAGCTGGCTTTTGTATGTATGCACAGCTGCCCCCTCCTGGTTGTAATCAGAATGGCTCGACAGTGAGTCTTATGCCGTATGTTGCTAACAGTCATTCTCCTTTATTCAAGGGATAAGAAGCCTATGATTTTGGCACAGGAGGATCTGAGTTATATCTGATGCTTTCATGAAGTTCTGAGTGGCTATAGGTTCAGCATAATGATAACCATAGTCTTAGGTGGAATGCAATAAAATGCCATAATGAGCTTTTTAAAGTGCCATCTGAGGGCTGGTACTTTTGCAGTATCACTCAGAAATCTGTTGTGTGACACGTAGTGGATTCATTTTTATTTGACTGCCAACCAGCAAAAGCCACCATTGGTGGGTGATTTCTCCACAACCAGAGACAATGGTTGATTTCATTGTTTTTAGAGCCACAGCCCTTCAGACAGTATGTAACATTGTGGGTGGGTGGGGGATGAGGGGGCAGTTGTTGTTGTTTTGTTTCTATGAGCTGTTTTCAGAGGAGTGGACTTTCTGAAAGGGACCATGCATAAACCAAATGCTCCTTATGCGCTTTCATGCACTCATGTGCTGCATAACAGCAGGATATTGCTGATTAATTTCCAGTATGTAACATGTCCCAGTCTCCTTATTTTAGGTGCACTGCAGGAGGAATGCAATAGAAAGAGAAATGCTTTCAGTGTTTCTTCTCTAGCCTGTGCCTATCCAGCTAACCTGCCTAGCTAGCCTATCTTACATGGCTACTTTGCACTCTTCCATCCTCCTGAGTGCTAACAGACTGCCTGCTGCTTAGACCCTGCTCAAATGCAACATCAGGAGAGAGAGTACTTCAACAAACTCAGGGTGGAATCTGAGCTCTATTGAAGTCAATGGCCAAACTACCATTAGAATTTTAGACTCTCCATGCCTCAACTTGCTCCTATGAGGTTTTACTCCTTTCTTGGGCTGAAATAATTCTAAGGAGTGCTTGTTGTGTGCCAGTTTTACAGGCAAAACATCCAAGAGGAGGTAGATGAGCTGCTACTATACAGAACATAAATGTGTTATATTTAGATCAGTTTTATCCTTACAGGAAACAGTTTACAAGTCTAGCTGTCAGCCATCCCTGGCAACCTTTTCCTGATGGGACAGTGAAAGGTAACTGCCCTGCTGTGACTTCAGCTGAACCTTTTGAACCCCAAAGCAGCAGCTGTACCAGCTGGATGGCAGCTCCCCATAAGAAGGAGACTATCACAAGGGAGGAGGAGACTTAAAATCCCACTGCCCTTGTTATTGTTCCTATTATTTAACATTTATGCTGTATTAGTGGCTAGAAGCCAGCCAGGCTGGGGGTCCCTTGTGCTAGGTGCTGTACAAACAAGCGGGTCAAGGTGTGAGGCAAGGGAAACAGGGCAACAAATTTTAGGGTGTGCACAATTCTTAGCCACTTAGGATCACTAATCAACAACTCACCATCTGCTTGTCTTTTACCAGATTGCAGTTTACTGTAGGTATTAAGAAAGCAGTGAGTTTTAAGGAGAGAATAAGGTGGTAGCTTTACAGATTTTGACAGGCTTTTCCCACTCTTAAGAGGCAGCCTGGGCCAAGACACAAAATGGAAGTTGCCCACAGTCTACTGCTATCTCCCCTCCAAAGGAGAGAAACGTCAAAGTGGGGTTTAAACCTCCTTCCATAGAGCCATATTTTTGGTACTTATGGAACTTACTTCAGTTTTCTTTCTCTCTATATATTTTTTAAGCAATCATTTGGGCCAGACATCAGGTGAGATCTATGTGATAAAAACTGTGTAAATACTAACGGTGCATAGAAATGTATTCTTTAAATATTGTTCTGCACTTCTGGAAGGAGACTCGACTATACATTATTAAGCCCCCCCACCCCCAAATGTCTCTCAACATATGTCAACAGAAAAACAAGCATAGAGAAGAATGTTACTTCTGAAGTTTAAGTAGGAGGGACTCATGGTTTATCCATCCATCCACCCCAAGTGCCATTAGTAGTAGCTGCTTGCAATGCTTTACATTCAGCTGCAGAAGCCATCTCCGTATCATTCTTTCTTGATCAAGCTTTCAGACTCCACTGGAGGCAGTACTTTCTGTGATTTATGCCCTCAAGTCACACTTTGACTTATTTGTGTCAAAGCTTGATTCAGTAGATTCTAAAATTGGTATATTATTAAAGACGATAGATGACATGGAAGACTACAACAAAAATTGGAAGATAAGATTAAGGATTTGGAAGATCAGAGCAAGTGTGTGAAATCTTTACTGGAGTCTGAATTAAAGATAACACCCCTACTCCACTGTAGAAAAAGAAACTGCATAATATTAAATCCTGCAATGTTAGACTATTAACCAGTAAATGTTGAAGGCCCTGTGTCATTTAATAATGCTCTACTGGTCCTAGAAAATATTTTTATTCTGTTTTAAGTTTCCTTTCAAATCTTTCTCAGTTCCATTTCTATAAGGGCATCATTTATTTTTCCATCCAAAAATTCTATGTTATATAGACCTAAGAATACATTTTTTTAAAAAATTGATGATGTGAAGTCTTTTTGTAACTACCCAATTGCAAATAAAGGTTGAATTGAATGGACATAGTTTAGATGTTTTTGATGATTCACTTTCGGAACTATTCTTCTTGAATTTCATTAAGCTTTTTTGATATTGTTCTTCAAATTGAGTATACATAGCTTTTGATTATTTGCTTCCAAATTCTATTTTTTTTCCTTCAATTTCATCACACTTTTTTGTCTATTATCTGCATCGTTGCTTTAATGCAAATATGCTGTTGGACAATATTTAAATTTCATTTTTTGTCTATTATTGTTTGTCAAGATTAAATTCTTTGCTAAGAGCCCAAGGTTATTTGTGGATATCATTTTTGTGGCAATATGTTATTGTAAATATGTAAAATTTGTTAAAGATATACATAAAATCAGGGAGGAGAGTAGGGAGTAAAAGAAAAAAATTGAGGTAAGAATCCAGGAGACATTTTTAGATTGTAATGCCAAGCATTGTGTGATAAGGATAGTTACACTAGCTAGACACATATCTTGCCTTAAACCAGGGGTGGGCAAACTTTTTGGCCCAAGGGCCACATCGGGGTTGTGCAACTGTATGGAGGGCCAGGTAGGGAAGGCTGTTCCTTCCCAAACAGCCTGGCCCCCACCCAGGAGTGGTGCCAGAGTTTCTGGTGCCCTAGGCAGAATTCGGGGGGCGGCATTTTGTGCGCTCCCCATGGGGCGCGTGGGAGCTTCCGGTTCTGCTCCCTCCGCCGAAATGCCGCAGGCAACAGCGGCAGTCATTGAGCTGCTCAATTGCCTGCCGCTGTTTTCCGCAGCATGTCAGCAGAAGGTCCTTCTTCGGCGGCGCGACGGGAGTGGAAACGGAAGCTCCCGTGCGCCCCATGAGGAGCGCACAAAATGTCGCCCCCTGAATCCTGGCGCCCTAGGCAACCGCCCAGGGTCACCTAATGGAAGCGCCGGCCCTGTCCCTGCCCCCTATCCGCTCCCTCCCACTTCCCGATCCCTGACTGCCCCCCTCAGAACTCCCAACCCATCCAACCCCCGCTGCTCCTTGTCCCCTGACCGCCCCTCCTGGGACCCCTGCCCTCTATCTAACTCCCCTGCTCCCTGTCCCCTGACTGCCCCGACCCCTAGCCACACCCCCACCCCCTGACAGCCCCCCCGGGACTCTCACCCCCTATCCAACCGCCCTCTGCTCCTCATCCCCTGACCACCCCATCCAGGGACACCCTGCCCCTAACTTCCCCCTGGGATCCCATCCCCTTATCCAGCCCCCCCTACTTCCTGTCCCCTGACTGCCTTCCCAACCCCTATCCACATCCTGGCCCCTGGAAAGGCCCCCCAGGACTCCCACTCCCAACCCTCCCCGTTCCCCATCCGCTCACCGCCCACCCAGAACCTCCGTCCCATCCAACCTCCCCCTCCTCCCTGACTGCCCCCAAGGACTCCTCGCTCCCTTACCCAACCCCCCCGCTCCCCGCCCCCTTACCGGCAGCAGGAGCTCGCAGCCACGACACCCAGCCAGAGCCAGCTATGCTCCCCACGCTGCCCAGGAGCTCAGGGGCTGGGCAGGATGGTCCCGTGGGCCGGATGTGGCCCGCAGGCCGTAATTTGCCCATGTCTGCCTTAAATGTTTACAGCCTGTGCTTTTATGTAGCTGACCATTATGATATGCCTTATGTTCAGCAGAATACAGAAAATATTTTTTGGCATGAATGTACCCTTCCATCTGATGCAGGCATGGGGCACTGCCACCATATTTTTTATACACAAAGGGCAAGCAGATCATCGGTGAAATCCTGGCCTCATTGACGTCAATAACAAAATTCCCATTGACTTGGACTGAAATCCTGGACTCATTCATCTCAGACTTCTTTTGCTATTCTCCATCTTAGGAAGCAGCATGGGTTATTTTTCTTGTTCTTTTCTTATCTCATTTTCCTAGGTTTCCCCCGTTTTCCACTTGCACTGTCAGTGATGCTGAATGCAGGTAAGACAACATCTGACCTAAGGAGAGACTATCTTGGCAATTTTTTTAGATACAGACCACCCATACATATCTTTGTTTGGAACTCTGATAGGTTGAATTTTTAAGACCACATTCATCTATAGGCCTTCTATTGTCTTTTGAAGACTAAGAATTATGTGGACTCAATGGGTCAAAGTATTGGCAATGTGCCGTGGAGCCTGTCACCTTTAGGTTACCAGTTCCAGTTCAGCCCAGCCATCACTGCAAGTTATTACCATCTCATTGCTGTTTAATGGCCCAGATGAAATACATTGGTGGTCTGAGTGCAGATCACAGTGATACATCATAAAGCCAACAACACTATAACTAATGGCCATCTTAGCAAGATGGCCACAGACTGCACTGAACATGGAGACTCACCTATCCCCTCAGCCCTAGAGGTTCGATGCCCATTGGCAGATCACTGTGGGAAGCTTGAGCTGTGTGACGATGAGGCTCCTCTCAAGTTACATATGTATGCAGGGTCTGAATGAACTATCCCCTGACAGCTAGTTCGGGAGGAGGAGAGACTTCAGGAGCAAACTGTATTTACGTGAACACATTCTCTGCATAGGTATCTAGCGGACAGGAGTTGTGTAGCTCCAAGTGATCAGCTTTGGCTGGTGTTGGGTTACAAATCATTTTTGAATGCAGAGGTAGTGAAATGTTGTTACCTTCATTGTATGACTAAAGGGAAGCAGAACCGTGCTGAGCTTGTCCTGATTGAGGGGTCACCCTCAGCTGAAAAGAACTCGCTAAGCCAGAGGCTCAAATGCTAGACCCCTGTGAAAGAGGGATGGGGGCAGGTGTTCCAGCCAGGAGGTGTGGACTCTTCCCAAGGGTCTCTGGTGTTTTATCCTGGTTTAACCTGTTCCTCCCCATTGTTCAAAGACAGAGCTAACTAAGCTTCATTAGAAGCCTTTTGTTATGTTAAAGTGCTCAAATGAGAGCTAAAATCACTTGTGGTGGGGCAGTGTTTCTGCCCAGCCTGCAAAGAGCTGAAAATCACTGAGACTGATGTGCAGAGGTCACAGCAGAAGGTGACTGACAGTCAGCCAGCAAATGAGAGGCTGGCAGGGCAACCAGCAGAGAGCAACTGCGGCTGGCGGGGCGGCCAGCCAGAGCAAGTGCTCAGTTGTGGGATCAAGCAACATGCCTTCTCTCCCGTATGGCAGGTGAACTCTCACAGATGCACTTCTGAACCCTGGGTCCTCATGGACCAATGACAACCACTGTGAGTATGGCATGGTGAGGGAGCAGAGAGGAGCACAGAAAAGGAACTGTTAGTTGTAGAACTCAAGAACATGAGGCAGAAGTCACTGCCCCACTCACTCGGAGGTGGGTGTCCTGCTCATAGTTTTATGATTCTGAATCCTGCTTGTGGCAATTAATATCGGGTGACTTCCTCCCTTTTATTAAAAGTTTCTTTTCTACACTCGGACTCTGAGTTCTGTGTTGTATTGTTGAAAAGGAACCCATAGCTATTGAACCCAGCCCTGGTTGCTGCCGGCTGCACCTGGCAGAAGGGGTACACATAAAAATGTTTTAAAACATTATTCTTTAAAGAGGGAATGTGGGACCCCTCTGTATACATTGGTGGTGCAGAGGATCTCTGCAGGGCTTCCGAAAATCCCCCTTCCACTGCCACATACACTGTAAACCAGGGGCTGTAGTATGGCCACAGCCACTGCACATCACCCCCACCATTCTCCTCCTATTCCTCCCACCTAGGCTTTGGCCAGCAAATGCACATAGTTGTAGAGCCAACCTGCCAAGCTGTCCCCTGGTATGCAGGGAGTATGGAGTCTCCTCTGTGAATTCAGCTTACTACCATTGCCACAAGGAACTGGTGTTTCCACTGTATAAGGCCTTTCCTTATACAGCACAATTGTTCAAATTCATCAAATTCTCAGGAACAAGCAGCATGTAAACATTGTGTAAACAGAATTTAAGGTTAATTCACAGTAGTGATCATAGGTCTGATTCTAGACTCCACTGAGCAATATTAGCCAAGCTGAAGTGTTTTCTCATAGCACCATCTTTCTAGTGGATCAATTTTTCTTGTTTTGAATGTAGTGAGTGGGGAGAAACAGGTGCCCTCTGCCTCCTTGACCCTTTGTTTGAAGTGTAGAAAAGGAGTCTGTTGTTCAAAGAAATTGCTTTGTTTTTACCAGGAGAAGGGATGTGATGGAGGCTGAAGTTTCTGCCTTTTTTAGAATTTCATGACTGTGTGAAGCCAGTCTTATAGCAGTTGCCTCTCTCCTGAGCTGTCAGCAGCTCAGAGTCTTCTACTTTGATTAGACCCATGACTAAAAAAATTACCATAATCCACTGACAGGCATGAAGAAAGCTATAATAAGGCTGATAACAATGCGTCAGTTAAAAGGCTATTATGTTTTAGTGCCTTACTACAGCATACTGAAAAAATCTATTCAGATTTACCATTGATATAACCAGTGCCTTGTTAAAATCTGAGACCTTCTCTATTCTTAATAACACTTATTATGAATATGGGAGGAAAAACTAAAATACACACCCATTTACATTAGAGTTTAGATGTTGGTAGTTTTACTGCAGCCATATAAAGTAGCTAAAAATAGAGGGCCCCATGTTTCCTTTCTCTTCTGGATGTGGTAGGGAGTTGAAACATGCAAATCTGGGCAGCAGGGAAGCATGGACTGGAGACAGCTGGGTCTGTATCATTGTCCCACGCCTTCTCAGCCATGTTAAATCCCTTCTGTGGCATCTCCACAGGGATCTAGATCTCTGGGAAAAGAACTGTGCTCACTAGATTCTTCCACACTCCACCCCCCAAAAATCTGCTAGGTAAATCAGCAAAGTTTATTGCAGACATTCTGCAGATGGAATTGGGTTATATTTTTATTAATCTGTTTGCAAGGAAATGAAACTTCTGAACAGGTTGAGTTTTAGCCCTATATAACATCCACCTGGTTGCCAGTTCCAGCACAATACTGGACATGAGGGGGCCACAGTGTCTTCTCACCATATTTGTACCTCCTTGAGTGCTGTGGCTGGCCAGGGACCTTGTTCACCCCAGTATAAATTAGGGGATCGCCAGGGCACTAACTGACACCAGGCTGCCAATAGCCCCAAGGGGTCATTCCACCAGTCAAAAATAGCTTGACTGCTGTGATGCTCTCCCTTCAGGCTATGTCTCCATGCCATTGGCTGTGAGAGGGAATGGCATAGAGCATAATGCAAGGTACCAGATGTAGCTCTTTTTAGCATATGTGGCTTAATTCCTAGTTACGTGAGTGGCAATATTCAACCCATGTGAATGCATGACACCATGGCCAAATCTGTGTCTGATAGGAAAAGGTGCAATCTTTTGGCCAATTGCAGATGGAATTGTGTTTTGCTGCCATCATTTAGTCTATCTCTTAGGAGTGAGAAGTTCAAGGGGACTCCAGGGCTGTGTACTTATTAAACAAGTTGAGGGCAGATGTCCATGATAGTCTGGGATGTGCTTCCTTTTCCCACCACTATCACCCAAGTTCAGCTTTAGCCACCAGGTGTTGATCTCTGATTAGGCATAGAGAAAGCTGGGAAATTGCATGCAAAGGAGACACAGAGCTTCTGTTGTCTGCACATAGGGTAGAACTTCACCCTATGTTATCTCACCAGCTCTCCCAATGGTTTAATATAGATGTTGAATAGGGTGGGGGAAGAGGACTGACTCTTGTGGCACTCTGCAGGAGGACCTTAGAGGTGGAGGAACAGTTGTCCATAATGGCCCTCTGGATTCACTCTGACAGGAAGGACCTGAGGCATGACAAGAATATTTGATGATCAGTGGCACTGAAAGTCACAGGGATATCCAGCAGAATAACCATAGATGTTTCCTCTTGTTTGGCGGATTGGTTCTTTCTGTCCACAGAGTAACAAGTGTCCTGACCTGAAGCCTGACAAAGATCCAAGATACAAGGTGGTGGTACTAGAGACTGCTTTTTGCAGTTTGGTCCCCCCACCCCTCCTGTCATGGGGTCCACTTGCTGCACATGGCACCTCCTCCTGCTCACTCTGGGGATTAGCTCCGGTGGTCTCTCTTCTGTCATCCTCTTTCACTGCAGACCCCTCCCACTCCAGGGATCACAGCCTCCTCTTCATGACTCAGCCCTCTGGCCAGGTCACTATGTAGTTCCTCCTTCCAAGGGAGCGTAACAAAGTCTTTCCAGGAACAAATCATCCCAGGCAGTCCATTGTCCTCTGCCGGGTATGTGCCACATCCCCAGTGACAGGTAGGGGAACCCAGGCTCTCTACTCCACATTCCAGCTCAGGGACCCTCTAGTCAACAGCCAAGGTCTATACTCCTATTCCTTGCTGCTTTTCCCCTGAGCCTGCTCCTACCTTCCTGGCTTCCCCCTCCCCTCACAGGTTTGTAAGCCTCCCAACTCCCTCCTTCCAAGGAGGAACTGTGGATTATTCTCTATAGTCTTAACACCCCTCCCTTCTACCGCCAGCCTGCCTGGTCTCAGCTCTTGGGCTATATACAGGCCACTCCTGTTCCTGTCCCTCCTATTCCTGCCTACCTCACACTAAGAAGTGCTGTATTCTGTGGTTGAGTAGAGGCAGTTGGTTTCATGAAGTGATGAAGAGGTAGGACAAATTCTGGGGGCCATAACTTTACTACCTCTCTGCCAGAGGAGAAGTAGGTTCTTTTTGCCTCATTCACAGCAGTGGCATTGGTTTATGGAAATACCACAGAAACCAATATTTCTGTATCACACTGTGCTTTCCACCACAGATGCTTTAGGTTTTTTCCTGCTTATTTTTGCTGTCACAGATCGTCCAAGAACAAGAGTGATCTGTGTTGGTAGTGGAATGGAAGAGGTACTCTGGTGCTCAGGTATCTATAGCAGTAGTTATGGAGTGGGTGTATATTTTCTGCCCTCCTAGGTGGAATTTTCCATAAGCTTCAGAATTGGCTAGGGTACAAGAGTTTTTAAAGCTGGATCATAGTGATAATTTCTTCTTTTCTTGTGACTAGAATGGTCTAGCAGAAAAAAAAAAATAAAAGAGGAAGGACAAGCTATAGTTTGGAATGCAGAAAGACAGCAATGTGTCCTGCTCTTTTGTCTATGGATTAACAGAGATAGCAGGGGATAGACCCTGGGAGCTACAATTAGGATTGTTGAAGTTTAGTCAATCTGAAAAAAATATAGTAAGAAAACAAGATACAGTCCACCTGTAATGAGTTTCACCTGTGAATTTGTTTTCATTTTAATAAATAAGTTCAATAACAGTTGCAGTCAAGAACAGATAAATACATGCTCCCAGACCTCAGTACAAAAGGCTTAGGCAGGTGAAATTACTTTTAAAAATAATCCATTACTATTAAGATCCATAAGTAAGCAGTAGTTATTAATAACCATTGATATGGTTATCGAGTCTCACTGTGCTTCACTCTCCTCCATCTATGAGTCTTTTGCCCTTCTCTCTTATTGCAAGGTCTACCTTCACCCTTGGCTTACACCAAACACCCATTTCTCTCATGCCACAGCACATTTCTGGTAGAAATCCTGTGCTCAGGCTGACTTCCACCACTACAAATTAATTTTCTCTTCCTTCAGTTCTGCTATCTTCCTAGCTAAAAAAACCCCCTCTACTTCGACAACTTAAGTGGACCTCCAGTCTGCAAATCCAGTCCCCTTTAACTCACTCATCAAACTCTCCCCTCCTCTTGCTTCCACTGCTCTTTCTTCATAGGATCTTGCCAATTTCTCCCAAGAGAAAATTGACAAAATAAGATGTTACCTACCCCATCCCCTTGGATTACCTCTCCTCTGTCTCCCTTCCTATAAATCTATCCTCCTTCTCCCTTGTCACAGATGCAGAAGTTTCTCATCTGCTCTCATCTTCTAACCCCTTCATTTGTCCAAGTGACCCCATCACATCTTCTGATCTTTGTGCCCATCTTCATTCCCTCTTTCTCCTTAATCTCTCATTGTCCTCTGGCTCTTTCCCCTCACAATACAAACATGCCTTAGTCTCTCCCATATTAGAAAAAGTGCCTCCTTCTTTGACCCCTCCTGCTCCCCAACTACTGCTCCATCTCCTTCCTCCTTTTCATCTCTAAACTCATTGAACATGGGTCTACAATTACTGTCTGGAGTTCCTCTCCTCCAATTCCACTTTAGCCTCTCTCCAATCCAGCTTCTGCCCTTGCTCTCCACTGAAATTGCCCTCAACAAATAACTTGTTTATAAACTAATAACCTGTTTATAGCCAAATCTCAGAACCAGCACTCCATCCTTATCCTCCTAGACCTGTCAAACACTTTTGATACAGTCAACCATGTTCTTGTACTTGAAGTATTGTACACTCTAGGATTCTGAGCCTCTGTCCTTCCCTGGTTCTCCTCCTACCCCTCTAATTGTTCCTTCAACATGTCCTTTGGAGGATCCTCCTCACCCCTCCCCGCTTCCAACTTTCCATGGGGGGTCCACAGAACTCCATTCCTGGTCCCCTTCTCTTCTCCTTCTACACTTGATTTCTGGGTAATCTCATCCAAACACAAATTCAATTACCATTTCTATGCAGACAATTCAGAGATCTACCTCTCTACTCCAGACCTGTCTCCTTCTCTCCAAACTAAAATCTTGATCTGTCTCCCTGACATCATCTTATGGATGTCCAGCCATCAGCTCAAGGTCAACATGGCTAAAACAGAGCTCTTAATCTTCCTCCCCTCACCTCCTTTGTTGATCACTGTGAAAAACACCAACCTGCCTGCAAGGCATGCCCATAACCTAGGCATCATCTCTGACTCCGACCTCTCTCTAGGTCCTCACATCCTTGCTAGGTCTAAATCTTGCTGATTCTTTCTGAATAACATCTCTAAGATATCCATCCACAGAGCCAAAACTCTCATCCAGATGCCCATCATACAACCCTGCCCCGCTCACATCCATTCTCTTGGACCATCACTTTGACCACGTCATGCCTTTCTTTGTATCCCTTTATTGGATCCCCTTTTTCTATTGCATCAAACATAAGCCGCTTCTCACCACTTTCAAGGTCCTTCCTGGCCTACCCCCACCTTACTTCTCATCTCTCATTCACTATTGAGATGTCTCACTGGCCCATGATACCAGCCTCGAGCACATTTGTGCTTTTTCCAGTGCTGCCCTTATGTTTAGGAGTAGCTGCCCGTAAACATCTGCAAAGCTACCTCAGGATCCTCCTTCAAGTCTCTTCTTTAAATTCTCCTTTGCTATGATGCTTGCAATAAATTTGACAACAGTTAGGCCACTGGTGCACAGATATCACTGCTAATCAGGCTGACCAATACTGTTTCATTGCTTCCTTGTACTCTCCCCAATACGTCTGTAACTATCTATTGTCTCTTCTAAAACTTGGATTGTAGCCTCATTGGCACAGAGACCATCTTTTTGTTCTGTGTTTGTACAGCACCTACCACAATGGGGTTTTGATCCATGACTAAGGCTCCTGTGCATTATAGTAATACAAAAGATAAATAATTCATAACATTAGTCTACTATTGGCTTCCTCCCTATGGGTTCATACTGTTCCCCGGCACCTCTGACACACGAAGGAGAAAATAATGGTGGGCCAATCTATGTTAATTCCCACATAGATTTCCACATTTAAATTCACTGGTGTAACAGAGGTGCATGCTGAATAGAGGTTCTTCTGTTCGTTGGCTTCACCCCCTCTACCACAATACACCATCCAAATAGGGTGTTTACACAAAGGGGCTTACAGAAGGGAAGGAGGGAGGAAGAATGCCATGCTACCCCTTTTTCCTGTGGATTTCTGGTTCTTTGTACCCATTTTCTTGATCTTTGCTCCTCTAGATGGGCCTCCATGCATCTCTCACCAAAAATCAATGGAAAGACTGTCTTCAGTAGGACTCCTCTATGCTGTGTGCCAGAGAGTAGCATTTCTGGGTAATAGATGGGGTAGTATGTGTAATTTACAGTTATTTCTTGGTTATGGGGAAGTAAACTGATATATTTTTAAACATATGTGTTTTATCCCTGCTCATGTATATTATTTTCCTTCTTGGATTCTGAGCCCTTTGGGGGCATTGATGGAATCTTATGTATTTGGAAAGTGCCTAGCAGTTATAAGTACTATTGTAATTCAAATGAATAATAATAATACTCGGTATGTTCTGAGTGCATGTAATTCAGCAGAATACATTTCACAATGTTTGCTATATGATAACATTTTCTTATGAAAATTAACAATTTCATTTTTTTAAAGATTTTTTTTTCTGTAATCATGTATGAAAACTATTTCACACCCAGCAACAAGCTCTAATTTGGGCAAGGTTCAATGTCATTACTGCAATACAATTTTCAGACATCTCCTTCCTTCAGGCCCCTCTCTCTCTTTCTGGCACTCTCTATTCTCTTTTTTGCCAAGGCTTTTCTCCCTTTCTGTTTCTGTGTAGGTGTGTTTCTCTCTCTTACTTTTGGATCTAAGCATTAGTAATATATTATTTTTTAAATAATTAAACTATCAAGGTCTTTTCAAGTGGGAATTGGGTATGTAGCCATCACTAGACAGACTTATGCCTTGAAATGAAAATACAATCTAAAGATTAAATTCTATTTCAAGTGGAATGCACAATGCCATTATTACAATACCATTTTCAGACATACTAGGCTGCAATTTTCTGGGGATGCTATTGTCCAGCTGGCTGGAGAGGCTCATGAAAGTGGGTGCCAATCTCAGGACAGACTGCCATAAACCAGGGCACAAACCCCAAATTGGTTGGGTGTTCTCTAATTAGATTTCACCAATCAACTACCAGCCTTAACACAGAGTCACAAACAGTCCCCTTGGACACTCCATCTTGCCACCCAGGCAAGCCTGTTTTTGTCAATTATACCTCAGATCTCAAACCAAAGACAACACTTTGTATACAGTCCTGTAATACTAACTAAAGATTTATTAACTAAGAAAAAGAAATAAGTTATTTACAAGGTTAAAGTAGGTAAATATGCAACAAAAATGAGATACAGTCTCAGGATCCCAAAGGTAATAGAAGCTGCTGTAATATGAAAACTCTATACGTCCTTGAGGGCTAACACAAGCCAAGTAGCTTGGGGATCTCTTGCTTATGCTAAGGCTTTGTCTACATTGGCAAGTGAAAGACAAAACTTTTGTTCTTCAGAGGTGTTAAAAAAATATACACACCCCTGACAGATAGAAGTTTTGTCGACAATACGCGCTGGTGTGAACAGTGCTTTATTGGCAGGAGTGCGCTCCTGCGGACAACGCTAACGCCGCTTGTTGGGGGTGGAAGTTTTTTGTTGACAAGAGAGCTCTCTCCTGCCGACAAATTGTGGCTATACTTTTAGCGGCACGGCTATAGCTACAGCTGTGTTGCTAAAAACTGTGTAGTGTAGACAGGGGTCAGAGTAACTTAAAGGACTTGCCGGTACTCCGGAATCTGGAGGAGGGACATGGCCTCCACCGAAAGAGGCGGAGCCTTTAAATCCCCAGGCCCTTTAAATCAGGATTTAAAGGGCCCGGGGCCAGGGCTGTGGTAGCAGCAGCTGGGAGCCCCAAGCCCTTTAAATCACCCCCTGAGCTCCCAGCTGCAGAGGTGGCTGGAAGCCCTGGGGTTCAGGGGCAATTTAAATGGGGTGATTTAAAGGGCCTGGGGCTCTAGCTGCTGCTACCACAGCAGAGCCCCAGGCCCTTTAAATTGCTGACGGAGCCCCAGGGCTCCAGCAGCAGGGCCCAGGGCTCCTGCTGCCACTACCCTCCAGGGCCCTTTAAATCGTCTCCGGAGCCCTGCTGCTGGAGCCCTGGGATAGCGGCAGCAGGGCTCCGGTGGCTATTTAAAGGGCCCGGGGTGGTAGAGGCAGCGGGAGCCCTGAACCCTTTCAATAGCCACCAGAGCCCTGCCACCGCTACCCCAGGGCTCCGGTAGGCTCCGGGGGCTATTTAAAGGGCCCGGGCCCTTTAAATTGTCCTCTGAGCCCTGGGGTAGCGGCAGTGGGGCTCCAGCGGCGATTTAAAGGGCCCGGGGTGGTAGCGACGGCAGGAGCCCTGGGCCCTTTAAATCTCCACCCGAGCCCCGCAGCTGCTATCTCAGGGCTCTGGCAGCGGGGCTCTGGCAGCAATTTAAAGGGCCCTGGGCTTAAATTGTTGCCTCAGGAAGCCGGTCCACCCCGGTATGGCACACCAGCTCTTGCCGGCAGGTTTGTAGAAATTTTTGGTGCGCCTGCCCAAACTCTGCCCCCCCAAACTCCACCCCCCACCTGCCCAAGAGGGAGTTTGGGTGGGGGATGAGGTCTGGGGTGCAGGCCCTGGGCTAGGGCAGGGGACTGGGGTGCAGGAGGGGTGCAGGATGCAGGCTCTGGGAGGGAGTTTGGGGATGGGAGGGAGTGTGGAGGGAGAGGGTGCAGGTTCTGGGAGGGAGTTTGGGGATAAGAGGGGATGTGGAGGGACGAGGTGCTGGGGTGAGGGCTGTGGGGTGAGGCTGTGGGTGGATTTGGGGTGTGGCTGGGGATGAGGAGTTTGGGGTGTGGGAGGGGACTCAGGGCTGAGGCAGAGGGTTAGGGTGCAGGGGGATGAGGACTCTGGCTGGGGCTTGGGATGAGGAGTTTGGGGTGTTGGAGAGGCTCAGGGCTAGGACAGAGGGTTGGAGTGTGGCGGGGATGAGGGCTCTGACTGGGGGTGTGGGCTCTGGGGTGGGGCAGGGCAGGGCTGGGGATGAGTTTGGGGTGCAGGTAGGCTGCCCTGGAACTGGAGCCAGAAAGGAGGACTCCCCCCAGCCCTTTCCCTGCTGGCAGCAGTGAGCTCTGGGGTAAGGACCCCCTTCTCTCCTCCCGGCAGCACACTCACCCCCCCTGTCACTGCACATGCTCCTAGGGCCCCTCTCAGGTCCAGGAATCCCCCTCACCTCCCCTGTGGTGGGTGCTATGCCGGGGGGGGGGGCTGCCATCACATGTGCACCTCCTCCCCTGCTGCTGCCCCTCACTGGGGCTGCCCCTTGCCCAGCATGGGGCAAGAGCAGTGACTGCAGGCAGGGGGGCGGCTGTACTGGTGGAGGGTCCCACTGGAAAATGAAAGGGTTCAAGGGGGAAGGGCAGACTGCCCTGGAAGTAGTGGAGGGGGGCACTAGGACCCTGTGGCGGCGGTTAATGCAGGCAGGCAGCATGGAGCTGCAGGGGATGGGGAGAGACAAACGGGACCCAGGGAGGTGCATGGGGGCAGCAAAGGGGGGCCAGGGCACACTCAGGGGAGGCGCGGGGGGGCAGCAGGTGGGGCCAAGGAGGAGACCCGGCCCCGAACATTTGTGGAGCTGGGCTCCCGGACCCTCAATTTTGCTGGAGCCAGGAGGCAGAGTCAGAGAGGGAGAGAATGCTCCATTTTCTTGCTGATAGTTACTGCACCTTTTCTTACCGGTCCTCCGTACCGGCCCGTACCTGCTTACTTTCACCTCTGAGTGTAGACATAGCCTAGGAAATATGGCCCTCTCTGAATTCCAAGCAGCATAGCGGTAATTTTTCTTGACAGGGATTTTTATCCCCTTCTCCCAGAGCTCAAGTTCCATTTCATGGGTGTGTGGGGAGCAATCAACAGAGTCGCTTGTCCACTGATGTTCCACAATGGCTTGTCTGGTGTCTATGAGTCTTCTTTTGCTGGGGAGGAGATGACACCTCTTGTGGTAAAGCAGTATTTAACACTTGGTAATGTTTCTCCCTTGACTGGGGTTTTACAGTTTTAGCAATCACTTTTTATAGTTACAGAGCAACACCTAAATATTACTTTATAACATGGGATACAGATATAAGATTAATATATGCAGGATCCTACAAGCATTTCATAAAGTCTGAGCACTAGACATATTTTTATAAAATCTATTTTAATAATATTAACATACAGGTGAACCAGATTGGTTTCCAGCTATGCATTTGTCAGTGTTCAGTGATGCCCATGAGCTGGCACTGGTCTGCCACCGTCACACCCCCAGTGCTACACTGTTGTAGGAAGGGGTCTCACCAATGCTCCTGAATACAGCTCAGCCCCCACCACCATCCTTAATGAGGAATCTGTCATTAAATTTTCTTTCCCCTTGATATGGACTATTTCCATGCCATACTCCTGCAAACCTAGGCTCCAGTGTAAGTCTGGAATTGGTCCCTTTGCTCACTGCAACTATATTACTGTGGAGTGGTCTGTAAAAACATACATTTTTTATTACACAAATAAAGATAAATTGCCTAAAAACCCAAACTATGGCATAGTATTTCCACTCAATGACAGCATAGTTCTCTTCAATGTGGGTCAGGTTTTTTACTCAAGAAGGCAATGGGATGCCACTTGTCTTCCTGCATTAGCACTGCATCTAACTCCATGTTAGATGCATCAGTGCATAGCACAAAGGGTTTGCTGAAATCAAGGCTGGCTCTTTAGACAAAGCCTCTTTTATGTCTTTGAAGCCTCTCACAGGCCTGTATTCATACCACCCAGTCTGGCTTCCCCTTTTTTGTAAGGTCTGTTCTGGGGGCCACAATGTCACTAAACCCCTTTACAAACCTCCGGTAACAGTTGTCTAGACCAATGAAGGATTGGATCTGCTTCTTGGTTTGTGGGGCACCCCAACTCTGAATAGATTCTACTTTTAAAGGTCAGGGTGAACAAACTCACTGTCCATTCTGTGTCCTAAATAAGATACCTCTGCATTTGGAGACCTTGACAATGAAGTTGGTGTCTTTAAGCCTCTGTAGTACAATTCCCACATGGTCCAGGTGATCTTACCAAGAGTCACTAAAAATAGCTAGGATATCTATATAAGTCCTGGTAAAGTTCTGTAATCCCTGCAGCACTTTATTGGCAACCCTCTGAAAAGTAGTCCCTGCATTAATTAATCCAAAAGGCATAATTTTAACTGATATAGGCCAGATTCCACTATAAAAGCTAATTTTTCCTGGGCATCAGCATCTAAGGGAATTTGACAATATCTTCAAGCTGGCACCCTGGTCTGCCAGCGTCACAGCTACAACCTCACATCATCCTCTGGAGATAGGTCTTGTTCTCACTAACTTTTCTCTGCTCCTCCCTTGTTTTATTTTTTCTTCTGGATCCTTCAAACGCTTTCTTGAATTCTCCGCACAGCTTTTGTAACCACTTTTCATTCTGCTATTCCCTACCAAAGCTTCAGAGGCTATTGCTACCTATCCTTGTCTCTGCCTCCTATCATTCCAGCCCTACTTCTTCTACCATTAGCTAGATACTGGGAAGAGCAATGTAACACCCTAACTCCTTCACATGTCCCCAGCCACCATAAAGGGGGAAGATTAACAAAAACTGACCCTTAAAAGGTTTGGTTGCACCAGTGAATTTAGGATTTCTCAAATAAGGGAAGTAGTAACAAAGAGAGGGGGTTCTGCAGGGCAGCCCCAGGAACAAGCAAGCCTGTGGAGGGAATTTACGGTAGACTGCGGATGATGTGTTATTTGAGTTACCAATAAAGCCAAGTCCCAAGAAGGGAGTACATTTCAACTATATGGGGAGGGGATGTCAATGCTCTTCATAGTGGGGTGAGAACCATGCTTCTGAATCTGAAGCCTTACCACACCATCAAACCTTACTTAGTGCACGGACAGGGCTCTACCACCCTGGGCCGCTCTTTGCACATCCTGTATGCTAAGTCCCCAAAGTTTTCCCTTTCTAAGTACTGGTTGATGGAGGGATTCTTTTGACTAGCCTCTTTTGTGTGTTCCACTAGCAGCCCAATGGCAGACCTACATAGGGTGACCAGACAGCAAATGTGAAAAATTGGGACGGCGTGGGAGATAATAGGAGTCTATATAAGAAAAAGACCCCAAAATCGGGACTGTCCCTATAAAATCGGGACATCTGGTCACCCTAGGCCTGAAATGGCAGATCTGGTTTCATTCTTATCCCATGACCCAGAGATTTCCATCTTCTTTTTGGGATAACTTTGGAGATGAGAAGTTGTCAAACTCTCTGATGAATCTCAGCATTTGTTATAAATTCATTCCATTTAGTATTTAGTATTTTCCTGAGGCATTTGCTTTTGAAGGCATTTAGATGTCTGTCTGGACCTTTCACGTCCATATGTTAAGGTGAAAATAACATTTGAGTTGACACTTCGTAAGTTGGTCTTAAAGTTGTACATTTTTGATGACTAAATCTTGTTTAAGCTGGTATACGCAGCTGCCGTCTTGCCAAACTTATGACATTATTTCCTTCTGGATATCCCCCTGGCTTGCATGTTACTGCCAGCATACATGGACTGAGTCACCTCTTGCATTCCTTGCCTTTAACATAAAGCTGACAGGGAGATAATTGGACAAATTAATTCCTGGCATAACTCCATTGTATTACATTGAGGTTAATTTGGCCCATGATTTCTGGTCCTGTCTTATTCAGAAGTAAGCAATAGACTTTCTAACATTGGCTATTGCGTATGATAAGCAGGCTTCTGGAGCACATGTTCCTGCTGCATAAACTGCCTTCATGATCATCTGTCTGTCAGTGCTCTTATCCATTTGCAGTTAGCTTCCTTGGGTGTTTTAGGCAGGCAAATTAGGCCTACTGGTATGTTCTAGTCTAAGCTATTTCTGCACTGCTCTGTATAATGGTTAATTTACCTAGTGTTTGGCTAGTAGTGCTTGTTACTGCAAGTGTGAATGGTATTCCATACATGTGCAGTAGCAGCTGGAGCATGCCATAGATCTACAGAGGTAAGGCAGCCCTAGCACGCACCCTGAAAAAAAAAATTCCAAATCCAAGTGCATTCTGAAGTTATTAATATGTCACCAGCAGCCCTATAATTAGAAGGGTCCATTTAATTAATGTTAATTGCTCATAGCTCATTGTGTGGCTCATGCAGGATTTATAGATTTACAGCACCATGCATAGATCTACATTTAAAAAATCACTACTTTTATCTCAAGTTTTCAAACTCTTTTCCAGTTATTTATATTTTTTCATGTGTAACACAGTCATACAAATATGACTTGTATTTGCTTTATTTGTGGAATGTTTGAGATATCTTAGGTATGGAGGCTTGGGTGGGAGAAGGAGCATGTACAAAGCCAGCTCCAGCTTTGCATTGTGTTTCAGGGTGGGTTTTTTTATAGCAATAGAATATGTCCTCTGCTCAAACAGAGCTGATTTATCAAGATTCTCATCTCTTTTTTTCCTCTTCTTGGTTCACATGTTGCTTTCAGCTCATTTTTGTATGGGTGATTTTATTCTTTCTTAGAGACTGTTTTTGTGTATTTTTACCCCCACAGCGTGCTGGCTACAAAGAAGAAGTGACAGGTTTGAAATAAAGGTAATGATAGCTAATGGTTCATATAACTGTGCCAGTGCAATCAGAAAAAAGCACTCAAGCACTTTCAGATGATAGCTTCTGTGCAAAATAAAGTTAGCAGATTAGAATGAAAAAGAGAATTAATGGTTAGGAACAGAACTTTGCTGTTGTATTATGACATACAACATCTTAGGATCACGAACATTATGCCTTTTAATATTTATCAGTATCTTAACCCCACCTTCCTGCTTTGTCCAGTCCTTCAGTTGTCTCCTCTTTAAATAACCACAGTCTTAAAAACATCACTCATTATGTTTCAGTGGCATTCAGTAATGTGTTCTATATACATCTATAATACCTTTGTGTGAAGTAGGTCTGTACTAGCTTCTTCTGTACTCTTAAAGTTTATGTCCCCTAACTCTTAAAACCCTGGGGCCAAATCCTGCTCACCTTGTGCAAGTAGGCCCATTGCCATGGACGAGACTGATTTCATGACTAAGTTAAGGATTTTGCCCTTCACCTGTGTGAAAAGTATGTCTTGATCCCTTTCATAAACCCCTTTAATAATTTTGAAAGTCTCTATTTTGTCAGATCGGTGTCCTCTTTACTACAGAAAATGAGACTATCTACCTGCATTTTTCCTTATAACTTACATTATTCAAGAATGTACCCAGTCTTAGTGATGATCAATCATTGTTCTTCAAATTCCTCTTTAAACTTCTTATTAATCTTAACATCACTTCTTGCCTGTTTTGGTCCCCCATTGTTTATACTAATTTTAAAAAGGAACAGTATATAACAATCTCTGAGTGATTTCTCACTGTTGCATATCTTGCCTGGTGATACCATCTACCCGTACCCTTTATTATTATCATCCCTTGCTGTGTTAAGGCTTATTTGGCCTCTAAGATCCTTGGGACAGGGACCTGTAATCTTATTTATAGTTATGGTGTAGTATAACAAAAATAGCTCACAAATATAGTTCCAGGTGGGATCCAATATGTGCCTTATTATCACCAGGGCCGGCTCCAGGCACCAGCGCAGCAAGCAGGTGCTTGGGGCAGCCAACAGAGAGGGGCGGCATGTGCGGGTCTTCGGCGGCAATTCAGTGGCGTGTCCCTCAGTCCTTCTCGGAGGGAAGGACCTGCCGCCGAATTGCCACCGAAGAATGCAGCAGCGGCAGTAGAGCTGTTGCCGACGTGCCGCCCATCGTGTTTTGGGGGTTTTTTGCTTTTTTTTTTCGCTGCTTGGTGCGGCAAAAATGCTGGAGCCAGCCCTGATTATCACCTTATTTTTATATTCTCTTTGCTAATTCAACAGAATAGCATTCTTTTTTGCATGTAGTTCTGCATGGTTTAAGCCCCCCTCCTCCCTCCAATATCTCTTTTTTCCTAACTGGGCTATATGATTGTTCCATTTAGGACATATTCTCTGACCAATTATATGACATTTTTCTACTGTGAACTGCATTTGCCATCTGCTGGCCTAGTTACCTATATGAGCCAAATAAATTTGAATCCAGTTGCTTATTCCACATTATTTGCTCTAACACTAATTTTAATATCATTTGCAAAGCTTGAGATCTTATTTTCATTGCTGTCATCTAAATCATTGGCATGGACTGACTAATAATAATGTTAAATGCTTACTGTCCATAGGGCTTTTTAAGCCAAATTCTGCCCTGAGATAGACCAGAGGGCCAAGTATGGCACTTGATCCTTAAAGGACATTGCAAGCATTGATTCTGATCCTGTGAGATACAGAACACATCCTTGAAGGTGCTGAGCACCTTCCATTCCTGTTGACACTACCTCACAAAGCTTAAGTAACTTGTGTAAGGCCACAGACATCAAAGCCAGGGCTAGAACTCAGGTCTAGAACTCTGAAGTGCAAGGTACATTCTCCCATCAAAACCATCACCTTCTATCATATAGCCATTTCAATCTCTTAACAGTTCATTTCCAACCCATGCTACCTGTATGCTTAGGAGAGGCATGTAACAGCCAACTGTCTAACCAACAGGAATATCAAGTAGGTTAACCCTCATGCAGATGAACCTGTAATTTTATTCATGGCTCATTATAGACAAAATTTTGAAAAGTTTTGCACCAGAAATAATTGCAGGCACCATTTTTCAAGTGAAAATAATTGTAGGCACATTGTATAGCATTAAGACATCCTACAAATTAAGTAATTAGGTGTCTAATGTGCCTGAAGTTATTTGTGCCCACAAAAACTGCACCCTGCTCAAAATCAGAGGCTGAACTGAGGCCTTTTTAAAGGTCAGGGCCCATAGTGTATCTTCAAATTATTTTAATCACAATTAGGCCTTGGTCCTGCAATGTAGTGTGAGGGAATACTCAGTGATGAGCTGCCAAAATCTTAACAACCGGTTCCCTATAAAAAGTTCTGATTTAAGGGGGAGAGGGGCTGGGGGGGAGATCCTCATGGGGCCGGGGGCCCCTGCAGGGCCTGGGCCAATTGCCCCACTTGCACCCTCCCCTCCCCTCCCCTCTGGCCAGCCCTGGAGCTTGCAGCAGCCCCCCACACACACACACCTTGCTGGGCCATTCAAAAAGTGGCAGCAGGACGACTCCAGAACTCAGTTGAGCTGCCCAGCTGATGCCGGTGGCTGGCCACGCTGCAGCTGGGGGGAAACGGGGGAAGGGCCAGGGGAGCCTCAGGCTCCCCAGCTGGAAATCCTGGGAGCAACAGGATGGTCCGGCCCGCGGACCGGAGTTCTTTGCCTACTCCCTGGCCCTTTAACAACCGGTTCTCCACGGAGGTCTAATTTTAGCAACCGGTTCTTGAGAACCTGTGGGAACCTGCTCCAGCTCACCACTGGGAATACTGCTATACCTATGTGGAGCTCCATTGATTACAGGGGTGTGCCATGCATATGCACCAGTTGGTCCACATATTATACACTGTAGAAAGAGCTTTAGGCCAAATCTACATTTCAAAACTTTGCTAGTATAGCTATATCAGCAAACCTTCCTAGCATAAATGCAGTTTATACCAGTTCTCCAAAAGAAATTAACTGTACTGTTAAAAGCATTGTTTTGATAGTATAACCACATCTACACTATAGTGTTTGCCAGCATAAAAATGTTTTGTTTTTTTTAAATCACACCTTTACCCAACACTGATATATCAGCAGTAGTTTCTAGTCTAGACTGGCTTTTGACACTACCTTTCATTAAATGTGATCAGTGTACTGTAATGCTTGTGACTGTCTTATTTCTATACTAATTCTCTCTCTATAAAACTAAAACATAGCATAGAACAAATTGTCAACCCTTGTGATAACATCTGAGGACAATGACTGTAAATATTCTTGTTCTTTGGTAACAGATGGTTTTGGTACAAATATTTCTACAATTATCAAGCAAAAGATTGGGATGTGCATTAAGGTTGAGCTGATGTTTGTATTATATGCCCAGGTTCTGTGGGTTTTAACATCTTGGCCAATTTGGGTTTCCAAATCATCCACCAACATGTACTTTTATTGTTATTCAAAATGTGGAAAGTTGATTTATATTTTCTGAACTCTGGGGGTATTAAAAAAAAAGATGGGAGGAAGAAAGTGAAAGACTAGCTAAATCCTGGCTTCAGTATAAGCTTACAGACAAAAAAGGTACCTTGCAGTACAACCATTGTACTCCACTCCTAGCTCACTCAACTACTGAGGAGTTCAGGTTCCATAGATCCATTATGCACTGAGCTGTAGAGCAGCATTTGTGGTTGGGCACTAGGGGTCAAGGTGCATGGTCGGTTCATAGAAATATGTTGATCCTCCTGTAACACACCATCTGCTGCTAAAATTACTCTTGCTTTAGTCAAGAGCAATCTGCAGGGACTGCTAGGTCAGGATTGTATGGGCAGCAGAACATGGGGGCAAATTTGTGTTGTTTTATGGGCTAAAGCGAAGAGAACCACATTTTGGACTGGGGTCATTTTTATCACTTTTTAGATCTAAAATGGCTTAATTAAAAATACTTCAACTGTATTTGAAACTCAAACACATTCAAATACAATAATTAGAAAAACATGTAAAATGTGTGCTTACAGACTGGGGCAAAGCACTCTCCAAACTGTCTCTCCATCATGTTCCAAAATTCAATTATCTGCCGCACACCCACAAATTAACAAAATAAAAAGAGAAAAAGAGGTTGAGACAAATAATTTATAATATATTTCTTTCATTCCAGGATATGAGTCACAGGGAAGTCAAATAGCATTTATCAGATTTAAATTTAATTTCAGATTCCTTTTGAATGAACATTTTTGCCATATTTTGTTTACTGATATACAACAGATTGCAGAACTTTTGAACTTAATATTAAAAAATATAGTTTTCCATAAAGTTAGTCACTGCAGGAGATCAAGTTCTCTTTTACTGGTTGATTTGTTTCTTTTATGATATAAAACAAATGTTAAGCATGTGTAAGAATTTATTTATTTTCAGAACCATTTTTTCCCCTAAGCAATAATGTGCCACTTATACAATGTTAGTCATGAATGTCAGGTCTCACAGCAAAATTTTGTTACAGTCCTAAATTTCATTTAACTGCTGGAGTACAAACCACCATTCACTCATAGGAACATTAATGCAGTTATAAAATAGAACAGTTACATGAAATTAGAGACTGTAGCATAATAGGGGCCTGGCTCTCTCGGGGATTCAAGGTGCCGTGATATCTGAACACACTGAGGTAAATTGAGGACACTATATTATATAGCAGACAGAATATCTAGGGCTCAAGCTGCAAGGTACTTTACATCCACATCTCCCAGCAATGTCAATACTGGGAGGGGTATTTACTACTGCTTGGCAGTTGTGTCAGTGGGAGCTGAGGGTGCTCATCACTCACAGGATCAGGCCCTTTAATTTATTTTCTTTTTTTTTTCTCTCTCAACCTTAATAAATTAATTTTTTAAAGAGTAATTATGTGTAATATATATTTGAACCGCTGGCTCCAGGCAAATTGAAGCTGGCATTTCAGAGGAAGGACGATGCATTACAAACCGCTATCTTTTTTTTTGCCCACAGTGATTGTGACTGATGTCATCTAGCCAGTCAAGCAGCAAGTGAACATCACAATTGGAGCTAACAAACAAAACAAAGAGATGAAGCAGTTGATAAGAGAGGACCAGTGGAGAAGAGAACTGTTCTTCACTAGGCTTTACAATATTTCTGTTAAGAAAGAAAAGAACATGGCTCTTTTTCGTTTTTACATCTTTCATCAAGCATTCTACCACACAGAATTCTGCCACTTTGTTATCTGGCTAATAGTATTCTGGAAAATATACACATTTTGTTGTACACTAATTTCTCTTTGCATCAAAGAGTAATAAATGCCATTGCCATGGGATGGTTTCCTATGAGCTTATATGGGAGTCATGCAGGCCCTGTACCCAAGTAGGTGAATTTCATATAGAACTATCACAGCTATGCTTTGATGGTGATGTTCACCTCTCTCACACAAAGCCATACTAATCCTTTCTAAGCACAGGTCGGGAATGGTATCCACCCTCTGCCCGCAGGGCTGCAATACAGTCTTTCTATAGCCACTCCCTGAGCTGCATGAGTTCCCAGCCACTGGATAAATATGGATCCAGCAGCCCCCTTTCTGTCCTACTCCTAATGTTCCCTTCTACATCAAGTGTCATGGAGCTCACTTCCCACTGCATGCATGGGGTATGGAGGCCCATCTGCAGAAGCTGCTCTTCCCTAGGCATACGCCCTCCTGTCCCTGCCAGGGCTTCTGTGCCATTGAGGACCCTGCATGAGTTCCTTGGTAAATCTACAGGAGGGTGATGAGTGCTCTCAATTTCCACTGACATTGATTTCACCCTTACAGTCCATCTAGATGATGGGGAAAAAGACACTTTTAAAAATTGAGTTAATAATTGTTTCAAATTATGTTAGTTAAGGTGTAAACTATCTATACAAGGTCTTAAGGGATGTTTCAAATCATGTTACGTAACAATTTAAAAAGCACGTTTCTTTTGTAATTTAGCAGACCCTTAGCGACTAGTGAGGCTTGTAGTTTCTGTTTCTCTATCCCAATAGATCACAAATCAAGCTTTAAAGGTGACATGCAAAGTGGTAACTTTGGGCTTCTTCCCTCTTATATACATATAACATATAAAAGCTTCCCCCTCAAAAGTTGACTTTCTGCTTTTCAGTATCAGCAAGTCAAGTCTCTATGGATCCTGGAAAACTAGTGAAGTTGTGACTTCACATGATATTGAAAGTTGAGCAATAAAGAGCAGAAAGGCATCCTACTTGTCAGTGTTTAAAACTCTTTGTATTTTGTTAACTATTTAATTCTAAGCCTAATAAACATTTACTCTTCTGTCATGGGCTCACCTGAGTCAGTGGGTCACCTGGCAATGTGAGCTTGCCTGAATTTTTCAGCAGTAAATAGCTATTGAAGTCAAGTTGGCCACCTGTGCTTTAAACTCCCAACACATAAAATAATTGTCTAGTGCTGGCTCAACTGAAAAGGTGCAGTGAGACCTCAGCCCCAGACTTTGCTAGGCTCCTTAGATTAAGGTAGAGGAGATCTTTCCCCCAGAGCTGATCCCTGGAGAAAGCAGACAAAACTTTTTAATCTTGCCTGCTGGGCCTGATTGGCTTCTAACTGCTCCCAGCCTCTGGAGAACCAGAACTTATTGGTTCTGCCAGCAGCTGATTCTGGGTGGCCTCTCTAAGCTGTTCTTGGAGGTCTGAATGCACTGTTTCCCCTGGAAAGTACCCCTTCTTCAGGCAGTATGTGCCAAGGTGATGAGAACTCCAGCAGGCAGAAGCAAAATCATGGTACGCCCCACTTCCCTAGTTATCAGCCCTAGCCAAGCTTTGCATTTCCTCTGCCATCAACTCTGCTAATATTCCCACAGTCTTGTCTGTCCATATGTCAACTTCTCATCTCTGTGCCTTCTTCTATGAGCCCCATATGCATGGTACAACCTTCCTAAACTTATCCACAGTGCCTAAAGCCTGTCCACATTTAAATTCTTCCATGCTGCAATACAGTGTGTCAAGTTGTCTTGTATAGAAATTGCACATTGTTATTCCACTTCCCCTAACTTCTGTCCACTAGTCCATCTGGCCAGACTGCAAGTGCCTTGCAGCAGAGGCCATCTTTCTTAGGGGTCTAGAAAGCACCTAGCACAGAGTGGGCACTACTGTAAATACATAATATGAGAGACTATCTTCATTAGAGACTTGTGATGAATCCACAGAATCATGCGAGGTCAGCAAGAGACGTTTTGATGAATCTGCTGGGCGAGAGTTTTTTGTGACTCTTTCCCTCCTGGGTAGGGATGTAGGTGAAGAAGGGTTTCTGGCAGTAGGAGGGCCAGCTCAGAGGATGAATGTCTGGGTTCTCTTGGGATAGCACAGTGTCTGGTGGAAGTTGGTGGAGTGTTGTGTGGGCCCCACCAGCTATTAGAGCCTTAGCAGCCAAAGTTCCTTCAGTTTGTGCCGGGGCTGTCATGTGCTACCAGGGTTCAGCCCAAAGTTTGATAGCACAGCACTCCAAAGACCACACAAGTAGGCACTAATTACAATACAGCCAACCCCAAAAGTTCAAGAATCACATCACCCCCCAAAACCCATGACATTGTCCCCAATTTTTTTTATAACTTTTCATTTTGAACTCTCCCTGCCACTCATATACTTGTGTGTCAGTCATAGTGTTGAAAATTCTTTCATATTTATAGAGTAAAGTGATTTTGAACTCTGCAGCAGGAGCTCTCATTGGAAGACCCAACTGAGGTCAAATTATACGGATTTATTTCCTGATGGGGCATGGCTTCTCCCCAAACCCAAATATTCTAATTAATTCTGTGCTCCCAGCCCCATATTTGGCCATCCCTTAGTCCATCAATTAATTATACACACCCCAGCCTCCATGTCAGCTGTACTCCACCCAGCCAACACCTGCCCTATTGCCCTCAGCCTCACCTCTGTTCTCTTCCTGCAGCTCCAGGAGCTCTTCACTCCCTTTTCCAGGCCTGCTGGTATCACCCCCCTTTTTATGTATGATAGGGGCTGCTCCTTCTCCCTTAGCCAAAAACTCATTTCAGTGCCTGAGGGGAGAGTGTCTGATGCCCTTAGTAGCAGCACCATAGCTTTTCCCCAGGAAGCAGGGAAGACACGGAGGGGTTTTTCCTCTTGGGCTGAGCTGAATGTTCCAAGAGGGGTGAAGCTTCTGATGTTAGCAGGCTGGCTCCATACCCACTAATGGGGAGAGTGGGCAACATTGTAATCACAGACTCAGCAACCCAGCATCCTGCAATTACAGTGTGAGATGTTCATAACATAGAAGACCCACCCCCCCTCCAACCAGCAAATGCTTCACCAGAGCCAGGAGAGCTGTGATTTCTAAGGTAAAATGTAAGAAAGGGAAAACCCCAAACATCTATTTTTCTGAGGGGCGGAAAGGGGAGAAATGCAGGGTCTTCACTGCTGGAGTTTTGGTCAGCTTCTCCCATTGAGATTCTGGAGACACTGGATTAGTTTTGGGCCTCTGTTGTGAGCTGAATCCATGTAACTCAGTTGATAAAACATCCTGTAAACACAGCAGGCTCAATTCTCTGCTCAGTGCAGGAACTGGGAAGCAGGAGAAGGCAAAGATGGTTTTAAGACACTGGGTCTGGCCCAAAGTGTAATTTAGAGCAGCTGCAAGATTCCTTTAACTTACATTTGGGTTCTTAAGGCCACATGAGGCTGTTCCAGCAATTGAAAATAGCCAGAGCACACAGTTGAACCCAAGCCATGTCCCCTTTTTTTGGTCATGTCCCTTACACCAGGAGTGGCAAGGGAGTCACATACAGTAGGAATGCCAGCTGTATGACATGAGGGCTTCCCCCGTGTGCTGGGAGTATTTCCCTTTATTTTGATCCAGTAGTATTAAAACTTTCTTTAGCAACTGCAGGAACACTAATGTAAACTCACTGCCAGTGCTTTAACCACAGCGTCCACTAATTCTGCTGTGAATAGGTGTAGAACTCTGGTTAAAATCCTGGCCGCCAGGGGAGGGCTCGTCCAGACTGGCACTTTCAGTATTGCTCCTGCCAGTGGAGCTACACTGATGTTCAGGCACCAGTGGGAGGTAGGGTGACCAGACAACAAGTGTGAAAAATTGGGATGGGGGTGGGGGGTAATAGGAGCCTATATAAGAAAAAGACCCAAAAATCGGGACAGTATCTATAAAATTGGGACATCTGGTCACCCTAGTGGGAGGCCTTGAAAGAAATGGCAAGGTAGATAAGGCCTACCTAGGTCTACACATTGAGGCCACTCATGTAGAAAGCAGAGATCCATGTGCTTAAGTGTGTTTCTTACTAGAAATATGCTACATCTGTATTGGCTCACTGCTCATTTCAGGATGCAATTTAAGATATTATTTTTAAACCTTAAAATCTGAAATGATCACCTCACAGACTGGCTTTCTCATCAGGTGAGATTGCTTGAGCTAATAGTCTGCCAGTGTAATTGCAAAGAGTCTGGAGACAAGGCATTCTCTAGAGTAACAGCAGTTGTAAAATTTACTTCACTCACCGGTTCATCTGAGCCCGAATCTGATGAAATTCCAGTAATATGGCAAAACTTATTTATTCTCTCAGGGTTTTTTTAGGGGGAGCAATCAGTAGTGGTATGAAATAGCCTTGTTGGGTGACTTTGGGGATTTGGGAGAGTGTTGCTGTTTTTTGGACTGTGGTTGTAGTTGTTTTGTTATAAAAATGAACCTACAACATGTAATGAATATACATGAACTCTGTACCTACAACTCTTATTTTAAAAAAAACACCCTAAATAAAAATATTTTTAATTAAAAAAATTAACTAAGGCCTGGTCTACACTTAAACTTAAGTCAACATAGCTACAGCACTCAGGGGTGTGAAAAATCCACACTCCTGAGCACCATAGCTATGCTGATGTAAGAGTGCAGAAACAGCTAGGCTGATGGAAGAATGCTTCTGATGCCCTAGCTGCAATTGCTCGGGAAGCTGGTGTTCCTTCCTACAGAGACAGAAAAACCCCTTCTACACAATGGGGGTTATGCTGACATAGCTACAGCACCATAGCGATGTCACTATAACCCCTGTTGTTTAGATATAGCTTTAAAGTTATGACTTTGCTCCAGAATAGCACACAGCATTTCATCTGGTTCATGTGAGTTTTCTCCTTGCTGTAAATTCCCAGAGTATGCTATGATTAAGATGGTATTGACCTGTTTATTCCCTCTGAACAGCATGAGTCGTACAGACTCCTCATTGGGGCTGTTGGGGGAGCTAGTTGGCTCTGGGGATTGTGAAAAGCCAGAGCTACAGGAGGTAGCTTTTTTTTTTTTAAACTGCTAATAGTAGATTCTGTGGGTGTACAACTGCCGACAGCCACATCTGAACACTGCTGCAGAATTCTATCACCCATGCTGCAAATATTGGGCCTGTAGAGCTGTAATTTCAGACCTTCTGCCTTTGTATCACCAATTATAGATTGTATTTTGGTGCTGAAATTTCAGCAGGTGACTATAGCATGCACTGATCTGGCTAATTTTTTATAGGCAATACTAAAAGCTAGCACCAGAGATAGAGAAAGGCTTGTCTGTAACCTGAAAATGAGCTACCCTCTCCCTTCTTTAAAAGGCAATCACGGTACATAACTTCAGCTTTGAGATCTTTAGCATACAAGAAGTTAAAATTGAATGATGTGCAGAGGATAGATACTTTACAAATGCATTAACATTGCAGCTACATTTGAAAAGATAAATGACAGAGTTAATCATGGAATAACTGTACATAATCTCATGAACTGTTCTCCACTGAGGTCATAATTAACCGTCTGCATGCATAGAGCTGCCTAGTAATGTTTCCTAGCAGTACTTACCATCCATAAGGATCTGGCATTAGGTTAGAATGGCTTACACAGAGCCATTTAGAAACTGTACTTTTCATCAAATGGTACAGTACTTTTGTCTGTTCTGATTAGGAACAACACTTGTTTTCTAGCTTAAGATGCAGTGACAAGTGTCAAAGCAAATTTGTCAGCAAAAACATACTGAAATGTCAATCCTATTGGATACACACAGAAAAATCATAACCCTAGTTCAGCAAAATAAGGATGGACATAATTGTCACTATAATATCCTAATTTTGGACTGCAAAGTTGAAAGCTGTGTAATTTGATAGGTTTGATCTGTGATTTTTTCCCTCCATGTTACAATTACTGAGCCAGTACTTGTTTTTTCCCATTTTGTAGAGTATCTTATTTTAGCAAATTGTTTTTGAGGTATATTACAGTAGATGGAAGAAAAAGAGGGAAGGGGGGAGTATTTAAGCATTCCACAACCTTGTAATATTTCAGACAGAACAAAGAAGAGAAAACAGCTTTGTAACTAGTTCAAAGCTAATCTTTCTAGTGATCGTGTAAAATTTAGACTTTAGTATGAATATGAGCATGAAATGCCTTCAGATATCAGCCCACATTACAATCTGCTACTTTGTTTTGAATGAATGTGTCGTGACTAGAAGTTTAAGTGGTAGCTACAGATAAGATTCAACAGAGTACTTTAATGATATCCCTTTTCAAGTTAGCTGCAGGAAATATTATTTTCATTTAATTTGCTGGAGTCCAGGGAGAATATAATTTTATTTTCCTTTATAAAATTAACAAATCTGTGTTGTTCAAAAGCCAATGCCAAAATCTTAATTAAAATGGACATTTTCTCTAATCTTAAGCATGTTGTTCAGAAAAAAACATCTTGCCTGAAATAATTTTATCTTGGCTCGTCAACTGCGGGAAATTCCAAATGAATATTTTGTATATGTCTCGGTGGTAACAAATATTTGTTTCACAATGCACCTGTTTAAAAACAAATATTGTTATGATATTAATTTATAATGGATTCTCCTAACTGAGGTTTGTCCCAAACCATTTGCTTTCATTTGTTTTACTCCACAGTGTCTTTTAGTAAACTAATGTTGTGTATACATTAATAACAATTTTGAAATCATCTAAATTCAGTATCTACGTTAATCATTATGAGACACAAATCCTACCAGCCTGTACTGTGGGAATGGAAAATACTCCTGTAATGGAGCTGGTGGTGTTCCACCATGCAGAAATGGGATGTGGAAGAGAACAGGAACTGTAAGTTAAAATTCCAGGTCAGACAGGGGATGCAATGCCTCCCTGCGCCTGCATGGTGCTGAAAAGGACTGGGGTGGGGCAAGAGGGAAATGGCAGGGCAGGCTGGAGGATCTCCCACTGCACACAGGATGACCAGACAGCAAGTGTGAAAAATCGGGATGGAGGCAGGGGGTAATAGAAGCCTATATAAGAAAAAGACCCCAAAATCGGGACTGTCCCTATAAAATCGGGACATCTGGTTACCCTAACTGCACAGATCCTTTAGTCCTTTCTGTACCATAGACCCTACCCTGAATCTTGGCTGGATTAGTTACCACAGAGTGTCTGGTGTAACTGTATTTGCCCCACCTGTTTTCTCCCGTTCCCCTTCTCCTCCTCCATTAATAGAGGTCCCCAACCCCAAAAGAGGTACTGAAACTTGGAAGAGGATTTGAAACTGTGGGCCAAATCCTGAAGTTCTTATTCTTTATTTATACAAAACTCTCACTGAAACCTGAGTAAGGAGTGTGGTATTTGTCCAGATAAATTAATCTTTCTAAAATTGAATAGTGGCTTCTTATTTACAGGGACAACCTTTATATCCTCTGAGGAATGATAGCTGTTTATTCTGAATGGATGCCTCAGGTCTTTCCAGCCCTGTTATTTCCCACATTCAGTTTCATTTGATCCTTCATACTGTACTCCAAAGTACTTTTTGAAATGAAGAGCTCTAATCCACTAATCTGTAACCCTTAGGAGGAAGGCTCCTTAGGGCTGTTCTGTTGCTTCTCAATATTCTAAGCAGCAGCTGATATATGAACCTAGTTGGCAAAGATGCCATAGCATAGCTGTTTCTTGACTGTGATGCTAAGACAGTGAAAGCATTTTCTTCCAGGCCAGCTTTCATTATCAATTGTACCAGGGTCACATTGAAATAGCCTTAAAAGACATAGAAAGGAAATATGTCGTTCCACAAACTGAGACCCACAAAATGTTTTTTTTTAATTGTAGTCAGGATTTGACTATATTATTATTGTCCACATATCTATTATGCTGATTTTAATGTTGGTGGGGGGTAATAAGCCTAGTATTTGAACAAAAAAACTTAGTTTTGGGGGGATCTTATGGTTTTCTTCCAGGCTAAAAGTGTATACCATAAAAATTTGCTTATACCAGGTAATGCAATGAAAATGTTTGCTAAAAACTGAGACCACAGGGAACTTCTTTGGGTTTCTGTTTGGACTCAGTGTCCTGCCCAGGTTCACAGAAATGGTTGTGAGGTGGACCAAATGTTATGGTATAAACAAGTTGAGAATCAAGATAACCTTCCTTTTGGCCCCCATCCATTCTCTGAGATCCACTTAACTTTGAATTGTTCAAAGCAGAGGCCCAGTGACCTGCAACCCTCCCTCTGATGTCTTCTGGGATGGGGGTTGGCCAGATTTCCCCCACCCCCACCCCGACCGTAGCACCAGACTGAAGCAGGATCTTTGGAGGACCAATACTGGGCTTCTGAATTTGGGATTATGAAACACTGGGATCCAGTGATCTCCCTACCTGTTGCAGTAAGGTTTTACCTGAGTGAGTTGCAAACCCAACTGCAGAACCCTCCTCTTTTATCTGGGCTTACGACCAGCACTGTTAGCAGTAGCAGAGCTCCCCTCACAATAGCACAGTAAAAGCTTTCTGGTCACAGTGGGAAAACCTGGAGTTTAAAGATGAAATATATAGGATATGGGAGAGGCCAGTGGGTTGTGGATGCAGGTACCAGTTGGTTATACCAGATACACTGAAAAAGTAGGGGGTCATGATCTTAAAACCACTGGACATTTTTTTGGTGTTACAAAAACCTTAGCCAAGCTAAGGGAGAAATTCTGTTGCATAAAATGCAGAAAGGAAGTATAAAATTGTTGCAGAAAATGTGATAAGTGTGTTGCAAAGAAGGACCCCCTCCCCTTAAAATGAGAGAGCCCTTTAGCAGCAGTATCTTGTGGTGGCCCCAATAGAACACACTGCCATTGATGTTCTTGGGCCCTTGCCTGAGACAGAGGCTGGCAATCAATATTTGTTGGTAGCTATGAACTACTTATAAAATGGCCTGAGGCTTATCCAATAAGAAATTGAGAGGCTGTGACAGTAGCTGAGGTCCTAGTGAATGAGTTTTTCACCAGATTTGGGGTCATGAGTAAATTACATACAAAGCAAGGGAGAAACTTTGAATAAAAAGTGTTTCAATTGATTTGTGAGATTCTAGGGATCCATGAAACTCATAAGTCCCCAGTACAGTCACAATCTGATGGCATGCTGGAAAGGTTCAAGAGGACTTTTGGGGTTCAGCTGGCCACTTTTGTAGAATAGTACTAAAGGGACTGGGACCAGCATATCCCATTCCTTTTGATGACTTATGGAACAATAATCAATGGGAGCGCGTGTACCCCAACATTCCTCATATTTGGGCATGAACTGAGGACCACAGCAAACCTCTTGTATGGCGTTCCTGAAGAGGAACAAATGGACTTGAATGATTTGGACTCTGGAAACCCTACAATCCAAAATTGAAAAAGTTCATACCTTTTCTAGGGAAAATTTGAGGATAACCTTTGAAGAAATAAAAAGGCTGTATAAAGTCATATGAGGAAACTTAAGAGAGGACCTGGTCTGGATGCACAATCTTAGAAGAAAGAAGAGTAGGAACCTTAAACTGGATAATCCTTGGCCCTGTACAGTACTGACTCAAATAAATGAAGAGGTAAAGAGGATACAATTGGGTCCCAGGACTAAAACCAAAGTTGTCCATACATATGACAAGATATCATGGAGACAGAATTTCAGCTTGGCTGCCCCCTAACTCTGAGAATGTAGCTGAAAGTTGAGGCTGAAAGAGTTGTGAAAGGTGAATTCCCCATTAAGAGTTAGGACAAGATGGGCAGTCTGTCTCAGCCATCAAATTCCACAGAAACAATAGGTGTTCCTTCAGGGCTGATTGAAAGGAAACTCAGTGAGAGAAAAGCCCCAAAGAGATGTGGGTGGGCAAAAAATTATTTTGGGTAGGTGATATGAAAACATCTTGACAGAAAGGCACTGTCTTGGATCATAGTTAACCTTGTATTATTTTTAATTTCTTAAATTATTTATTTTCTTTCCGTTTGAGATGAGTTGTTGGTGTTACCTATTTAGGGGTCATCAAGATAACAGACAAAGCTGAAGTGGGGAGGGAGGTGTTTTGAGTTGTGTGAAACCTTACTATGGGATGAGGTTGATAGGTTTGAGTTTACCTTTCAGTTAGCATAACTGTAAGCATAACTCCCACTTAAGACAAAAGAAAGTTGTGTACCTGCCCAGGAGCTTTTCTGAGTATTGTGTGTGTGAGAGAGAGATGGGTGTGGGAGGCAGACCACAAAGAAACTGAGAACAGACAAAAAAGACTAAGGCTATGGCTACACTACAGCTTAAGTAAACATAAATTATGTAGCTCAGGGGTGTGAATTAGCCACAGTGGTGGACAGCGCTATGTTGGTGGAAGAACTTCTCCTGCCAACGTACCTACTGCCCCTTGTGGGGGCTGGAGTAATTAAGATGATGGGAGAGCTCTCTCCTGTTGGCTTAGAGTGGCTATATTAGGGCTTGTCTACACTGGCAATTTATGGCGCTGCAACTTTCTTGCTCAGGGGTGTGAAAAAATACCCCCCTGAGCACTGCAAGTTTCAGTGCTGTAAAGCGCCAGTGTAAACAGTGCACCAGCGCTGGGAGCCGTGCCTCTCATGGAGGTCCCAGCACTGTGCCACGACCACACAAACCATGTTAAAGTGCTGCCATGGCAGTGTTTTAGTGTTGCCAGTGTAGACTAGCCCTTAGAGAGCTTACAGCATTGCAGCTGCTCTGCTGCAACTGTGCCACTCTAAACTCTCTAGTGTAGCCATAGCCTAAGAGAGAGAGGGAGCCAACCTAACGGAGAAGCTGTGAAAGCACAGTGGCTGACCCTGGAAGAAACCTTGGGGAGGGCTTTTTGGACCAGAGTGCAGGCTGAAAAGAGTGTTCTTGGTGCTGTGAGCAAAAGAAGTTGTGTCCTGCTATTCGATTCCTTCCTTCTGCGGTCAGAGACACAGAACTTTGTATATTCTTTGTAAATAAACAAAACTGCAGCATTACAGGAGATGCCAGTTTCCATCAATTTCTGCTTCCAACTGGAACATCCCCAAGGCCCTAAACTACAACTAGCTGCTCATGTCAAAAGGAGCAACAATATTCTCCCACCCATGTGTAAGGCCACAAGAAAAGGACCTACAATTTTGGTGAGGCCACAACAGTCCTAATCCAGAGATTATTAGGAAGCACTGACTGAACTATCCCTATAATTTAGGGTGGTTAGATTATAGGTATTTTGCCCCAACAAGTCCTTGAAAGGTCTTCTGCAGGTGCAGTGTTACCACTCTCCCAGTTTCATCCCATTTTTGGTCCTTTCCAGAGACGGTTTTGCAATGCCTTGAAGCTCTGGTTGGCTGCCTTCCCACTTCCTTGCTTCCTGGGGAAGAGAAGCCAACTGGGGCTGCTGTGGGAAGCAGGCAGAGCCCTTTCCCTCTCCCCCCAGGCTCTAACAGAAGTTTTGGGTAGAGAGGGGAGGAGGGAGCAGAAAGAGTCTAGCTGCTCAGGGCAGCTTTGGTCCCCTCTCTCTCTCTCTCTCCTCCTATGGAAATTGGTCAGTTTCTCTTGCTCCTTCCTCCTCCCCCAGCCTTCTCCTTTAATCCTGCAACAGCAGGCCTAACAAGAGGCAGAAGAGCTCTGTGGCTGGAACTGCCCCTTACCCCAGGCCGGAGAGAATAGAGTGGGTTTCCACAGCTGCACAAGGAGTATTGGGGAGGCTGGGGGCACTGGGCAGGTGTGGGGCTGTGGGGTGGGCAATACTGATGGCTGAGGCAGAAGACACAAAATTAATTGATGTAGGGGAGAAAGGGGGTGGGTGTACAACTAATTGATGTGCTGGGGGACAGAAAGATGAGAGGCTGGGGGAACAGCATTGATTACCATATATACTCGATCATAAGCCGGTTCGTTTATAAGCCGACCCCCCCCAAGATGGGTAAGTAAAAATTGAATTTTTTTAATAACCCATTCATAAACTGACCCTATAATTCAGGGGTCAGCAAACTTTGGCTCCCAGGCCATCAGGATAAGCTGCTGGTGGGCCAAGATGGTTTATTTACCCCGGCCGTCTGCAGGCACGGAGGTAAACCTAAGTAAACAAAGTGTCCCGGCACGCCAGCTGCTTACCCTGACGGGCCGAGACAGCAACTGGTGGGTAAATTTTTTGGGGGGAATCTGGGAGTCAGAGGAGTAACCCCTGTGACCACCCCCCACATGACCCCACCCCTAGCCTGGGACCCCCACACTCTCTCCATCCCATCTCTTCCCACCTTATCTGGGGAGGGCCAGGGGAGGATGTCTCTGGCCTGGCTGGAGCTTCTCCAGCAGGCTGGGCAGCATGGCCACAGCCTGCTCTGGCAGGCCAGACCAGGTGGCGCAGCTGCAGCATGTTCCAGCAGGCTGGGCTGGGCAGCACGGCCGCAGCGTGCTCCGGCGGGCCAGGGGGCGCAACCATAGCCTGCTCTGGTGTGTGGGGCCCAGGGGCACGGCTGCAGCCTGCCAGACCCGGAGCTGCAGCTGCTTCGGAGGCTGGGAGAAGAGCAGTGTGGCCAGAAGCTGAGAGACTCTGGCCCAGCCTCTTCCCTTCTGGCTCTGCTGCCTCTCCTTGCTCCCTCTGTTGGGGGGAGGGGCTGTGTCCCACCTTTCCCTCTCTATACCCGTTCATAAGCCGACCCCCTTCTCTGATGCTTCCCTTTTTTACTAAAAAAATTCAGCTTATGAACGAATATATACGGTAATCAGAATTTTGGGGTTTGGAAAGAAGGTGGAATCTCTGCACCATCAGGCACCACTTTAGACAAATCTGTAATTTGTTCTCAAGTGGGTCTAATAGCACGATCTCCTGCAGCAGGAGCATTACTCACTATCCATCTCTGAGGTTTGCCAGCACTGTAATTGTCACATTTACTGGAGGTGGGCAGGGGGCGTTCAGAAATGAGAAAACCTATCAAAAACATTATATAATCTCCTTTTAAAAGTCTTGCGGTGTGGGGGGACAGTCTCCTCATTGTTTGGGGGTCTTACTCATGATTTTTGAATTTTGGGGATTACAATAATACAAAGCTGCCTCCCTTCCCCCCACTCCGGTAGCAGGAGGGCAGGAAAGCCTCCAGCTCCAGGTGTTACTTGTTCCATACTGATAGTGGGCCCTGAGCGGTTGCTATGGAAACTCTGATTTTCCTAGTTGCTCCAGGCTCCCCAGTCCATGGTGTTCCAAGTTGTGTGCTCACTATGAAGTAGGAGGAAGCTTTACTATGCTGCTACAGAAAGGGGGCAAGCAGGCTTACCATCTTCTAGAAGATTCCTTTCAGGGACTGGATGGAGGGGAACAAGGGGTTTCTCAGGAAGCTTCAAAGAGCAGAAATGCAAGTCACAGGAAGTCCCAAGAAAAATGGAGAAGGAAATTGGAGTCGGTAGTTGAGCCTGTTGAGAGAGTTTGTTGCTGTTTAGAGGAAGGAGAGGGGTGAAATGGTAAGTTTTATGGGGATTCCAATAGATTTGAACCTTAAATTTTGGGGTTCACCCCTTGCTTACCCTGGAAAAAAAAATCTTGCAGTGTGGACTAAAAAAATGTATGTGAGATGAAACCAGAGGCTTTCACACACTCCATCTGACAAATTATATTCTCGAGCAGTGTTTCTCAGTCTTTTTGTGCTGATGACCCCCCTTGGACTTAAAAAAAAAATGGTGACCCCCATATACTGAGACTTGAAAAAATTGCAACACCCTACCTTAAATATCATTAAGTAAATTATTAAAAATACTGGCCCACCAGCATTAATAAACTGATACAGGCGAGTCTCATCTTACGCTGGGGTTACGTTCCGCTGTCAGCGCATAAAGCGAAAATTGTGTATAGTCAAAATTACATTGAGTGTAATGGCGGGTGGAATCACTCACACTACAGGTACAGTATTTAAATTGTTATTTTTCTCTCTTTTTTTGTTTTTGTTTTGTTTTTTGCCGACCACACAAAGCTGAGTTTGCGCATGTTAAATGCGCGTAAGATGAGACTCGCCTGTATTTCAAACCTACGCAAATATCAGGGCCAGCGTTAGGGGGTAGCAAGCAGGGCAATTGCCGGGGGCCCCACACCACAATGGGCCCTGCAAAGCTAAATTACATGCTTCAGCCCCAGGCATCAGGGCTCAAGTTTCAGCTTCAGCCCCGGGCCCCACTGCCCAAGGCTGAAGCATGTAGCTTAGCTTTGCGGGGCCCCCTGTGACGTCCTGCAATTGCCCTGCCTGCTACCCCCTAACACCAGCCTTGCTTGCGACTGCCCCAATCCTGTCTCACAACCCCCAGGTTGAGAAACACTGTTCTAGAGTAACAGCCTCTGGTGGAGCACTGATTTTACTTTCCTGGCTATATTTTTAATATACTGTTTTTGGCTTTCTTGTTTTCCAGAAGGATTTAACTTCTTGAGATGGACAGTATGATACTGGCATTACAAATTATGAATATTCCCATTTTAAATTGTAGAATTATTATAAATCCTAGTAAGTGAAAATATCTATTCAAAATATAACAGTGTGGTCTCTCAAGAATGCCTTATATGCTGCACAGGAAATTGAACTCTGTCCTTCTATAGTGCATGCAATCAAATAGCTGGCTAAGCTGACATTTTAGCTCCCTTGTACAGTGTGTTCTCAGTTGCAGCTCTGGGTGAGACATTCTGCAATAGGGTGGTACATCTAACTTGGCGCTAAATTAGGTGTGTGGGGGCAGGAATGGATACAGCACTTGTTTTGCAAAATTCTATCAAGCTGTATTGGTTTCTCATTTAGTGGTATTGGGTGTTCGCACTAGAAATCCAGCTGAGGTTTCTAGTTGCACAAGATGTCTGATGAGTATTATGTTGTCTAATGAGTGCACACAGCCACTGAGGGCTTATGCATCTTTTATGCACCCTGAGTGCAAAACAGAGGATGTTTATATGATGAGAATGGCTTATGAACTTTCAGTAAATTATGCACTTTTTGTAAGTTGTGCAATGAAGCCATTTTTCATTTTTAGAAGACAGAATTAAAGAAGGTGCCGTGGTTTTCTAAAAGCAGCTATGTATTTCAGGATTCTGCAATCTAAGAGAAAGCAGAGGGAGGAAAAGTTGTCAAACAGACTAGTGAATCATTTGAAGCCTTTGTGGCCTGAACCTGAGCGGTGTTTAGTAGCCTCAACAGCCTTTGCTTTAGCCTAATAGTATGTCTACACAGCAAAGAAACCCCACTGCTGATCTGTGCCAGCTGACTTGAACTCAGGCTATGTGGCTGTTTCATTGCTGTGTTGACTTCCGAGCTTACACTCTAGGATGGGGTGGAAGGATCCCAGAGTTCGGGCTCATGCTGGAGTTCGAACTTTGACATCCTCCCATCCCATCCTAGAGTATAAGCCTGGAAGTCTACACAGCAATGAAACAGCCACATAGCCTGAGCCTGAGTCAACTGGCCTGGGTCAGCCACAGGTTTTTCTTTGCTTGTAGACATACCATACAGATCTAGTTTGGCAACCATGATGAGATTTTAAAACTGAAATGACAGAAATCTTGACTGACATAATGATGATAATTTTAGAGATACCTATAAATAGTAAATATATTTGTATTTGTCCCTTCCCCATAGAGTGACGAGGTGTCCGGTTTTCAATCAGAACACCTGGTCAAAAAGGGATTCTGGTAGCTCCGGTCAGCACTGCTGACTGGGCCGTTTACTGTCTGCTTGGTGGCACCGTGCAGCGGGACTGGCAGGCTCCCTGCTACCCTCCATGCTGCCCGGCTCACAGGAAGCAGCCAGCATGTCCAGCTTTGAGGCTTAGGTGTGGCCAGGGGGGTACGTGTGCTGCCCTGCCCACAGGCACAGCTCCCATTGGCCAGGTCAGGGCCAGGGACAAACTATAGCAACTTGCGAGCGCTCAGCAGGCAGCTGTTGAGGGATTGTGCGCGTGCCTCTCCCTCTGCTGCCGGCCCTCTTCTCCTCCTCGTGCTCCTCCTGTGGCTAGGCTCCATCTGTCACCCCATCGCTGGCATCCAGGAGTTCGAGGTATCCCCATCTCCAAATGCTGGGAATGGAGCTGCTGGAGGGGAGGAGAGGAGAATGAGACGAATCCAGCATCCAGCCTGGCCCGGCCTCCTAGGGGAGTCGGGGGCGGGCCCAGACCGGCAGCACCATCCGAGCTCTGCCTCTGCCCTGGCAGCATCACCTCCCAGGCCCGGGACAATCCTCCTGAGTCCGCTGCTGCCCCAGCAGCCCTGGACTCTGGGCAACCCCTCCCCCACAGCCCTGTACCCCCATCACTGCATCCCTCCCCATCCCAACCTCCCCCGCACTGCCATCCCCCTCACTGCATCTCTCCCCTATCCCATTCTGCCCTGGCCCCCACACCTACCCATCCCAGCCCTGTACCCCTTACAGTGCTGTCTCACCCATCCACTCCACCTCCCAGAACCGCCACCCCCATGTCCATCACCTCCCACAGCCCTGCAGCCAATTCACTTCCATATACTGCTGTACTCCCATTTTGTCCTATACACCCCTGTGCCCCCCACATCCTCATGCACCTGTAGCCTTCTGCCTTCCCCTGCATCCCCATCCACCCCACATACCGCCCATACCTGCTCCTCTCTCCTTCACTGTCCCCTCTCACCCCCACCTTGCTCTTGTCCTTGGCCTCTTTCCTTCCCCATCCTCTCTCCTCCATGTCCCCCCGCCCAATCTTTTCCCCTCCAACCCACCCTCCTCCCTTCCCAGCTGGGTGATTTAGGCAGCCCCAGGAAGAGTGATTATGATGGTGCCCAGGAGGACTTAAGAGAGAGAAAATAAAAAGGCAATACAACCAGACAATAAAATTCAGCCAGCAGCCCGGGGTGCAGGCAGAGCAGAGCCCCCTCAGTGCCAGGTAGCAAGCCTCCAGCCCCGTCGCTCTGGGGCCCAACCTTCATGCCTGCAGCACTGCAGCCCCCTGGGCGAGGGACCCATAGGCACAGGAAGTCTCCTGCAGCTAGGGTGACCAAGTGTTGGAGGGAGGGAGGATGGAGTGAGCGGGGGACAGGGCTTGGCCTCAGGGAAGGGGCAGGGCAGGGGTGTTCGGTTTTCTGGAATTAGAAAGTTGGCAACCCTACTTCTCCATACTCTCAAATTTCAGGAGTGGGGTTAGTCAGGCCCATCCCTAGTTAATACATACTGATTATTTCTAAATGAGAACTCTATAAATATCAAAACAGTTTTTAAAAGTATTTGTAACTCTTTCACTATCCACATAGTTATATATGGTCTCTGTGAAACAGACATTTTAATGATGCTTCCTAGCAGAAGGCTCTCCGTGAAGTAAGGAAGAATTCATGGCATGCAGATGCCATTTGAATGTAGAGGCAAACAGGAGACTTTTTAAATTTGTTGTAAGGACAGTTCTAGCTTAAAATATTATAAAACCATTTGATTTTTCACTGTTAAAACTATATTAATCACCATTCGGATCTCCGGCTATACTTGTCACTGGCTAAACTGTGTATAACAAAATAGTGCTTTTGTGATCTGAACCACAAGGAATTTAGGTATCCATTTACTGAAATTAAAAAAGTATGTATATAGGTGAGAAATCTTGTTTTTATTTCTTTTCTTGACTGTGCCTTCCTCATTACTTACCAAGATAAATGAGACCAAAAAATTGACTTTCCATTTATTCCATAATGAATGGCTGGGGATGTGTAAGGTCAATATGCTGAAAGATGCTGAAGATTGAGTCAGGCACTGGTAGTATGAGGAATGGTTTGAAAACTGGAAATTTGAAGACTGAAGATGCAGGAGTTAGATCTTTTCACATGCAAAGTGGAACAGAAAGCTACCTTTTGCAGCTCACCTCAGAGGGTATTCTTTTTCTTGTTTTCCCTCTCCTATGTCCTCTTTTTTGCTTGCTTAAACAAAAATTTGACACTAGAGAAGTACTACTCAAGACACATCATTCTTTACTTATTAATATGGAAGATGAGCTGGAATGTACAGCAGTCTCATTCTTGGATACCATGCAACAATAGCAATTTTTAATCATATATTTTTTTTGTTTTCACCTACATGCAGATAAGATTAATTTGCTACTCTCTATTAAAGGAAACAAAGTATAGAACAGCATGATGATTTGATAATATAAAGAAAGCTTTTTAACAGAGATAGTAGCCCCTCTAGGACCTGAAATACACTCTGTTCCTGATCTCATTGACACCATTTTTACATCAGGGTAACTTCAATAACTTACACCAACACAAGTCAGTAACAGTTAAGTGACACCAGAATCAGGCCCACGGTATTTTTTCCTCTGAGGTACTAAGCCAAAATGCTGAGAGGAGGGCGGGTGAGAAATATAAGGAAGTTTAGAAGTTATTACAAGTAAATTTTTTCTATAGACTATTTTAAATTATTTCGGATGAATGCGCACCAATCAAGTCTACCAATTTCCCATCTATTGCAAAAAGATTTTGTTGCCTCTGTACCATTAGAGGAAAACTGCAGTGTAATATAAAAGCTATTATAATAAGCATACCTAATTATAAAGAAGAGTAAATCATTTGAATTTTTTAAATGTATCTCAAATATGTCAAAGACTTAAAAGAAAATCAAGCAAGAAGCTACATACTTTTAACAGTGTGAGGATGCAGGTAGAATAAGATTCTAATTCTTTCTAATTTGTTTTAAGGAAAGTTCTGATTTTTTTTTAAAAATGCATGTATGAATTTAAGGGCTTTGTCTAAACAGATAGTTAAAGTTTGGCAAGTTGGAAAATAAATCAGTTGCACACTGCTTGCCATGCAGTCTTTTCCATGCGGACCCTGCTGCCAGACTTTAAAAGTTCTGTAACATACTTTGACCTTCTGCTGTTTTGGACACAAAGCAACAAGGAGAGAGTGAAAGCAAGGTTCTCACTGCTCACAAGTTTCAAATCAATTATTAACAAAGTTTGTATTGGGAAACTACTGTATGGTATGGGGATGAGTACAATGGAATTGGGGAAAGGGGGAATATAACAAACCGTATAGTGGCTATGAAGTACATTTGTCTCTTCAGACAGAGTGCAGCTACAGCAGCCTTCTATCCTGACTCACCAACCAAATACAAACTCTCATAATACAATTTTTCCATGGAAGCAATTTGGAGGATGGGCCACCTTAATAGTCAAGAAAAAGGAATAGATTTCAGTCACATCTGGCAAAAGACAGTATTACTTCCATTAAAAGTAGCAGATGGTCATCTGTCCAGCCATTAGAACCACATTTCAGTTGGGAATGATTTGCTGATTGAACTTAATGGGTATGTTAGGAGACCTGTTTGGCTATCTTGCACGTGTCCAAAGATATTGTCTTTGTCTCATCATCCTGCTTTCTCTAGTTATGCAGTTATGTTTTCTTTTCAGGGATAATAGTAATTAGTTCATTAATATTTTATTTTTATTATAGTGACTTGTAAAGACCCCAGTCATATTGGAGCTGCATGGTACTGCATGCTGTACAAATACATAAGACAACATAGTCCCTGGCAATCTAATTTATGACAAATAGTCTCACTTTTGGAATTATGGGATAGAGCAGTTCTTTAGATGTAGAAGTATTTATTTCTCTTAGCTATCAGTGGACAGCAATTTCTGGTACCATATACCTTGCTTTCTTGTACAGAGCATTTCCTCTAAATTCTGTGTTTTAAATTGTTTTTCAGCCTGTTTATTGGCTGTCAACAGTACAAACAAAACTTTGAACATTTAGGCCCTAATTTATTATTAATAATAATTATTATTGGTGCTCCAATGCAACAGATCTTCCTTTTAGTCAGACAGTGCATTGCACAGAGTCTGCTCATGTTTGGGAGACCATCAGTCTGCCCTTCTTGTCTGAGTCTTTATAGGCCTATTCTGGAGGCAAGGATGTTAATTTCTGTCATAGAATCATAGACTTTAAGGTCAGAAGGGACCATTATGATAATCTAGTCTGACCTCCTGCACAACGCAGGCCGCAGAATCTCACCCACCCACTCCTGTATCAAATCCCTAACCTATGCCTGAGCTATTGAAGTCCTCAAATTGTGGTTTAAAGACTTCAAGGTGCAGAGAATCCTCCAACAAGAGACCCTTGCCCCACGCTGCAGAGGAAGGCGAAAACCCCCCAGGGCCTCTGCCAATCTGTCCTGGAGGAAAATTCCTTCCCAACCCAAATATGGTGATCAGCTAAACCCTGAGCATGTGGGCAAGACTCACCAGCCAGACACCCAGGAAAGAATTCTCTGTAGTAACTCAGATCCCACCCCATCTAACATCCCATCACAGGCCATTGGGCATATTTACCGGTAATAGTCAAAGATCAATTAATTGCCAAAATTAGGCTATCCCATCATACCATTTCCTCCATAAACTTATCAAGCTCAGTCTTGAAGCCAGATATGTCTTTTGCCCCCACTGCTTCCCTTGGAAGGCTGTTCCAGAACTTCACTCCTCTGATGGTTAGAAACCTCCATCTAATTTCAAGTCTAAACTTCCTGATGGCCAGTTTATATCAATTTGTTCTTGTTTCCATATTGGTACTAAGCTTAAATAATTCTTCTCCCTCCCTGGTATTTATCCCTCTGGTATATTTATAGACAGGGCCGACTCCAGACCCCAGCGCGCCAAGCGCATGCTTGGGGCGGCATGCCGCGGGGGGGCGCTCTGCCTGTCGCCAGGAGGGCAGCAGGCGGCTCTGGTGGACCTCCCGCAGGCACGTCTGCAGGAGGTCCACTGGAGCCGTGGGACCGGCGACCGCCAGAGCGCCCCCTGCGGCGTGCCGCAGTGCTTGGGGCGGCGAAATTCCTAGAGCCGCCCCTGTTTATAGAGAGCAATCGTATCTCCCTTCAGCCTTATTTTGGTTAGGCTAAACAAGCCAAGCTCTTTGTCTCCTTTCATAAGACAGGTTTTCCATTCCTCGGATCATCCTAGTAGCCCTTCTCTGTACCTGTTCCAGTTTGAATTCATCTTTCTTAAATATGGGAGACCAGAACTGCACACAGTATTCCAGATGAGGTCTCACCAATGCCTTGTATAACGGTGCTAACACCTCCTTATCTCTACTGGAAATACCTTGCCTGATGCATCCCAAGACCGCATTAGCTTTTTTTAACAGCCATTATCACATTGGCGGCTCATAGCCATCCTGTGATCAACCAATACTCCGAGGTCCTTCTCCTCCTCTGTTACTTCCAACTGATGCGTCCCAACTGTCCCATTGGGGTGTACAGGTTTCCCCTTATGTTTGGTGGGGGTTATCTGGTCCTTGTCCTCAAGAAGCCTAGAACCTCTTTGGTTCTTAAGTCTCAGCTAAGGAGTAGGTAGGGGAACCCAGGCCCACCCACTGCACTGGTTCCTGCACAGGGCCCTTAACCCAGGCAGGCAGAATCAGTGCTCAATAATTCTTCTGCTGTAACTTGAGCTCTTTCCTATCTCCCTTGGTTCTGTAGACTTCTGCAACCTGTGGCTCTGGTCATCAATTATTTGGGTTGTTGTCACTCTGGGCAGTTTCTCATCAACTTGCTGGCAGGACTGTCTTTCTCTAGTCTCCTTGCACCTTGGGTGGCCACCCTGCTCCTCTAGTCTCAGCTCTTTTATTCTCTCAGCTGCTGTTAGGCTGCTAATCATCACTGGCTGGCAGTTCCTGCATTAACTCCTTGGTTGCCAGGCCCGCATGGGCTCTATACATCCCATAACATGGTGGCAGTAATAGGGTAGTACCTTAGGGCCCCAATCGTTGATCAGTTGTGATAGCAATCTGATCCATATAGGCCTCTATTCCCATTAAGGTTGCCAGGCGTCCGGTTTTCGACCAGAATACCCAGTCGAAAAGGGACCGTGGCGGCTCCAGTCAGGACTGCTGACTGGCGCCAGGGCTTTGGAGCTGTGCTCTGGTTCCGCTCCAGCCCAGGCAAAAATCTGCAGCTCCACTGCTCCGGAACTGCTCCGCGCTCCAGCTCCGGGCTCTGCTCCAAAGCCCTGCTCTGCGCAGCTCCTTGGAAGCGGCCAGCATGTCTGGCCCCTAGGTGCAGGGGCAATCAGGGAAGCTCTGCATGCTGCCCCCACCCCCAGCGCCATCTCTGCGGCATCCATTGACTGGGAACTATGGCCAATGGGAGCTCCGGGGACGGTGCTTGCAGGTGCAGGCAGTGCACCTCCATCTAGGGGCCGCAGATGCCGGCCGCTTTTGGGAGAAGTGTGAAGCTGGGGCAGCCAGGGAGCCTGCCTTAACCCTGATACGCTACCAGCCAGGAGCCACCTGAGGTAAGCGCTGCCTGGGTGGAGCCTGCACCCTGAACCCCCTGCTCCAAATCGGAACCCCCTCCTGCACCCTAACTCCCTCCCAGACTATGCACCACCACCACTGCACCTTGCACCCCTCCGATACCCATCCCACTATCCCAGCCCTGAGCCCCCTCCAGCACTCTAAACCACTTGGCCTCCTCCTGTATCCCAAACTCCTCATCCCCAGTCCCACCTCAGAGCTGCACCCCCAGCCGGAGCCCTTACCCCCTCCTGCATCCCTGCCCCCTACCCCAGCCCAGTTAAAGTGAGTGAGGTTGGGGGAGAGTGAGCAATGGAGGGAGGGGGCTGGAGTGAGTGGAGGTGGGGCTTCAGAGAAGGGGCGGGGCCTCGGAGCAGGAGAGGGGCTAGGGTGTTAGAAAGTTGCCAACCCTAATTCCCATGTAGAGTTCCATTGTACAATCATTATCACTTATTTCCATTGTCTACTGCCAGTATGCTAATGACCACCATGACTTACAAACTTACATTCTGATTGCTTAAAGGCTTGATTCAAAGCCCCTTGAAGTCATTCCATTTACTACATTGGGTGTAGGATCAGACTATATGGGAGCAATGGAAGTAAACCTGTATCTCTCATGTTCAATTTCTGAATATCACAAGAGAACTCACTATTATTTCATTTTCTTCAGATCTAATATATATTTTGAACATATCCCATTGCAGTCCATTGACTCCAGCAGGAATTGTACAATCATAATCTTCTGGCAACCTGAGGAAAGGGACTGAAGTGAAAGTTAAAGTGCTGGGTACCCAGCACATCATCCTTCTGCTTGTCATGGTAGAACCTTCAAAAAGTGTAAGTTCTAAATAATTGTAGATCATTTTGTGAAGTTCTAGGGCCATATCCTCTCCTGTCCCCCAGGAGAACTTTTTGCACTCTCCCAATGCTGAGCCTGCCAAAAGCTCAAAAGAACTGTTTGAGAAGGTGGGGATCTTACGGGCATCTGGGAGCCCAAGCAAACCCCATTTTCCTTGGCCAAGCCTTCTACACCAGCGCTTGGGGTGAGGGTGCCATAGGAGCGTCTATGGAGGCTAGCCGCCCTCTAAAGGTCCTGAGGATCTCCCTCTGCAAGGGAGTGTCTCTATAGGATAGAACTGCTAGATTTAGAGCTACATTACGCCAATGGCAGGGGCGGCTCCAGGCCCCAACACGCCAAGCGCGTGCTTGGGTCGGCAAGCCGCAGGGGGTGCTCTGCCGGCGCCGCAAGGGCGGCAGGCAGGCTGCCCTCGGCGGCTTGCCTGTGGAGGGTCTGCTGGTCCCGGCGGCTTCGGAGGATCTCCCGCAGGCGTGCCTACGGAGGGTCCTCTGGTCCCGCAGCTTCGGAGGACCTCCCGCAGGCATGCCTACGGAGGGTCCACTGGTCCCGCGGCTTCGTCAGGCCGAAGCCGCGGGACCAGCGGACCGTGTGCAGGCAAACCGTCGGAGGCAGCCTGCCTGCTGTGCTTGGGGCGGCAAAATCCCTAGAGCAGCCCCTGGCCAATGGAATGACATACAGTTTCTGGAGCATTCTTTAAAATAAATTATGTCTAAATTGAAAAAATTAGAACCAACTTCTTCCATATATTTTTTTCTCTTGCCTCCAAGTCCTTTCTGTCTCTCATTGTCTTCTTTTCTCTTCTTCCTGATGCATCACCATGTTATGTTTTGTTCCCATGGGAATGCTTCTTGCCTTAGGCAGAGAAATATCTGAGCATGTTCAAAGCACAAGCATGAGGGTATTTGTCACAAAACATACTGACTGTGTTCTTTAGGGGTTGTGTTGTGTCCAGAATATAAAGGAGCTGCATTTGCAGAACATAAAACTTTTCAAAATGTTCCATTCCATGAGTATGTTTTGAATTTATAAACATCAGGTAGATTCAAATTTACTCAGATACTCGCTCTCTTATCCCTACCTCTGCATCATTTTTATTTATTTATTTGTTTATTTATTGGTTGACTGTAAGCTAATATATTTGGACTAGACTGTGAGCTCGTACATCTTAAATCTTTTGTAGCATCACTAGGTAAAAAGGAGATATGAGGCAATATACATTTAAAAATTGTGATGATTGCAGGTGATGCTTTTATATTTTTATAAAGACAGAAATACAATAAGGATACTTGTGGTCCAAGGTCATCTAGTCCTGTTCCAAGATTCTGCCCCTTTAAGCTCAATGAAAGCTAGCGAAGATAGGCAGAGATGCTGCAATCACACCTCCCAATTGTGGTGTAGTCACACCCTGTGACATGACTACATAAAAGGCAAGCCTATATCTCTATCAGAAGAGGAGAAACCTGGAGAAAGGCTCTTTTGCAAGTGGAGCAAGGCTGGAAAAGCTTACCAGTTAGGATCTAGGGCTCTAGGCAAGCCTGTAGGAGGAGCGAGGAAACCCTATGCCAAGGGATAAAAAGTATTAGGTGTATCCTCTAGAAGAAGGGCTGTAAAGAACCCTGGAAGTGTTGTATTTGGGAGTGGGGCTGAGCAGGGGGTAAATAGGCTTCAGAGGACCAAAAGAACAGTATGTTGTTTGTTTGGTGTTAATAAACCAAATTCCCCAAAAGGTGGAATTCTTTTGAACATGTGAGTACAGGTATGTATTTGTCTGAGAGCAAAGCTGGGTTACTGTAGCATAGCCTGTATTGTAAAACACTCGGCAACATTCAGCTTTTAAGAAAAATCAGTGCTGTGAACTCCCCTTCAAGAATGTTATCTAGTGTCTAAATTCCCTGCTTCAGTGCATGCCAATATTATGAATCTGGAGCAGTCTCCTCATAACAGTTTTATGTTTTCCTCTCCTTAAAGTAGATTCCTAAGTGTGATGTAACTTATTTCCACACATCTTCTAGCTTTATATATTTACCACAGCAAATATAGTTGCCTTGTGCCATCTCACCATGGCTAGTTGGGACATCCAGGATATAATTTTAAATTTTCTGTTTTCTTAAAAAAATACCTTGCAGGTCACCTTTAAATACCTCTCTAAATTTAGTTCATTTTCTCCTCATCAAGCACTTTCTCTAAGGCATTCTCTGTCTGGTAATCTCACAATTTGTGATATTAGTTGCTACTTGATTTTTTTCCTCCTTTAGAGTACACTACAAATTCAGAGCTAATCAGTGAATATGAGCAGTTTAGATAATTTTTGCTAATGTGAATTTCCTTAATTTATCCATGTTAAATTGCATCATGATGTCTGATCCCCATAGTGTTTAAATCCATCTGTAGTTTCTTGCAATCCTCCTTAGTTTTTTATTAACCAAATCAGTTTTGAGTCATCAGGAATCTGTAAAAAGGGATTACGTGACAATTATATGACAATTATACATATAATCTCTTATATAATTAGTGAAACAAATAGTGGTAAGACATAATGAATACATGTAGACTTTACAGTTTGCTTTTCAACAAGCATAGCAGAAGCTGCTAGGGCATGAGGGATTCATCAAAGCTTTCAGTGCATCATCAGTGTAGTGTAGAATAGATGCATCTCAATGCAGGCAGGACAGCCATCCATGCAGCCAGGTAGTGGGCAGAAATGCGGACTTGCTAGTTATAACTGAGGCACTTAGAAGTGTGTGGAGACCGAAACAGCATTCACAGAGCATGAAAGCTTTGAAGGAGTAAGCCTGCAGTCAGAAAGAAGCTTAAAAATTAGCCTTTTAAAATATTATATGTCCTGGTTTAGGGGCAAATTACACCTGTGATCTCTCCCCCAGCCTCACTGTGTGCATTCTTTTCAAGTGACAAGCCTCTGCCTGCACTTTCCCCAGAGTGGAACTGCAGCATTCACCCCACTTCAGACAACCACTCAGCAACAATACCCTCTACTCCCACTATACAGTCATGGTTATAGAGCAAGTTGTGCTGTAGACCCTGTTACAGTCACTCTCAAATGCTCCCTTGAGATGAGAGATTTTGCTACCGTAACCTTTCTGCGGGTGGAATCATGAGGTCCTACCCCTATGAGGCTGAGTTTCTGGGCTGCTACAGCCCCTTGTCTACCAGTTGTGTTAACATGACAGGCCCCGCTGCATTTGGTGCCTGTAAGCCTATCCAGAGGCCTATGACAGCAATTGATTAAAAAGACTCAAAAACAGCTTATTTAAAAACAAAGCATTGCTTATTCACTCAAAGATACATAGCATGTGAAACAAAGGGCTATAATAATAAATGCCTCTATGAATGTTTCCCTAAGTTTTAATCTTTCCTTACAAGCTTTGGTGAGTTCCACAGATCCAGTTGCTTCTATCTCTGGCTGGGAGGGACAGTCAGCTCCTGAAGCCTGCACTCAGTGTCTCTCTGTCAGAGATGCCCTTCCAGCCACTACCTCTGGCTGCTCAACCCTCTTCTTTTTTCCTGGAGTTTTTTAAAAACTGTTTATGGTATTTTTGATATCTTGTCTTTCACCTTTGGCAAATCAGCTGTATAATTCTGTCTGGCACCTTGAAAATAGCATCTTCAAATTAATGGGCCAGCATTGGTATCTTAACTCCCTTGAAATAGTTTACCCCCACATATCTTATCTTCACCATTGTTTTGTTTCTTGTTTGTTTCTCTGCCTAACAGCCTCCTTCAGTTTAACGCCAGGCAGACAGGCAGGCTCATATCAAGCAGGTAAATTGAGCCATATATGATATTCATAAAGAATAATGCAGATAACTCTCTCATTCACCACATTATGTTAAGATTTTTTTTCTGCTTAGGAAGTTTTGGGGTTTGGAAAAATAAGCAGAAAACAGCCCCTGCAAAATCTCTAAGCCTAGGAAGATCTGAATAGAGAAATACTCAGCTAGCTGAGAGCCCAGCACAAGGCATCGGGACCATTAATTAACAACACACAGGACCATTAATTAACCTAATTAATTATTCACATCACTTCTTTGCTTGCTTAGAAAAAAAAATCTACTACTGTAAATCGTAAACTGTTTTTGTCAGGTCAGAGTCAATCAGTGCTATGGGCAATATCTGTAAATCCTAAAGTATTTATTTTAGAATCTATGCGGTCCTAGCATCTTCCGCTCCCCTTGAATTCAATGGAAGTTGAAGTACACAGCAGCTCCCAAGGCTAAATTGACTTTCAGTCTGTTCTATGGATAATATATGAAGATTATAAATCATTATAAATTGCTTGCTTTGATCTGTGCTATTCTTTGGGCAACCTATCTGAATCCCTGTGCTACCCTGTGTCTGGTCAGCGTCACTCTTCTTTGGGTAGGCCTCATACCAGAAGTCTCAAATTGTAGTAATACAAATTCAAACTGCATTTAAATAAAAACAGACCCTCTTCTCTTTAAACTTGTTTGTAGAAGACACTCACACAATACCATCTAACTAGGAAATATTTAGCTCTGATTTAGAAATATAAAGCCTGATCCTACAAGGTAAGAAATTCATCCTTTGAGTGTCCTAACTCTCTATTCACTTCTGTGGGAAAAGAGGGTGCTGAGGATTAGTCTTAGAGGACCTGATTCCAATTTTCCTTGTAGTGGCTTTATACTTTCATTGAGTTCAGTACAATTACTCCAGAAGTTACTCCAATGTGAGAGAGGAATCAGACCCAGAGAACACTGGTACACAGATCACTTTGCTCTGTTTACTTTCCAAGTTACAGTTCTCTTATTGTATCATTTCAGAGATAACTGTTGAGACTTCAGTTCTTGTTTTCCTAATAATCATCCTTCAAAAACTAAACCCAACAAACAAAAAATTCCCCACAAAAAAATAAAGCTCCAAAAGGCTAATACTGTTGTTCTATCACAGCAGCAATTATTAATAAGAGCACTGGTGATGTTTCCGCATTAGATAATGAAAAGGATAATAATGTTGCTTCTGAGGGTGAGACAAGGCATATCAGTGGCATTAATAATTATATTGAACTCTCCTCATTTGAGTTTTTCAGGCCAACTGCTATACAATGGAAGTAATGCTGCTTGTGATTTAAGAGATAAAGGTATAGTTCTGTCCCAGTCTATCCTGCCAAATCTTTCTGTAATGATTTGTGGTACAAAAGAGAGACATTTATAATCTTGAATAGTACAAAAGATATATTGGTCTGAATAGAGCTGTGAGAAATATATCCATTAATTGGCCAGCAGAATGCTGAGGACACATTTACACCCAAAGCCTTTACAGTCTGGGAGGGAAAAATAAGCACTAGGAAAATTAGTTTTCCACAGCACTTGAAAAATGAATGGCAGGTTGGGCTACGTACACAAGTCATCTGTACACAAAGCCAACATTTTTCAGCAAGTAAAACTCAACAAGATGCAAAATTCAGAAGAGAGGAGAATGCACAAAACTACTTTTAGAACTCACTAATTTATTTGGTAAGAAATAGCACAACTCTTCATAACCACAATGATTGAAAGCAGAGCCCTAACAACAACAGCTTATGGAAAAATATTACAGCTAGCCTACCAAGCTCACGGAATTGGAAATGGAATATGGATTCTCTTATCAGGTTACTAGCTTAAATTCAGCCTTGGTAGATGAGGGCCATAAGTTGACTCATTATTATGTGATGGCTGTTCTGTTCAATGGCCTATGTGAAATGAGTTGGTGGTCTCAGTCCATTTCCTGGTGAACACGTGTGCACATTACAAAAAAACATCATCCAAATTGGCATTAATTTGCCATCCGGCCAAGGACAGATTAAGCATGGACGCTGATGCACTCACTAACCCCTAGAAGCCCCTCTATCCAGAATAGGGTTGGGAAACTTTGGCATGTCCTTAGGGGAGAAGTTTATATTGTCACTGCCAATGCTGATAATAAGCAACAAAGAGTCCTGCGGCACCTTATAAACTAACAGATGTATTGGAGCATAAGCTTTCGCGGGTGAATACCCACTTCATCAGACGCACAAAGCTTATGCTCCAATACATCTGTTAGTCTATAAGGTGCCACAGGACTCTTTTGTTGCTTTTTACAGGTCCAGACTAACACAGCTACCCCTCTGATACTTGATACAATGCTGATAATGTCCCCCAAGGTAAACAGAGGATTTCATTTTCCAGGCCTGTAAATTTGCCACCTTATATGAGCCTGATATTCATTTAATATATTTTAAAAAAAGTGATCCTGTGACTACTATTTAATGATAAATGATTCTGTGATAACCCATGCCCATATCAAAATCAAAAACCTGAAGTCATTCAGCCTGCAATGTGTGGGTTATTGATGCAATGGTAAGTTAAGCAAAGCCAGTTGTGTTTTTAGTTGAAGCCTCTCAGGACAGACCACATTAAGAACAAATTATTTGTGTCAGATATATCTATTATTATTGACCAGTAAAGAGAAAATAAAAGGTTTCTTGGATTTACCAAAGTTGTTGTTCTGGATGGTAAAAGACTTATTGTACTGTCCTGTGTCAAAATACTGAAAAAAATTGGCATTTGTGAGTCTTCTGCCATGTCTGTTGCCCAAACAGGTGATGGAAGCCAGCATAACAAATAACCATCACAGTGGAGTTAAAAAGCATTTTACAGACTGTCCAAACCATTAGTCATGTCTTTCCACTGCTCTGTTCAAAAGTTAGATGTTACTCTTATGGATCCTGACCACCTAAATTCTCTTCATGTGAGAGACCTAGTCTACTATTTTTGCAAGGTGTGCATTCATTCCTTTCAATATCTGTAATACATACTAAGGCATTTAATGAGATTTAAAAAGAAATAGGATTAGCCAAACTGTGGAAACTCAAAGAATTTGAATAGCACTAGAAGGGAATGCCAGAAAAGGGCACTAGCAGCAATGAAAAATGCTTACAAAGGCATTCTTAGTTTAACTATCTACAACCACAAAAATGCAGTTAGAGTTCAGGTTGTACAAAATGCTTTGATGTTATACAATACTAGTTTTTCTTTCTTTTTTTTTTTTTTTACCTTTTCATCTTTTATCAGGTAGTGGGATTTGCAGAAGGCCTTCACAACTTATTGAACTGGAATTGCTTACTAGTCTGCTGGCCTCTTACTCTTCTGAATCTACTCTACTACTGGAGGTAGCAAAGGCCCTTCTTGTTAATGATTGGCAGGAGGCAATATTTCTACAGAGTGGCAATAAGTGAATTTTAGATTTGTTCCAGTTGACAGAGAGACGGGTGCATGGTCAAATAGTATGAACACAGGACTGGGGTCCAGGGATTCCCAAGTTCTGATCTCAGCTATTGCAGCACAGTGTTGCAGTAAAGGCACTGGACTGAGATTCAGGAGAGCTGATTCAATTTCTGGCTGTGACACAGACTTCCTATGTGACCTTGGGTAGATAATTTAGGCCCAGATTTTTAAATATGCGGTGGTGTTGTAACTGTGTCATTCCCAGGATATTAGAAAGACAGGATGGGGGAGTAATATCTTTGATTGGACCAATTCCTGTCTCTCACCAACAGGAGTTGGTCCAATAAAAGATATTACCTCACCCATCCTGTCTCTCTGATTTTTAAAGATATTTAGGTGTTGTGGCACTCAACATTGTAACACTAATTGATTGAAGAGGCTGTTTCATTTTCTAAAGTGATTTAGGCACTTAAGCCTAAATACCATTGACTGTCAATGTGATTCTGGCATCTAAGTGCCTAAATCCCTTTTGAAAATGAGATGTAGGCCTGGTCTATGCTACAAAGATAGGTCGATGCCAGTCATCTTGTGTTGACCAAGCTGTTCATGTGTCTGTACTCACATTTGTCTCCAGATAATGAAGTGCTTACATTACGGTAATGCAGTAACACTACCTCTCCAAACGGCAATAAGCTGTGGTCAACCCACTAAGGTTGATGCATGTGAGTATAGACCCTGCATGACCTATTTTGACTCTAACAAACCTCCAGCAGCTGTCCCACAATGCCCGACAATGACCGTTCTGGTCACAGTTGTCAGCTACACTGCCCAGAGGTCACAACCAGAAGCCATCTCCCCTTTAAAACTCCTGCATATTTTTGAAATGCCTTTTCCTGATTGACTACCTTGGCAAGCACATCTAGCATCTATCTATTGTTGAGAGCAACTCCGCACACTAGATGCGCTTCTACCTAGAGTAGACAGGCGTTATTGGATCTCCTGGGCCTGTGGGGAGAAGAGACTGTGGAAGCACAGCTATGAACAGGTTATAGAAACACAGACATCTACAAAAAGATTGAATAGTGGATGTAGACAATGGGGTAAAACAGGATCATCAGCAGGATCCTTCATGAAAGGAAAGGAACCTCAGCAGGCATACCACAAGGCGCGGGCGGCCAACAATTGATTTGGTGCCAAGCCGCAGACCTGCCACTTTTAGAATAAGCTGCATGCCATACTTGGTGGAAACAGCACCAATACCCTGCAGACCATCGTGAATACCTCTGAACATGCTGAGACACCAAACCCTGCCTTGAACAGCAAGGATGGGGAAGAAGATGAAGAGGGGGAACATGCGTCAGGGAGTCCATCTATGCCATGAGCTAGTATCTTTTTTCAAGATTCCACTGCAATCTGGCAAGTCCCACAAGCCAAGGATGGACAACCTTAATGAAGGGGAAGGAACCTTGGGTAACTTTGTTCATGCATTTTTCCTTACCAGTGTTTAAAAATAAAGATGGTGCCCAGCCAAACACCAAGTTAGCAGGACACAGGTATCAACTTCTCACTGTTTTACTCATACAAGAAGACATAACAATACAACAACAGAGTTATTTGCTTTTAATTCCCTTGTAGGATTAGGCAGAGGTTGCATGCGGAGCAGTTTGTTTTATGTACGTAGGGCTCTTCCTTATATCCTCATGCGAGATTTTGATGAACCTTTCATGGAGGTAGTCTGCAATCCTCTCTTGGAGGTTTCTAGGGATGGCAGCCTTATTTCTTCCTTTGCGGTAGGATACTTTCCCATGCCATTCCACAATGATTTCAGCAGGCATCATTGCAGTAAACAGGCTAGTGGCATATGGGCCAATTTTGGGGTGACAACAGCAGCTGTGCTCTCTGTACCTTTGCTACCTACATGAATGAGATATCAGCTGAAATCACCACCACCTGTGGAAAACAGTGCCAGTACTCAGTGCCTTTGCCCTGTACTTGTACGCATGAAAATAGGGGCCTAAATTTTATTGTTTCATTCAACCAAACAGTTCTCTCCTCGTTTCTGCCCTCCCTCAGCCCTAGCTTACATTGGCTCAGACTGGAGAGTAAAGCTGTGCAGAGGCGCTGCAAAGCTAAAGTGTCAATAAGAAGATCTTACTTAAAAAACTTATGGGAATAAGAGAGGGGAGTTCTGAAACTTTCCATTGTGACTGAAAATACGATAAATCTGTCTGTTTTATCTCTGGCTGCTGCCATTGTGGCCTTGTGGGGTGCCCCCTCCACACCTGCAGAACATCTGACCCTGATGAGGAGAAAGAAGAGCACTGGGGAAGATATGTTTAGTGAGATCCTGCAGGCAGTGCTGCATCAGACCGTGAAGAGAGGTCCTGGAGGGTGGGTATGTCAGACAGCATGGACAAGGAAAGAACAGATAGGCCCAGGAATCCCAGCAGGAAAAGGAGAGGGAGCTACACCAGGACATAATGGAGTTTCTCAGGCAGTAAACACAACCTTACCACTCCAACGTGGGACAACCATAGCTTCACAAATACAAACCTGTGAAAGCAACAGTTAGTGTACATGTAGCCAAAATGGACTGAAACAGATACGAATATTTTCTACCATTCAAATGTTAAAAGTCTGTTCCCTTAATTTTTAATTGCACATTATTTTTGCACTCTTTTTGGTATGAAGTGCATTTCTATTTTTTGGAAAAAAATAAATATTTATTTCAGAATACATAGAGCTATTCAAAATACCCATTAGTTGTAAAAATTGTACAGAACCACAGAACTCATAGATTTAGTAAAAAACAGTGTAATAATTATAAATGTACAGCAAGCACTGCATAATTCATAGCTTTATGAGCCAGGGGAGCATGAGGTAGGCTGGGTACTCCAAGATCACTACTATTTGCATTTCAAATTGCCAGTGGTAATCCACTGGGCAGGAAACAATGTCCCTGTTTATAGCTTCTGAACAGCCTTAGATTCTTAAAGATGCAAGCATCATGCACCTTCCCTGACCAACCCATACTAATACTGGTGAAATATCCTCGATGATCCACCAATGATTGCATAACCATTGACAAAATAGCCCTTTCTATTGATGTTCTCTATGGCAAGATAGGCTGGTGCCAAAATAGGGATGTGCATGCGATCTATTGCTCCACCACAGTTCACCAACAACACAAGCACTGCTGGTGAGCATGCTCAGTGCAGATGTAAACAACCACGTATGCATACAAACAAGCAATATAGTAACTGCAGTGTCTTTAGGCTGACGTAACTTGTGTCGACCAAAGTTTATAGTGTAGACAAGACCATAAGCTCTTAATATTAGTTAGGAGTGCCGCAACAGCTGAATACCTTTAAAAATCTGGCCTTAATCTCTCTGTGCCTCAGTTCAGCTTCCCAACCTCACAAGGCTGTTGTGATGAAATATTCCTTAATGTTTGTGAGACACTCACATACTACTATATTGGAGACTATAAATACCTAGAAAGGTGGACTCTGACTCCTCAGTTTCCCCATCTGTACTACGTGGATAATATCTACCTCAGAGGGATGTTATGAGGATTAATTATATAAGGGTTGCACAGCACTGTGAAGATTGAAAGAGTGTTTTAGGTACTATCTTACTATTATAGGAATGGTCTTCAGTCTGTTTGCAGGGTGAAATGGTGGGACAAGATTCCCAATACTGAAATCCTTAATTCTTGTCAAATGTCTGCCATTCAAAGAATGCTCATAAAAGCTCAGCTGCATTGGTCTGGGTTTGTAGTTTGAATGGCTGTCTCAAGAATATCCAAAGCCCTATTTTATGGTCAGGTGAAGCAAGGCACCTGTTCTTATGGTGGTCAGTAACAAACAATATAAAGACACACTGAAGTCAAACTTAAAAGCAAGTGAAATTGACCCCAGCAACTGGGAAGCAACAGCCCATGACCAGGGACTGCTCTAGCCATTTCGCCGCCCCAAGCACTCTGCCGGTCGCCGGTCCCGCGGCTCCGGTGGACCTCCCGCAGGCGTGCCTGCGGATGCTCCACCGAAGCCGCGGGACCAGCGGACCCTCCGCAGGCACGCCTGCGGGAGGTCCACCGGAGCCACCTGCCGTCCTCCCGGCGACCGGAAGAGCACCCCCCGTGGCATGCCACCCCAAGCATGCGCTTAGCGTGCTGGGGCCTGGAGCCGCCCCTGCCCATGACAGAGCAAAGTGACGGCAGATTTGTTATGTCACCATTAACCACTTAGAAACAAGGTGCATTCACACCTTCTGTGAAAAATATGAATAGGCCAAAGCAAGGACACAACAGCTTGTAATGCAATGGTCAAGGACAATCTTGTCTACCCCCATGTAACTGCGTTTGTGATTCTCACATTGGCTTGACCTCTCATGTATGTGTTCACCTATGTTTGGTGAATCCTCATACATTGATGTTGACATAAGAATTATCATAGGTACTAAATATTATAAATGTTGAATGGGGTTTTCAGGATGGTGGCTGCCACACCTGTGGAGCTCCCTCATTCATAGAATCATAGAATATCAGAGTTAGAAGGGACCTCAGGAGGTCATCTAGTCCAACCCCTTGCTCAAAGTTGGACCAATTCCCAACTAAATCATCCCAGCCAGGGCTTTGTCAAGCCTGACCTTAAAATCCTCTAAGGAAGGAGATTCCACCACCTCCCTAGGTAACCCATTCCAGTGCTTCACCACCCTCCTAGTGAAAAAGTTTTTTCCTAATATCCAACCTAAACCTCCCCCACTGCAACTTGAGACCATTACTCCTTGTTCTGTCATCTTCTACCACTGAGAACAATCTAGATCCATCCTCTTTGGAACCCCCTTTCAGGTAGTTGAAAGCAGCTATCAAATCCCCCCTCATTCTTCTCTTCTGCAGACTAAACAATCCCAGTTCCCTCAGCCTCTCCTCATAAGTAATGTGCTCCAGCCCCCTAATAATTTTTGTTGCCCTCCGCTGGACTCTTTCCAATTTTCCCACATCCTTCTTGTAGTGTGGGGCCCAGAACTGGACACAGTACTCCAGATGAGGCCTCACCAATGTCGAATAGAGGGGAATGATCACATCCCTCAATCTGCTGGCAATGCCCCTACTTATACAGCCCAAAATACTGTTAGCCTTCTTGGCAACAAGGGTACACTGTTGACTCATATCCAGCTTCTCGTCCACTGTAACCCCTAGGTCCTTTTCTGCAGAACTGCTTCCTAGCCATTCGGTCCCTAGTCTGTAACAGTGAATAGGATTCTTCTGTGCTAAGTGCAGGACTCTGCACTTGTCCTTGTTGAACCTCATCAGGTTTCTTTTTGCCCAATCCTCTAATTTGTCTAGGTCCCTCTGTATCCTATCCCTACCCTCCAGCGTATCTACCACTCCTCCAAGTTTAGTGTCATCTGCAAACTTGTTAAGAGTGAAGTCCACACCATCCTCCAGATCATTAATGAAGATATTGAACAAAACTGGCCCCAGGACCGACCCTTGGGGTACTCCGCTTGAAACCGGCTGCCAACTAGACATGGAGCCGTAGATCACTACCCTTTGAGCCCGACGATCTAGCCAGCTTTCTATCCACCTTATAGTCCATTCATCCAGCCCATACTTCTTTAACTTGCTGGCAAGAATACTGTGGGAGACCATATCAAAAGCTTTGCTAAAGTCAAGGAATAACACATCCACTGCTTTCCCCTTTCCACAGACCCAGTTATCTCGTCATAGAAGGCAATTAGGTTAGTCAGGCATGACTTGCCCTTGGTGAATCCATGCTGACTGTTCCTGATCACTTTCCTCTCCTCTAAGTGCTTCAGAATTGATTACTTGAGGACCTGCTCCATGATTTTTCCAGGGACTGAGGTGAGGCTGACTGGCCTGTAGTTCCCCAGATTCTCCTTCTTCCCTTTTTTAAAGATGGGCACTACATTAGCCTTTTCCCAGTCATCCGGGACCTCCCCCGGTTGCCATGAGTTTTCAAAGATAATGTTTAATGGCTTTGCAATCACATCCGCTAACTCCTTTAGCACCCTGTGATGCAGCGCATCCTGCCCCATGGACTTGTGGTCGTTCAGTTTTTCTAAATAGTCCTGAACCACTTCTTTCTCCACAGAGAGCTGGTCACCTTCTCCCCACACTGTGCTGCCCAGTGCAGCAGTCTGGGAGCTGACCCTGTTTGTGAAGACAGAGGCAGTCGTGGTTGGTGGGAAAGACACTATGGTCAGGCATCTGAAGAAGTGAGGTTTTTTACCCACGAAAGCTTATGCCCAAATAAATTTGTTAGTCTTTAAGGTGCCACCAGACTCCTTGTTGTTTTTATGGTCAGGCTGTGTTCTTCTACTGCTCTCCACTAACTAGCTGGCTCCCTTATATGGAATCAATCTGTAGACTTCCAAGGAAGGCGTGTCTGCATTGACACCATAGTCACCACTGGGGCAGATCTGGGACTTTTAGCATTGAAAACACATGCCTCTACCACTTGTACCAAAGGAGAATTCCTTTAACTGCAAGTAAATAGCAAGTTATAGTTGCAGGGCTCAGCCATCAGAGAAAGACATGATCATATGTACTAAACTAATATATAGTGCAGGAGCACAGTGCTCTCCCATGCAGGGCCAAATCCCAAGAGTTAACCCTGTGTACTATAGCTATTAGACAGTGATAAATCTGAATCTCAGTATACACTGAACACTAATATTCCTTATGTTTACAGGGAATCGATCTTAATTCTGTTTCGCTTTAGCCAATCAGGGAAAATTTTTGAAGATCATTGTCTTCATTTCAGCTTACACTGTTGTATTTGCAATGGGATATTTAGGACACCTCCTATGTATGGTTTATATGTTTCACGTGGATACCGCCTGTTAACTTTCTCTCTGAATTAGTTTTTGACCATTTCATATGTATGTATTTTGGACCCTCACCCAGTGTCAGTGAACTTTCTCAACAAAAGCTATTTAGTAAGTCAGTGAGAAAACAAGTTTATAGCTTTATTTTGTGAACTACTTATGTTTTTTCCTGCTGATAAAAATCCGAGTTGTACATTCAGAAGAGTTGTTCAAAATTACCTTGTCAAGTCTGACTCATTGGGGGATGGGAGGGGAAAAAGGGCTTGAGGGTTCTCTCTGCTGTGACTATCCATAAAACTGCTTCTGAAAAGCAGCAGGAAGTTATAATAGTGATGTGGTACTGAAGATCTGTTTCTGAGGAAAACAAAAAAAAGATTTCACACCATGAAGCTGAGAAATATTAGCAACGCTTCAAAAGCTGAGTTGGCAGGTACATTTGTTAACCGAAAGGAAGAAGGAAAAAAAAAAAAGCATGCACAACCACCACAGAGGCTAAAATACAGTATTTATGATTTAACACAACAAAACAGATTGATTTGAAATGTGAGCTTTAGATGCTGCAGTGTTAGTGAAGTGCATTGGTTTAACAAACAGCCCTAAATGCTCCAACTAAGAGAGATACAAAAGCTAAAATAAAAAAGGTGCCATTAGACAATCAGGTCTCAAGATCAGCACTCAGTTAAGACAAATACAGAATGAATGGATTAGAAGGATTTTTAAAATGAGCTTTGAGTAAGGATCTCAGGGATCCAGTTCAACTCCTATTGATATCAATGAAAAGACTTACATTCACTTCAGATGGAGATGGAACAGATGCTAAAGACCTGTATTGCTTACAGCAAGTAATGGAAGAAAAATTACAAATTCCAATAGTGTACGGGGAAGCAGTAAAAACACTTGGGGTCCTATTCACTTCAGACAAAGCTCCTATATAAATTTAAAAAAGAGAATGAGTTCTAAATAGGGTCCTAATGTAGCAGAATATAAACCTAAAGGTATACTACGTGTTACTAGTTACATAATCCTCTTTAAGATCTTATTTAAAATCCTGTGCATTTCCAGTAAGGACAATGTATTAATAATGTTTGTTCATTTAATTTGAAGTATTGAGGCCTTGTGTACACTACAGGGGGAGATCGATCTAAGTCACGCAACTTCAGCTACGTGAATAATGTAGCTGAAGTCAATGTACTTAGATCTACTTTCCGTGGGGTCCGTACTACGCATGTCGATGGGAGACGCTCTCCCATCGACACCCCTTGTGCTTCTCATTCAGGTGGAGTACAGGAGTCAACGGGAGAGTGAGCTGTGGTCGATTTAGCGTGTCTAATGAAGCCGCTAAATCGACCGCCAATCCAGCGATTGCCATACATTGATCCACTGGTAAGTGTAGACAAGCCCTGAAAATTGAGGTTGAGTCCTATTTTTCGGTTTGTTGTTAAAGGGGAAGCCAGCTGAAAAGAACAAAAGATTTTCCAGGTTCATAGCGAAAGACAGTAAAGTGAGGATTTGCTTAATCTACTACCAGATAATTTGAGGAATACCTATACTTTGTTAACTCTGATTCCAGGATTGCGTGAGAGATTCTTTGGATTGTTGATGCAATTGAATTAAAGCAGTTGGATTTTAAATTATTGCTTTCTTCAGTTCATCCAACTGGCAGAAAAAAATATAAACTGCAATGGAGAAAAAAAAGACTCAGAAGAAATGTTAGGAAGCACTTTTTTGAATACAGTGAATCAGAAATGTGTAGAATAGTCTTTCCTGGTTATTGGGGTTGTCCTGAGAAATGTCTTACATATAATTGATACAAAAACAATCCTGAGCCCAGTACAGAGCCTGCATAAATGCTCAGTTGGAGAACGGGTGTGGAACTGTATTGTTCCAGGAGGAGTGCTGGGAGAGATTGTGGCTCAGGAGGCACAGTCTCTCCCAGCACTTCTCGTTGTGCAGAGGACTGGGGGAACCACACAGATGGTGTAGATTGGGTGCAGAATGAGGGCCAGGCCATAGCCCTAGCTCCTTCCCATGCATTTGCTCTCAGGAAGGAGCAAGGACCAAGCAGTCTTTGTTCACAGGGATGGCTATTATGCTCTTTGCTTATGTGGGCCATTCAAGGGCTAGGCTCCTTGCAAGCCCCCTACATCATTTGTACAATGGGAGGTAGAACACAATTTAAGTGCACTTCAGAATACTGTGGGGAATGGAGACCGTGCATTGGACTAGGAGTCAGAAGACGATTCTGGCTGGCTCTAGCACTGATCTGCTGCATGACCTTGGTCGCTTAACTCCAGGGTGCTTTGATTCTTTTTCCCCATCAGTAAATGGGGAAAATAATACTTACCCTCTTTTGTAAAGTGTGTTGAGATCTCCAGATGAAAAGTATTGTGTAAGAGCTAAAAATTAGCATTTGTATTTATTAGCTGATGAAAATCTGCAGTTTTCACAAACATCAATTTGTTAATGCAAATCTTTGCTTCCCTTAATGCAGAAAAATAATTGTCATCTTCTAAGCTTCAACAGCTACATCTTCAGAACTTTATAATCTAGTACATTTTTCAATAACAGTCCATGTTAAATTATGTCAAAGTGATAATCTGCTATAAACTGTAGATTAAGCATAGGGTCTTAGATACCAAGGCAATAGCTAGATATCTTAGGTAGATGGATCGGCAGATAGGTGGTTAACTGTATTTGCAGCTAGTAGAAGCATATGCAGCTCCATTGAATTTATGGAGTTGCACCAAGTGAGGCCAGTGGTGAATCTGGCCTGATATTTTCAGTGAACATTAATCTTTACCTAGACCTAATTAAAGTACCTAATAGCCTTACCTGGATTCTAAACTATCTTTCACATTAGTCTTCGAGCTACAAGTTACTTAGTTACACTCGTGTAAATTTAGAGCAATTTTGCAAAAGTGAATAAATATTACACTGTATTTACACCATTGTAACTGAGAACAGAATGTCCAGCTGTATTATTATTAGTAGTAGTAGTAGTAATAGTATTTATTTTATTTATTATTTTCATAGGAGTCACAGTATGCGACACACTGTCCATATACACACAGGAAGACAGTAAATCTTTCGGTCTGTAAGAAGAGCTAAGATTCTAAAGTCATGGTCCTGCAACTGGATCCATGAGGGTAAACCCCAAATGCAGGATCAGAAAGTACAAAGACACTGAAATTTATCACAGATTAATCAAAGATCTAGCACAAACTGTATACAAATGTTTTTGGTTTTTTTTCATTCCAGTGGCTCTTGCCAATTGTCCTGGCTGAAATTTGCCCCAAGGTAAAGGGCCTGCACAAGACCTATATACCACTTAAATGCTAAAATAGGGTTTCAGTGAGCCTTAAGCAATGGATGGGCCTTGCACTCGGAGGGGAGAATTTCACCTCCACATACTTCCTATTTGCCTCACTAATTAGGCTCTTTCCACACCCCGCTCAACGTGAGTGGCAGAGAGCCTCCACAGGGTTCTTTGCCACAGTGCTATGGTGTTGCTGAGTTGTTTGTCTGGCCTTTCCATGCCTGGATCTACTGCACAGCAGAAACATTGTGTTTCTCCTGCATTTTGAATCTTGAGGTGACATGGTCATTATTTTCCCTTAACTATACAAGGAGTACTAAAGGGGTGGCTGACTTGATAGATAGAACATAAACTTAAGACGAGAGCATAGGATAGCTGGGAGCAATTCAGTAGAACCTCAGAGTTATGAACACCAAATTTACAAACTGACTGGTCAACCACACACCTCATTTGGAACCAGAAGTACTCAGGCAGCAGCAGAGACAAAAAAAGAAAAAAAAGCAAATACAATACAGTAGTGTGTTAAAGGTAAACTACTAAAAAATAAAGGGGAAAGTTAAAAAAAAAAAAGATTTGAGAAGGTACAGAAACTGTTTCTGTGCTTGCTTCATGTAAATTAAGATGGCTAAAAGCATCATTTTTCTTCTGCATAGTAAAGTTTCAAAGCTGTATTAAGTCAGTGTTCAGTTGTAAACTCTTAAAAGAACAACCATAATGTTTTGTTCAAAGTTACAAACATTTCAGAGTTACGAACAACCTCCATTCCCAAGGTGTTTGTAACTCTGAGGTTCTGCTGTACTCATATTGGTTTTACAGTCAGCTTTCCAAGGCCCTAAAATAAAATGTTTTTTCCAATGGTTTAAAATGATAGTCAAAGGCACCACAATAAAAGCTCACAATAACAAGATACAACATAGATTTTTTTCTTCCTTTTTCATTAGATAAGGGCCCAAACCAAAGCCTTGGACTCAAATGTCGCAAACTTTGATTAACATATGTATGAGTCTGAACTTTGTAGACCAGATTCTGATCTGACCCTGTAAATCAAGAGCAGCTCCATTGAAGAGAATGGAATTGCAATGGCTTAAGTGAGGGGAAAATCTGAGTCTATGGCTCAGGCTCATCTCTAATACATGCATCTGACAAAGTGGGTATTCACCCACGAAAGCTCATGCTCCAATACGTCTGTTAGTCTATAAGGTGCCACAGGAGTCTTTGTCGCTTTCTAATATATATATTATTTATGGTATGAATAATCATTTCTTCTTAAGATTTGATTGTGCCTTACAGGCATGGCCATGCATTGAAGGTGGTGCAGAGGTGCACAATTCCAGGGACCATTCCGGGAACGATGACTCAGTACACAGAATTATTCCTCTAGCTCACTTGTGGACTGTGGCAATGTGTTTGCTGCTTCACCCCTTCATATGGTGCAGCATACTCCTCGTTGCTCTCTGGTCCTGCTCTGTGGGTTGGTGTGTAAGCAAGGGTAGCGGTGGGGTCTTGCACCCCAGAGGAGCAAAGAGGAAGCACTAAGGCCTTGTCTACACTGGCAAGTTTCTGCTCAGTAAAGCAGGTTTCTGCGCTGTAACTCCTGAGATGTACACACTGCCAAGCCACTTAGTGCGCAGAAACTGCGCAGTTGAAGTGCTCTAAAAAAAACCACCCCAACAAGATGCGTACAGCTTTCTGCACCAGGGCTACAGCACTGCGGTGCCAGTGTAGACACTGTGGCAATTACAGCGCTGAGATTGGCTACCTCAAGGTGTCCCACAATGCCTGTTCTTATCTGTCTGGTCATTGATTTGAACTCTGCTGCCCTGCCCTCAGGTGACCAACCATCATCCCTACCCCGTACATTCCTTTGCATATTTGAAAGTCCCCTTCCTGTTTGCTCAGTGATGCATGCAGTGGCCTCAGTGCATCTTTCCAGGTGGCCATGTCTGCTCCATGCACCAGGCGATCCCCCTCTTGGAGCTGCTGGACCTCATCAGCATTTGAGGAAAGGAGTCTGTACAGTCCCAGCTGCACTCAAGCCATAGGAATTATGATACCTATGGACAGATTTTACGATGCATGATAGAAATGGGCCATGACCGGGACACATTGCAGTGTAGGGTAAAAGTGAAGGAGCTGCAGAACGCCTACCACAAGACACGGGATGCAAACCGCCATGCCAGTGCTGTGCCCTCGAGCTGCCGGTTCTACAAAGAGCTGGACGCGATACTCGGTGGCAACCCCACCTCCACTGCAAAGGCCCCTGTGGATACTTTGTTGGCTCGCATGCCAGTTGGGAGTGGACCAAGCCAGGAGGAGGAAATCTTGGACAGAGGGAAAGGGGGACCCAGAGGCAGAGGATGACTCGGAGGCCAGAGATGCATGTAGTCAAGACCTCTTTGCTAACTTGGAGGAGCCTAGCCAGTCACAGCAGTCGGATCTTGGCGAAGCGCAAACAGGAGAGGGGGCCCCTGGTAAGTGGATATGATTTTGGGAATTGCTGAAGCAAGTTGTTGGGGGCAGGAGGGTGCAGAAAGCAGGCTTGTCTCCCACCGCATGCCTAGTCTGAGCGGCGGAACAGGCTGTTGATAGAATCCCTCATTTCATGGGAATCTCCCTCAGAGATCTCCAAGAAACTCTTGTGGAGATAGAATCATAGAACTGGAAGGGACCTCAAGAGGTCATCTAGTCCAGTCCCCTGCACTCAAACCAGGACTAAGTATTATCTAGACCATCCCTGACAGGTGCTTGTCCAACCCGCTCTTAAAAATCCCCAATGATGGAGATTCCACAGCCTCCCTGGGCAATTTATTCCAGTGCTTAACTACTCTGACAGTTAGGAAGTTTTTCCTGATGTCCAACCTAAACTGCCCTTGCTGCAATTTAAGACCATTGCTTCTTGTCCTATCCTCAGAGGTTAAGAAGAACAATTTTTCTCCCACCTCCTTGTAACAAGCTTTTATGTACTTGAAAACTGTTATCATGTCCCCTCTCAGTCGTCTCTTCTTCAGACTAAACAAACCCAGTTTTTTCAATCTTCCCTCATAGGTCATGTTTTCTAGACCTTTAATAATTTTTGTTCCTCTTCTCTGGACTTTCTTCAGTTTGTCCACATCTTTCCTGAAATGTGGCACCCAGAACTGGACACAATACTCCAGTTGAGGCCTAATCAGCACGGAGTAGAGCAGAAGAATTACTTCTCATGTCTTGCTTACAATACTCCTGCTAATACATCCCAAAATGATGTTTGTATTTTTTGCAACAGCGTTACACTGTTGACTCATATTTAGCTTGTGACCCACTATGACCCACAGATTCATTTCTGCAGTACTCCTTCCTAGGCAGTCATTTCCCATTTTGTATGTGTGCAAATAATTGTTCCTTCCTAAGTGGAGTACTTTGCATTTCTCCCTATTGAATTTCATCTTATTTACTTCAGATCATTTCTCCAGTTTGTCCAGATCATTTTGAATTTTAATCCTATCTTCCAAAGCACTTGCAACCCCTCCCAGTTTGGTATCGTCCACAAACTTTATAAGTGTACTCTCTATGCCATTATCTAAATCATCGATGAAGATATTGAACAGAACCTGACCCAGAACTGATCCCTGCGGGACCCCACTCATTATGCCCTTCCAGCATGACTGTGAACCACTGATAACTACTCTTTGGGAACGACTTTCCAACCAGTTATGCACCCACCTTATAGTAGCTGCATCTAGGTTGTATTTCCCTAGTTTGTTTATGAGAAGGTCATGTGAGACAGTATCAAAAGCCTTACTAAAGTCAAGATATACCACATCTACCTCTTCCCCCCCATCTATAAGGCTCGTTACCATTTCAAAGAAAGCTATCAGGTTGGTTTGACACGATTTGTTGTTGACAAATCTATGCTGACTGTTTGTTATCACCTCATTATCTTCTAGGTGTTTTCAAATGATTGCTTAATTATTTGCTCCATTATCTTTCCGGGTACAGAAGTTAAGCTGACTGGTTTGTAATTCCCTGGATTGTCTTTATTTCCCTTTTTATATTTGCCCTTTTGCCCTTTTCCAGTCTTCTGGAATGTCTTCCATCTTCCATGACTTTTCAAAAGATAATTGCTAATGGCTCCTCAGTCAGCTCCTTGATTATTCTAGGATGCATTTCATCAGGTCCTGGTGATTTGAAGACATCTAACTTGTCCAAGTAATTTTTGACTTGTTCTTTCCCTATTTTAGATTCTGATCCTACCTTATTTTCAGTGGCATTCACTGTGTTAGACATCCAATCGCCACCAACCTTCTTGGTGAAAACCGAAACGAAGTCATTTCCACATTTTCTGTTATTGTCTTTCCCCACCTCATTGAGTAATGGGCCTACTCTGTCCTTGGTCTTCCTCTTGCTTCTAATGTATTTGTAGATGTTTTCTTGTTTCCTTTTATGTCCCTAGCTAGTTTGATCTTGTTTTGTGCCCTGGCTTTTCTAATTTTGTCCTTACATACTTGTGTTTATTTATTTATTTGTAATCTGACCGAGTTTCCATTTTTTGTAGGACTCTTTTTTAGTTTTAGATCATTGAAGATCTCCTGGTTAAGGCAGGGTGATCTCTTGCCATACTTCCTATCTTTCCTACACAGTGGGATAGTTTGCTCTTGTGCCCTTAATAATGTCTCTTTGAAAAACTGCCAACTGTCTTCATTTGTTTTTCCCCTTAGACTTGCTTCCCATGGGATTTTACCTACCAACTCCCTGAGTTTGCTGAAGTCTGCCTTCTTGAACTCCATTGTCTTTATTGTGCTGTTCTCCCTCCTACCATTCCTTAGAATCATGATCACTTTCAGCCAAGTTGCCTTCCACTTTCAAATTCTCAACCAGTTCCTCCCTATTTGTCAAAATCAAATCTAGAACAGCCTCCCCCTAGTTGCTTTCTCCACCTTCTGAAATAAAAAATTGTCTCCAATACATTCCAAGAACGTATTGGATAATATTTGCCCCGCTGTGTTATTTTCCCAACAGATGTCTGGGTAGCTGAAGTCCCCCATCACCACCAAGTCCTGTGCTTTGGATGATTTTGTTTAAAAAAAGCCTCATCCACCTCTTCCTCCTAGTTTGGTGGTCTGTAGTAGATACTGGGCAATCCACTGCTGCAGGTTCCTCAGCAAAGCTGCTTTGTTTCTTGCCCCATTAACAGTAACTTTCCCACGCCACTGTGCCATCACGGCGGGGGGAGGGGGAATGGACCATTACTGCACGCAAGCGAGCTGCATAGGGGCCAGGGCAAGAGCCACAGGCTTGGAGAAGACCCTCCCTTGATTCTCTGCTCACCCTCAGCAGCGAGACATCTTCCATAATGAGCACATCCTGTGGAAAGTGTGGGGACAGGAATGATTATCAGTCTCCCACTCCAGTGCTGGCTCTCCCCAACAACCACATGCCCAGTGTACAACAGGGTCCAGGAAGAGTGATTTACCCTGCTCCTGCGGCTACTCTTCATTTTGGGGGTCTTGTGGCTCATGTGTCCTTGCCTGGGGTCAGCCGGTTAGTGACAGGTGTGTGAGTACTGGCTGTGTTTTAAAGCACTGAATCAGTGTTTGTGTTGCAAACAATACTACTTCTGTAAAATGTTGCATTTAAACTTCACAGAGATGACCTTGGGAGCCCAGCCTCCCTCTTTGTTATCGGTAGCAGAACGGCTGCGCAGAATTAGAAAGTGGCCAAGAACTGGAGGTTATGAGATTATGATGCACTCCGCCGCCAAGAAACAGGAATTGAAGGTGTCATGGGATAGCGAGAAGAGGGACCGAAAGGAGAACACGGCACACCAGAAAGAAGCCACGGAGTGGCTCTTAAATGTTAAAGAGCGCCAAGTGAACACGCTCCAGGTGCTACTAACTCTTCAAACCTAGCAGCTCTGCGTCCACTCTCCCGTGCAGCCACTGTCACAAAACTCTTTCCCACGCATCCCCCCCACACCGCCAACACACTGTTATCAACCTCCTGGCTCCTCTACCCACAGCATTCCATTCCTCCCTCCTCACAGTCCAGTACAATGGACTCCCACTACCCACTGCACTCAACATCCATCCCTCTGCAGTTTGGCCCTGCTGAAGTACAGAACCCACTGCATCGTACTCCAAAGGAGAAGGTTGGGTATGATCCCTGGACATACACAAATCTGTAGCTGTCCTGGAACCCCTCCTCCTCTTGAGACCTTCCCTTTTCCCATCCACTATCCCCCTCCCTGCTGATGAATTTTTTTGTTTGACTTTGTCCTCCAGTTGTTGTCTTTTAATAAAAGAATTGTGTTGGTTTGAAAACAATATATATTCTATTAAGTGAAAGCAAAAAGAGCACTACAAAGCAATATACAATTATGTTAAGCCCCCTTCTTGCATCATGTACACCAATCACCTCCTAGCATTACAAGCACTGCAAGCCCGAGCATAGCAACAAATATTAGTGGCTTTCAGCTTCAAATTGCTGCCTCAAGGCACCCCTGATCTTTGTGGCCCCGTGCTGTGCCCGTCTAATAGCCCTGGTCTCTGGCTGTTCAAACTCAGCCTCCAGGGCTGAGCCTCTGTGGTCCAGCCCTGAGTGAAGCTTTCACCCTTCCATTCACAAATATTATGGAGCATACAGCACACAGCTATAAGCATAGGAATATTGTCATCGTCCGTGTCCAGTTTCCCATACAGGCATCATCAGCGGGCTTTTAAATGGCCAAATGCACACTCAACAGTCATTCTGCACTTGCTCAGCCTGTTGTTGAACCGCTCCTTGCTGCTGTCAAATTGCCCCATGTATGTCTTCATAAGCCACGGCATTAAGAGGTATGCAGGGTCTCCCAGGATCACAATGGGCATTTCGACTTCCCCTACAGTGATCTTCTGGTCTGGGAAGAAAGTCCCTGCTTCCAACTTCTTGAATAGGCCAGAGTTCTGAAAGATGTGTGCATCAAGCACCTTTCCGGACCAGCCTGCGTTAATGTCTGTGAAACGCCCACGGTGATCCACAAGCACTGGAGAACCATTGAGAAATACCCCTTGCGGTTAATATACTCGGTGGCTAGGTGGTCTGGTGCCAGAATTGGAATGTGCATGCCATCACCTCTCCGCAGTTAGGGATCCCATTTGTACAAAGCCATCCACAATGTCACGCACGTTGCCCAGAGTCATGGTCTTTCGGAGCAGGATGTGATTAATGGCCTTGCACACTTCCATCAGCACGACTTCCTGGCCCACAGACAACCTGCCAACCTGAAACATATTCTCACCAGTAACTGCACACTGCACCATAGTAACTCTAACTCAGGAACCAATCCATGCAACAAACCTCAATGCCAACTCTGCCCACATATCTACACCAGCGACACCATCACAGGACCTAACCAGATCAGTCACACCATCACTGGTTCATTCACCTGCACGTCCACCAATGTAATATACGCCATCATATGCCAGCAATGCCCCTCTGCTATGTACATCGGCCAAACCGGACAGTCCCTACGGAAAAGGATAAATGGACACAAATCAGATATTAGGAATGGCAATATACAAAAACCTGTAGGAGAACACTTCAGCCTCCCTGGACACACAATAGCAGATTTAAAGGTAGCCATCCTGCAGCAAAAAAAACTTCAGGACCAGACTTCAAAGAGAAACTGCTGAGCTTCAGTTCATTTGCAAATTTGACACCATCAGCTCAGGATTAAACAAAGACTGTGAATGGCTAGCCAAGTACAAAAGCAGTTTCTCCTCCCTTGGTTTTCACACCTCAACTGCTAGAAGAGGGCCTCATCCTCCCTGATTGAACTAACCTCATTATCTCTAGCCTGCTTCTGGCTTGCATATATATACCTGCCCCTGGAAATTTCCACTGCATGCATCCGACCAAGTGGGTATTCACCCACAAAAGCTCATGCTCCAATACGTCTGTTAGTCTATAAGGTGCCACAGGACTCTTTGCTGCTTTTACAGATCCAGACTAACATGGCTACCCCTCTGATACTTGACATTGAAAGATGGTACCAAATGTGGATGGAACCACAGGGATTGCTGAGATGTGAAGCAATGCATCACGGGGCATTGGGAGAGGACCCAGGATGCCTTGTGACCCTCCCCTCCACCTTCCCACAAGTCTTAGCAACAAAAGAGAAAAAGGTGGTCTGTGGGATAGCTGCCCAGAGTGCACCACTCTGAATAGCACTGCAAGTGCCGCAAGTGTGAGCACACTATTGCACAGGTAGCTGTCAATGTGAACACACAACAGCGGTTTCCCTTCTGCACTCTCTGAGCGGCACTGTAATTGCCAGTGCTGTAACTTTGCCAGTGTAGAAGTACCCTTAAGGAGTACAGGAATTGTGCTGGTACCCAACCACTGCACAGTTGTGTGAGAGAGGGGAAGGATTCTTACATGCACTTCCTTCTTCTTGTGCACTCCAAGCACAACATAGCTCTTAGCACCTTTTTTGAAGCAAAACCCCAGAAGGGCTGCCAATTAAGCATTATTGAAACAGCTTTTAATAATGCACCTCTTTCTGAATGGAAATAGTCACTTTGTCAGCCTATTTCCAATGTCTTTGTGGTTTTGAGTGCTTATGAATAAACGCTGGCCTTGAAGTTTGCTTTACTGTGTAAGATTCAGACTTTGTGCTAAAGTGTGGTGACAGATTGGCACAGCGAAGACTCTGCTAGCCTGTGTATCCCAACCATATATACAAAGGATTGTTTAAGTTATTCATAATTTAGTATGCCTTAGGACAGAAAAGAGAAAAAAAATTGCATCCAGATCCAAGCTAACTAAAAGTGAGTATTTTTGTACTGGATTTATCCCTCCTGTTGCTAGGAAAGCTGTGCAGACGAATCACTTATAACACAACTGGGGGGGGGGGGGGAATCTTATTTTGATGAGTTCCAAAAAAATGAAATATTTTAAAATGTTCATTTTAAATTGCTGTTATAGAAGGTGAAGGCAGTTTTTTGGCTGGAAAGGTGTCATTTTGTAATAAAGTGTTTTCCTAGCAAAAATATTTAATTTATCCTTGTAACAAAATTCACAAAAAAATCAAGATTTTTTGCTCCTATGCTGGAATTTTTGCTACAGAAAATTGTTCTCACTGGCAGGAAGAGAGGCATGGGCTCTGACTTCCCAGTGCTTTGGGAGCAGTTTTACACCTCTTTGCAGGGGAACCCTTAGCAATGTTCAGCCATAAGTGGCTCGTGACTACTGGCCTAGGTAGTGTGTACAAAGAAAAGAAGGTGTAACTAGTGCTCCTTTATATCCTAGGTGTTAGAACTTCCCCTTGGAAGACTGCTCTAATGTATGCCATAGACTGGACCAGTGCCAGGATTGTCCCAGAAATGGGGTATTGAAAGGAAGATTAAGGTCATTTTTGCACTCCACCCTCTTGAACTGCCTTGGTTGCAGCTCAGGATTTGGACCATTCATTCTGGATCAAATTTGTGAAAAATCCCTAATGCAGTCATTAAAGCACAATGGTTTACAAAGAAACACGTCAAAGCAAAGACTGATTACCGGATTTCTAGCTGGAATATTGATTCTGGGGTGTACTGCTGAAAATGAAGGCCTGGAACTGTTGATCTGCTTTGAAAGTATGGCATTCTGGGGTCCTATTTTTATTGTCTGGCATTTAACTTCAGATCAAATGTAGAAAGCTTAGAAATAAAAAATTGTTTATTTCTAACTGGTAGCTCTGCAGATTCATCCTGGAATCTAAAAGTCAGGCTGAGTTCTTTCTAGCTCCAGTGTCATCAGCTTTAAAGATGCTGCACTCTGAACTTAGTTAAGTTACTTCTCTAGATGATGAAAGAGTCAAAATAGAATCCAGCTCTAGCTTGCTCTCCTAGCTGCTTTGGCTCTGCTATGCTAATGGGAGTAAAAAGGTGTAGATATTTACTCCAATCAGTCAAGTCTGAATACACATCGGGAGCAGATTGATTGAATAAGAAGTTGCTGTTTTTACAAATCATAGTCAGTCTTCTGAGTAGAATGCCTCTTTAAAATAAGAAATACTATTATCCTAGTCTAATATGGTTCAGTGGTTTGAAAATGACTATTGTATTCTAAAACTCATCTAATGAATTGAAATTTAAACTTGTCACATCTGTTTTTAAGGATGGCATTGTAGTTGTGTTAAAACATCTGTAATCTTGTCATCTGTATGAACATTTTTTCTTAATGGTCAGGTTGTCACAGTTAATTAGTCTTTAGACATATGGACAATCATAAAGCAATGTGACTTTGAAAATCCTTTCTAGTTACCTGTAACACTGAACTATAGAGAAACAGTGCACTCACTGGGTATTTGTACCACAATGTGAGTTGTAGTTGGCACTTTGCTAAGGGAATACATGTTTCTTTATGGGAAACATTTCTTGTTTCTGTTGTTATTTCCTGTGTGTGTCTCCAGCTCAGAACTCTGTATTGATTTTGACTAGAGATTGGCTCCAGCTGCAAAATTCAAATCCAGACCAGAATTTTGAAGCCCTTCCCACAACATCTGGCACCCAGTCTAACATTAGTGCCTACAGTTTTTTGTGCACCTTAATTTTTGGGCGCCCAACTTGACATATTTTAAAGGGGGACTGATTTTCAGAAAATACTTACCATCTGCCTTCTGAAAATCAAGTCCCTTTATGTGTGGTCCATTTTAGCACCCACCATCCCTAGTCACTTTGAAAAACCTCAACCAGGATCAGTTCAGATGTATGGGGTTTGATTTTGCCCATTATAAAAGTATGGGCTGTTTGCAAAATATAATTCTGATCCACACTTGAGCTTTGAACGCCTCCAAAGTACAAGTGGGTTCAAATTCCGGGTTTTGGTTCAGACCCATCTATCTAGTTGACTGTGTGCATACAGCCATATTGCATAATAGAATTCTGTGCATATGTATGGGGGTGATCCTGCAGGAAGGTAAATGCCTTCTGCAAGGTGCTGAACTCCCTCAAGTCTTGCTGACTTCAGTGGGTATTGAGTGCACTGACCACCTTGCAGAAGGCACATCAGCTCCTTGCAAGATTGAGCTTTTTGCTGTATTTGCCATAAAGGAAGAAAGAAAAGTAGCAAAATCTATAGTAATTCTTGTCCGTTAACAGAGGTCCAGGAACTGAGACTAGGTGCTATTGAAAATGTCTAAACTGGTCAGTATTTTGAAAGATGTTCTTTCCTTTACAGCGACAGTTAATTTGCCCTGTTTACATATATTATTCCCATTTCACAAGAATTATTTTATTTTCATATCGGAATCAGTTTTGTAAAGTCTTTGGCTATGATTCTTATGAAAATAGATAAGTCCCTGTGATGGAGTGTTGACCCCACACTTGCCCTGAAGGGGTTAATGGAGGTCAGATGAGCCAATTAACCTATTAGGCTGAAGGTTGAGAGGAGAGCCCTAATTAGGGGAAGTTTTCTTCTGCAGGAACAGGCAGGGCTTCTATAAAGCCAGGGAGCTGAAGCAGGAAGGAGGCTGCAGGGAGGTAGTCTCTAGTCACTCCCTGGGAGAAGTGTTTGGTGGCTATAGAGATAAGTAGCCCACAATTGCTCCTTGGGAGGAGGGAGTAGAAAGGCCTGCAAACCCCAGACAGAGGGGAGTGCCAGGATAGGAAGCAGTCTAGGGAGTAAGCAGCAAGGTTGGGGACTGAACAGAACTTAGCTGCATGGTGTAGGGTTCCTGGGCTGGAATCCAGCATAGAGGGTGGGTCCAGGTTCCCCTACCTGCAACTAGAGAAGTGGCACTGGTGGGACAGTGAGCTGGAAGACTGACTGGGTCTCTGTGGGAGTGATAGACTTCGAAGGACTATACCCTGGAAGGTGGGCAGGGGGAACACTGAATGACCTGGCTGCAGGGCCAAGCACAAAGAGGCCGCAGCAGCTCCTGGAGCAAGAGAGGGGCTGCAGACAGACAAAGGAGAGGAGATGGTGTCGTGCAACAGTAGGAAGGGGCATCAACCTGGTGAACTAGTCCCCAGAGTGACCAAGGAGAAGGTGCCTTCCTAGCAGTGACTGGAGCACCCTGTGACAGTCCCCCAAAACAGAGACCAATGCTAAATGTAGGCCCATAATTAATTTTATCCAGACAATAACCCAGTCTCCAAAAACATTTTAATGTATGTATTTGAAACTATACAGTTGGTTTGTCTTCACTTCCGTATATAATGTTCTCTAATGGATTTTTAAAACATTACCGAGAATGGAGAAGGGACTAATTGTTGGTGTAAAGGGCCACCACACCACACCACAGGAAGCATCTGCTTTAATGTTGTCATCGATACCCTTTTATTTTTAAGAGAGTGGTATAAAGTGCATAAATTCCAGCAGACAAAAGATCCTCCTCACTGGTCTATGCAGAAATAGCCAGGCCCTCCCAGGGCACTGTTTCCTTCCTGTTTTGGGACCAAAAAATGGCTCTTTTCTGAGTCCAGGACCTCTCGGTGGGGATGAGGCTGGACCTGGTGCAGGGCAGGGGGCACAGGTTCCGTTCAAGCACCTGATGAATACTCAGTAAAGCTAATAAAATCTGCAATCCCTTCCATGCTGCACAACCCTTCTCTCCCCGCCCCCACCCAAGAGGGGGAGGAGTGTTCCAGAAGCAGCCACAGGCTAGATGTCACTGGCACCATGAATGAATTAGAGTTGTGTTGCTAGGGAGCAGGAGAGGCTCCAGATGGTGTGGAGTCACAGAGCCCCCATGCTGACAGCCCTTTCCTCTGGCAGACCTCAGAAATCGGGGCAGATCTTGGGAAATCCGTGGGCTCCTGGGGCTGAACCTCTCGCTTCTGTGCAGAGGGTCCTATTCCTGCTCAAGAATTCAGAGAAAAAATTGTGAGGTTCTCCTCCCTCCTGGCCCCTTGAGACAGGTTTTAACAGACAAAGAGGTGATTGGGGCAATGTGATTAAATCCTTCAGTGAGCACAGGAGGATATTTCCCCACGATAACCATAATTCAATTTTGTGTGGAGCTGCAGTCTCCCCAGCACCTGACCGGCATTTCACAATATTGCCATGTAATGCAGCTATTCTTCTCTTTGAATCAAGCATTCAGCATGCAGCCTGGCTGCTGTATAAGAGATCCATGACAAAATTGCAGAACACTCTCATAACTACTTTTATGAATCAAGCCCTAAGCCTTTGTACTGCATCACGTACACCCTACAGATTAGCAAAATGGAATCATGATACTCCGAAAAATGCTTAATAGACTGCATGTCTGATATTAGACTTGAAGAGCCAGATTCTCAGCTGGTGTAGGTCAGCGGAGGTTCATTGACCTCCATGAATTTACACTAGTTGAAAGTGTGGACCTAAATTTGTATATTCCTTCCTCCCCATAGCACGATCTGTGAGCCCTGCTTGTATAGATTGAAGATTGCATCATGATCCTAAAACAATATCCACAAACATAGGGTCGGATACTAAAGGGTGCTAAGCACCCACAATGCTCATTGATTTTTCCTGACTCAAAGAGCTGCTGCTCAGCACTTCTCTTTATTTGGTGCATAATCAGGCACACTTCCCTCCAGCAGCACTGAGAGTCAGGACAAATCATTAGCAGGTGGCTACCACAATCTCAGAGCTCCTCTTTAGACATTGATGGACACGTTATAGCTGTTTTTTATTCCACACAGGTGATGGAGGTTTCCCTATGAAATCATGGTTGATGATATGCATTCTAAATTACTATACCCCTTCAGAGTTGAAGTATTAACAAGGTTCATAAGATCTTCATATCAGTGATAGAAGAGACATTTGGCATTCAGACAATGTTTCAGATGTGTAGATAGATCTGGTGATATGTTTCCCTGTAGCCTCAAAGTCTGTAAGCTACTGCTTACATGCTGTAGTTTATTTAATATAGTTATCAACCACAGAATACCTTTAATGGAAGCAGGAATATTAACACACGAAGAATCACAGCAATTGGAACTGGTATATATGTGAATATCTGTCTAATCATACAGTCAGTGTGTTTGCACATGCAGTATTGGGTTGGCCCTGCATATTATGGTCTATGTGGATGTGCATATTTTGCACAGGGACCACAGCCTCCATTCTTTTAAACATTTGACTCTAAATATGGAAGAAAATCCTGCTTCCACTTCACCAATTCTTCTGGTCTGTACTGATGTTCTGCTAATCTGTGGCAACACAATATTTGCAGGTATACTTTCAAACTTTGTGTGTCTTACACATGTATTTTCCAGAAACAAAATAATAAAAAGCTTTCGTAGCACAGAGGGCAGGATACTCATCAATAATTCATGAAGCATAAGGTGAAAATCAAATATAACAGAGATGGGAAGAACTAATATCCTAGATCCAACTATTCCTGAACTTCAGTGAAGCTAAGCTTGAGAGCCATGCTTTGCAGCCCACTTTGCTCAGGTCCAAGTCTAGAATAATTAGGAAAAAAGTCCTCATGCTAGTGCCCCATGTAATCCATGTCAGGTGCTATAGCAACTTGAGTCTTATTAAAAAGAACAGGAGTACTTGTGGCACCTTAGAGACTAACAAATTTATTTGAGCATAAGCTTTTGTGGGCTACAGCCCACGTCATCGGATGCATAGAATGGAACATATAGTAAGGAGATATATATACACATACAGAGAACATGAAAAGGTGGGAGTTGCCCTACCAACTCTAAGAGGCTAATTAATTAAGACAAAAAAACTTTTGTAGTGATAATCAAGATAGCCCATTTCAGACAGTTTGACAAGAAGGTGTGAGGATACTTAACATGGGGAAATAGATTCAATGTGTATAATGGCTCTATTCAAGCCTAAATTGATGGTATCTAGTTTGCATATTAATTCAAGTTCAGCAGTTTCTCATTGGAGTCTGGTTTTTAAGCTTTTCTGCTGCAAAATTGCCACCTTTAAGTCTGTTACTGAATGGTCAGAGAGGTTGAAGTGTTCTCCTACTGGTTTTTGAATCTTATGATTCCTGATGTCAAATTTGTGTCCATTTATTCTTTTGCATAGAGACTGTCCGGTTTGGCCAGTGTACATGGCAGAGGGGCATTGCTGGCACACGATGGCATATATCACATTAGTAGATGTGCAGGTGAACGAGCCCCTGATGGTGTGGCTGATGTGATTAGGTCCTATGATGATCTCACTTGAATAGATATGTGGACAAAGTTGGCACCAGGCTTTGTTGCAAGGATAGGTTCCTGGGTTAGTTTTTTGTTCTGTGGTTGCTGGTGAGTATTTGCTTCAGGTTGGGGGTTGTCTGTAAGTGAGGACAGGTCTGTCTCCCAAGATCTGTGAGAGTGAGGGATCATCCTTCAGGATAGGTTATAGATCCTTGATGATGCGCTGGAGAGGTTTTAGTTGGGGGCTTAAGATGACAGCTAGTGGCGTTCTGTTATTTTCTTTGTTGGGCCTGTCCTGTAGTAGGTGACTTCTGGGTACTCTTCTGGCTCTGTCAATCTGTTTTTTCACTTCAGCAGGTGGGTATTGTAGTTTTAAGAATGCTTGATAGAGATTTTGTAGGTGCTTGTCTCTGTCTGAGCTTTTGTGTGTGGAATCTTACTAGTGCTACAATATGCAGCTCAGTATTTAACAGCAGGTGATTTACAGTTGAGTTGAATTGCTTTACTGCACTTATGTCTTTACCTGTCCACAGGAGAATTAAAACTATCAGTTGCTGATCTGAAAGTATATACATTCAGATAAAAATCAGTCCGATCTCCGATTTCTAAACTAACATTCTCCTTATATAAGGTACCCTTTTTTGCTATGCATAATGCATCATCTAGATCTTGAGTGTGTGGTCTCTCTGTCTACAATGCAACATTAGAGACGCATGCTTAATGGCTTCAAGCAACCTTCATGCTCCCTGGTTTGAGGGTTACCGGGCACCAATGAATCCGACGGAAAAATGCAAAGTACTACAAAGTACTACAGTTAGGAAGAAATACTCAACTGCACAAATGCAAAATGGAAAATGACTACTTAGGGAAGAGTACTGCAGAAAAGGATTGAGGAGTTTGTCATACTGTTGCCAAAAGTAAACATCGTTCTGGGATGTATTAACATTCAGAGTTGTAAACAAGACACAAGTAGTAATTCTTCCTCTCTACACAGCACTGATAAGGCCTCAGGTGGAATATTGTGTCCAGTTTTGGGCACCACACTTTGGGAAAGATGTGGACAAATTGGAGGAAGTCTAGATGGGAGCAACAAAAATGATTAAAGGTCTAGAAAACATGACCTACAAGGAAAGATTGAAAAAAAAATTTGTTTAGTCTGAAAGGGGAAAACTGAGGAGGAACATAAGTCTTCAAGTACATGAAAGGCTGTTATAAAGAGGATATAAGGTTTATCATCTTAACCACGGGGGACAGGACAAGGACTAATGGGTGTCAATTATAGCAAGGGAGATTTGTTAGATATTAGGAAAAACTTCCAAACTTTAAGGGTAGTTAAAGACCTGGAACAGATTTGACCTAGGGACATTGTGGAATCTCCACCACTGAGGGTTTTTAAGGACAGGTTAGACAAACTTGTCAAGGATGATCTAGATAATTGTTAGTCCTGCCTAAGTGCAGGGGACTGGACTAGATGACCTATTAAGGTCCCTTCCAATCCTACATTTTTATGATTCTATAAGATTCAGTTCAAAGCTGCCTTCAAGTTGCAAAGCAGCCCACAGGCTCTTGCATACGATCTTCAGAACTCATCTTCCTGATCTATGGAAATCCTTTCTAAGTTTCCAGGAGATAATGCATTCTGAATTGAGGAATTCCATGGTTTGGAATTTCCCAAGTCACCAGCTGCTGTTTGGTATGTCACATCTCCCTTTACTTCCAAAAAGTGGCCTAGTGACTCTTAAGCTAGTGACTCTTATTAATTTGTTTTAAATAAACATAAATGCAAAATTTTCCTCTAAGATTATGCTACTTAACAGACACCTATGTGCTTGTTAACAAAGGCCTCATTCTCCCCTATGTGGGAGTTATCCATATTGGGAGGGAGAGAACGGCACCAATTCTGACTTGCAAACTTTCCTAGGAATTCTTCTGTTATGGGGGTAACCTTTCCCCTCTTCCCTTGGAAAAAGCAAGAAGTTCATTCCCTGAACGTACTGATTTCCAGAGGTCTGCATAATCTTGGGGATCTCAGTTACCTGTAAACACCATGTGTGTGGATGCACTGTTCATCTGCACTAGCTTTGAACTCTTGTGTTCCTGGACATTGCACCTCCACTGAGGCCACTCAGAGATAGGATTGCCAGGCATCTGTTTTTTGACCGGAACTCCCAGTCGAAAAGGGACCCTGGCAGCTCCGGTCAACCCCTCTGACCGAGCCGTTAAAAGTCTGGTCAGCGGTGCAGTGGGGCTAAGACAGGCTTTTTGCCTGCCATGGCTCTGCCTGGCTCCTGGAAGCAGCAGCATATTCCCCCTTCTGTTCCTAGGCATAGGGGCAGCCTAGAGCCCCCTCCCATACTCTGAACCCCTTGGCTTTACCCCCCCAACCTGGAGCTCCCTCCTGCACCCCAAACCTCTCATCCCCAGCCCCACCCCACAGTCTGCACCCCTAGACTGAGCCCTCACACCCCCCAACCCTGCCCCAGCCTGGAGCCCCCTTGTATACCCTGAACCCCTCATTTCTGGCCCCACGCTGGAACCCACACCCCTAGCCAGAGGCCTCACCCCCTCCTGCACCCTAACCCCCTGAGCCAGCCTGGTAGGATGACCAGATGTCTCGATTTTATAAGAACAGTCCTGTTTTTGGGGGCTTTTTCTTATATAGGCACCTATTACCCCCCACCCCGTCTCGATTTTTTACACTTGCTAATCTGGTCACCCTACATCCTGGTGAAAATGAGTTAATGAGGGTGGGGGAGATGGAGTGAGCAGGGGCGGGGCCTCGGAGGAGGGGCAGGCAGAGGCAGGGCAAGGGTGTTCAGTTTTGTGCGAATAGAAAGTTGGAAACCCTACTCAGAGTGTGTCACCAACCACAGTTTTCTCTGGAGCTCCATAGTACAGAAGTACAAATCAGGGGGTGGAGAGGGACAGCTGGAGGCTACGATAACTTCACTTCCCCCCCCATGCTAGCTACAGTTTCGGGGAAAGGTAGAAATTAGAAGAGAGCCAATGGCTCCCCTGTCTTTTTGTTTGACTCAGGATCCCTATGAATATAACCCTGAGTGTTTATTTTATCCACTACATTTTTTGCAAAGGTTCCCTTGAACTGACATTCTACCAGCTATGGATCTTTATATTTCATTATCTCCTCCACTAGCATTAAAGTTTTTCCTTCAGAGAAAAGTTTGGTTTCCTGGAAACTGGCATTTCTCTCTGGCTCATGATCCCCTGCCAGATGTTAAGCCTTCCTCCCTGTTTCCTCAAATGTGTTTGGTAGACTACTGAAGCTTGCCTAGGGACCCACAGGATCTTCACATAGGACTCCACAAAGCTTACACTTCATTCAGTTTCCTTCTTACCTCCTCAAGTTATGCAGTATAAATAAAACCAGAGAAGTTAGAACTTAATATGGCTGGTGACACCCTTAATAGGCATTGATGCCTAATAGCATTTCAGTGAGGAATTTTGCTTGAAAAAATCAGTCCAAATGCAAGTGTTCATCACAGATTAGTGACAGCATGGGAAAGGGGGCCAGGTAACTACAGCATTGCCAAATACCGGCGCTTTCAGCATCAAAGAAGCTCATGAAAGAGTACATTTTGATTTGCATGGGTTTGTATCCTGGACATTTGGTTTGGAATTTCCACTTTGATTTTCAAGTTAGGACACCCCTAAAGCTCAAAACAAAATTCAGCCAACAGTGCTCCATTTCACCCGATTTTCTTTCCAAACACCCACATTTTAGCAGTTTGGTTCCAGATCTGAACTTTGCCATGTCGCAAAACCCTGGAACCAAACAAGAATTTTGAGAACATTTGCAGCTTTGTTTAGAGTTGAACTTTGAATTTCAGCTTCAACACTAGCTTCAGCCTAGGTTTGCACAATACTGTGCTCAGATTCTCATGAAAAAGGTTCACAAACCTTGGGCTGAGTTTCAAGTTTGTTATGGAATTTGAAACTATGCAAGGTTGGCATAGTTTTAGTGTTTGATAAGAATATTTTGCACAGCTCTGCATCGGTCCATGCTTGAGACACAAAGTGAGTTTCTTGATAAGCAAATATTTTCCAAATTTTCAAATGTGTTGTGGGAACAACAGGCATTTTCACCTTTGTTGCAGCCATATTGTTGTCGGCCAGAAATAAAATGGCTGAATAGACCATCACTAGTAGCTCCAGAAAAATTTCAAGTGAAAAATGCAATGTCTAACTTTTTTTTGCATCTTCATTCAAAACTGTAATAGGTAGGGGAGATGCCACTATACATGAAGCTGAAGAACTCCCTTTCTCTGCACTCTTCCCAGCACATATGGGGAAATAAAGATACCACACAGTCTAGTTGAAGTATACACATTCTTTGCAGTACATGTGTTTCTTGGATGCCACATGTGACAGAACACTTAGCAGCATATTTCCATGCAGCTGTCACAGCCTCTTAAGTTCAGTCTATGCCAAAATTCTGCTTCCAAGTTGAAAGAGGCTTTATTTATGACTTGATTTAAAACTGTACTGAAGATTAAGAGTACTGAGTAATTTAAGGGTAAAAATCCATACAACAACAACAGTTATAAACTCCCATCCAGACAAACCAAACCAACCTTTAGCAGGACAAGAAATATAGAATTATGGTTAAATTTAACCACCCTCCAAACATTTGAGATTCACAGTAAGGTATCCATACGGCCTTAAATCTGTGCCTACAATGAGGCCAGCTTCCCAGTTTCCTTCTTTGTTCCTTTCATACCTACTAGGATAAATGTGCTATTGTTGGATCCATAACTTTTTAAGAGGAGCTTAAGAAGTCTGTAACCTATTGCCACAGATATATTACATTTTGGGAAAAAAAAACCTATACTGATACATGACAATACCATTTCCATCCTCCAGCCTTCCATTCCTTACCTCCTTTCACAAAACTTTAAAACATCAGCTATCTAGCTGGATCCATGTTCAGTTTAGATCAGCTAGTTCTTCGAGTGATGGTTCCTATTGTATTCCACTGTGGGTTATATGTGCGCCCCATGCGCCTGGAGCTGGAGAATTTGAAAGTAGTCTCCACTGGTCCACGCATGCGCTCTAGTTCACCTTGTGCCTCTGTCTGAGAAGATAAAGATGGGGTGGACTGACTACCTGTCCAGTTCCTTCTCACTGACACATGGTTAAGGCTAAGATTTTGTCATGGATATTTTTAGTAAAAGTCATGGATAGGTCATGGGCAAAAAAGAAAAAGTCACGGAAGCAGTGACCTGTCCATGACTTTTACTAAAAATATCCATGACAAAATGGGGATCTGCAGGTCCCCACTCTGCCTGAAGCAGGGCAGTTGCTCAGGGGCTAGACTGCCGCCTGCAGCAGCTGGGGGTTGTGGGGTACCCCCACCACCCATAGCTCCAGAGGTTGGGGTGGCCAGGAGCTGCAGGGCTCCCCCAGTGGCCAGGAGCTGCAGGGTACCCTGTTCCCCCTGGTGGCTTGGAGCTCTGGGGGCCACCAGAGGCTGTGGGGTGCCCCGCAGCTCCCTGCCCCACGGGTGGCGGGGGACCCTGCAGCTCCTGACTAGCGCAGGCTGAAATCATGGAGGTCACTGGAAGTCATGGATTCCATGACTTCCGCGACCTCTGACTAAATCACAACCTTACACATGGTCCAGGTTGGAACCTTCAGAGTCTGTAGCTTTAGCTTCATCCTACAAAATAAGAATTAGATCTGGTTTTGTAATTAATTTTTACAGTCTACAATTTAGTGTCTTATAGATTTATTAGTGCAGTAGTCACCATCCAGTCAATCGTGATAGACTGGTCGATCCTAGAGGATCTCCCAGTTGATCGGCAGCGCAGCAGGGCTGCTGCTAAGGCAGGCTCCCTGCCTGCTGTGGCTGCATGCCTCTCCCAGAAGTGGCCAGTGTAGCCCCAGGGATGGGGGGCAGGGGTCTCCCTCTGTGTGCTGCTCCTGGCTGCACACACCACCCCTGCAGTTCCCATTGGCTCCCTCCTCTCCCTCGCCAGGGGCTGCAGGGACACGTTGGACCCTTCCAGGATGGTTGTGGGGCTGGGATAGGCAGGGGGCCTGCCTTAGGGCTTGGCTACACTTACAAATTTGCAGCGCTGCAGCAGGGTGTGAAAACACACCCTCTCCAGCGCTGCAAATTGCGGCGCTGCAAAGCGCCAGTGTGGTCAAAGCCCCAGCGCTGGGAGCGCGGCTCCCAGCGCTGTCCGTTATTCCCCACAGGGAGGTGGAGTACGGACAGTGCTAGGAGAGCTCTCTCCCAGCGCTGGCGCTTTGACTACACTTAGCACTTCAAAGCGCTACCGCGGCAGCGCTTTGAAGTGCTAAGTGTAGCCACAGCCTTAGCCTCATTGCGCTGCTGACCGGGAGCCATCCAAGGTAAGTGCTGCCCAGAGGGAGGCTGCACCCCAACCCCCACCCCAGAGACCCCCCTTGTGGAGCCAACACCCCATACCCCATCCTGCACCCCAAACTCCTGCCCCAGACCTGAGTCCCCTCCCAGAGCCAGCACCCTGAACCCACTCCTACACCCCAACACTCTGCCCCATCCCGGAGCCCCATCCTGCACCCAAACTCCCTCCCTGAGCCCACACCCCTCACCCTTTCCTGCACCCGAAACTCTTGCCCCAGGCTCAACCCAGAGCCCCCTCCCACACTGAAAACCACTCAGCCCCAGCTCAGAGCCTGCACTCCCTTCTGCAGCCCTACCTTTTGCCCCAGCCTGGTGAAAGTGAGTGAGGGTGGGGGAGAGCAAGCAACAGAGGAGAGGGCGATGAAGTGAGTAGGTTGCCCTTAAATTCAAAAAATGATCTTGGGCATAAAAAGGTTGGAGACCACTGTTTTAGTGTATAGTCTCTTGGGGAATTGACCCTAGTACCAAGCCGTCCTTGTACTGTACTGTGCCTAGGACTCCAGGCTTCAAACTCTTTGCTTCCTGCCCATGATCCTTCTCAGTCAGCTGTCTGTAGTGCCCTGGGGGAGCCCAAATTGCGATTAGGAGAAGTATCTGCCATTTGTTCCCCAGCCATACCTGAGAGGGGCAGGAACTTCATCTTCACAAATAGCTCAAGGAGAAGGCCATGAGACCCCAGTCAGACCCAGGCCGGGGACCCCCCTGTACATCAGCCTCATTCAGCAAGGAGTGAGCCTCCTGCTACGAAGTCTGACTCTGGTGTGGAAGAATCTGCCCCCCCCCACCCCAGACCCTACAGTGGGGTCTTGTCAGGAATCCAGGAAGCACTCTTAGAAGCATGAGACTAAGTCTTCCTCTAAATCCACTTTGAAGAAGTTGGATTTGGCTCTAAACAAGCTCATCAACTCAGGATGTCCTAAGTCCTCATGGGCCAAGTCCCAGAAGCACAACAAAAAGCCCATATGCATTGTGATCTGTCAGTACTGTCTCCTCGGCACCTCCCAAACCCTGGGAGCAGTCAGCACCACAAAGTCCGATCATTATCAATTTCAAGCACCATCTTCCTCACCAGCTCCAGCTGCTTGAACAAGTAGAACCCCTCAATCTGAATCTGTTGCTGCCCCACAGGACATTTTCACTCCCCCAGATCCAGAATCTTCTCCTTCTTTGGGCCCTTCCATTGCTAGAGAGATACACTATCGAGAGAGTCAACTGCTGGAGGGAGTTTATTGCCCACCCCATACACAGAATACAACTCCCCTCCAATGGCACCCATGGTACTGCCACTGGGACGGGAATCAGCCTTCTTTTCATTGAGAGATTCCAAATCACCTCATGACCTTTTCCCCCCATCCTACGTATCTTCCACTGCCCAAAAGACCTGCACCAGTTTGGGACCAACCTCTGCCACATCTAACTCAGAGCTATTGGTACCCCTCTGACATGGGGGTCCCCACAGCCACCTATACCTTCCTCCTCTTGGCCATATTGTGGGACCTTGGGACCAGTACCCCCTGCAGAGTTGATCATATCTGTTAGGGAATCACTCCTTGTCTCCTCTAAGGGGATGCTCAGATCTGCACCCAGGTCCAAGAGAGGAGGAGGAGGAACATTACACACCAGATCTGGCAGTTCTGCTGGAACTAGTAAGACTGCCATCTTCATCTATAGATGAAATGGTGACTCCTACATCTCCTTCTCTCCCCAGTGACTTCAAACAGTTCCAATACCTTCTTCGCAAAGTTGCTGGAGAATTTCAGATACCGTTTGAAGAGATCTAGGATTCCCAGCGCAGACACTTTGACATCCTCCATTCATCCAGATCCAACAAAATAGTTCTCCCCATTAATGAAGCCACAGGAGCCAGCTAGGATAGTTTGGCATACCCCTGCTATCTGCGCTCCCACTCCCAAAAGGGTGGGGAAGCATTACTGTGTGCTGGCCAAAGAAGCAGTATTTTTGTTTTCTCACCTCACTCCCAACACATTGGTGGTCCAAGCCAGTTCTGAAAGGGCTACTTCTACTTATAAAGAGGACAAATGCCTGGATCTGTTGTGGAGAAAGCTCTTCATCATCCAGCCTCTAGTTCAGAATAGCCAATTGCCAGGCACTAATGGCCTTGCGAATCCACTTGACAGCAATCAGTGCAAATCATCCATCTTCTCAGGGCTATTTTATTTTCACGCACCCACGGACCACTAGATTCTGGAAAGGCCCAATCAGAACCTTCCCACCTATTCAGAAGCCCTACTCCCCAGTGGGACCTAAACCTTGTTCTCTCAGTACTCACAAGACCCCTCTTTTGAACCTTTGGCTTCTTGCTCCACATTTTTCCTTTCCATGAAGGTCGCTTTCCTTGTAGCCATCACCTCAGCTAGATGAGCTGGCGAGCTTGGAATGATGATGGCAGATGCTCCATAAGGATAAGGTTTCTTTGCATCTACACCCCAAATTCATCCCTAGAGTAGTTTCAGAATGTCACCTTACCCAATCAATTTGCTTACCAGTGTTCTCCCCAAAACCACACGCTTCTGCAAAGGAACAAAGACTCCACTCCCTTGATTTTTGGTGGGCCTTGCCTTTTTACCTGCAAAGAACAAAACCAATCAGAAAATCCCTGAGACTATTGATTACTATAGCAGAAAGAGTCAGGGGACACACCATCTCCACCCAGAAAATCTCCAAATGGATCTCTGGCTGCATTCTACTCCATCAACTATCAAACCTTCCCTTCTTCCCCACCTCCATGGGGTAAGAGCTTATTCCACTAGAGCACAAGCAACACCTAGCATATCACTTCAGGAGGGACCCCTCCTTGACATCTGTAAAGTGATCATGGGGGGCTCTGTTCATATGTTTGTCAGACATTAAGCCCTGGTGCAGAACTCCTCTGCTGATGCCTTCTTTGGGACAGTGGTACTCCACTCAGCTCTCTCTACATCTTCACATCCTCCCTCTACTTAGGTACTGCTTGTCAGTCAGCCGCAGTGGAATACAATAGGGACCATCACTCGAAGAAGGTTAGCATCTTCCCATAATAAGTCTTATTGATACAATTGTGCACAGAGTGTCCTCATACATGAAGAGTCCCATTGACTTCATTAGTACTCTGCATGCATATGGATCATGTGCAATATTGGGCTAATAGATGCCAGGTCAAACTGTATATCCTTAGTAGTAAACACTCTATGGGAACAAATCACAGATACATAATTATGATCTCCTGCTGTGACAGAACGCTTAAGTTTTAACTGAAGTGAAGCTTCATGGTAATTACTTGGCTACATTAGGTCACATTTTAAAAAGAATTGTATTGATAATACAGTGATAAATGTATTAGTATACCACAAGGAGATCTGTCAGCAGCATTTACAGCTTCCATTTCCCAGGAGCATGTACATCAAAGGGCTAACAAGTAAATACTTTTTATTTTTGGAATTTTAATGAATAAAATTGTATCATCCTGCTGCTTAAAATGGAAAAGTCTATAAATAATGAATCATTCTAGTGATAGCTACAAACTACAGTTCATAGATGCCATTTTTATCTAAATATGAGATACGATAGCTAACAGTATATTTCAGTATTTTATGAAGTGCCAGTTTTTGTAACCACAAACTCAGTAGATATCACCATAATGGTTTGTTATTGATATGTTTCTAAATAATAAGGAAGCAGAATACTACTTTGCATTCATTTTGGATGAACAGGAAATCTCCCCTCTTATTGCTTTATTGGACAGGGATGCTTGAAGAAATGGAAATTCCATCCTGTGGCCCAGATCCAGCAAGTGGTCACCCCTGCTTCCATGTAGAGCCCTGATAAATCAGTAGTGCTCTGCAGGAGTCTACCTGCAGGAAGCAGCGTGCAGGATCAGGGCCTACTATTCTAACAATCTACTGTATGGACATGATTCCATGCCTCAGAATAAACAGGGTCATGGTGGCAACAGCTAGATTAATTAAGCAAGGAACTGCAGTTGTGTAGCTCTGTTTTCTAAGGAGAGTTTAAATGGTTTGAATTCTATGGTTAGAGCTCCTCGCACTTTGAGAGTTCTCCAGACACACCATTAAAAAGTTTAATTCACCTTATCCCAAACTCAGCTTGTTTTTACTCTGCAAAAACATAAATGCAAACACTTGTGTTGTGACCTAACTCTCTCAATCACTGTAAAGCATCTTAAATTTAAAAACACTGCAGACGTACATTATTCTCAACCCTCAGTTTACCTATGTGACTCACGATTTGTCTGATTCATAAAAGTGACATCTTACAGGTGTAAAGCAAACCTTTCACATTTATTGGGAGAGCATTTTAGTAGTCTCAAGACTGTATTTTCTTAAACTGCAGCAGGACTCTAAGTTTTTCATTGTTTGAAGTTGATAGTTATGTATGTTACCATATCCTTTTTGGAACCTCATAAATTTACGAGCTACCTACAGATACTTTATCAATTTACTCAGTAACATGCCTGCTGCATGGATTTAACCATTTTTGCCTGTGCAAAAATAGTTACATCTTGTATTAATTTAGATGGAATAAAGGGCCCAAAGAGTCAAAAGTATTAACATAACCCAGTCACTGTCCAACATCAAACAGCTTTATGCAAAACTCGGGGTATGGTATACAGAGACCTCAGCCTACTTGGCAAACACCCTTAAAATCCCTTTTAACCTTTTATTAAAGATACAGAAAAGCAGGAAAAACAGTTAAATCATTTGAAATTTAAGGTATTAAATAAAGCTTTCATTTTAACAACATCCCTTTCCCCCCACTTTATCTTTTTTTAAATGAAAACCCCTCATGTTTGATAGACTCTTAGGGGTATGTCTACACAGCAAATAAAAACTCAGGCTTGCACGGTTTGGGGTGTGAGGCTGTTTCATTGCTGTGTAGACTTCCAGGCTCAAGCTGGAGTCCGGTCTCTAGGGTCCTGCAGGGTCGGAGAGTCTTTGCTGTGTAGACATTCCCTTAGTTGCTATTCAAGATAGAAGACAAATACACATAAGAGAAAAATAAACAGCAAAGATAGAAAATATAGCTTCTATCTCTGGTGTTGACTCTCACATGCAACCTCACTGCTGGAAAAACACAGGCTCAGCCTATTGTGTTATCAGCTGCTCTGAGACCTGGCAAACTTGTACTAGCATTGAACTGTTTAGGGCATTGCTTTTAGCTGCCTCTTTCTGGTCACAGGCTTACAGCCATGTTGTAAAATATGGAGACTTGGCTGGCTAAGTCAGATTCTTATTAGACAGTATGATGGGACGTCACTCACCACAATAATGCCTCCTGCTGTCCATCTTGGGGATTAGCTCTGCAGGTCAGTATGCCCTCTCCTGATGGTGCCTCACCTGCCATCACGTCTGCTCCCAGACACACACACACACACACACACACACACACACACACACACACACACACACACACACACACACCCCTGTCACTCCACAGATTGCAGCATCCTCTTCATGACACAGCCTCTGGGGGTCCTGCAGTCAACTGGCCAGCCACTTCCCCACTGCCAAGTGGAGGGAAGCCAGGCCTGCCCACTACTGTGGGTCCTGGTCCCAGGACCCTGTAGATGACAGCCACGTGCTAACTCCTCAGTATATTTTTCTGGGCCACTTCCCCACGACCTTCTTCACCCTTTCCTCAGGTGCCAGTCCTAGCAGCCAGCCTGGAGCTCCGTCTTGTTCCCCTGTTCCTACCCAGCACTGCTCTGTCCTGGGTGGTAGCTTCCATCCACTTGCAAGGCATCACTTCTTCCTTTGGGAAACAGGGATAAAGTCTCATTTCTAGATGGTTTCTGGGAGGGGTGCTGGCAGAGGTGGCAATGTCAGCTGGGTCCCTCTTTGTGGCCTGATCTGGTTAGGACATCTCTCAGGAGCAAGATGAAGAAAGTTTATGGGCCTCAGGGAGGTAGCAGTGATGGTGATGAATCTTGCTCCAGAAGCCAGTTTTTCTCCCCAAAGTCTTTCTTTAAGGACCCCAAAAGAGAGTGATGGCTAGAATAGCTCTATTTCTTCATTATTTTGTCTACGGACTAGACCTACTTTCCAACTCCCCAATTTTGGTAATTGATTTCTGGTTCTTTACTCCTCGTCTACCAAGCATGATCTTAACACAATCCTTGAGTTACATAAGTAAGACTGTTTGGACTAATTCAGCCTGTCTGTCTCCTGTTTGCATCTTTTCCCATCGATCTGTGTAGTTATAGGTTACTACTGTGTTACATTTTATAAATTTTTACTCACTTTTCACAGTTGAGCTCACAAAGAGGGTAAATTTGTAGGTCCAATTGTCACAACAAACATCTGATTCTGTTCCCTTTGTAGATGCAGTCTTACCTCCAATGTGAAAAAATTCTGATATTTATTAACTCTTTTGTTGCTTGATCTTCCTCCCTTATCTTTCCCCTCACAAGCATAACTCCTCTGTTGCCACTTTAAATTAATATTTCAATGAAACCAGAATATAGGTAGGACTAGTCATTACTCACACAGAGTAACTGAAGTCAATATGCATTCAGGGTGACATTTTCAAAAGTGCCTAAGGTTATGTCTACTCTGCAGTTAGATACCTGCAGCTGGTCCATGCCAGCTGACTAGGCTTGCAGGGCTTGATCTGTGGGGCTGTTTAATTGCGGTGTAGACATTCCATCTCAGGCTGCAGCCTGAGCTCTCAGACCCTCCCACCTTGCAAGGTCGTAGAGCCTGGGCTTCACCCCAAACCCAGACATCTACACTGCAATTAAACAGCCTCACAGCCTGAGCCCCACGAGCCTGAGTCAGCTGGCACGGGCCAGCCATGGGTTTTTAGTTGCAGTGTAGACATACTTTCAGTGAATTAGGAACCTAAGCCCCATTTTCAAAATTGATGTAGACTGTACCTAAGCTGCACACTAAGCCTGGGCTCTGACTCAGGTTTGAGCCCAAGCCCTCCTTCCATCCACACACAAATCAGTCTGATTTGAGTCAGCAAGCACTCAGGAACCTGGTCCTACGACCATGTTTGTGGGGTGGGTCAGTGCCAGAGTCCCATATCCAACCCTGTCATTTTGCAATGTGGACTCAGTTCAAGCCACATCCCCATTCAGAAGGTCTGTGTAGTGAAGTATGGATATGTTAGCACAGCTGGGAGACCCTGGTCCAGCAATTGTAAACCAAGCTTTACAATTCAGTTTGGATACTCAAGCATGAGATTGGAAACACCAGATCCACGAGCCTGGGCTTACAGTGTACTGTAGACTACCCTTAGGAGCTTTAAATCCCATTGACTTTCAATGAGAGTCAATGCAACATAGACTCCAATGGGTCAGATTTTCAAAGGTACTTAGGCACCTAAAAGCAGATGTGTCTACTGGGTTTTACAAAAATTACTTTCAATGAAGTTAGACACCTGTCTCACTCAGGCACTTTTGTAGATCCCTCTAGGCACTTCTCTGCATATTTAGGCACTGAAATAGTTTTGAAGATCTAGTCCAACATGCCCATCTGCTAAATAAAGCTAAATAACTTTGTAAATCTGGGCCTAAGTCACTTTTAAAAATGAGACTTGGGTTCCTAAATTACTTAGATACTTCTGGAAAATTTTACTCTTGGTCTAACTAGAGTCATGTGAATAAGGATTTGCAAGGTCTGCAAGCCTCTTATTAAAAAAAAAAACCTTGAAAAAATGCCAAAAATCCAGAGAAAAATGTGGATTGGATTTTTATTTTCTTCTTTATTTACCTGTTTAATAAAAAGATACTTATCTTAGAAATCCCTAATACACATGACATATTGCGCAAACAATTTTCCTGTGGCAAGACTGAGTAAAATATATTTCATCTTCTTCTGCTTCTTTACAGCTGCGTAACCTGTATCTTTCTCTAAATTCTTTTTCACAGTAACTTAAAATGAATTAGATTTTGGCTCTTCCAAGTTATATAGGGAGTGTAGTCTGCTCCTAATAATTAATGATTCTATAACTCATATGGAAATTTGATTTCCAAGGGTTTGGCCACAAAGATAACATCTGGCTCCATCTTGAATCCTACAGAACATAGTTTTAATTTAGGATCCAAAATTCATTTGGTGCCTCCTCTTCTGAATGCAGACTATGGACTCAGGGGAAAAAACACTGAGTGTCTCACAGCAATAATAATCCTTTTGTACTTTGTATTCAGAACATAGAAATAATACAAAGGGACTTAGGGAGATTAGAAACATGGCAGAAAAATAACAAAGAGATTTAGTTTAGAAAAATATAAACTGATATACAGGGCTGGCTCCAGGGGTTTGGCCGCCCCAAACAGCCAAAAAAAAAAAAAAAAGCCGCGATCGCAATCGCGATCGTGATCTGCGGCAATTCAGCGGGAGGTCCTTTGCTCCGAGCGGGAGTGAGGGACCCTCCACCGAATTGCTGTGGAATCCCTGAAAGTGCCGCCCCACTCCCGAGTTGCTGCCCCAAGCACCTGCTTGATAAGCTGGTGCCTGGAGCCGGCCCTGCTGATATACCAGAAGAAAAGAAATCCAAAACTATAGCGCCTGATGCTCTTTCAGTAAGGGATGTGAGTGTACTGGAGAATTGGACCATCACTAATTGAACCAGTGACCTTGCCCATCTGTAAATAGTAATGCGGTTGTGCCTATGCACTAATTATCCTTGTCTGGGTGCAGTTCCGCCCTACTTTGATATACAGCATCCTAGTCAAATGTGGGTACCTATCCTACAGTGATCATTTCAGCTCTTTGAAGTAGTTGCTTTGTGGGAGATTTTGAATGACCTGCAAGAAATCCAAGGGAATCATATGAGAAGTCAAACTCCTGTAATGCCTTAGGAAACATAGCTATTTGTATGGTATATTGACCAAAAAAAAAGTAGCTAAGATTAATTACCAGAATTCACTGCTCTGAGAGACAATTTTCTACTGGTGGTCCTGAAATGTAACCAGGAAGCATTTTAGGTGACCCATGCAAGACAATGGTGCATGTTCTGATAATATATCTGGATCGCTAAAGACTAAGACCAGCATCTAATGGAATTAATGCTGCAAGTCTATTCATATTTCCATCTCCTCCAGCCTGTAATAACCAGTTGTGTGCACCATTTCACTGGGCACAGCCCTGCTTTTGGTCATGACTTTTACACAAACAGGTGGAATTGAGTTGTTCTTGGGTTAAGCAGCAGTGGCCATAGAACTTCCAAATGAAGACAATTTAGGCCTATGTGCTCAGTAAGTGGGAGAAAGCTGGGAAGCCTTAATGCTGAAAGGGACCTTTGGATGATAGTGAACACTAGACTGCAAATTAGACCAGAGTTTGCAATATGACATGACTGCAAAAAAGGAACACACTTTTTGGTTGCATACGGTGAGGCATTACATTACAGAGTAAAGAACTAATAGTACTCAGTGACTCCATCCTGATCACAGGGAATGTAGAACTCTGGGATACAGTTAATGGATAAACCCATGGGCTAAATAGACTCAGTTTCATGAGTGGGCACTTTAGGATGGTGCATAGTATACTTGTCAATACCATGAAGTAAAAGCTTGCCTGGAAGTTGTTCTCCTGACATTTTAAACCCAATGAAAGGCTAGCATCAGAAACTGTGACGCAATAATGGTTCTAATTCCACTGACTGATGAGGGCTGATTTAAAATTTTCTGTCTAAACTATGACAAAATGAAATTTTTCATTAAAAAAATCTGCATTTTGTATAAAAATTGTACTTTTCATAAAAAAAACAACGCATCCAAAAGATTTCAGCTGAAAACCAAACACTTTAGATTTAGAAATGCTGCCATAGGACTTCACAAGAGTTATAGTTCTGTTGCTTCATACCACCTTTCACCTCTGTGAGTTGGATTCCACAGCCAGATTACATCTCCCATGCTGCACTGCGGTGGCTCAGCAATAAGGTAGGACTATGATGCATCATGAGAGATGATAATGCTGGGCAGGAACAGGATTTTTGTTTTATGGAAAAATCTGTTATTTCTAAATGTTTTCCATACCAAAATGGAACAAAACCATAACATTTCTAAATTTGCTGTGGAACAAAATTAGGGGGGGGGAAATCATTTTGAGTCAATCAAAATATATCGTAATTTTGATCTTTTTAGATCAAAACCCTTTTTCCCAATTTTTTGTTCTAAATTAAATTTTGTCATTTCCATTAAATGTTTCCTTTTGCTTAATTGGCATTTGCTGTTGCAAAAAGCATCCATTAGAAAAATTCTAGTCAGCTTTAGAGATGTCATCCAGTCAGGGAGCCTGGCCCATTTAGAAGAATGGGGGCATGAGGCACCCAAACTACAAGGCCACGAAGGCATCACAACAGCAATTCTAAATAGTATTTTTTTAGTTTTCAGACTGTCTTGTTTTGGCTAACAATTTTCAGTTTTCAGCTGAAATGTTTTGTTGTTTTTTTTTAAATCAAAAAGTAAATATTTCTTCTGAAAAAAGCCCATTTTATAACCAGGTCTAAGACTGGCACATTTCTATAGGTGGCCCCAAATCTCATATCTAAACAGCCTCAAACTTTGGGAATGCCTCATCTTATGCAACCCAAAAGTGTATTGGCTTTTTTTGCAATCTGCATATTGTATATTCTGTCCAGTGTCCACTATTATCCTAAGGTCTCTTTCAGCAGTTATTGTTTCCCAGCTTTCTTCCTCTCAGTGTAAGTCTGTTGATGCATCTGAATGCACACTTTATGTTATGGACACATATCTCCATATTTCATTGTTTCTTTTACTCTCTAGGGGTAGAAGCAGTGCTCCTATTGCTAATATCTCCAATCAGCTTGTTCCTTTGCACAGTCAATAGATGCATTCTTCACCCAAACCTAGAACAGCAGTACCCAACACTTGAAAAATGGCAGCTGAATTTCTCAGATCTTAAAAGCAGCAAAGAGTCCTGTGGCACCTTATAGACTAACAGAAGTTTTGGAGCATGAGCTTTCGTGGGTGAATACCCACTTCGTCGTACATGCATCCGAAGACTTCTGTTAGTCTATAAGGTGCCACAGGACTCTTAGTCTGGATCTGTAAAAGCAGCAAACACGGCTACCCCTCTGATACTTCAGATCTTAAAGGAATCCACTCAAAACTGAATTGTTAATAAGTTTGATAATAGCAATAAAGGCATCCATAGCAATCCTTTAAAAGTCAGATAAGGACAAACTTCACGTCAGCTTTTCCTGAGGCCCTTAACTATCCTAGTTGATCTTTAGTTGACAGATAAATGCCTGGTACATTGGTTCTTATTGCTTCATTTTAAACCTTGTTCACAGAAGATGGGGAAGGGGTTGTGCAGCATACACTTGTACTTAGAGCAGACTGTCAAACAGATGTGCAAGTATTTCCCTGCTTTGCTCTGCTCAGGGTATATAATTTAATACAAAATTATAGGCAGGCCTTTATCATGAGAATCTGGTAGTGAAATCTGTGTACACCAACTTCACCTCTACAGCCTCACTAAAAAAGATGATCTCAATGATATAATGGCAAATATTTTAATTAGGCTGAGCCCAGCTTCCCTGTTAGTTGGTACAATTTGCACCTGCAAAATGGGTATCTGTATTTTTGCATTTGCAAGATGAATTAATTATTAACACACATCTAAGTAGCTGTGCTGGTATGTGGTTTGGGTTCAGCCAGGTAGTTAAAGTTGTTTATCAAATTTATGCTTGGACTTCAATTCTGGGAGCTAAGAATCTATTCAGGGTTCTTATATGGCTCTTACAACTGTAGTAATGATCAGGAGTTGTAATTTGAGGGAAAGTGGGGATATTTAGTATAATATTGTCTCTGTGTAAATGTAGCCTATTTTTAAAAAAGCATTTTTTTACACTAAAACTGGATAAATACCAGAGCTTTTTCCCCACATCTATGGAAATCTGCTCTCATTTTAGCCCCGCATTAGAGATCAGGAAATGTTTTGCTGCAGTGGTTAGAACTTGCTGTAACACTTCATTATGAGCTGTGGTTTTGAATTTGTAGGTACTGTAGCTCTTGTTAAAATTTCACTGTTACGGTGTTTTGTAGAGAGGTTATACAGCTTAAATAGCAATCCTAAAAAATATTGGTTATAAACTTTGGATTTGTTGCCAGCTCTCATGATTATATGTTGTCTTGTGGTATTTGGTGTTCTTAAATATCCAGCTCTTGGAGTCAGGGGATTATATAAAATCTTTTTTTTTTAAACTAAGTTTCTAGCCTTCATGGTTGTGCAGAAAACCTAAAAACCAAGTAAAAAGAGCCCAACATTGATTATTTTTAAAGTCTCAAGATTTATAAGCCAATCATGATTCTGAGGGCCTGACTCATGATTATTGAATGCTCAGGGTTGGCAATACAGGGTAACTGGTAGCTGTGAATCTTTGTTATTATCAGTAAAAAACTGCAACACACACTCATGAAGCAAAACACTTGGTTGCAAAGAAGCACACATTTTGACTGAGTTCAGTAACTGAAACAATAGTTATTGAAGAAAATTCTAAAAGCATGTAAAAATTGTATTTGGTTCACAATTGAAATTTAGTAGCAGTTTTAGTCCAATCTTAAAGAAGTGTATTGCATTATTTAAAACTGAGTGTTATAACTTCAACAGGGATAAAGAGTAATTGTGAAGACATTTGCATTATATGTGAAATAATATTTGCCTCTGTACCTTTATTTTGTGTTGTTTATTAGATTGGTTGTATTTGTGATTAGCTGTACAACAGGAGTTTGAGCTCCCTGTAACACTTTCTTAGGGAGCAGTGTTGCTTAGAATTTGCAGATGTACTGGTAAAGTGTGTCAGATTAGACAATCTCCTGGGCTGGAGATCATCTGGCATTCATGAATGTAACACTGGCATTCATGAAAGGGAGGTCCCTCTTCTGGAAACTTAACATGATGAGTCTGACAAGTGATAGGAGAATCAAGGTACATAAAATACAGTCTGACCCAAATCTTCATCCAGAACTTGAACTGAACTTTTTAAAAAACATCCTTGAATAATTTTCCTCATCATTATTTTTCACTTTTGCTTCATTGACATTTACTGATTCCTATTGAAAGCAATGTTATTCATACAAATTGTGATATTTCTGGCCTGAGCTGAAGAAAGAAAACCAGAAAGCCCCTTGTTTTGGGATTTCAGACCCAAGGCATCTGACAATACCCTTATGCTCCTGTGCCACTATAAAGGAGGATTAAAGCCTGGAGACCAAGGATTCCCCAGGTGGTGTAGAGTTGGTGTGATAGCTTTATACCACCCCTTTTTCTCAGACCCCATGTGTGGCCAGGCTAAAGGGAGCATGGCCAGAGAGCAACTATTCTTGGCAGCTGGAATGACCCCTTAAGGCTATGAGCAGCTGAGTGTAAATGTGAGCAGTCTTGAGACTGCGCTGATTCTAGGGTGACCAGATGTCCCGATTTTTGGGTCTTTTTCTTATATAGGTGCCTATTACCTCCCCCCACCCCATTCTGATTTTTCACACTTGCTATCTGGTCATTCTAGGGTTAGGGGTTCCCCAACCCAGAGCGAGGGGTACTGTGGTGGGCAGAACCTCTGGGCAAAAGGGCACCAGGGTCTGGGAGGGACACAGGGCTAGCGGCAGGCAACACACTGGCCTGAAGAGGGTGCTCTGGGCTGGAAAGAGCTAAATCCCAAGATGGCCAGCAGAGGGCGCTGTGCTGGTGAGTCATCACCCCGTGACAAGGTCATGTATTCATACAAATGTTTTTTTTAAATTGTGTAAGTAATGTCTCTACTATTTAAAAAAAAAAGCAATGGATTGTTTTCAGTTGGGGTCAAACTTAGATCTCATTTATACCAGCATAACTCTAGAATAACTAGGACTTCAAAAGATTTATTTTTTTTTAAGTGGAGAGACCCCTTTTATAAAACTTAATAGTAGCTACATTTTAGACTCTTTGAAAATCAGATGACAGAAATGCCTAGATACAATGATAAGAGGCACACTTGAAATGCCTAAGACTAAGAAATACATTAGATAACTCAAATTGTTGTTTGACTTTAGATGTGGTTTATTGAACTTTTAGGTGTCAGTTTAGATGGGATTCAGCAGCTGGGTAGCTGAATGAGTGCAAAGTAGATAAGGAAATCTGCAGTTTTTCACCAGTTAAGTTTACTGTATCTTGAACTGGGGTTAGCTTAACCAGTGCAATTAGCAGCTTTTCTGGTTTATACTAAGTGTTTCCACCAGTGCACTGGTACTGGTGCCTAATACTACTCGGCTGATTTGGGCTAATCCCAGGATAGATGTGGCCTTGTGAAAGTGGGGGAACTGCAAAAGGTTCAAAGTTCAATGGGGCTAAGCAACCAGCAGTTCAAATTCTTGTCCAAACATCATGCTAACCATTCAAACCTCTTAAGTCTACAACACTTAAAACTCCTCAAGAGAATAGGTTTCCTTGTGAAATTTCCTGTACTTCCTGGTTCTCGTTTCTAGTCAGGCCAGAACAGAGTCAGGTGAGCTGCTTCCAAGCAAATTAGAAATGACTTGTTTGAATAACTTCTTCCCCAATTATTTCTCCTATTCCAGCCAAATCTGGAAGTGGAAGCGCTGAAATACCAGAAGAATATTCTGAAAACAGTTTTTGCCCAGCTAGAACTAGGATGACTGGAGATGGGGAAGGGATAAGAGATTTGCAGCCCAATTTTATGGACCCTCAGAGTTTTAGAATGTTCTACTAAGGTTTGGTCAAGTCCCTAGGTTTTGGCTGTTTATCCTAATTGAAATTTCCAACCTTTTGAAGGTTAAGAGCCAATTTTATTGTGAGAACAGTGCTGCTGCATGTGAAGTTCTTCTAGTGATGTGTTACCCATGCAATAGCCATCCCAGTATTGCCAGTTCTTGTGGGTGTTTTTTTCCCCTCCACAAGTGATGGAATTTCAGATTGTCTTGTGATGATGCAAGAAGCCCCAGCACCTTTGTGAAGTTCTGCTGTTGGAAGATGGCAGTCTCCCTTCTGTCTGTGGTTCTCACAGGGGAAGAGGAGGGATCAAGGGGGGGAGGGATAGCTCAGTGGTTTGAGCATTGGCCCGCTAAACCCAGGGTTGTGAGTTCAATCCTTGAGGGGGCCACTTAGGGATCTGGGGTAAAAATCAGTACTTGGTCCTGCTAGTGAAGGCAGGGGGCTGGACTCGATGACCTTTCAAGGTCCCTTCCAGCTCTAGGAGATTGGTATATCTCCAATTATTACCTTTAAGGAGCTCAGCAGCTCAGTTCTGCTCCCTTCTCCCCTCCTTTGAGCAACAGGAAAAGGACAGCACTTCTGCTCCTCTGCCCCTCCCCAGGCAGCCCCCAGCCTGGGGAGGGACAAAGAGCCCCCTGGACCTCCCACCCAGTCTGGGAAGTAGAAGAGAAGATACCACTGCAGCCCCCCAGGCTGAACTCCAGGGAGAGCAAAGGTGAGTCTGGCAGGGCTGAACTGAGGGGATTTGGACTAAAGGAGAGGCTGATGTGATAGGAGGGCTGAGGGGAGACAGAACTGATGGGGGGTGGGGACTGAGGGATAGGATGAATTACTGGGCAGGGGATGGGCAGATGTGGGGGATGACTTTCTGTAGTGAGGACCAAAATTAATTGGCAACATTAGGTAACACTAATTGTGTGTGTCTCTCTCTCTCACACGCATGCATTGGGGATGGGAAGGAACAGGTCAAAAAATCAAAAGACAGATGGAAAAACACAATACATGCATATCTATATAGATATACATCATGATATTTGGGGGTCTGAGTCATAGATTTCTGATCTTTTGAAGTTGGCAATACCACCACCCTGGCTCCACCCAGGCTTCAGCAAATCACAGGGCCTGCTGCTAAGCGCATAACTAGCACTTCATTTCTTCTGTCTCATCTTAAGTGGCTGTCCTCTTATGGGACAGCCTTTTAATAACCTTTTTGAGCCTTCCCATGTAATAGAATATATTTCAGCTAAAGAATGCATATTTCAGCAGGGGTCAGGGATGGGATGGTGTAGGGCCATAACACTAACTTTATAACACCCAAAGATTCCCTCTATACCAGCAGAAATTCTAGGAGGCCAGATAACGCTGGGTTTCCAGTTCCAACAGTGCAAAGGAGCTGAAACAGGCCCAGAAATCTGGCCCTGTAGTCTCTATCAATTAACATGCATTTGTCAGCTGTTTTTCCTGTATATTTCTTGTGACAGTCCTGATTACTATGAAGGTTATAAAATAGAAAAGGAATAGTGATATGGAAAAGCCATAATGTACGCTCATGGACAATACAAAAAACCACACAAACACAGATACACATTCATCTTCATTTTAGGTGATAGAAAAGTGATTAAGGGGGTGTCAAGAAAGCTAACATCCAATCTCTTTAGGCTTAGCTCTGTCTCATTATGTGTTTGAATATATTAGCTTCAGTACAGACAGAGTGAACTTAGACTCTTATTAAAATACTTAGGGTATAATAAAAGAACCACGCATTCAGCATTTTGATTGGGGTAGGAGAATGCTGTTTGTCTCTCATAATTCACGTAGCTGAGGGAAATGTTTGTGTGTAAAATATTCATAGACATTCCCTTCTGTTTTGGTCTTTCAACTTCTGGCATCACATCTATACCCATAAACACTAGAGTTGATAAACTAAAGAGTATTTTGACTGCTTCCTTACAGCAGGTTGGCAATACTAATTTCTTATGACCTCTTAAGAATAATTAATTTCTTGTAAATATTTTGTGGCCTGAACTCTGTTGGCATTAAGATAAGAAAGTTCAACTGATAAACAAAACAGGTATTGTTACTTAACTCTTATTCCCAATTGGAGGAACTGCTCTTAGACCTTTTGTAGAAAATTGTTGTTAATAATCTTTGATCTGGTGTTATTTGTCTTTGCTTTAGCTCCACCAATCCATTTAGAAGTCCTTTGGGTAAGTGTGTCCCGTGTTTCTTGGCAGGAAAGCCTAGAGGTAATATACACAATACATCCCTTCATTTGGGTTGGAAGGTTCTACACATGCTGTTATCCTTCACTGTGTATTTTTTTTCTTTTATTAATCAACTTACTTTGGTATTACTTGTATTACCATAAATCTATTTCCAGAGTGAATTTGGGGAACATGGAATATAAATTCTCAAAGACAAAACAAATTTGTTAAGCTAATTCATTGTCTAAGAACAACTTGGTGTACTTGAGAATACTTTGGAATGTAAGGTTCTTTCAAAACCAGACTGTCTAGTGAGCATTCATCTGAGAATGCAGCCAATGGGAGCTGCAGGAGTGGCGCCTGTGGATGGGGCAGCACGCAGAGCTGCTTGGCCACACCTCTGCCTACTATGTAGGAGCCAGAGGGGGGTCATGCTGGCTGCTTCCTGAGAGCTGCACAGAACAGGGCAAGCCCTCAACCCCATTCCCCAGTGGGAGCCGAGGGCCGGATTAAATGGTCTGATGGGCCAGATGTGGCCCATGGGCCATAGTTTGCTCACCCCTGGTCTGAGACCTTAACAACAAAGGCTTGTGTCTTCCCATAGCACTTCTGTTATGACCAGGAGTTTATCTTGGTGTCCTTGGCCAAAATTTCTGATTGATGGTGAAGGGTATGCTGCCACTTGCACCCCAAGGAATGCAGAATTTCCTCACTGCAGTGTGTATATTTGTGAAGTACTTTAGGATGAAAAGTGCTATATGAATGTAAATATATTATCACTATTCTCTCTCCTTTCAGTCTCCCTGGAACTATAGAGGTTCCACTGTAGATAGAGGAACATAGTTAACCAAAAAAGAAAGTGAGTTACATAATGAAGTTTGGAAAGCATCTTTATGCTCCCTGTAAATTCTGAGCACTGCATCTCCTCTCCCTGTTCAAGGAACCTTGACACCCTTTAATGGCAGAAAGATCTGTTGTCTTGTCTTTCTCCATTTTACTCTACCTTTTGATTATAAAGATCATAAAAATCAACTTGACCTGCACAAAGAAGTACTGCTGCAAGAATGCTTCCCCTTCCCCAACAAGCCTCTTTATTTTGAAGGTATTATAAAAGAATAGCAAAGTCTTAAGAAGAAGATACATGTGGAGGAAAAATAAAATAAAATAACTGCTGCTTCCTCAGAATTCCACATCAGTTGGAACAACTTTCTGAACTATGTTCCACATTTCTGCAGTGCTGTTGCCTTTGGGTGCTCTCACTCAACTGCATTAGCCCCTTAGAGGCTTTCATGTGCGTAGGGATGCCAGACTCATTCTGTGGAGAGTACCAATTATATTGTTAATTATGGTCATTGGGCCAGGGCTGAAAAATTAGGCCATTCTTGATCTGCCATAGAGCTCTTATCGCTGTTAACAGGAGCATTGCACAAAAAGCAGAGATACAACAAAGCCCTAATATAATGCCTAACCTTTTAGTGATTAAAGTTGCTATTGTGTATCACTTTCCTGGTGGGGGGAAATGGTGCTTTTTTTTTTTTTTTTTCTTAAATGGACCCCACTGTTTCTGGCATTTGTGGTTTTGCCCATTTGGATGTCCTAGTATTTGATTTGCATATGCAACTTGTGGTAATTGTGTATGTAAATCCTGTCCATGTGTTGAGCAAAATTTTTGGAAAATATGATTTATGCCATCATTCAGTTTCAGAATGAACAACATATTGGATATGAATGTAGGACATTCATGTCTCTGAGTTTTGTCAGCCTAAGACATCACTATTTTAGTTCACAATTAAATGGGTGTCTCTGATACCATTAAAAACTGGGCCCTTAAAAAGTTAATGAAAGCTTTGCACTCTGTAGAATTGGTATGTCATGGGAGTTGGTCCTTGAGGTGGCAGTGTGGTGCACCTGGTCTGTATCTCTGAGGCTTTCTCAAGCTAAACACCTCTACACTTCCTGGGAAGAGAGAGTTAGCTATCCTGTGTGTATTTAAATACTTCTGAAAGACCAGCCTCCACATTTGAGGTAACAAAAACAGAAAAAAACTAAAGTTAAAAAAGGACCATGTTCTTCTCTCACTAAGTCTTACTCCTGCTTTCAGTGTGATTAGTGGAGTAGGGGGAGAACAGCTCCAGTCTGATATTGATCTGTGGCTGTCTGGAATGGTGTAGTGGTTAGAACAAGGGGCTGAAACTCATGAACTCTGGTTATCCTCACTATGGTGTAACGCATGCCATTGGACAAACCACTTGACATTTCTGTGCCTCATGTTAGCTGTTTACGAATGGGTAGAATAACATACCTGCCTGTGGTGGAGTATCATGAATCTTAGTTAATATTAAGATTTTTGAGGTTCATGGATGGAAGGTGGTATATAAGGTCAAACTAAAATATTTATAAAATTAAGGGTGTTTGCATTTTCACAAACCAGTGAAAATAAAGAGGTTGGCCTCTACTTGTTCTATATTAGACTAGGGGTTTCCTTCCTTGTCTGCATTGGTCCTGGGGAGCTGCTTCAACTTTGATATATTCCACACTCTGACTTAAGAGTGATGGAGTTTAGAATGACATATGAGTTGCTCATCTAACAGCTCCAAGTTAACAACTTTTAGGATTCCTCCCTGTGTTGGAAAACGCTGTGGGGAAATTCCTGAACACATAGGGTCCTCCAACCAACTGAAATTCCAGGATGATTGATTTTGTCTACAGATTGTAGACAACAGGCTGCATGATATGATTCTGTGCTATAGTATCTTTGGATATTTATCCAGAACATCCACCAAATCAACATTTTATTTGGATAACATTTCATCAACTTGTAATGAATAGTACAGCTAAATATTGCTTTCATCTATTACCAAATAGCACAGTAAAGCAACCTTACAGATGTTTACTTGTTTTGATAAAATCAAGGCCCCTATAGAAAAATGTTATTGTTGTAGTTTTTCCAGTTACAATTTTTTAATCATATTATAACTTGATGACCCTTTTCCTTGCTTAGGTTTGATCTCTGAAAAGAGAAGAAATGTTTCTACTTGTCCTCTTAGATATTTCCATGTCATTTGATGAAATAAGGTCACTACGTTTTGTTAGTTTATTAATAGCTTTAAAATTGTTAGTTTATATGGTCTAACTAAATAATTTTCCTGGTTCCAGAATGTTGTGTTTTGGCATATGTTAAATTCTGATTGACACAATCATATGCCTATATACATTCTCTATGGCATAACACAAGGACTTGAGGAACTTTTTAAAATACATTGTGTATTAAAGGCTAGACATTGTAAGCAACCGGAATTTTAACATGAAGCTTATGTGAAATGATATGATTAAAGAGTATTAAAGTGTGGTTCTGCTTGGTAAAAATGGCACTCTCTTGCTCCACAGTGCTTCTTCCTGGGTATGTTCAGTATCTAATCATCCAGCTTTAGTGACAAAAATAAGCTTTGTGTGCGAGCTGGATTTCTTTCCTTCTGATGCATGAGCAGCAGAATATTTACCAAACTTTAAAAAGTTAGGTTAGTGGCCATTGAAGACCATGGGATTTCACAGTTGATACTGAGGGCCTAATTTGGTTTGCAGAACCTTTATTACTGGTGATAATGCATGAGATAGAAAGAATCCAGCTTAACTTTCAAATTCTAGGTTGAATGTATATGCCTAGCATGCCAAGACATCTAGCACACTTGAGATCCAGTGCACCTAGAATCTCATGAAGGTACTCTATTCTCTTCAGAGGAGAACCACATTTTAAATTCTACTGGAAGGGTTCTCCCCTCAACTATAGCCCCTGAGCTGTCAAAGGACAAAATTCCTGTTGAGCAAGTACTGCAAAGACAGCAAAATCTATCCTCTGTAAGCATGCAGACTCACCCCTGCGTCACCACCTGCTGGTCTGTTCCAGGAATTAGCTCTCCCAGCCTCCAAAGCACCCTTTGCAGGCTGGTGTCCCATTACTGCTTGCCCCCCCCATCCTTCCCAGACCCAGTACCCTATTAGCTAGGGTGCTGCCCCCTGGCAATGACCCCTTTCTCTCAGGGTCTCCCCTCTCCAGGGAACCCCCACCGACTATCCCCACCTTGCCTCAGTATAAGGCTACTGCCAGTCATCATCTAGCCCCCACACCCTGGGGCAGACTGCAGTATCAGCCTACTCATCACTGGCAAGGTTGGGTTTGGACCTGTTGCCTTGGCCTACCCCTGGGCTACCCTTGGCCTTATGCTAGGCCACAGTCTGGGGCTTTCTAGGTTGGAGTTCCCCAGCGCCTCTGCCTTTCCCCAGCCCTGCTCCACTAGTTACCCTGTCTCTAGCTCCCTGCAGCCAGGCCCTTCTTCCTCTACAAGCAGAAGGAGACTGACTGGGCACCTGGCTCACTGCCTGTTATAGGGGCCAGCTGGGCCTGATTGGGGCTTGGCCGCAGCTGAACCTACCTTCCCTAATCAGTCCAGGCTTCTTGCCCCAGCTGCAGCCCTCTCCTGGGCTGTTTTAAGCCCTGACGGGCAGGAGCAGGTAACCATCCCGTTATACCTTCATAAGCTCCTTGCAAGGTATGGCATGCAGTGGTCCTGTTGTGGCTTAAGCCACAGAAGATGCTGCTTTGGTCATTCTGGGCACGCTAAGTGGTATGGTCCTTGAAGTAGCATTAACGGTCCTGCATGCTCTGTATTTTCTCCTTCAGAGAGGTGAGAGTGGTAGCAAAACTATTGGCTATTATGGCTGGTGGGAGGTATGAAGAGAGAGTATGACAGATACCCATTGTGACAGGTTGGACCCCACTTCTGGGTGCCACCTGATGGGCTGGGGTCCTACTGAGCCCACCTGTTCCACCAGCCTTAGCTCCCTCACCCTGTTCTGCTGCACAAAGACACACACACAGGTAGGGATGCAGCCAGCTGTAGAATCACAGAGTCTGTAATCAGCTCTGTATGGGAAGACTCAGCTTGGGGAATTGCCCAGCACTCTGGTGCACACACCCTCTGGAGTGTAAACCTAAAATGATATTATCTTGCACTGTATAGAGATCTATACAGCATAAACTCATGAAATTAGCCACTCCCTCAATGTGGAGGAAGATATGCACAGCTTTTTGTCCCCCTCCCAGTTATGAATTGCACAACCTGGTTGTAGAATAAACAAAAACTGAGTTTATTAACTACAAAAAGGTAGGTTTTAAGTGATTATAAGGAATAGAAAACAGATTAAAGCAGATTACTGAGCAAATAAAACAAACATGCAAACTAGGCTTAATAAATGAAAGAAATTGGCTACAAATAGTAATTTCTCACCCTAAATGTTTTATGCAGGTTTCAGAGTTTCTTGAATGTAAACTGCACTGCTTGCAGCTTAAATCTCCAGGTATACCCTTCATAGACTGACCTTTCTTGCCGGGGCTCAGCCCCTGCCCAGTTTAGTTCTTCCTTCTTTTGTGAGGAGGCAGTGAAGAAGAGCCTAGATTAACTCACTTCCTAGCCTTAAGTAGGATTTGCATATGGCAGGAATCGTTTTGTTTCCCAGTTTGATCCCCCACCCCCTTCGAGTGGAAAAATACCAGAAGTCCAAAATGATGTCCAGTACTAGGTGACATGATCACCTGACCATGCAGTGTTAAAGCAGCATCCCAGGAAATGTCTCAGGAAGGAGGGTGATTAGTATCTTCAAAGTCTTATTATCCTTCCTAATGTCCTATCCAGGCTGATTGCATACTGTCTGGTGGGCATTCCCCAAGAGTACACACAATCAATATTCCTAACTTTAGATACAGGATTGATACGTGCGTACAAACTGGATAATCATATTCAGTAAATCATAACTTTTCCAATGATATCTCACATGACCCATCTTGCATAAAATTCATCTTAGTTATGCCATAATCATATCATTAGTATATTTCTATGAAGAATAGGGGGCATAATGTCACACCGACGTATATCTGTCCTTTTACTGGCCCCAAAACCTGATGGTCCTATGCACCAGGAAGTTAGAATGCATCAACCTCAAGCTCTGTCTGAACGTTGATACTGTTTTTTTCCCTTCCATGCATTTTTGTGCAGGGGACCCACATATACAAGCACTTAAAGAGTAAAAAGGTAACGGAGGAGAAAAGGATATTTTAGCCATGCATTAAAAGTACAAGGAACAATGGGTTGAAGTTAATAAAGGGCAAGTTCAACTTGGCAATTAGGAAATAGTTTTTGATGGCATGGACAGTCAGAGGAAGAGATTTTCTAATGCGTTACTGTGGCAAACTCAGTAGAAGTCAAGATTAGAGTAGTATATGGAAAGTACAGTGTAGAGCCCTTTATGCTTGATGCAGGGGTTGGATTATATAGCCTAAGAGAGAGCGTTAGTTTTGGAGTTTTCACAGCCTAATTTAAATGAATATCATAAACAGGGTCATGTTTAAATTCCATTAGAAGAGCCAGCCTTGGTAAGGTTTTCACATTTCATTGTGAAATACATTTTGTTAAAAGTACCACAGCCTTTCCATTTTAGAAATGAAGTGACCAAGTTCAATCAAAAGTCTGTCAATACTAAATCAGTGTCACTGTTTGAATTACATTTTGTGTAAAATATTTTCTAACCTTCCTAATGTTTGGCTTGTCTACGTGTAGAGAATATTACAACACTGCAAGGGCATGAAAGGAGCCAATGAATAATGAAAGCATGTTATAAAGTGGCACTCTGTACTCTTTTCCACAGCATAGCACTAATAACTTTTAGAACTGCTTGATGTAAGACTGCACATGGAGTGTAGCTGATACATGTCAGCTAATTTTGCTTTTAATCTCCTGTACATCCTGACAGATCTAAGGTTTCTCAGTAATCAAAATGTCTTTCCTGTTAAGTTTGTAACTTGCATCTGGAGAGATTAATTTTGTCTGTTTCGGAAAAGGGGAAAGTCTAGGGGCAATATTTAATAGTGTTTTCTGATTTAGAGACATGCTTGGCATTGAAAGAACATCTTCTGGCACACTATAACTCATAAGTATTAGCGAAGAGGAAGATTGCCAGGGGTCAGTAGGAGGACTCCGGGCATTTTTTGCTAGCAGTTTAAGGGCCTACTGCTGTCACTGAAACCAATGACAAAAGTTCCATTGACTTCAAGGAGAGCCGGACCTATGAGAAGATGTTCAAGTGTTGGTATTTTTTTTTAGTTCCTCTTTGCTTTTATGATGGTGACTGAAATTGCTGCAATTATGTCAGAAAATATTTTTCTCCACATAGCAAATGTATCTTTTAAGACAGAATTAAATTGTTTGAAAATTAACTTTAGAGAAATATTCATCATGTAACACAGAGATTCTTTTTGACTAGCTCTTGCATTTTTGGAGATATACCATCTTGTCTTTTCACTCCTCATGATCTCTTTATGGTTAAGGATGGTGCCTAGCATCCCAAATAAAGCTGCATACATTATTTAGTATTTGAGACAAGTAAGGGCAAGACTGAAATACCTGGCTTGCCCAGGGGTACCCACCAAAACACTTCAATTGGGTAATTTTGAAAAAGTGTCACTCAGATGTTAAATACTCAAAGAGGAGGGGGAGACTAGAGATGCAGCATTCAGTGCTACTAAACCAGCATGAAAAGGGGGAGGAGGGGACAACAGATGTATAAGTGAGGAAAATATTTGGTGTCTTAGCTGAGCAGAGGCAGGCAGGATGGGATGGCTTGCAGCTCTTTTTGAAAGAATATTATTCCAATGATATGTGTGTGCATTGGGTAGAAGTGTAATGCCTGATCTACTATATTTTCAGTATTCTGATTATCCTGCTGAAAGTCACTGACAATCAGATTTAAACAGCGTGCAGAGCATGGTACTGTTATGGCTCTATATGGCCAGTACTACTTTCCTTAACTATGGATACTTTGTTGGCACTGTCAATATCTAATACATTGATGCTACTAGTGTTCTCACTTTAATAGTCTCTCTCAGAATCAATCAGTAAAGAAATTGTGAAGTGATGTGAACATTGTCTAGATTAGCAGTAACTGTACATACATATAGGTATTTTGTCATGTTGGTGTGAGCTTTTTTTGTTACAGCATTTTCCCCCCATACTTGTAGTCAGAAAGACCTTTATTTTATATGAAGAAAACAAGAGTAAGAACAAGAGAGTGGTGTTCACCTCTGTACAAACTGGAGCAACTCTGGGAACAAAATGGCTACTTAAATCTGCACACAGAGAGTGTTCTTAGAAATTAAAGGTGCAAACTACAGACAATATTCACCCACACCCACTCACACAAACACACAGAGATGATCATCTAATGGTACTCATAATAATCCTCTTCCTCTCTAATCTCATCCCACCCACCTTTCAACTATGAGTCACAATACATTCCCCAACCTTCTCTAGTGGGTGGCAGATTTGGGGAGATGGAATTAGATTTCAGGCTGATTGAATTTCTGGAGGATGTCTGGTTGAGAACTTTGCAGTAACTCTTGGTCTTTTAGCTAGTGATGAATGAAACATGTGAGGATCGGAAGTTTGGATTAGCATCCAAATATTTGAATACCTGTTTAAAATCCTAAACAAATCTCTACTCTTCTTGAGAGTTGCCTTGCCTTGGCTGCAACATGTGGGCCTTTAACAATCTCCTCATTCTCATGATGTTTCTCTCTAATGGGGTGTACAAACCATATCCTGCCACTAAAGGGTTAAGAGACAGAGTAGCTACCTCCTCAGCTGTGACTAACTGGGTGACCATCAACAGCTGGGATGCGAGCTTGCAAATCAGGTAGAAGGAGGCTTCCAAAGAGCCTGTAGGGACTCTGCCTCAGCTACAAACTGGCAGGAAGCAGTGAAAGGAGCTGGAACCTCCAGGGAGAAAGTACTGGGAGCAGTTCCTCTGCAAAAGGGGCCTGGAGGCAGATGCAGGTAGGAAGTGGCTTAGGAAACCAGTGATGAATCTGAAGAAGCAGATTTTAGCTGATTAATACAAGGTCTCTGGGCTGGAACCCAGAGGACAGGGACCTGTGTTCCCCTACCTGTCACCAGGAAAAGTGCATTGTCATGTTCTGGGTCCCACAAAAAATAAAGAATAAGATTGAGCCCTGAAGTAGAGCAGTTGTAGTTAAAGTGAGATAGTACAGTTAGGGTAGTCATAGCAGGGTAGATCAATGTCCAGCTTCAAACTACCAATTATGTTTTTGTTTTCCTTTACTTCTTTATGTGGTTAATTTAGTAATCAATTTTATTTCTTTCATCCTTTATCCCTGTGTCATTTATATACTTGATCCAGTTGAGCAGAAGGAAAAAAATCAGGGATTTGGAGCAATCAGATTTTTTAATTGCTCCGCTCTGGCTCCGCTCCAGCTCTGGGCAAAAACCTACTGGTCCGTGCTCCAGCTCCGGCCTCTGCTCCAAAGCCCTGAAAAAAATAATAAATAGTGCTGGCTCCAAGATCCTGCAATTAAAAAAAGTGAAAGGCCTAGCATATCTAGTCTGAAGAGTTTCTGCTTACCTTGAGCATAGCTACTAAATATGAAAGGCAGATTAAAGTAGTAGTCATTATTTATTTATTTTTTGTATTAATGTAAGGTTAAATATAGCTAAATGTAAATATTTTTATCTGAAGACTTTTCTGTTTTAGGATATTTCACTGAATTGTGAAATTGGGATTTTAAGATTTTCAGCTCTTAGGAAAAAATGCAGAAATCTTATTAATACTTTTCAGAATTTTTCTTCTGTATAGCAGTGCATTTTATAGAAGTATCATTAGTTCCATTTTTTTTAAATGGGGAAACTGAGGCCCAGAGAAGTTAAGTGACTTATTAAAATTCTCTCAGCACATTAGTGGCAGAGCCAGGAATAGAAGGCAGGTTATCAACTCCAACTCCTTTGATCTATCTACTTGATCATGCAGTCTCCTCCTCCTTCTTGCTCCATCATCCACAACGTGGACTTGAGGACTTTGTGGGGTGTTAGTTTGTGAAGTTTGCTATATATTTTCCCCTCAAGTAGGCATGTCTTGTCTCCAGCCCCACAGAACTGGCCACAAGTTAGGCCCCTAAAACCACAATTTCTTCTGAGATCCAAGCAGATAGTCAGGCATTTGCAGAGGCCAGGGACACACTGCTCTGTGCTTCTGTACTTTCACCTGGCCCCACTGCTTCTTCCTGACCTCACTGGTAGCATGGCTCCAAGGGAATCTTCTAACAGGGCCGGCTCCAGACCCCAGCGCGCCAAGCGCGCGCTTGGGGCGGCGTCCCGCGGGAGGGCGGCAGGCGGCTCCATTGGACCTCCCGCAGGCATGCCTGTGGAGGGTCCGCTGGTCCTGCGGTTCCGTTGGACTTCCCGTAGACGTGCCTGCGGAGGGTCCGCTGGTCCCGCGGCTTCGGTGGAGCATCCGCAGGCACGTCTGCAGGAGGTCCACTGGAGCCGCGGGACCGGCGACCGCCAGAGCGCCTCCCGCGGCGTGCCGCCCTGCTTGGGGCGGCGGAAATCCTAGAGCCGCTCCTGTCTTCTAAGAGGTCTGGTGATCCTCAGAACCTTCCTTGTCAGTATTAACTCATTCACAACATTCCTGCACAATTGAGGGGAACTGTGACCAGGGCCAGCTCCAGCTTTTTTGCCACCCCAAGCGGAGAAGGAAAAAAATAAAAATAAAATAAAGCTGCGATTGGTGGCACTTCAGCGACAGCTCTACCGTGCCACTTCATTCTTCAGCAGCAATTTAGTGGCCAGTCCTTCCCTCCGAGAGGGACTGAGGGATCTGCTGCCCTTTCAATTGGCCGTCCCAAGCACCTGCTTCCTGCGCTGGTGCCTGGAGCCGGCCCTGACTGTGACACAGAGAATGGCCACCACCTTGGCTTGCCCTTTCCTCAATGTAAATCTTGAGTCCTACAGAGACCCATGGAGGGGCATCTGGTTTCGTATAAGGTGCATACCATGCAAATCAGGATTTTATTCTATCGTCATCTCCTCTGCCTGTGGAAGACGAAAGGATCTCGGATCTTCTATTTTTTCTGCCCATTTGCCATTTTTGAGCAGCCTTATCTGATGACAAATGTCCAGCTGTTTCCAATGTCTACCTATTTGCTGGAGAACAGGAAAATTATTGCAAGTGATATGACAATTATAACATTAAGCACAATTTTGTGATTCAACTTTATGGTGAGCTGAGACTGCTCACAATAGGTAATATCCGAGTGAACAAATTTTTAGGAGCAGTATGATCCTTGTCTTTGACAGTCATAGTAAGGGCTAGGTAGGTGAGGTAATATCTTTTATTGACCAACTAGCTTACACAGAGCTCTTCTTCAAGTCTGGGAAACTGGAGTGTCACAGCTAAATACAAGATAGAACCGATTGTTTAGCATAAGTAGCTAACATATTTCAAGGGACCATTCAAGGTGAAGTGGCCTGTTAACACCCATAGGAAGTGGGAGGGAAATAGATGGGGGGGGTATGGTTGTTTAGTGGTTTATAGATTGCTGTAATAAACCATAAATCCAGTGTCTCTGTTCAATCCATGATTTTTAATGTCTAGCAAAGTTATGAATTTAATCTCCCAGGCTCATCTTTTAAAAGTGTGCAGGTTTCCCAGCCCAGACTCCACTCCTGCTCTGCCCCAGGCCCCACCCCCATTCTGCCAAGGCTCTGCCCCTCCCCACTGTCTCCCTCTTCTCTTCCCTCCCCCAACCCTGCTTATCCCCTTCCAGCCAAATCCCTGAACCCAAATGAAGCAAATGACATTTGAAAAAAAACACTTTTCTGCAATTTCTTTCTAAAGAAAATGGAGCATGTTTTCCACTGCATGCCAGAAGGTGAAGACTGGACATGCAGAAAGTACCTAATTAAAAGCACAAAATTTGGGAATAAAAAATGTCAGTCACAAGCTTTTTGTTATGCCCTGAAGTTAGTCAGAGATTTATTTGCAAAAACTTTGTAGTCAGCTGTCTTGCTGAATACAACATTAAATATTATGGAATACATGATGCAGCTCTTCTGTTTTACATTTTCTTAATCAGTATTTCTAAGCTGATCTTGTATTTTAAATGTACTCTTAAGCCTTCATAATGTAATAATTCCAGATTACTACATATATAACTCACTGAAACCAAGACATTATTTTAAATTAATCAGTCACAGAGGTTAGTGTGTTCATAACAATGTTCATTGCTTTTAGAAAAAGGGAACACTAATTTACTTTGTGTGATATCCATAACAATAGATATGTTTATGAAATTTCACCAACTTTAAAAAATGTTTCCAAAGATTTTTAGGCATAACAAAGGATTTTATATCTTACTAGGTACTGATTTTGCTGGAGAGTTCTCTTAAAACTAGTTCATCAGATAGTCAGAAGTAAAGAAAGGGGAAACTCTGTCCAGCTATCTGAAAAGAAAGGGGTGTTGTCCCTTTAAGGGCTCTCTTAAATGTGGGGGAAGGGGTGAAGGGAGACAGGGATGGACGGGAAGACTTTAGAAGCAATTTTTGTGTGTGTGTGTGTTTTTGTTCTTTTTTCTACTATAGTAATTAAAATGTGTATTTTAGATAAGGGTGGTCTTTTGAAGGATTTATTTTAAAAAACTGTATGTCTAAAGATTCAAGCATTTAAGGCTAAAGATGATTGTGCATCTAAAATCTATGCAATGATTTTTTTTAGAGATGTAATTTTATAATCTTCACCAACTCACTAATGAAATATTTTAAACTAACATGTTCGGAGTAAATATTACAGTAATGCACAACGAGGGTGACCAGATTGCAAGAGTGAAATATCAGGACACATTGGGCGAGTGATGGGGTGGAGAGACAGACAGACACAGGTGCACAGCCCCATCCGGAGCTAGAGGCACATTGGTCTGCCTGGCCCTGTGCTACCAGCGTGCCCCTTCCTGTTGGGAGTGGGCCCATGCTGCGCCACGCAGCTCCCCTGCCCAGCACCCCCTGGATCCACTATGCCCAGAGCCTCCCTACAACCCTTCAACCACAAATGCACAGTGCTGTGCACACACACCCCATGCAGCATCCCCCTGCCCACAGCCCCACCACAGCTACCCAGCACCCCACACAGAATCCCCTAATCGCTAGTTTCCCAATACACACCGATTTCCCCTCCGTCCTTTCCTTCCTCCCTCCCAGTGCCCTTCCCAACAGCCCCACCACCACAACTGCACAATGCCCCACACAGACCCGCACTGCCTAGTGCCCTGACACACACAGATCTCCCCCACTGGCCAGCACCCCCCAACAGGCCCCCACTGCCTAGCAGCACAAAACACACAAACCTCCCCCACAGCCCAGCACCCCCCACACACCTCCCAGACACTCACTCCATCACACCCTGACCCCTTCCCTAGCTGCACCCACCAGCCCTGCTGGGAAGTCTCTGGCTCCTAGGGTGAGAGCAGCAAGGGGAGTCTCCAGACTCTCCACGGGCTGCGCCTGCAACAAGTGAGCTCCGTGGCTCCCATTGGTCGGGAAAAGCGTCAATGGGAGCTGCTGGAGCCATGGAGCAGGGCTTGCAGGCGTTGGCAGCATGCAGAGCCCCCCCCCATAAGAGCCAGAGGGACCTGCCAGTCCCGGTGGTGCTCACCTGGGGCGGCTGCTGTCCTGGGAAGCATCTGGCAAGCTGGTCCCTCTGGTTCCTAGGGTCGGGGGTCGGGGGGGGCGGAGGGCTCTCTGCCCGCTCCCGGCGCCTGCAAGCCCCACCCCTGCAGCACGCGGCGCTCCTGCCAGCAGGCGGGCACTGGGAGCTGCCCCAGGAAGCGATGAGCAAGGGTGCCGTGGCTGCGGTCCGGACAGTCTCCAATATCGGGACAAAGGGCATCCCGACCGATGTAAGGTCGGGATGCGGGACAAGTTCCCTAAAATTGGGACTGTCCCGATAATATCAGGATGTCTGGTAAGCCTATGCACAACTGTTTGTTTTTGTCAGTAAATTCAGAAACTGACAGTATATACCTGGAGGTTGGCAAATGCCTGTTAAATGGTTTCATTACTACTTGAATGGATCTTTAACAGTTTCAATGTTGTGCTAATAGGTCTGGAAGACTTTTTCACTTTTAAGTTACTAGATCCCCTCCGGAGTAAGAGTCACTAGGCTGTAGCAGCCAGCTTTGGGAGCCTGCAGGGAGGGTCAGAACAGGAATAGGAAGAGCCGGGAGGCAGGGCACTAAGACCCATTGGTGCCCCAAATTTTCAGATGCCCTATGCAGCCCTATATGCTGCGTATGCCTATGGATGGCCCTTCCCACACAGTTGCTATTAAGGCATTTAGGGCACTAGGTGAGGTACACCACATATTGTTAGGCATATGTAGGACCCATGGATCTTGAAAGGTATGTTGTGGGGGGTGTTGATCATTGTAGCAGTGGAGCTATAACTGTAGATTTTGCATCTGTTGTTCTGACAAGGTCTGGCACCAGTTTGTGTTGGTGTGTCCTGGTCTATGGGGACCTTGCTTCTGATGATGAGCTTGGAAAGGTTGGGGGGTTGTTTGAAGGCTGGAGAAGGGAGTTCAGGAAAGACTTCTTTAAGGATGGGGTCCCTATCAAGTATAAGTTGTAATTGTTTGATATCTCGTATGAGTTCCAGTGTGGGATGGTAGTTAACAACTAGATATGTGCGGTTGGAAAGGATTGTATTTCTGTCTAAAGCAGGTTCTCGCTGAGTGTTTGGGTGGTCCATTCCATGAGGTAACCTACTTCTCTAGTGGAGTGTCTTTTTTGGTAAAGGTGGTTTTGAGTGTGTTCAGATGTATATCCTGGATTTTCTCCTCAGAATATATTTTGTGGTATCGAAGTGCCTGGCTGTAGATAACAGATCTGTTGGTATGTTTGGGGTGGTTACTGGATCTATGAAGATAGGTGTGGTGATCCATGGGTTTCTTATATATAGTTGTCTGTAGGGTTCCATTGTTGAAGATAATCGTAGTGTTCAGGAAGTTCATATTGGTGTGGGAGTGTCCGAGATAGAGTTTGATGGTCAGGTGGTGGTCGTTTGAAGTTGTGGTAGAAATCTGAGGGAGTTTGTCATCTGTTCAGAGGATGACAATATCATCGATGTATCTCAGGTATACCATTGGTTCCATGGTGAATTAATCCAGAAATTCTTCAAGATGGCCCATCAAGAGATGGGGCATATTGGGGAGCCATCCTAGTATTAATGGCAGTTCCCATGGTTTCGAAAGTGTTTTGTTGAATGTAAAATTGTTATGGGTGAGGATGAGTTGGGTGTATATCTGAGGGTTGTCCATTGTTTTGTAAATATTTGAAGCGGGCAGCTATGCTGTCATTGTGAGGGATATTGGTGTATAAGGAGGTGACATCAGTGGTGGCAAGGATGCTGTTCTGAGGGAGGTTATTAATGTTGCGGAGTTTGTGGAGGAAGTTAGTTGTGTCCTAGAGAAAGCTGGTCCTTTGTGTGGTGAGCAGTTTGAAGATGGTTTCTATGAGTCCCAATATTCCTTTGGTAAGAGTGCCATAGCCAGATATGGGAGGATGAGTTTGTAGAGTTTCTCTTGGAGTTGTTTGGGGAAGGATTTGATGAGATCCTTAAATTCCTGGGTAAAATGTATGTAGGATCTTCTTTGACTTCTTTATAGTAGGTGGTGTTGGATAGCTGTTGGTTGGCCTCATTAATGTAGTCATGATGGTTGAAGCCCCCTTTGTCTGCTGGCTTGATCACTAACTGGTGATTAGATTTCAGGGACTGTATAGCTGTCCTCTTAGCAGTGGAGAGATTGTGGTGGATGTGATGTTTAAGGGTTTCACTGTCAAAAAAATGTCCTGAAGCAATCAACATAATGATTAAAAGTGTGGGTTCATCCTCTCTGTGGTGTTTAGCAAGATGATTCTTTTTTCTTATGATTGTTGATGGGGACATGATCTTTGTGAGTAGTGGTGTCATCGTTGTGAAAGAATTTTGAAGCAGTCAGTGGGCAGATAGGGGGTCTGGCAATATTAATGTTTCCCTTTCCCGCTGCAAGATTACATAAGCCTCCTCTTTCTCTTTTCAGAAGTTAAACAACATTGATTTAATGCTCTCAATGTCTGCATGTGATTTATGACAATTGACATGTTTCATGGTATTCAGGCTGTTTTGTTTGTTTGTTTTTTGTCCTAGGCCTGACAAAATAAGTGGCAACCATCCTCCTTCTTTTTCTCAATTTGTTTCTGCCTGTCTCTCATTAAGGACTGAGAAAATATAATCTGATATGAAAATCCAATTGAAATTTCTTTTAAAATGGTTACAATGCTTAGAGCTGTATGAATAACTGGTTTTTTTTTGTTTGTTGTTTTTTTTCCTGGTATGCTGGTCATGTTGAAAAATCCAATTTTTTTAAGTTCAACATCTTGCTTTATTTTCAAGGGTTTTTAACTTTATTTTTTTAAATAAAATTGACGTATCTCTATAAACAAAGTCATTTTGTATTGAAATGGTTCATTTTGAAAATATGAAAAAATTGTTTATTTTTAGAACTTTTTTTTAGGTTTTTAGTTTGAAACAATTTGAATTCTACACGAATGTGGAAAAGATTTGTCAACCCGATTCTGCATTTTTAGCAAAAAAAAAAAAAAATTTGTCTGAAAAATTTTGCACAGCTCTAATCAACTTTATGCATCTTTCTGAGACTGTGTTTGATAGGCTTTCTCCTGATCCCTTAAATGTGACTACTGCCTCGGTCATCTGCTGTTTGATCAGGTGAAACTCTCACTGATGCCAATGAGAGCTGTAATATAAGATGAGGCACACAGAGCCTGATCCTGAGTGGTACTGAGCATCATTGATTTCCTTGGGAATTGGGGAGGCGGTAGCATATCTTGGGATTTAACTTATGGTGAGAATTTCTGGCTATGAAATATGAAATTAAAGAAATGACAGAGTTAAGGAAGTGTCCTCTTCATTAAAGAGAACACAAGTTTCAACATAACTTGGGGATGAGGGACCTTAGCTGGATCCATTTAGTAACCCAATTATAGCTAAACTCAACTGCAAGCTGGATTTATTTATTTATTTATTTTATTTTTTTAGTCGTCCTCTCTCATAACTTCCAAAATGTAGAACTACTGAACTAATTTTCTTCTGAAAGGTCTGGCTAATTTTTAACTTCTATTTGTCAGCTAAGACTGGAAGTAAAAATCTAAAGGGTAATATTTCCCTGGCATCATCCTTTTTAAGGTTAGTGCGTGGAGAGAGGGTGTGTGTGTGTGTGAGAGAGTGAGTCTGCCAACATCATGGGGGTCCAGACTAAGCATAAACAGTGCATTGTAGTTGACTGGTAGTATCCCTGAACCTTCCCATTGTTTTGTAGTGTAGTGATAGGAAATCTCAAAAGTTTTAGATAGTAAGAGGTTTGGATAAGCCCTAAAATATTTGTATTCTTTATTCCCTCAAATTACCACATTGACACTTGCTTTCCCATTTACTAAGTCTGGCTGAAAAATGTGGAGTTGTTTTGTTGCAGATTTTCTAGCCAGTTCTACCATTAACCCATTTCCTGCACCTATATCCATGATCCCCTTCCTCATAATTGTCTGCCACAAACTCTCTTGCCAAGCTGCTCTTCTGATCCATGTCTTCCCTTCACACATACCTTCAGTACAGCTGATTCCCAAGTTAAGCCATTCCAGATCATGTCAATGCTACCTACTGACAATGCTACACAACTTAAATGGAATAACTCTAGCAAAATTGCACTTTATATCTTACTGGCATCTTAAAGTGATCCACTTTATAATCTAATGAGAATCTCAATTAAACTGTATCTAGACAGCTGTGTAGCAACTCTAACATTACATTCACAGTTTTACATTCTACCAGTAAATGTCAGTTTTGTTTATGTTCTAAGCCAGTAAAATGATAACCCTTGGGAGCCTATCAAAAAAGTGAATCCTAATGTGATCTGATGCTACTGGAGCATGATCAAAAACTGCTAATATGGAAGAGTATAATGTGCCTAAATCTGGGGAACATAATGTACTTGATCTTTTGAGACTTTAAAACAAATTAAAACCTACCAGATGGCACCCAGAAGCACTGGGTGTTTTTGGTTTTTTTTTTTAAACTTTTTTTTTATCGTGTCTATAGTTACATGTTTAAAAAATCATTTAACTACATTGGGATTGAATTGTTAGACGTTTTTGAGCCATTGAATGAACCACCACTGGGGGGCGTGAAGTCAGAAACAAAAAATAAGAGGTAAAGACTGAAGACAAGCACTTTCACTGTTGATCACTGAAGAGATATTAAGAGACCTTTAATGTATGGAAATTAAGCTGAGAGAGACCAATAGTCTTTAGAAGTATCCTTTCAGTTTCCTGACGCAAAATTAGAAGTACCAGAAGATTCAGCTTCTACCTCTGATAGCTTTCTCCACATTTTGGGGGGTGGAGGGTCATTTTAATCAAAATGAAAGGCACATCCTATTAAGACAGCTTTGCTGAGAAATAATTAAGATGAATTACTGGCATACACTTGTCCCCCCTGCCTTGTTGGTGTCAGTTTGTAGCAGGCATGTGAGGTTTACAGTATATGCTTTGCTCTTTAAATGCAATTTACAACCTAACTCACAATCTTAACTACCTGAGATTTTAATCCTAAACCTGTCACTATATATTATTTTCAGTCTCCGAACACTTCTACGGGTACGTCTACACTACGGGATTATTCCGAATTTGCATAAACCGGTTTTGTAAAACAGAATTTATAAAATCGGGTGGAGCGCGGCCATACTAAGCACATTAAATCGGTGGTGTGCGTCCATGGTCCGTGGCTAGCGTCGATTTCTGGAGCGTTGCACTGTGGGTAGCTATTCCCTAGCTATCCCATAGTTCCCGCAGCCTCCCCCGCCCCTTGGAACTTCCGGGTTGAGATCCCAGTGCCTGATGGGGCAAAAATCATTGTCGCGGGTGGTTCTGGGTAAATGTCGTCAGTCACTCCTTCGTCTGGGAAAGCAACGGCAGACAAGCATTTCGCGCCTTTTTCCCCTGGATTGCCCTGGCAGATGCCATAGCATGGCAATCATGGAGCTTTTTTTGCCGTTTGTGACTCTCACCGTATGTGTACTAGATGCCGCTCACAGAGGCGATTCAGCAGCGCTACACAGAAGCATGCTTTTGCTTTTGCATGACAGCAGAGATGGTTACTAGCCATATTGCACCATCCAAACCCTTCCATAAATTGGAACTGAGGATGATCATGGCTACCAGTCCTTTTGTACCATTTGCTGCTAGTGCCCCTGGTCAATCAGCCAGGGGCACAAAAGCCAAAAGTGGTTACTAGCCTGTACCATTGGCTGCTGTCATAAGTGCCCCTGGCCGATCAGCCAGGGGCGCAAAAGCAAAAATTGGGAATGACTCCCTGAGTCAATTCCTCCTTTTTGGTATCTAAAAATAGAATCAGTACTGCCTAATATAGGCAAGTGTGCTAGAGAACCACCTGCTCTGTGTCAGAGCCCGCAGAAACTATTATCTGTATGCTATTCACAGGGGTGCTCCTGTAACAACCCCACCTGTTGATTCCGTTCTTCCCCAGCCTTTCTTGGCTACCGTAGCATTGTCCCCCCACTTGTGTGATGAATTAATAAAGAATGCAGGAATAAGACACACTGACTTGTTAGTGAGAAATGAGTGGAAGGCAGCCTCCAGCTGCTATGATAGTCCAGACAGGACATTAAGCAGTGTGTAGGCGAGAAGCCCAGCATCCCACTGCTAGTCCAGGGGCAACTGAATCTTTTCTTTACACATGAAGGGTGGGGGCTGATGGAGCTCAGCCCCCTGTTGCTATGATGAGGATGGTTACCAGCCATATTGCACCATCCATCCACCAGAAAAAATTAGGGCCAATAGGCTGATGACGAGGACGGTTACCAGTCCTTTTGTACCATTAGCTGAGGCTGATGATGAGGATGGATTTCCATCATTTTGTATGATCAGCTTATGCTGATGATGAAGATGGATTTCCATCCTTTTGTACCATCAGCCGCCCATGGCGGGGGGGGGAGCAAGGATGTTGGTGTTGAGTGCTGCACTATCGCGTCTAACAGCAGCATTCAGTAAAGATAGGGAGACATGTAAAAGAGTCAGAGGATTGTTTTACCTTTCGCTTCTGGGGTGGGTGGGGGGGTGGGTGAGTAGATTGCCAAGCTATGCCCTGACCCGCGGACACTGTGTTTGACCCTAGAAGCATTTGGAGCTCAGCCAAGAATGCAAATAATTTTAGGAGGCTGCAGGAACTGTGGGATAGCTTCAGTCCTCCAGTCCATGCGCATCCATTTGATTCTTTGGCTTTCCGTTACGCTGCAGTGCGCTGAGTCCCTGCTATGGCGTCTGTCTGGAGATTTTTAAAAAAGGATTCTGAATTTCATCTTCTGTAACGGAGCGCTGATAGAACGGATAGAACGGATTTGCCTGCCCTTACAGCGATCACATCCGCATGGTCCATGCGGGAGCTCTTTTTGTATTTTGATTTCGGACTGCATCGCCACCCGTGCTGATCGGAGCTCCACGCTGGGCAAACAGGAAATATTCAAAAGTTCGCGGGGCTTTTCCTGTTTACCTGACCACTGCATCCGAGTTCAGATTGCGGTCCAGAGTGGTCACTGGTGCACTGTGGGATAGCTCCCGGAGGCCAATACCGTCGATCAGCGTCCACACTAACCCTAATCCGATATGTTAATACCGATACTAGCGTTACTCCTCTCGTTAGGGAGGAGTACAGAAACCGGTTTAAAGAGCCATTAAAATCGATATAAGGTGCCTCCTAGTGTGGACGGCTTTGGCGTTAAATCGGTTTTACGCTCCTAAAACCGATTTAAACGCCTAGTGTAGACCAGGCCTACATTAAAACAGGGTATAAGTAAAAGTTAACAGGATCTTGGAGTGAAAGGTTTATGTTTCACACAGTAAAACAATCAACATTCTTTCAGACAGCCAGCCAAAGTCAACTCTTCTGTCTGTTTGGAAGAGGCACTGACATAGGAAAAAGAACAGGAGTACTTGTGGCACCTTAAAGACTAACAAATTTATTTTAGCATGAGCTTTCGTGAGCTGCAGCTCACTTCTTCGGATGCATAGAATGGAACACACAGACAGGGGATATTTATACATACAGAGAACATGAAAAGGTGGAAGTATGCATACCAACAGGCAGAGTCTAATCAATTGAGATGAGCTATCGTCAGCAGGAGGAAAAAAAACTTTTTGAAGTGATAGTTAAGATGGCCCATGGAAAAGAAGCCCTCGAGGAATTCCACCGTGATTTTAACAATTTCCATCCCACCATCAACCTCAGCCTAGACCAATCCACACAAGCGGTCCATTTCCTAGACACTACTGTGCTAATAAACGATGGTCACATAAATACCACCCTATACCGGAAACCCACTGACCGCTATACTTACTTACATGCCTCCAGCTTCCATCCCGGACACACCACACGATCCATTGTCTACAGCCAAGCTCTAAGATACAACCGTATTTGCTCCAATCCCTCAGACAGAGATAAACACCTACAAGATCTCTATCAAGCCTTCTTAAACCTACAATACCCACCTGCTGAAGTGAAAAAACAGATTGACAGCGCCAGAAGAGTACCCAGAAGCCACCTACTACAGGACAGGCCTAAAAAAGAAAATAACAGAACACCACTAGCCATCACCTACAGCCCCCAACTAAAACCTCTCCAGCGCATCATCAAAGATTTACAACCTATCCTTAAAGATGATCCCTCACTCTCACAGATCTTGGGAGACAGGCCAGTCCTCGCTTATAGACAGCCTCCCAACCTGAAGCAAATACTCACCAGCAACCGCACACCATACAACATAAACACTAACCCAGGAACCTATCCTTGCAACAAAGCCCGATGCCAGCTCTGTCCACATATCCATTCAAGTGACACCATCATAGGACCTAATCACATCAGACACGCCATCAGGGGCTCGTACACCTGCACATCTACCAACGTGATATATGCCATCATGTGCCAGCAATGCCCCTCTGCCATGTACATTGGCCAAACCGGACAGTCTCTACGCAAAAGAATAAATGGACACAAATCTGACATCAGGAATCATAACATTCAAAAACCAGTGGGAGAACACTTCAACCTCTCTAACCACTCAGTGACAGACTTGAAGGTGGCAATTTTGCAACAAAAAAACTTCAAAAACAGACTCCAAAGAGAAACTGCTGAACTTGAATTAATATGCAAACTAGATACTATTAACTGTGGCCTAAACAAAGACTGGGAATGGTTGGGTCATTACACCAATTGAATCTATTTCCCTATGTTAAGTTCTCCTCACACCTTCTATGGGCCATCTTAACTATCACTTCAAAAAGTTTTTTTTCCTCCTGCTGACGATAGCTCATCTCAATTGATTAGACTCTGCCTGTTGGTATGCATACTTCCACCTTTTCATGTTCTCTGTATGTATAAATATCCCCTGTCTGTGTGTTCCATTCTATGCATCCGAAGAAGTGAGCTGCAGCTCACGAAAGCTCATGCTAAAATAAATTTGTTAGTCTTTAAGGTGCCACAAGTACTCCTGTTCTTTTTGCGGATACAGACTAACACGGCTGCTACTCTGAAACCTGACATAGGAAAGTGGCACATTAAAATTGGTTTTATTGATGATAGGATTTTATAATACTAAGGTACACATAATACTGAGTGTACCTTAGTATTATATTATGCTTTGGATAATAATAGGATATGAAAATTCCATTTGGCCTAAATTGTGTGCTCGTGTCTGTTTTTGGGTTTCTGCTTTCTGATCACACTTGGTGTGATCTCCAAAATTTAGGTAGAATTTTTTTGTTACATTGAATCAGATCACACAATTTTGATACACAATTTAAGAGTGTAGGCTAGTGACATCTGAAGGTCATTAAGCACATTTGCCACATTAAAATATGCTCAGTTTGTTTACAGCACTGGCTAATGATCTCACTGCAATTAACTGTAAAAAGGGTAAGAAAAGTCTAACTTTTTTTTTTATCCTGAGGGGCCATATTGATATTTTTAACTATTTCACTTCCTTTCCAGCTACGGGTTTAAATTTCAATCCTCCTTATACAGTAAGGCCTGGTCTACACTGGTGGCGGGAGGGATCGATCTAAGATGCGTCGACTTCAGCTATGCTATTCTCATAGCTGAAGTTGCTTATCTTAGATTGACTTAGACTTACTTTGCGTCCTCGGGGCGCAGGATTGACGGTTGCCACTCCTCCGTCGACTCCGCTTCCACCTCTTGCCCTGGTGGAGTTCTGGAGTCAACAGGGAGCGCGTTTGGGGATCGATGTATCGCGTCTCATCTAGACGCGATACATCGATCCCCAATTGATTGATCACTACTCGCCAATCCAGCGGGTAGTGTAGACATACCCATAAATGGTCATGGACAGATAGTAGAAATAGGAGTCCCTAAGCAGAGTAGACTTCAGGTATGTGTGCTTTTTTTCTCTGAAAATAATACTGAATAGTTGACTTATCAGTGTAGTCCCAAATATACAGCAGATTTGCTGTACCTTTCTAAGTATCAATATTAGCCATATCAAACTCTTCACTGTGAAGTATGGAGGGGATGAAAGGTATGCAAATAACGAAACGTGGCTAGTAAAAGTGTGCACATGGTCGGGGAGAGGAGCACAAACGTCCTTTCTTTGAGTTCACAGAAGTGCCTCCTTCCCCAATTCAAACACCACACAGGGGTTCCATGTGTCTGAGCTGGAGGATAGCAATGCTACGTAACATAATCTCCTGGCAAACTGCTTGTGCCTTTTAACTTGCATATTAATAAGATACCTATTGGTATCTTATGGTACTTCTATCAAATCTTCAGGGCAATTTATGTGGGAAATTATGCTCTCTCTGTCGTTGTTAATGTCTGTTGGTTCTTGCTCTTTGCTTTCAAAACCTTGAGATAGGGAGAAGTTTGCTGTTGGCAGCACAGCTTCTGAGGAGAGGTATAGGACCTCTACATGGAAGCCTGGGCTCACCATCAGTGCCATGAAATCTGCAGGTCTCACATAGTCTGCACATTTGGAAGGATAAGCCCCTCCCTTCTGATGCTTTGGCAGAGTTCCTCATGTGTCTTCCCTCCATCATGGGTTTTTCCATGATGTATAGCCTTATTGTTTTACCTATATATAAATAACAAGGAAAATTGCTCTAACATCCAGGAACTGTTGAATGCTAATTCTGGCTCTAATACTAACTGCATAAATTTGGGCAAGTCATTTCATATCTCATTTCCCATCTGTAAAGTGGGGACAATAAGAACACTTTTTTGAGGGCCTCTGTGCATTTCCACTTATATGATGATTCCCTCTCGTGACAAAACAACACTTACTGAAAAGTAACTTTTTTTTTTCCTTTATCAGCTTCCAAAGGCTGTTTTGACAATTGCTAGCTTAGGGCCCCATTCTTTCCTACATGGGACTTCCTTTCAAGCCATCTCCACTTCTCCCAGTAATCTGTTGCAGACTGGAGGATTCTGCACAGAGGATTCTAGTTTCTATGTTGTTGTATGGCTGCCATTGGAAGCCCCCTTAGGGGCGTGAAAGATCCTCTCTGCAGAGGAGTGCAACAAAAATGACTGCAGATTGTATTACGGTGCTTTGTGTCTCATGGGTTTTGGGAGACAGAATCTGGCTTTCCCACTACCACCTCACCCCACCCCAAGGAATTTCTTTGAGGCTGGGAATAAGGGTAGAATGCCACAGAGGCAGGATTTCAAATCTAGTAGCGACACCGCCTGTCTGGTCAAGGCAGGGAGTAGAACATACTTTTGATGATGTAAAAGGTTGTGTGTGTCAAGTATGATGATGACTGAAAGAAGCAACAGGTTATCTCTGTATTTTCTTCTCCTACTCACCCAAAGCTCTGTACATTGCATTCCTACTAGACCAAAGTAGATAGAAATATACGCACCCCACTCCGATGCCACGGGGAAGGGCCTAACCATACAAATTCCACCTTTTTACAAAGGGTTAAGGAAAAGTGATTTCTACACACTGGTTAACAGGTAATTTCAACTACAATGCTTAGTTCAGTCATGGTTCTGTTTATCTGCTTTCATGCACTGTTGATCAAATCCCTACACTACTATGAAAAATACCCATTAAATGCTGCTGCTGATGATGATGATCATACTTAGCTATTATGTATGTATTATCAATAATTATACATTCATTCTTATGATAGAATCCCGTATTTATTAAAAACACATTCCATTTCCTGGACCTCAATTATTTGAATGAGAAGAGAAAGTAAATTAAGGTGCTTAGTTTGTAGCAGATGTTGTAGCTATAGTTACTGCTTCATACGTTATTGCAGGTTATTATAAGCTTCTGTGATTAGAACTGCTATAGATAAGCATGCAATAATATTTTCACTGTCACCATGATCATTGACTAAGATAAGAGCTTAATGTTCTGGTTTTTGTTCAGGGTAGAGAAAAACAAGGAGGGGGGAAATGAAGAAAAACAAACCCAAGTGCTATATATCATGTAATGATATGTTTTAAAAAAAATCCTTCTCTTTGTTTTAAAACTACATGTGCGTCAGTGATGACAGACACTACTGAGGGGATTTAGTGTTAAAGAGAAATCTCTTAATTTTATTTGCAACAGAGAGTGGAAAGTGTGCTCATTCAAGATACTTGTTGTATCATTTTTAAATCAAGGCCATCTTTTTCTCAGTGGTAAACGTGAAATGTTTTTAAAGGCCAGACTTAGCATAAAATCTATTGGTTGCTATGGAGACTACTTACCACACAGGACTGCACTCTGTGTTCAACTCTGTGATTTTTCTCTATTCAAAGGTTCAGCATTGTCAAAAAACAAATTACTTTTTCAGTTGTTTATCTCAAAGTTCATTATGGAAAAAGCAATAAATAATAAGAGATTTTATTCGTGTGTGGATAGCAGCAATATGTGAAGTCACTTGGGCACTATTCCTTAAAATTCACTATTTTAGAATAATTAGAACAAAATTGGCTATTGTTAGGAAATAAAATGGATTTTGATCTTTTTTGTGTATATGAAAATGAAGCAAAGTAGGTACTTGGAAGTCTGATCCCAACAAAATTACATGGTAATAAAGCTTTTCACACCTACACAGCACTTAGTAACACAGCTCTGAAATAGAAGCGAGATTAAGCCCTGATAGACTAAAACTTTGTACCTGGGGAGCATTACTTCTCTCTTTATGAAAGAACATGTGGATTCAGGCCCTAGTACTCCTTGAATTATTCATACTATCCTTTGCATCACATATCTTTAGGCTTGTCATTAGTAGGAGCACAAATCTAACTGGCTGCAACGCATCATTGAAAACCTGTACATCTGCTTCTTCTCAAGCAGTTGCTTAATTATATCAAATATTTTCTGTCAAGACCCCCCCAACACCACCCCACAAGAGGCCTAATCCTGTGAGGTGCTGCCGAGTGTCTTCCTTTGAGTTAATTAGGAGTTGAGGTTCTCCAAGGAAGCAGTCAAGCACTCAATATGTCTCAAACTCAGGCTAAGAATGAAAATTTGTAGAAGTAGCAAGGGAAGCCTCTGATTACCTAAGGGTATTCCAATTGTAAATTGGTGTCAGCAAGTTCTTGCTCATTTTTCTGTAACACTTTACTTAATCCAGGAATGTCTGAGCACATTCATTTTCAATGCATATTTAAGATTCACTGATGTCACTACTTTGGTGCATTCTAGATACTATTAAGTCAAATTCAGAGCTGTTGTAAGTGGATACAACTCCATTGACTTCAGTGTAGTTATGCCCACTTAGATCAGGTGCTTCCTTATGCTCCCATTTCAAGTCAATGGCAAACCCCCATAAAATTCAGTGATAGCAGAATGGGCCCCAGGTCTCGGCTTGCTTCTGTGATTCTGGCAATTTTTATGACAATTAGAAAAATGGGGGAAACCTACTGAACGCATCTGATACATTTCATAAATAATGTAAAGTCATTTTAAAAATACCCTCTTTGGTTCTGTGTGTAATACACTAGAGCTTGCTTATTTACAAATCACATTTGTTGGCGAAAAATTGTGCCTACAACAAGTTGTTTCCAAGATTGCACTTTTATAGTCAAATCATTCTCCCACTGTAAAGTGTAGGGCACTGATAATTAACATCTTGCAAACATGCAATTAAGAAAAATAAAAAAGAGATGCAGAAGAAAAATGAAGGCATAATTTCATTGAGGCTATTGTCAATCTCTTCAAAAATTATTATGCAGTAGGCCTCCTCCTTTGCTGCTGTGTATGTTTTAGTAGAGTATGTACTGTTCCACACTGCATGCAAAGTAACGCCAAAAGAAAGGTCTTTAAAAACGAGTGAGCCCATTTAAACAATCCAGTGGAGGCTAGTTAGGCAAAACTAACATGAAGGTGTGATTGCAGTAATAGAAAATTGGTATTTCACTCAAAATAATGAGGGCAAATCCTACTCTATAGACTTCCACTGAAACAATAATGGGACATTTTATCAAAACAAGTTTTTAATTTTTTTTCTACAGTAAGATTCTTGCCTGAGCGCTTATATTCACATCTTGCATGTGGGTTTTTTCTTTGTTTTGGTTGGTTGGTTCCTGTGGTTCTTCTACACAGCTCAGTGGGGACATACTCTTCCTTCTGTACTCTGCCCAGCGTTTAATAAGGTGCTATAGGATATTAGTAAAGGCAGAATTTAGCCCATCATGTAGTAAGTAAATACTGTCTTTAAGGAGTTTTGAGGCTAACAGGGAACCCATTCTACCCCTTTCAACTAACTAGAATAACATTAAAAAGTAATTTTAAAAATTAACTGATTTTATAGTAGTATGTTTCTTATAAAGTGAATGTAATATCCTTAAAAGGTGCCAGGTGAACAGCATGAAAGACTTAAGTCCTTTTATCCACAGAATAGAGATAGCAAGCTTCTTCTAGGAAATTTTGCCAGTTCGTCTCAATCTTGCCCTAGAGGAATCCCCTCTCATGGAGTCTCAATTATATTCTCTCCACGTTATTTCACTTCTTTCCCGAGATTGCCCACTAGAGTCTAGTGAGCTTAATACAGCAAGAGTTAAAAAACAAGGAAAGAGGAAATGTTGACCACAGTTTAGGTGGAGCCTTATAATAGTCCTAGAACGATGGTCCATAACGCTATCAGTGAGTTTGCAATATTTGAAGCTATTGCTACTGATTACTATAATACTTTTTAATATGTGAAAACCTTAGAATGGATAAGATGAGATTTAGGATTTTTTCCTGACAGTTTTCAGTTTACATATTCTAAACAGTGAGATTTATTAGATGACAGAATAACATACCAAGGGGAAAAATCAATGATTGTCATTTAAACCTGGCCTGGACAAAACACTGGAATATGTTCTGCAATAGGGAGCAATCTTGGCAAAGAAATGAACTAGATTATCTAATTCATCTTTTCTGTTATTTCTATAATGTTACCATATTTCAGTAATAAACTGGTCGGGTCTGGTCTGTCAGGTTGAAAGGGTACTCTGATGTGGCAATCACATTCTTTAATCCACTCTCTGAGGTTTGTTAGCAATGCACTAGGCTAAAGTATTTTGGAGACTCCTATGTTTACAGCTAGCCTGGTGTTTTCATTCTGTCTTATGAGCATAAAAAAACACACACTACAATTTTTAGTCACAATGCTTATAAAAAGCACCCAAGGTATCAATAATGCCAATACCATACATTTTTCATCTCCAGACCCAGCAGGAAAGGATCCATTGTAAGAAATGTAAATGTAACAAATGCCACTGCAGGAAAATCCTACTTGGCTGCCTATCTCTTTGCTCAAAATTCTTTTTTCTTAATTCAAGGGGTTTTTCCCTCAATGATTACAATGCTTCTCCATGTATGGTTTGGAAAACAGATGGTATTTGCAGCCCACTCCTAAAACAGCATGCACCTACTAGATAGAGTCCAAACATACCTATGTCTTGGGATTTCTTTTATCATTAACTTAAACAACAACCACAACAAACACAAACCTCAGCCTAAGCTTTCTCCTGGGTTTGGCTGTTCTTAGGGTTCTTAGCTGTAGAACCTATCTGTTCTTGCTCCTGGCTCTCTAGGTCTCAGAGATTGCATCCCTTTTATGCTCCTGCCCTCTAAGCTAATATAACACAACAGGTTGCATGGAAATGGTTATCTAGAGCCCCTTTCTGAAGAGTCTAGGAAGGGAATGGAGGCCTGTGAAGCTCAGACCCAGAAGACCATGTGAGTGTCAATACTGGGTAGGGATCAAGGGGTAAGAAGAGTATTGATTATGGGATGGGAGGCTGAAATGGCTAAAGTCTCATAGAATTCTGGCCACATTTCTGTCATTTTTGGTTTGGAAGTTGGATGTGAATTTGGATCTAAACTACTTATGGGGATAAAAAACAGATTTCTAACTTTGGTGGTAGCCATAGCCTGACACTGCAGGGTCAGTCCATCTCTTCTAAAGGTGATGATAGGCTCCAAGTTTTCTCAACTGTTTATCCACCCTTCCCCATTTTCAGCCTTTGCATTTGGTGCTTATCTGCTAGATAACTTCTATTCCCACGTTCCTACCACTGGGAATTGTGGTTCAGGCACCAAACATCCCTTACAATATTTTCAAGGTCAATTTGTGAAGTGGTTAAGCAAAGAAGTGAAGATTAATTACTGGAGGGAAATAGTGTTGGGGAAAGTAGACAAGTGGTTAGCACAGTGAACTTATCAGTTACACAAACCTTTTTAGTGTATGTACTCACACCACTTCTTACAAATTTATTTTGTTAGCATTAGTTAATTACATTAAGAGACATCTTCCCCCCCCCCACAAACATGCCACCCAGGATTAGGCAGGGGTGGCATGTTTGTAGAAATTTTGGTGGTGCCCAGAACCCACCACTGCCCAAATTCTGCCCCCCCAAACTCCACCCCCCCACCTGCCCAAGGCTCTGGGAGGGAGTTTGGGTGAAGGAGGAGGGCTGGGTGCAGGCCCTAGACTGGGGCAGGGGATTGGGGTGCAGGCTCTAGGAGGGAGTCTGGGGATGGGGGGTGCAGAGGGATGGGGTGAGGGCTGTGGGGTGTGGCTGCAGATGAGGAGTTTGGAGTGAGAGTAGGGGTGTAGGGGTGAGGGCTCTGTCTGGGGCTGGCAATGGGGGATTGGGGGTGTAGGAAGGGCTCAGGGTGAGAGTAGGAGTGTGGGGGGTGAGGGCTGTGGCTGGGCCTGGGGATAAGGTGTTTGGGGTGCTGGAGGGGCTCAGGGCTAAGGTAGAGGGTTGAGAGTATGGTGGGGGGGTGAAAGCTCTGACGGGGGTGTGGGCTCTGGGGTGGGGCAGGGCTGGGGATGAGTTTGGGGTGCAGGCAGGCTGCTCTGGGACAGAGGCTCCCCCCAGCCCTTTCCCTGCCGGCAGCAGCAAGCTGTGGGGGATGAGCCCCACTTTCCTGCCCCTCCAGCAGCACACTCACCCCCACCACTTTCATTGCATGTGCTCCTAGGGCCCCTCTCAGGTCCAGGAATCTCTCTTGCCTCCTCCGTGCACCTCCTCCCCTGCTGTTGCCTCTGACTGTAGCCTCACTGGGGGTGAGGGATGGGGCTGCCTCCTTTCCCAGCGTGGGGCAGGGAAGCAGCATGGAGGAGACAAAGACAGAGATGCTCTGCTCCAGGGCCTGGGAAAGGCGAGCGGGGGGTGGGGGCAGCAAGTCGGGGCCACGGGACACTTGGAGGGGGCTGCAGGTGGGGTGAGGGGGGTACCCCGGCCCCAAATGTTGGTAGAGCTAGGCCCCTGGCTCTGAATATTGCTGGTGCCCGAGCACCATGTGGGTATGGGACTCGCCGCCTATGGCAGTAGGCATACAGTAGCCACTGTGGGTGTTGCACCAACACTTCCCATGAGTTAAATATATAGTTACAAAGCATATACTGTCCCCCTAGACCTCCTATGTGTGGCGTTGCAGGGAGCTCTTTTAGAACAGAACTCCACAGGACATTTGGGAAGAAAGGCCTCTGAACCTCATCCTGACATCTTTTTTTGCTTCACACAGTGGAACCCCTACAACACTGCCACATACAGTGCTCTGTATTCACGTGGAGCAGAGGCCATGGAAAGTAAAATGGCATTATCTGAACCAAAAGCAGAAGTAAATTATTTGTGAGGAATTGCTATGTAATGAGTAGGGGGTCACATTGTCTTGTGTTTGTCTTGTTTCAAGATGCAATTTAAGTTGTAGACAGAAATTAAGTGGTTTTAAACAGGGCACTTTGGCCTGCTCTACACTGGGGGGTGGGGGTGGGGGGATCGATATAAGATACGCAACTTCAGCTATAAGAATAGCGTAGCTGAAGTTGACGTATCTTAGATCAACTTAGATTGACTTAGTTCGCGTCCTCGTGGCACAGGATCGAAGGCCGCCGTTCCCCCATCGACTCAGCTTCTGCCTCTCACCCTAGTGGAGTTCTGGAGTCGATGGGAAATGCATTCAGGGATCAATGTATCGTATCTAGACAAGACGTGATACATGGATCCCTGATAGATCGATCACTACCCGCCGATCCGGCGGATAGTGTAGACATACCCTTTGTGTAACAAGATAAAAGAACAAAAGTATGTAATAATAAGGATTTTTTTTTAAATGGAAACAAGTTGACCTTATTTTGAGATGTTTATCTTTGCTGTTTCAATGTACCTGCTAAGGGACAGGGTGAACCTGAAACTTCCCCCCCACACACACCCAACTTCTACTATGCTGCTTAATTTGCTGGCTTCTATGAGCTGTAATTGTTGAGACCATTTCACTTCAAGAACAATAGCTTACCAATTATCTGAATTCTTACATGCTTTCTCAGGATCCAGCCTGAGAATTCCAGAAGACTCAGGGAGGATTTAAGCAGATTAACCACTAGCACTTTTTCTCTCCTAACAAAACAGGACTGGAAAAAACGTATGGCAAATACTAAATGTAATTATATTAAATCTGTGGTTACCGAAGAATGTCACCACTGCTGTAAACCATGGCCTTGGAACTTGGACCGTCCTACTGTTTGAGTATTATCTAGACCATCCCTGACAGATGTTTATCCAACCTGCTCTTAAAAATCTCCAATGATGGAGATTCCACAACCTCCCTAGGCAATTTATTCCAGTGCTTAACCACCCTGACAGTTAGGAAGTTTTTTTTTAACCTTTTGTTACCATCAGTATGTAGGTAACTTGAGCACTGGATAACCTTGAAACTTGCAAGCTAAGGAGTACCATTATCTACAGTAGAGAAGAGCTAACACAAGCAAGCATTGGCTGGAGCCAGTGTTAACAGCATTTAATAGCTTAAAATTCTTGTAAACAAAAAGTTTGTTGGTTGGTTTTTTTGTAGATGAGAGAGACTCTCTGGCCCATGGTCTCTCTCCTCCCTCTATTCCTGTTGCACAGGGAATTTTTGCTCTGTGGCAGTCTCTCTCCATTAACATGAATAATACTTTCCAGAGACCACATACTCAATAGTTCTTTAGTTGTGCCATAGCCATCTAACATTCAGTGCATTAGTTTAATGGTCACCGCATATTCAAATCTCTACCGTATTCCTGCAAAAATACGAGATCCCCAGAAATCACTATTCACTTCAGTGAAGAGTTACTACCACAGAGCACCAAAAATAGTCTTGTGCAGCAGAAAATACTGAAGTAGAAGACATTCATTTCAGAGGGGCTCTGTCTTTTTCTAAAGAAGCAAAGTTTGCTTATATCCGGGAATATTTCACTTACAGTTTCCCCTGTTCAGTTTTCATAACACACATTTTTGCTTGTAAAAGCTGTAACCGCTTCCTTCCTTCCTCAAGAGAGACCAAAGCAGAAGAAAAGCCCATGTGTACAAGACATTATTGTGCTCAGTTCCATCAAAAACGATTGTGAGGATGGAAGAATACTTCCAACAGCTGTAAATCCTCCCATTTACATTCACTCTTTAGAAATTACAGTATATCCCTACATCTAAGCCACTGTCAGCTCTTCCAAAAAAAATCAATATATTTACACAAATGAAGCAAAGCAAATACTGTACCTAAGAAACAAATACTATTTTATTTATATAAATGAAGGATTAAAAACAGAGCATTTATTTTATATAGTCTGGAATCATATGGCTGTGCATTTAGCCTTTAAAATGACGACAAAATTAAAATTATGGACTGAATAGAAACACTGGATTTGTCTTATTACAACAATCTATGACCCACTTCAACCCCAGCTTTTTTTTCCATTTCCCCCTATGACTGGAGTGGTGTTAATGGGCCACTTCACCTTGAATGGTCCCTTGAAATATGTGGTAAGTACTTATACTAAACAAATTGTTCCATTTGTATTTTGCGCTGGCACTCTGAATAAGACCTTGTCTATACTACACAGTTTTGTGGACAAAAAGTTTCATCGACAAAACAGTGGACGTGTACACACAACAATGCTCCTCCTGCTGATTTAACTCTCCCGCTTTGCTGACATAAAACCACCTCTACAAGTGGTATCAGGTGATCAGCCACCAGGTGATCCACCTCAATGCTCCACCTCTGAGGAATTTTCTCCCCTCCCCCCACCCCCCTGGCTTCACAAATGTTACGAAGAGCACAGCAAGCTGCTATGATCATGGGAATATTTTCCTCATTGAGGTCTAACCTGCCAAAAAGACTATGCCAGCGACCCTTTAATCTGCCAAACGCACATTCTACCATCATTATGCACCTGCTGAGCCTGTTGTTGAAGTGCTTCTTTCTGCTGTCAAGGTTCCTGGTGTATGGCTTCATGAGCCACAGGAGTAAGGGGTAGGCTGGACCCCCCAGAATCACTATGGGCATTTCCACATCCCTTATTGGAACCTTCTGGTCCGGAAAGAGAGTCCCTGCATGCAGCTTTCTGTACATGCCTGTGTTCCTGAAGATGCATGTGTCATGCACCTTCCCTGACTATCCCACGCTGATATCAGTGAAACAACCCTGGTGATCCACCAGCCCCTAAAATACCATAGAGAAGTAGCCCTTTTTATTGATGTATTTTGTCACAAGATGGTCTGGAGCCAAAATTGGGATATGCATGCCATCTATCACCCCACCACAGATAGGGAATCCTATTGCTGCAAAGGCATCTGCTATTTCCCACACATTGCCCAGAGTCACAGTCCTTCGTAGCAGGAGGTGATTAATGGCCCTGCACACTTGCATCACCACAACCCCTATGGTGGCCTTCCCAAGTCCAAACAGATTCTCAATTGACTGGTAGCAGTCTGGAGTTGCCAGCTTCGACATAGCCACTCGCTTTTCCACTGTTAGGGCAGCTCTCATTTTGGTGTCCTTGCACCCCATGGCAAAGCTTCCCACACAGTTCAAGGAAGATGGATTTGCGCATACGAAAGTTCTGCTGCCACTGCTTGTCATCCAATACGTGCATCACAATCTGATCCCACCACTCAGTGCTTGTTTCTCAAGCCCAATAGCGACAGTCCACCATGTTCAGTTGCTCCGTGAATGCCAACATCAATCTTGAATTGTTTCTTTCCATGGCACACAATGGGGCAGGCACCAAGGATTCCTGTTCAGATTCAATGCTCATCAGGTTCATAAGGCTAATCACAAGTCTGGAGAGCAGTGTAAGATCCATGCTTTCAGGCAGAGCTGGCGAGCACAAAGTTTACAGGGGCAGTTGAAAAATGGAACAAAATGCAGTCGGAAGCCCTTGAAATTATGGGCCAGAGAATTGTATTATGGGGCAATGATCCCACCCCCACGATGCAGTGCAATCCATTCCCAGAACCTCTAGCGGGAGAGGATGGCAATTTGCACAGTGGGATAGCTCCCTATAGTGCACTGCTCTCTCTATCGTTGCTAGAGCACCAACTATGGACATGCTCCACTGTCACAAGGAGTGTTGTGAGAACATGCACAAGTGATGTAATTACAGCAGTTGATGGTTGTTGATATAACTTAAGTCGACTTAACTCTAGTATAGACATGGCCTTAGATACCCAGACCTGAAGAAGAGCTTTGTGTAAATTCAAGAGCTTGTCAGTAGTTGGTTTAATAAAGGTATTACCTCACCCTCCTTGTCTCTCAATGCTTGAGAGACAGTTAAAGGAGGTTGGAAGGTCTGTGTGTGAGACAGGAAAAATGAAATGGAATTTCTATATATCATAAAATAACCCATCAAATTCCTTTTCAAAAACTCATAGTTGAGCTGTAAGTAGTTATAACTAAGTCTCTCAGCTTTTTTGTGTAACTTCAATATATAACTGCTGTTTTTGTATAATTGTAGCCATATCACTTCTTGCTCAACGGTGCTTAGATACACGTCCTTATTCCACACAACTAAACAAACACTCTTCCTGGAAGCTTATGGGGATGGGGTCAGGAATGAGTGCCAAATATGTGGCAGGCAAGATTTAGCCTCTGCAGAAATTCTGTCTTCTATTAGACAATATAATCAATGAAAGGATTTAGGAAAAAGAGTCTGGTGCTCTCTAAACTACAGAAAAAGGACATTTATCTGTATTATGTCCCTTGCCTTAGCTCCCATTTTCAGCTGGCTCTGTGTCAATAGCAGCTTATGATTCTATTAGTTTTACATGAGGAGAAATCATAAATAGATGTCACTTGTGGGTCTTTCCTTGTCTCTTCATATGCACTCATAGTCTGTGATGTATTAGCACAGGGGTGGGCAAACTACGGCCCACAGGATTGCCACCCCCATGGTGCTGCGGGCCCCACACTGCTCCCAGAAGCTGCCCGCACCACATCCCTTTAGCCCCTGGGGGGGATGCAGAGGGCTCTGTGCGCTGCCCATGCCTCCAGGCACCACCCCCCAGAGCTCCCATTGGCCGGGAATGGGGAACAGTGGCCAATGGGAGCTTCGGAGGAAGTACCCACAAGCAAGAGTAGCATGTAGAGTCCTCTGCCCCTCCTTCCCCCAGGGGCCACAGGGATGTGGTGGCAGGGCCAGGGCAGGCAGGCAGGGAGCCTCTTTTAGCCCCACTGCGTGCCGCTGCCACCCCAGAGCTGCTCTGGGTAAGCAGCGTGGGCCAGACCCCGAACTCTTCCTGCACCCTGTACCCCAACTCCCTGTCCTGAGCCCCCTGCTGCACCCCACACCTTCCTGCACCCCAACCCCCTGTCCTGAGCCCCCTGCCGCACCTTGGACCCTTCCTGCACCCCAACCCCCTTCCCTGAGCACCTTCCTGCACACCGCACCCCCTCCCAAATCCCACATTCCTCCCTCACCCCAACCCCCTGCCCCAGCCCTGCATGCAATTTACCCACCCAGATGTGGCCCTCAGGCCAAAAAGTTTGCCCACCCCTGTATTAGCAGTTACTCTCCCATAATATTGGGAGATGCAAGGCAAATGTAACTCAGGTAGTTGATAAATACAGATATACTCAATTTGCAAACAGTGCCAAATATTTTAGTGTTCTCAGAACTTCTGCTTGTCGCAGTAAATTGAGATGAACAAATGGATAGTGTGAGCTCAGTCAAAGGAAAATGCTGCTTTTCTTTTTAATGTCTGATATATTGTGTGTTTCATCATATCCTGTCACCTTCTAAAACAGCATACAGTGACATAGCGTCCAACAAAATGATGTAATATGCAATATAGGGAATGGGTACTAACAACATGGTGCTGGAGATTTTATATTTCAGCAGGATACTTCCATTAGTCTTGTCTCTGGACTTGCAGATTAAGTGGACACTTGGAAGGAATTTGAGTGGAGTGATGTTTTCCTGGATTTGAACCCAGATTGTCCTCAAGGTTTCACTTGCTTCAGCTTGGGTCTGTTATGAATAGTATAACCTGGCAGGGGGGCTGAGGTGAGCTAACAATGATCTTTCAATCTTGTTTCTGTGATGCAGACTGAGTCAGAGAACTTGTTAGAGATCAGATCCTGGATGGTGAAGAGTTTGTGCATGCCAGATATTGCAATGATCAGCATGAGGTTGAGGATTTGGTGTTTGTCTGGGCTGAGCCCATTTGATGTAGCTGTTTGTTAATTGTACTAGACAGGATATAGTTGTCTGGTGATCTTTCCAGGTTCTCTCTCTCTCTCTCTGATTTTTGTATTTGGGAGGGGTACAGATGTACTGTCAGTTTAATCATCAGTGGTTGCAATACAGTAATATGCCATGTACCTAGGAAGTGACGACAACTCAGGGTCATTAGGGCAAGTTATTTATGAAGATCTGAGAGTGAGGCATTCTCAAGGTGCTACAAATGTACTGGACACCCCTGAGCACTATACTGTGCTCCTGGAGATCAAGTTACCAGAAAAAAAGATGGAGAGAAGGGGAGAGAGTAGGTCAAATCATGGCACCACCCATCCTCCACACTGGCCTATGGAGTGGGGCCAGTGCATCAGGGGAACAGTTTGCTCTGTCCTAACTAAAGCTGCATGAATAATAGATTTTTAGGTTTGTTGGCTATTTTGAGAAGTTGGAAACAAAAAGTTTCAAGTAGAACAGAATGCTTTTTCTCATTCCAAAACAAAATGTTTATTTTTAGTGGTTCATTGTCAAACTGGGAGGCCATCTTTAGTAGAGTACTGCAGGGGCCAATCCTGGGTCCAGTACTTTATTCAATATTTTCATTAGTGGCTAGGATAAGGGAGTGGAGAGTATGCTTAGCACTTTGGAAGACAGGATTAGAATTGAAAACAACCTTGATAAATTGGAAAATTGATCTGAAATCAACAAGATGAAATTCTGTAAAGATAAATTCCAAGTGCTACACTTAAATCAAATGCAGAGCTACAAAATGGGGAATAACTGGCTAGGCAGTTGTACTGCCAAAAAGGATCTGAAAGTTATAGTGGATCACAAATTGAATGAGTCAACAATGTAATGTAGATGCAGGGCAGGCCTTACCATGAGGCGAACCGAGGTACCCGCCTCAGGTGCCAGACTGGGGAAAAGGGGCACTAGGACCCAGAGCGTAGAAAATTGTGTCTGCTGCTGGTGCATATGTATTCTTTCTGCTCTAGATGCACAGAGATGGTGGAGTGCTGTGCTGGAGGAAGGAGGGCACAAGAGACATAACAGGTAGGCAGGAGAAAAGGTGAGAGGGAATAACAGAAATCAGCAGGAGCTGCAGGGAGAGAGAGGAGGAAGAGCCTCTAATGTACCTCTCTAGGATCCCCAGGAGCCTGGACTGATTAACACCAGCTTCTCGGGGAGCTTCCTGTTTCCTGCTGCTTCCTTGAACCCACTTGAGGGGAACAGGCAGTCAACTGAAGTAGTAGGAGCCAGTTAGGCCCTTAAGACACTGATATCTTCCCTCACTCAGGCCCTGCTACCAGCCTGCTTATTTGTCCCCTTCAACTGAGTGTTGAGAGCCACTATAGCTGGCATAGAACAGCAGTCATGGGTGAAAGAAGAAAACTCCCCTCTGGGGCAGCATTCAGAAAAAGAAAGAAAGCAAAGGAAGCTTTTCTATCTAAGCAGGAAGGAACTCTCCTAAGATACACAGACCAAATGTTCATGGTGAGCCTTCCGGCCACAGTGAGAATGTGAGTGGTGAGGAGATGCCTGATCTTCCAGTTTGTCAGAGTGCAGGTGACCTGGCAGCTACTGCAGCATCCATATCTCCATCTCAAATGGATGTAACCATGCACATCTCTGATCTACACTTTTCTTCAGGAAAGAGTGTGGTGGAGGCGCAAGAAACAGCTGCTGCTGAGTTTAGTTCCTTAAGTCTAGATGATCCTGGACTGTTGACCCACTTGAGCAGTAGCCAGAGGGATTTTCTTGTACTGCATGGGCCACAGCAAGTGAAAAACTTCATGTTCCCCAAAGACAATGAAAATAGAAGTTTCCATCCAACACGTTACTGGCATGAAATCCCCAATGGTGACAAAGTGGAGACGCCATGGCTTATGTACTCAAAAACCCAGAATGCTGCATACTCTTTTTGTTGCAAACGCTTCCAGTCTAATGTTCCAGCTACACTGGGTTCTACAGGAACAAAGGACTGGAAAAATCTGGCTAGAAATCTGGCATGTCATGAGAAGGCAGGAAATCACCAGAGAGCATTCCATAGGTGGCAAGAGCTTGAGAGGAGACTAAGGTTAAAGGCCACCATAGATGATCAGCATCAAGAGAAGATTGCATCAGAGTCTCTTTACTGGCAAAATGTTCTGAAAAGGCTCATTGCCATTGTGAGAATGCTTGCCACCCAAAACCTAGCAATGCGTGGCACTTCAGATTAGCTGTATGTGCCAAACAATGGAAACTTCCTTAAAATTGTGGAGCTGATGGCTGAGTTTAATGCTATACTTCAGGAGCATCTAAGAAGTGTCTCCACCCAAGAAATGTGCACACACCACTACTTTGGAAAAACAATTCAAAATGAGATCATACAGTTTACTGGCAACAAAAGTCAAATAGAAGATTGTGGCAGATCTGAAGTCAGCAAGATAGTACTCTGTTTTCTGGACAGCACACCTGACATCAGCCATACGGAACAAATGACTTTAAGGGTGCATTTTGTAACAACAGAACCTAGTGAACCTAGTGAAAATGTCCCTGCAATGGTGTCCAGCAGAGAGCATTTTCTAGAATTTATTCACATGGATGATACTACAGGAGCTGGTATGACAAATGTGCTTCTTAAAAAGCTGGAAGATACGGGAATTGCGATAGCTGACGTGAGAGGTCAAGGCTACAATAGTGGTGCCAACATGAGAGGAAAGAACAGAGGAGTGCAGACACGGATCTGAGAGTTAAACCCTCAAGCTTTTTTTTGTCCCGTGTAGTTCTCATTGATTGAACTTGGTGGTCAGTGATGCAGCATCAGCTTGTAGTGAGGCTGCTCAATTTTTTTAATGTAATTCAAAGCATCTGTGTTTTTCTCTGCATCAACTCATCGATGGCAAATTTTTAAGCAACATCTGGGAACATCCTCTCTGTCACTGAAACCACTGAGTGCCACACGATGGAAAAGTCAAGTGGAGGCGATTAAAGCTTATCAAACACCAAATTGGGAAGATAGATGATGCCATAGTTGCCATTGTGGAGGATAATGCTATAACAGGAACTGTTCATGGGAGAACAGTGGCAGAGGGAAATGGAATCACCAGAAACATACATAACTTCAAATTTCTGTGTGGCTTAGTGTTGTGGCATACTGTTTGAAATAAATGTAAGCAAGAGACTCCAGGATGTTGACCTTGATATATCTGGAGCAATAGAACAACTGGACAAAGCAAAGTCATACCTACAGTCTTACCGGTCAGATGAGGGATTTCAAAACATCCTGAAGAGTGCACAGAAGTTGGCAGAGGAACTTCACACTGAAGCTATTTTTCCCACCCATTCAAGAATACAAGAGTCACCCAAGAAGAAGACATTTTGATTTGAGGCACCGGATAATCCCATAAGAGACCCCAAACAACAATTCAAAGTTGAATTCTTTAACCAGGTGCCAGATTGTTCAATACAGTCAGTTGAAGAATGTTTCATGCAGCTCAAGGAACACAGCAGTATATTTGGGATGTTGTATGATATTCCAAAACTCCTCACTATACCTGAAGAAGACAGTGTTGACACATGACGACATGCGCGATATTGATGCGAGTGATTTTAGATGATGAACTGAAAACCCTTTCAAGATACATTTCAGCAGGATCAACTCCAAAGGCTGTTCTGGGATATATGTACACAAATAAGATCACCATCTTTCCAAATGCTTTTGTTGCTCTGCACATACTTCTAACACTTCCTGTAACAGTTGCCAGTGGAGAACGCAGCTCCACAATGACACAGGAGAGGCTGGTCAGCCTTGCAACCATCTCAATAGATCATGAACTGGCCCAGACTGTGGACCTTCAGCAGGAAGCAGTTCAAATCTTTGTAACCTAGAAGGCACAGAAAGCACCACTTTGATTATTCAAACAGATAAAAATGCCAGTGTTTACTATGCAGACAAGAAAAGTTACATTTGCTGTTCAGGCGTTTGAAAGTTAAGTGTTACTTTAAAATTTTTGAACAAGGCATTTTAAGTTGTTAGTTCTCCCTTACTGGGGTAGGTAGCAGAGCAGTACCGTGAGAGGAGTATAACAGGAAGAAGGCAGAACTGAGACCTTTCAAAGTTTTAGCTCAAGCGAGGGGGCAGTGGGGCATCATTTGAGCTCCCTGCCTCAGGTGCCAAAATGTTGTGGGCCGGCCCTGTGTAGATGTGAAAAGAGCTAATAATATTCTTGGGTGTATTAACAGGAGTGTTGTATATAAGACACGGGAGGTCCCACTCTACTCAGCACTTATGAGGCCTTAGCTGGAATATTGTGTCCACTTCTGGGAACCAGACATTAAGAAAGATATATGAACAAATCAGAGAGAGTTCAGAGGGCAATAACAAAAATGGAAAAAGGTTTAGAAAACCTGTCCTATGAGGAAAGATTAAAAAAATTGGGCATGTTTAGTCTTGAGAAAAGAAGACTGAGGAGGAACCTGATAGTCTTTAACATTTTTAAAGACTTGTTATAAATGAACAGTTGTTCTCTGTGTCCACTGCGGGACAAGACATAATCCTCTTAATCTGCACCAACGGAGATTTAGGTTAGATATTAGGAAAAACTCTCTAACTATAAAGATAGTTAAACTCTGGAATTGGTTACCAAGGGAGGCTGTGGTATTCCCATTGGAGGTTTCTAAAAACAGATTAGACCAAAAAATGTCTAATTATACTTGGCCGTACCTCAGCCTGTGTATGTGGGGAGGGGAGGGAGGAAGCAGGAGATTGATTGATTGATCTCTCAAGGTCCCTTCCAGCCCTAGATTTTTATGATCATATGATTCTGAGCATATTTAAAAAATAAAATAAAAGGAAATTTCAAAACAAAGTAATTTTGAACCAAAAAAATGGAAACATTTAAAAAATGTCAAAATGAAATGTGTTTTTCTTTTTTGGCAGTTTTTTTAGGTTTGTTTGAAATGAACAATTTGGCAAAACTGATATGAGTTCACAATGTTTTGGTGTTGCCGAATCTACCGTATATACTCGTTCACAAGCTGAATTTTTTAGTAAAAACGGGAAGCACCAGAGAAGGGGGTCAGCTTATGAATGGGTATAGAGAGGGAGAGGTGGGACACAGCCTCTCCCCCCAACAGAGGGAGCAAGGAGAGGCAGCACAGCCAGCAGAGCCAGAAGGGAAGAGGCGGGGCCAGAGTCTCTCTGCTTCTGGCCAGACTGCTCTCCCCCCAGCCTCCAAAGCAGCTGCAGCTCCGGGGCTGGCAGGCTGCAGCCGTGCCACTCGGCCCCGCCCCCCAGAGCAGGCTATGGCCACCTGGCCCAGCCCGCCGGAGCACGCTGCAGCCACTCTGCCCGGCCCAGCCCGCTGGAACATGCTACGGCCGTGCCGCCCGGTCTGGCCCGCCGGAGCAGGCTGCGGCTGCGCTGTCCAGCCTGCCGGAACAGCTCCAGCCAGGCCAGAGACATCCTCCCTGGCCCTCCCCAGATAAGGTGGGAAGGGATGGGATGGGGGTCCCGGACTAGGGATGGGGTCATGTAGGGGAGGTGGTCCTGATGGCCCAAGAGCCAAAGTTTGCTGACCTCTGAATTATAGGGTCAGTTTATGAAAGGGTTATACAATTTTTCCATTTTTACTTATCCATCTTGGGGGGTCAGCTTATAAATGAACCGGCTTACGATTGCGTATATACACACTTTTTTTTCCCCCCGAAAAATGTTTTGGTAAAAAATTTCACAGAACTCTAGTTCTAATGGATGCTGCATCACCCTCTATGCAGAGCAATGACATAAGTTCCACAATCCAACCCTCTGAGTTTAATGTGTGTGGGGAAAGAGGAAAATGGCCATTTTGGGCCCAATTCTACTTTTATCTTTTACTTCAGTAGAGAAAGATTGAACTTCTTGTGTACAATTTTAAATTGTTTTCATCCAATAGGGGGAAAATGTGCCTTCTTTTGCAGTAATACAACTCTGATGTCTTCAGTTGGTAGTACAAACAATAATGTTTGTATTACAGTAGCATCTAGGGATTAGGGCATCACTGTGCTAGGTGACATACAAAACAGAGACAAGGTGGGTGAGGTAATATCTTTTATTGGACCAACTTCTGTTGGTGAGAGACACAAACTTTTGAGCTATACAGAGCTCTTCCTCAAGTTTAGGAAAGATACTCCCAGTGTCTCAGCAAAATGCAAGGTGGAACAGATTGTTTGGCATAAGTTAGTACATATTGAATGTAAGGGACTGTTCAAGGTAGAGACTGGTGTTTCTCAGCAACAGAAGTAGGTCAAATAAAAGATATTACTTCACCCACTTTGTCTCTCTAATATCCTGGGACCAACATGGCTACAACTACACAGCAAACACAATAAGAAACAGTCCCTGCTCCAAAAAGTTCATGGTCTTTGGAGTTCATTAAAAAAGTAGGTTAAGCAAGTACAGTATAACTACCTTTTATTCTGTACCCCAAAACTTGTCACTTCAAACTATTGTGGTTTTGCCATGAAGCCAGGACTCCTATGAACTTTAAAAGTAGTTACAAGGATGTAGGCATTTGCAAAACCTGGTACAGTACATTGGTTATTTCCTGGAAAATCTAAAGAACTGATCTGAAGTCTGCCTCTAAAATGCTCCTTTTACAATTTTACTCTTGATTCTTGCATCTGATATCTACTTGGGGTGGGTGTGATTATTTCCTTAATGGGATGTTCATGTAGAATTGAACCTATTCTCTAAGTTTCATTTCATGCTGCCACAGCTGACTCACTTTCAATTTGAAGTGCCCTCTGGTCCTGTTCATTGCTGAGCTTTCTTCATATCTTTTCTTTATGATGCTCAAGCCTGAATGGAGTAGAGTGCTGCATTTTCATTTATGCTAAAAACTTTTGCAAACAACAAGCAGTGCAAGAAAATTCAGCTTGTGGTTCCTTTCACAGAATGTTTTGCTGAAGAGGTTGTAATGTATCTGATGGATTTGTTTCACAATATAAATCACTACATGGCCCTTTGCTCACCACAGACCTCCACACTGCAAATAGTAAGCTATGCTGTTTTTTGCACTGCCAGCATCATGTTTAGGGAATTGATGAAGTCCTTTGCATATTATTGTATTGTCTTTTGCATACACACGATGCAATAAATGCAGCTGGACAATTACTATGTTTTTTGCCATTTATCAGCGAGCACAGAAAATGATGGATCCTATCTTAATTTTTGTTTATGCTTGTAAACGGGCCGACTCACCGCCGCGGCGCCTCCTGCTGGTTTTCCTGGGGAATTGGCTCTTTTTCAGCGCGGAGCGCCCTCTGCAGGCCGGTGATCCCCCTTTTTACTATCGGCGCCGTGTCCCTCCCAGGACCCGGTGCCCCTTTTACTATAATTGGGTCTCCCCCTCCTAGGGGAACCCCCACCCTACTATCCCCACTTTGCCTCAGTAGTGGCCACTGACAGTCATGGTCTAGCCCCACACCCTGGGGCAGACTGCAGTATCAGCCCACTCATCACAGACAATAGGGGTTTGGACCTGCTGCTTTGTCCTACCCCTGGGCTGCCCTCTGCAACTCCCAGTACCTTTGGCCCTTTGCTAGGCTGCAGCCTGGGGCTTTCCAGGCTGGAGCTTCCCTAGCTCCTCAGCCTGTCCCCCAGCCCTGCTTCACTCAGGTATCTGGTCTCAAGCCCTAAGCAGCCAGGCCCATCTCCCTCTAGAAACAGAGAGAGACTGCCTGCTCCTGGCTTCCCTGCCTTCTTATAATCCCTGTTCAGTTTGGGGCGTGGCCTCCAGCTGCAGCCACTTCCCTAGTCAGCTCAGCCAAAAGCCCCTTCCCAGGGCTGTTTTAAAGCCCCACCAGGCGGGAGCGGATAGCCACTCCGCTACAATGCTATTTTCTCAGACTTCAGCCTCTGACCACAATGACAGGGCTCATTGTAAATTCACAGGGAGAGGTTACTGAGTGTTTCATGGAACTGACTTGAAAATGTGCTGAAATACAGAAGCAGACTCGGCTTCCCGCAAGATATATAAATAGACTATCCTTTTTCTTTCCCAGACATCATTACAAAAAATCAGTTTAACTTTTCGTAAAGTTTTTATAAGATCCATTCAAGACTATAGCTCTGTTTGAATTGGCTAGAATGGAACTTTTAGCCCTGCTTTTGCATGAGGTTCCAAGCACTGATACAAGCTAAATGATATGAGAACATAAGAACCTAAGCCTAACCCATGAGATTCTACTATAAGGCTATTATTTCTTAATTGGAGTTTGTCTTTGCATTTCCTGCAAAACCATCTTAAAAATTGACCTCTTCTCAACATCTTTGCAGGGATGCTGGAACAATTTGTATAGTGGGGGTGCTGAGAGCTATTGGACCGAACTTTAAACCCAGTATATAATGGAAATGACTTCAAGCCAGGGGCATGCGGCAGCACCTATCGTTCCAGCATCTATGCATCTTTGTGTTTGGATTTGTGTACATGTGGTGCCAGCTGCTACTCTACTTTCTTATTTCTTTTTCAGTCAATTGACCTATAAGATCTTTTGTGAAATTTAGCAAACTGCCAATGGTAAAAAAGGTATTGAAAAATATTGTAACCCCAGTCAGGTATCCATTTAAGATCCTGTAACTGAAACCACACTATCAATTTCTTCTGCCCTATCCCTCTAGATTTACCTAAAAAGCTGTATATTCCTATCAGATTTGATGTTTTAGTCAGTGAACCATTCTCTTAAATGGAAGCCTTTCTTAATGGTATTACCTCACTAATATAATAGTGTCTTCTCTCTGTTTCCCCTCATTTACATCTTTATATTTCATAAAAATTTGCTAAATTATACACCGTGAAGTCAAGTAGTTGCATATTATGCATAGTCACCACTTGGTAGGCAGTACATCGCTTCAGACACATTACACAATATGTACTGTAAAAAAAAAATTACAGTTCCATTTCTTGAATTTCCAAACTGTGTACGTGTAGTGCAATGTCAGGTTAGTTCAGATCAATATCTACTGCTCTCAACTGACCTAACTAGACATACATTGGAATGTTACAGAAAGGGTGCGGAGTCCCCACAATTGCACTAGAGCAGTGGTTCTCAAACTTTTGTACTGGTGACCTTTCACACAGCCTCTGAGTGCGACCCCTCCTTATAAATTAAAAACATTTTTAATATATTTAACACCATTATCAATGCTGGAGGCAAAGTGGGGCTTGGGGTGGAGGCTGACAGCTTGTGCCCCCCCCCATGTAAGAACCTTGTGACCCCCTGTTTGAGAACCCTTGCACTAGAGCACAGGGAATTAATTCCCTGCTAAAATCTTCAGATCATCATACCTAAACAGATGGAAAGGGTTAGGAATAATGAAGTTGCCTCTATGAGGAGCTAAAGGTTAAATGAGGGCATTCTATGAAAAAGTTCTCCTTGATAGGCAAAGGAAAGAGATTAGTAGTGATCTGGTGAAATCAGGGGCTTCAGAAAGAGTAGCCCTCCATACCAGGGAAGACTGGTTTCATTTTAGTTTCATTCATTTTCTGTTTGCATAAAATGACCTTAACACTTCTGACAATAAACCATGAGAGAAATCTCCCCCTCCACGCAAGACTCTGCTGGTTTTTAAAAAAGAGATTCTCTTCTGTTCTGTATAGATTCTTATACCGACCTACGATGGGGTTTGCGCTCCACATTAGCCCTGCCAGAGCTGAATTGGGCCATGTAGGCCCAACAGCTAATTAGGCTGTAAAGAGCAATGCTTTAGACTGGAGGCAGTTAATTAGAGAGAAACTCACCTGTGAGGGACAGGCGAGGCTTCTACAAAAGCCAGGATACTGGCAACCAAAGAGGGTGCTGGGAAAGTCTGCAGTCTCTCCCTAGGAAGAGGGAGGAGTGTTTGGAGGCTGCAGAGCTGAGTTGCCTCAGTCCCTCTCTGGGAGGAGAGAGTAAAGAGACTGGCAAACCCAGATGAGGGGGGAAATCATAGAATTGTAGGATTGGACGGGACCTTGAGAGGTCTTCTAGTCTAGTCCCCTGCTCACAAGGAAAGACTAAGTATTATCTAGGAAGGCCAGTAGCTATGGAAGTGGCTCAGGAAAAGGCAGCAAGGTGCAGGGAACAGACCTTGGCTGCTATGTAGAGGGTCCCTGAGCCAGAATCTGTAGTAGAGGATGGCCCCGGGTTCCCCTGGTAGCCACTGCACGAGTGGCACTACGAGGCAGTAAAGCAGAAGGCTTCCTGAGACTGCTGGAGAGCAGGAGCATGGATATGCTTTCACCCGAAAGGGGAAATCACAATAGTGACCTGGCAGAGGGCTGAATCATGAAGAGGACAGCTGTGGTTCCTGAGAGTGAGAGAGGGGCTGTAGAGGAGAAACGGATGGTGTTACTGCTGGAAGGGGTGGTGGCCTCACTGAGCTAATCCCCTGAACCTCCATGAGGTGGTGCCATCCAGTACTGAATAGAGCAAACCCATCCTCCTCCCTCTTCACTGTAGTACCTGAGTATAACTGCCCTGGAGGTGTAATTTCCAACTCAGGTAGACGTACGTGTGCTAACAGTGATTGAGCTAGTGTGCTAAAAATAGAAGTGTAGGTGTAATTGTGCAGGCGATGGGATGGGCTAGCCACCCCAAGTATGTCCTAGTTGAAACCCTGGGCACATAGTCCTCCCTCTGCTGTTGCTGCTATACTTCTGTGGGTCCCCCTCCCCAAGCGAAACTGATCAAAGCTAGGATGTGTCCATTTACCTGAGTTGGAAATTACACCTCCAGCTCAAGTGTACATGTACCCTTGGAGTGCTGGTGATGTGAATCATATCCATTACACATGGTTTGTTCTTTCTCCCATTTTCTTCCCAGAAGGAGAATTGTGTGTGCAGTGGAGTGTTTTGTTTCAGTAGGGTTTTGTTTGTTTGTTTGTTTATGGCCTTGATTTAAAATGCCTAATATACTCATGTCCCTGCAGTGATTTTTTTCCTGGAAAACTCCTCCACAGTTGTCAGATGCTGTCTTTGTCTGCCATTGATTGGAAGCAGACAGAAAGCAAGACATTGAAGAATAGTGTCACAGCCCTCTTTCCCAACAAGTAAAACAAAATGGTATCATGTTCTAGCGCTAAACTATTTGGGTAAAATACTTGTTGTTTACATGGATTTATAATCCATATATGTTTAGAGTCATACCTTCATGACTGATACCAAACCCAATTTCTTTCCATTACAAGGAAAGGATATACTCCAGGTGAAAAGAATCATGCCTTATGGAGTTCTCCCTGCAGAGGGAATTTCCTGTTGGTTCAGAAAAAGGGAAAGAGGGCTGCTTTTCCCTAGTGGATTATCTGGGGAGCCCTGTAAATGCTCCCTAAATTAAGATGAGAACAATAAAAGGAGATTACAACCCAGGGAGTAGAATGGGGAAAGAAGAGCCTAGTACTATTCCCTGCAACCTTTCCCACCCCCTCAGGGACTGCATTAACTTCTTTGTGTCTCCTGCGCAATTGCTGCTGCTACTAAATATCTGGCTAAGGACTTAACTAATAGCAGCATGGCTTTTGCTGGAGCCAAGGGAGTGAGAACAGCTGTGCAGCGTATAGGCAGAAGTTATTCATGCAGACAACTCCCATCTCCACAGGTCTAGGTCTTTGCCCTCTCATCATTACATAGGTCTGCAAATCCTTCACATCCAGTGGAGGCTTTCAGGGGACATTTCTAGGAGATTTTCTATCCCTCTACCCTCCTGCCACAGATTTCTCACCTGGAGGGGTGATCTGGATCCAAAATTTTGCACTGAAAGCAAGCAGTAAAACTACTATCTAGTCTCATTCAGAGCTGGACTCTGCTCTCAATTACACTAATGTAAATGACACAATTCTTCCAGAGCCAGTAAGGTTATTGCTGTATTATTGGTGCCAATAAATCAGGAATCTCAAAATCTGACCCTCTCTGTTATCAAACGCTTTCCTTTTTAATATTTATTTATTATGTAGGGCTTGTTTCTGTTCAGCCTTTCTTGCTTGCAGCATAATGTTTTCCTTTTGCTATTATTAACCCCTTCCAACTTCACATTTTCAATATAACTGCGGGCCCTCAGGTATGGAAATACCTTTTTAACATGACAAAACTAACTGTACTTCCTCAGGCACTGCAGCAGAGTTTCCAGAATATGGTACTGAGGTTCCCTTCCCCTCAAACCCTAACCACCCATCGAGCTATACCACAATGGCACAACATGGACCCCATATTCCTCAGAAGACAAGGGGGAAAAAAAAAGCTCCAGATTGAGTCATTTCTTATTCTGTTTATAGGTTTCTTTATTTGTGTGTTCTTTAACTCTTGGTCTTGTCAATATTGTCAGATGAGCTTCAGTCCTTTTTTCTTTCTTGGCTTTGCTTGTTTGCTTTGTCCAAGCCTTTTGCATTCTTCAGTACATGTTTGGTGAAGGGCAAAGCCTTCGGAGCCCAGGAAGGCTGTGGGTCCCCCATTTTGAAAACTTTTAAAGAGTAAGTGCTAATTTAGCTTTTCTAAACACTTGTTTACCCTTTTCATTACAAAGCCAATTTAGGAAATGTAAATTTAGGAGCACTAAGACTGAAGTTGTCCATGGTGATTTTTCCAAAGAATCCCAAGTTAGTCATGGATCTCAACCATAGCAGCTATGGGCCCATGAAACCCACCAATTTGGAAGGTGGCCCTGACCAATTTTTGAGAGTTTGGGAATCCTCTTGCTTGTTCCAGCAATGCTAATGCAACTGTGAGCTCCTTCCCAGAAACCATTATAGCTCCTGAGCTGCTAGTGTGGTCACTCACCATAACACTGGGATAAGGGTAGCTCACTAGAGGAGCTGGCTCAGCTTCAGGTAGCCAGCATTGGCTGGGGCAGAAGAAAGTTCCACTCTCTGTAGTTGCAGATGCCAACAGAAGCTGCTTCCCGGGGAGTGAAGGAGATCAGGCAAAGTGAGAGACAGAACCAGTAGGGGTCAGCCCTCTCCACTTGGAGGAAGAAGAGGGTTATATAGGGGGAGAAAAGAGATGCCATAGAGTGGAGCTCTCAACCAGGCAGAGGAAGAAATAGCTTTCATTAAGGAGAAGGGTGGACTTCAGGGACAGAGAGGGGGAGGGGAGGAAAAAAATGTTGGTAGAAACTGGTGCAAGTACACCATAATTCTGAACCACAGAAATAGCTTGCATGCAAAATCTGAATTCCTTTTTTTAGTGAGTTAAAGAAAACACAACATCTTTAGAGCAACAGTTAATTGCTCTAAAGCATATTAATTTGGTATGATTGTAGAAGCATATTAATTTGGTATGTTTTTACTTCATAAACATGAGGAAGTGCAAGTGACATATTTAGAGAAAGCAGTTTATGTATAAAAATAGCCTGCAATAAATTGCACGGTGGAGCCACTCATGAAGTCAGGAACCTGTAAAGACCTGACCTGATGGCCTATGTAGATAAGTGTTTAACTGCATAAATAGTGCTTATAATTTCTGTCTTTTCAAAGATCAATATGTTGTGTGTTTTACTCCAATATCTTTATTTTATCCCAGAAATTCAAATCTGTACCTGTAGTGGAAGGTCCTGGATTATTCATTTCATAAGTCAAATTTCATATCCTTTTTATTATGGTTATTTTGAGGCTGATGGATTGTGAGATTTAAAGTACTGAATAAAGCTGGTATAGAGCCTCCTCAAAATGGGGGAATGATTGGTTTTTACACCAGTTGATTGTACAGTCTTTCATAAGATAGCCCTAAAATACTCATATGTTAATGTTGTGTTTAACATGTACAGAGCTATAAATTATCAGAGGGGTAGCTGTGTTAGTCTGGATCTGTTAAAGCAGCAAAGAATCCTGTGGCACCTTATAGACTAACAGACGTTTTGGAGCATGAACTTTCGTGGGTGAATACCCACTTTGTCGGATGCATGCATGTATTCACCCACAAAAGCTCATGCTCCAAAACGTCTGTTAGTCTATAAGGTGCCACAGGATTCTTTGCTGCTTTTACAGAGCTATAAATGACAACAAAGATGGAAGAGTTTATAGTCTAAGGGTCCAGATCTTCCACAGTTCTTCCACATGAGTAATATCTTACTATACATCTAGTCCCACTTAATCAGGATGGCAGAACTGGGCCTCCAATTAAAATGAGAACAGAGGAGATTACAGCAATGGGGAAGGAAAATGAGGGTGAAGATCTTATGATCTTGCAATGCTAATTCACACTTTCAGTTACAAAGTGTTAATTTTTAAATTTACATTGTGTTTACATATCAGATATATATGATCTGCAAGCCTCTTTGAAGAAGTGAGTTTCGAGAGGAGACTGATAATGAGGAAACAAACTTTATTTTTAATACAGCATTGTAGGAGGCATAATGAGACGTGAGTTACCATTTGACCATCTCTGTGCCAAGCAGCAGCTTTCCTAATGCTGTGCATGTCACAGTTCAGGGCAACTGCACCAGTATTCTTTCTCCATGGTCCAGGAAAGGCACCCACTCTTAAGCTTCTGGCTCCCAGCCATCACTTCTTGGGCAAAGGCCCATATTTCTCTCCCTCCTGACTGGGGTTTTTCCGGGCTGCACAGTTTGCTGCTTACACTGTAATATCTCCAGCAAGTCAGAGTGCCTAAACAGCGTCTACACTTTGCTTTCTCTACAGAGGCTATAAACAGCATACTTGCTTACAGTTTTATGTTACTGCAAAGCTTTCTAAGCAAGCACGTTTATTCTTAAAGGGAAAGGATTACAGGAAAATATATTTAAAAAATGAAAAAAAACCTATATGCATGCTAAAAAGCTCACTCGAGGTTACCCTAACTCCAGCTGACACTGGTAGATGTCAGTCCTTCCACCCCTTCCCTGAGGATTGGATTCCCCTCTGGACAGAAGATCCAGTTCGTCTGCTAGGTCAGAAAGAAAGCCCTGAGTCAATTTAAATTCAGGCTATTTATCCAAAAGTCTATTCCTTTATTTTTTTTTTGTTGGTCTCTGAATAATCCAGTTTGAACCAGTACATGCAAGCATCTCTACGTGGTGGTATCCCTCTGGAGTGTTAACCAAATTCACTCATGTTGTTAATCATTCCACCCTCCACCCCATTCTTAATTCCTGGAGAAGCTGTCATCACTCTCCCTCATGGAACTAGATACAGTCTCTGCCCCGCAATGATACACAAACGTAATATAGTACGGTTTCCCGAAGATATTGCAGGAAATTGCCATATGTCACATTGTTTACCTTTGTTTTTATTTTACATGCTTAGTCATCACTATTCTGGTTACTGTACACACTGCCAGGCACCCTTTCCAGAATCCAACTGCTGTAGTTTCTTGTCATCAAAAAATGTTTGTGTTATACAAACAGTTAGTTTTGTTTTCTGGTATCTATCTTGTAATGGATTTGAGTATGCCACCCTTACACATTTACATCAGCCCTGTGGCTAAGTATTCTTACTTGAGGCAGCCAGTGTGGGAATCACTGCTTGTTTCATTGATGCACTATTCCTCAGTAACGTTAACATACTATAGCCTGGGTGGCTTTGTGCTGATTCAGTTCTTTGCATGTCAGTAAGTAAAAGAGAGTCTATTTCAAACAGAAAAGCCATTCTTCTCTCCCCCTACCTCTCCCCCGTGATTTAGATTAGGGGAAACAGCATCATCTGTCTGCCCATTAAAGGTATTTCTAATGCACCATCTCCACTGTCTACCCAAAAGACTATTCTCTATCTGTCTCTTGAACTTTACAGTTGGCATACTTGGATCATTGCTTGCTTGTTTATGTGTTTAATTATTTAAAGCCCTGAAATATTTCTAATCACTTACCTTTAGGGAATTGATGCCAACCCATTATTTAGGGTGGCTGTTGTGGGAAAGCTTTTGCAAAGAGCAGGGTCTTGCATACCACTCTATAGTTGAGATCTATGCTCCTTCTGATTTATGAAGGGAAAGGAATTGAGGGCTTGTTGCTGAGAGTCCTACCTTATCCAGAGGCTTTATGGATCATGTCCCCTAAAACAGCTTTGTAGCATTGCCTGAAAAAAAAAATCACAAAAGTTTATCTAAACTGATCAGAGAATAGTGTACTTGCTCACACACATTAAACCAAACCCCCCCCCCCCACAAGTGTGACTTCACTCCAGTTACCCACAGCAAAAGTAATTTCTGTAAATTTTCGGTCTCCTGGGCAATATTTTATAGTTGTCCCCTAAAATCAGGCACTTTTCCTTCATTCTGGCTGAAAGAGCATTTTTTGGCCTCTTGTAATTTTACACTACTTTCTCACAGCACTACATTAATAGTTCAGAAAATATAGATAGATCGCGCCACATGTTAATTGCATCATGCTCGCAATAGAAAAGATGACTAAGCTCAGCACAAATATAACATTTTAGAAGATCTTGGATTAATGGACATTATTTGACAATCTAGGTAACATTTTTGTCCCTCAAGCAATATTTTACAGCTAAAAATGAAGGGTGTAAATTCAACACCTGCCATTCCTGTAGTTTCTAGCAAGGACTACAGAAACTGCCACTGATGCCAATGGAAGAAGTCGGTGAGGCACTATGGACAGCCTCTCCTGTCTTTTCACTGGATGACTTGTTAGGAGGTGGGATCTGGTGATAAGCACGAGAAATGTAAGACCTAGGAACAGCCATACTGGATCAGATCACTGATCCATCTGTTCTGTTATCCTGTCTGTGTCAGTGGCCAGATGCTTCAGAAGAAAGTGCAAGGAATTTCCTTGTAGTTAGAGCTTTGCTTAAAATTTGAAGCATGAGATTTGATATATCCTTCAAGGAGCGGCAGTGGAGAGGGGGCAGAAGGAACTGAAAGGGAGAATCAGTTAAAGGGAAAAGCTGTCCACTCCCTTACCATCCACTGACACACTCTTCCTGCTACCCTAAAGCTGCTGTTCCTTTGAAGCCATCCTCTAATCTGAGCATCTACCTTCCCTCCTCAAAGCTCTTTTGGTGTCCCCGGGGGAAGAAAACACAAGGAGGCTGCCACCATGCATGTTGAGTGGGGAACTTGGACAATCCCTGACTTGGCACATTGAGGGGAGGAGGGGGATGCATCTGGCTCAGGGAGATAAGGGAGGGGGCAGAGGAAAGAGTGTGGGCATGGGTTAGGAGTTGGGGTAAATGATGGAAAGCTGCAAGGCTTGGGTAGAAGGATTTGGTGACCATCTAGATATCATTATGTCTCCACTCAAAAAGGACCACTTTTAGTGGTAGATAAGCAATTGTCTGAAGAGGTATATTTCTTGGAGGATGCATAATAATCATAATTGCAGAACTCAAGTGGTTTGCATTCCAGGTTCTCTCTAAGAGCTCCCGACCCATTAGTTTCTGGAATTTATAAAGTGTTCTCATGAGCTGTTTGTGAATATCAAGTACTGTGAATTCCAGATGCCTAGTTGTTAGAATTGTCCATATAATGAGTGAGAGTGCATTATACTGCCACAAAGATGACAGTCAAGGGAACCCTTATAAATATATAGCTACAATCTGAAATATCATAAAGTGTATTTTTATGCAGATGCAAAAAGAAGAAAATAAATTCATGTGTCTCCCCACCCTCCTTTGCACACAGGCTCCTGCCAGTTAGTTCTGTAGTCGAACATCCCAAATCCCATCTGTTTCTCTTTGTGCCTCTTGATATGATGACTACAGCACAAAACGTCTCTTTAGCAAATAAAGTGCTAATGCTGTTTTGTCCTCTCTTGTGATTGGTGGGATGGTTCTTGGTCACTAAAGCCCGGTCTATGCACAGTTCTTGTAGTGGTACAACTATTTTAGTTCAGTATGTGACTTTTTTTTTAAACAAGCAAAATAAATAGTTATATTGGTAAAAGCCCTAGTGTGGATACAGTTATAATGTGCCTTATGCCAGTATAGCTTAATCCTCTTTCTATACAGGAATAAATTATACCAATAATAGCACTCTTATACTTGCTTAATTGAATCCATGTGGGTTGGGGGTTGTATAGTGTAGTTAAAGCGGCCCAACTTTTGGGTGTAGACAAGCCCCAGTGATATCATTCATTTATATTAGTGTTGCATATTTTAGAATATAAAGGTAGAAACATTTTCTATTTACATTCCATATTCCAAGCAAGTTACACTCATCAATATGTCATAATACTAATATGACTACATGAAGCCACATCAATATTAATGGCTTGTCTACACTACTGCTTAAGTCTATGTAACTTGCATCGCTTAGGCCTGGTCTACACTAAGGGCGGGGGTCGAACTAGGGTACGCAAGTTCAGATACGCGAATAGCGTAGCTGAACTCGAAGTACCCTAGTTCGACTGACTTACCCGTCCAGACGCGGCGGGGTCGAACTCTGCGGCTCCAAGGTCGACTCCGCCACCGCCGTTCGCGGTGGCGGAGTTACGGAGTCCACCGCAGCGCTTCCGGAGTTTGAACTATCGCGTCTAGATCAGACGCGATAGTTCGAACTCCGAGAAGTCGAACTCACCGCGTCGACCCGCGCGGTGAGTATGGACCTGCCCTTAGGGATGTGAAAGACACCCCCTAAGTGACATAAGTTACATTGACTTAAAGCAGTGTCTACACTGCGCTATGTCAGGGGAGATGCTCTTCCACCAACATAGCTTCTGCCTCTTGTTTAGGTGGACTAATTATGCCAACAGGAGAGCGCTCTCCCATCAGCATAGCGCATCTTCACCAGACCCGCTTCAGCGGCGCAGTTGCAACAGTGTAGCACGGTAGTGTAGACTAGCCCAAGACAGACAGCTCTTTATCGTGTCTACTGGTATCTGGGGGAAATTTTCAGAAACCATATATTTTACATAGAATAATAGATGAGCTAAAGCAAACTATAATGACCCAATTTCATCAAAATTCCAGCATCTTTGTTGTCACTAAACCCCCAAGATGGCATTAATTCTGTTTAACTTGCACAAGTCTATTTATTGATTTACTTTCTTTTTGTAAATAGATCTGAGACTGATTTCAAGTTCCCAAACATTTAAAACTGATCAAGTATTTATTAGACATTGTTCATGTACTAAAACAACTAAAAACTACTTAAAATATTTAGTATCGGCCAAATCCCACAGCCTTTAGGGAAAAAAAAATCCACTTGCAGGCAATAGTGATTTGCCTGAGTAAAAGCGTTGGGTCTACAAAAATAAAAGGATGGGCCAAGATCATTATTCCCCCCCCCAATCCATGTGTAGTGGGGACCTTCTACATAAAAAGGTCTGTCTCATACATGGAAGTTGGGAGAAAACACCCCTGAAACCCTCCTTTAGTCTCCATAGAGGAAGTTCTGTCATTCTGGAACCAGCACATAGGAAGTTATTGACACTGGACAGTCTGGGGACAGGAATGGGAGGACCAGAGATGGGGGTCAGGAAGCACATACCTCATGTCGCCCCTTAGCCCCTCCAGCCATGCAGAGAATCCTTAGGAAAAATGAGTCTGAGCCTGTGTTTTATTTTTTCATAAAGGTCTCCTGTGAGTAGCTGGGCTCTGGCCTGAGGACGTCTCCATGTCTGGGGGTAGCTTCCACATCCTAAAATAGGTCTATGACAGAATGGTGAGACATGAACATCACAAGAAGATTCCTACTGACACTTCTTCCCCTAAAGCTGACTCCTGTAGGTTTCCCTGCTAGAGGGATGATCTGGACCGTGAAATACTAAGTTAACAAACTTCTGTTGAAATCAATTTGGAGTTTTTCCTGAACTAGGTACTGAGCTGGGCTTGTAAGCTTTGATTTTGTAAAAATATGGAGAATGGAGTCAGTGTTTTAACTGAAGACAGTTGAACAATATAATTCCCCAAATGCTCATGTTGCAGACACTTGTCACTTTATTTTAAGGGCAGGGGTGGCTCTAGCTTTTTTTGCTGCTTCAAGCTTGGCAGGCAGGCTGCCTTTGGCAGCTTGCCTGCGGGAGATCCCCGGTCCTGCGGATTCGGCGGCTTGCCTGCGGGAGGTCCCCGGTCCTGCGGATTTGGCAGCTTGCCTGCAGGAGGTCCGCCCGTCCTGTGGACTCGGCGTACCCGCTGCTGAATCCACGGGACCGGCAGACCTCTCACAGGCAAGTCGCTGAAGGCTGCCTGACTGCCACCCTCGCAGGGACCGGCAGAGTGCCCCCCGCGGCTTGCTCCCCCAGGCACACACTTGCTGAGCTGGTGCCTGGAGCCGCCGCTGATTAAGGGACACCATGTACTGTGGTTGACTTTATAAGGGGTGAGTAGGGGACCTAATTCAAACTCTTGTATTCAGAAAAAGCATACATCACATACTGAAATAAATATTACATAGTGAAGTGCATACAGCCTCTGTTAAATGTTGTATATACACATCACATACTGAAATTACTACATTACACAATAAGGCACATAGACAATGAAGAGTCACCAGTCAATTTGCATCCACATCAAAGGATTTTCCTGAACAATTAAGTTGAGTTTAGTCTGCTGAAATGCTTGTGTTCTAAGATAATGTAAACTCCAGCTGCAAAAAGAAAAAAAGATGGCTTAATTTTTATATTCTATCTTGCTTGTACTGTAGGCATAAAATATTTCTAAAATGGTAAAATACTCTTGTCTTGTAACCTTGTTGGGCCAGATTCTCCAGTCTACTAAGTCCACTTAGTACTGCTTGAGACTGGCCAGCAGGGAGCTGTGTACTAATGGAAACCTCACAAAGATGGAATAGTCCTCTTCCACACCAGCCACTCCCCCCACCCTTGGCATAGAGGGTGTCTGGGGGAGGGAGAAGGTGTGCCAGTGTAGGCTGAGCACATGACAAAGTAAAGCTCAGATACACCCAATCTTTTACTGCTATAATCTAGACCTTCTACTCGGCAGCTGTAATTTTATGGCAGGGCTAAGTACCATGGGATCAAGGAGCAGCAACCTGCTTTTTCTCCCCTCACTTCTAAACAAATGGAGATAAGAAGCTAGCCCATAATGCTTAAACCAAGAGAGACATTTATACTGGTCTAAAAGTTAGGCATCTGATTAAAACTGACCTGACTTCCAGAAGCCTCAAGCACAGTCAGCAGTGACTATTGGGACTCAACATTTCTCAAAACCAACTGCTTGCTTACATGTCTAAATATGGAAATTCAGAAATTTTGGCCATTGAACTTTCCTTGGATAGTTTCTTTTTTTAAATTGAACCCACACTTATTATTGAGGGTCATTTTGTACCTTAAGTCTCCTACCGGCTAGAGGGACAAAATTCTTCAGTTACTCAGTCTACATGCAGAGACATGAGGAGCATCTGTTCCTCCATATTCAGAGCCTCTAGCTCTGGACCTCCACAGCTCTCCTCCCTTTTGTCTCCATCCTATTCAACATCTATATAGAGCTACTAGCGATGACTACTCATTGCTTCCAGATACTGTTTTTCTGTATTGTCAGAAACAGAATAGTGTTTGCTGTTATGAAACACTATTTCTGTCTATGGCTGGCAAGAAGATTGCATTCTTTCTTTGCTGGATTCAGATTTAGACATTGAATATGTAGATTACTGACTTCTATCTAGGAATTAAACCTTTTGCCTTTATAGAAGCTACAATTGATGAAAAACAGCAGCTCAGCAACATGGGTGGGTGAAAGACTGTTACTTTAGTACTCCTCTCTCTTCACCACTTCCGAGTTCTGGGCCAAATTCAAAGTTTTGGTCTTGATTGTGAGAGCCCTCAAAGGGATCAGCCCAGGTTACCTGAGGGATTTCTTCATGCTGCATCACCATGGCAGCTACATTCCACTTGAACAAAGAACCTGACCATTTCAAGAGAGAAACTCATGTCTGTAGGAAATAGAGAAACTCATTCCTAGATGGAATCAGAATGATCATGAACCCCTGCTCCTTCAGAGCAAAATGCAAAACCCACTTCTTTGGCCTAGCCTTCCCATAATAATGCCAACAAAAACTATCTGGTAGCTACTAGACTTTCAATATCACAGATCCCCATAGAAAGAAATTCTAACAGTAAGCCTGTCACCATTTGGATTTAGATTTACTTTGAGCAGTGCTAACCGTCATGTAGTCCTCTACCATACTCACATTTCTACCAGTGCAGTGCTAAGGTGGATGGGATTCTCTGGTGTAATAGCTCCAGTAGTGTAAATAGTCTTCCCACTGCTATACCACAGTGCATCAGTCACTGCTTAGGTAGCCTGTTGAGTAGACTTTTTGCAGTCCACTGCATGGAGGTCAGGTTTATTAGGAGCCACTAACCTGTTCAGACAATGCAGCTGAGCTGACAGATTCCCCCCACCTGCTGCAATCCCTAAATGGCCCACTCAAGGAGTGAGCTCATAAGCCTGGGTTTAGCAGGCCAATGCTCAAACCACTGAGCTATCCCTCCCCCTCCCCCTAAAACTCAATCTTGTTTTCTCAGCTGTCAGGTTCTTCAGCAATTATCAACTTCACTTAGCGTCAATCACTAACATCTCACCAGAGGCCTTCCTGCCATATGGTCTGAGACCGACTGTGTGGGCACTAATCACCATCTGAAAAAGATGAGTTATTGTGTTTTTTGTGGGGAATACCCATAAGTTAATTTCCCATGCACTGTTGTATGGGGGTGGTATTGGGCCATGGTATGATAAGCACGTGGTTCTTTCTATGATGTTGCCTTTCTTTGGAGATTTCTGTGGTTTGGTGGCATAGGATAGGTGCCCCCTTGTACTACACTGCCATTTTTCTATTTGTTGAAGGCACATTGCTCACTAGGAGTGGCACCCACCATTTCCACCTGGCTTCCTTTCCACCAGCACAGGACATTGTCAACTATGGAACAAAAGAAAGTGGGACAAAATACTAAATTCCCCATGGCTGGTAACAACACAAGCCCTCTCTGCCTCCCTACTCTCTAGCAGGGTCCAAGGCATTGTTTGCAGAGGAGACAGAGGCAGTGACTTCAGCCAATGTCTTCCACATGGAGAAGATCACTGCTAGTCACAGTCTACCAGTATTCTCCCATTGTGGGAGAAGCATGAAGTGCAAGAACTGAATTCAGCCACGTGGGCCCAATCAGCCAGTTAGGCTACAAACAGAGATTTAGGCTGGAGAAAGCTAATTAGAAGGAGGCTCATCTATGAGGGAACAGTCAGGGCTCCTATAAATCCAGGAGGCTGGAAATAGCCTGGGAGGCAGTAGGGAAGAAGCTTGTAGTCCCACTCCCTGAGGTAAGGGAGAAGAAGAATGGTAGGAAGGAGTCTAGGAGCAAGAGCAGTAAAGTGATGCTGAGGCAGGCCTTAACTGTTCACTACAGGGTACTGGATTGGAATCCAGAGTAGAGGGTGGGCCTAGGTTCCCCTACTAACCCTGCAGAGTGGTGGTCTTAAGGGCAGTGAACAGAGAGACTGCTGGAGTGGTATTGTCAGGGCAGCAGGCCTGAGGGCTGCCTGACGCTGCTTGGGGACAGAGACCTTGAAAAACTTCCCCTGGAAGCAGAAACTGGTGAGTGAGTGAGAGCAGGGCTGCAGACTGAAAGACAGAGAGATGGAATGCAACTGCAGAGCTAATCAGATTAAAAAAATGTTTAATCAAAAAATTCCTAACTAGGTCTAGTTGTACATCTGTGGATAAGGTTTTCAATACAAGATGTGTGTTTGTCATTTATGCATCTTATTATGTGATGTTATATATGCATTTCTGAATAGAAGGACTTGAATTATGTTCCAGCAATTATATTCTGTTTCTTTCAATTTCAGATACATTGTGATAATTTAAAAACACGTTTTATGATTACAACAGTTATTGGCACGGTCCATATTTTTCATATGACATAGCTGTACAGGGAATGTCACTTGTTTACAGGAGTTAGGAATGTCTACACATCTGATGAATTTCTAATGAGCAGCAGTAAGTCAACTACAAGAAGTTTAATATAATCATATAAATGTAAAACTGGAAGGTCCGCTAGTCCATCCCCTCACAGTTCTGCAGTGATTAAGATAGGATTAAGTATATCTAGGCCATTCCCAAAAGCTGTTTGTCTAATCTGTTCTTGAAAACCTCCAATGACTAGGATTCTACAACTCCTAGGTAACCTATCCCAGTACTTAACTGGAAGAACAGTTGCAGCTCTGAGTGCCCAGCACTTTTCTACAGCTATGGCCCCACGTCTCTCAAGTTAGACTCCTAGGAAACGAGGATCACACAATTAGTGACCATCTTTGAAAAGTTTAGTTTTAAGTGTCTTTCCTGGCATTATTCAGGAACTTTGGCCAAGACAGGAATAGAATCCCATTTCTCCAGAGCAGCATTCAGCTGCCTTAAGCATGAGATCATCCTTTCTCTTCCTGCAATTTCCTTTCTTATTTACTACACATCGTCCAATTTGTGCAATCAAAGGACAGTGGTCCCATAGACAACACCCTCTTTCTCTATATCACCCTGAATAAATTCCTCAGCATCTTCCATTTGTGAACTGAATGAAGACTGAGGCCTGTGAGGTAGGAAAATACTCTGCTCATGAAATTAAAGACTCTCTTTTATAATGCATAAGCATAAGGGGGGCAAAATAACCTTAATTCTGTCATTTCCTAATTTTTGAGTCTTTGACATAGTTTATATATATATATATATATATATGACTGCTCATAATATTATGACTGTCCTACATATACAGTTCATACAATACAGATATACAGAACCCCCTTCCACAACGAAAGATCCTTACTTGATTACTTTGTTACTAATAATAACCAGGTTGCACCCAGGCCTTATGAGCTGCTGCAAAGAATCAGGATATTGGAGATGATGTTTTCTTGTAGGTTGCTTCAATAAATGCTTATTTTTCTGCTTTGATTTAAAGCACTGAAAGTCTCCAAAGGAATGTGTCAGAATACTGAAAGATTCTTTTCCGTCTGTAGTACAATGGGGAAAATATTCTCAGGCTCTCCAGAGAGAGAAATAGGTAAATGTATTGCAGTCTTCTGTGTTTAAAATGAAAGTTTGTTGAAATCTTTCAGCTGAATATTAAGTAGAGCCTATTATAATGTACCTCAGATTAGCGTAGAGGATATTTCTCTATATGCGTCACAAAGTCATATGTATCTCAGCTACAGAAACATGCTGTACTAGTGCTCATTTGACAATTGATTCAAGGATCCTAGAGCTAGTGTGGACTGTCAGATGATTGAGCTACAGCGATCCCTTCTGAATGATTCATGGAGCAGTGTTCACATCCGCTTCAAAGAAAAATACTTTTCCCTTCTGCTCAGTGAACAGAAGGAGCTGCTGTGAATATGGGCATCAATAAGAGGTGAGAGGAATCAAATGTAAAATGAGAGGAGAAGAAAAAAACATGTTCATGTAGTATGTAAGAGAAATTCTGGTCTAATATTTTCAAAATTAATTAGAATGATTTACATTTATATAACACCTCTCACTTGATGGATTCCAAAACAGTGTGTGTGTGTGTGTGTGTGTGTGTGTGTATAATAAATATATATTGGATGGATGGATGGTTATCCCTTTTGACATAAGCAGTTAGCCAAATTCAGGGTGTTGTAGGTTGTTCCAGTGAGGAGGAAACATACTTTTTGCTTTGACGCAATATTTTTGTATATATCTTGTAAATAAATGTTTTTGTAAACACAGGAGGAACCAAACATAAGGAGATAATTTCATTATTTACAGTCCTAAGATTTTTGCCAGCATCAGACCCAGAAGGCAGCCCTATGTCTAGGCTTCATACACAGTGCCTGTTTAGGCTGTGTCTGTCTGTTGTGTCCTGTTTCTTCTACACACACCTCTAAAGTGTGTGTGTGTGTGTGTGTGTGTGTGTGTGTGTGTGTGAATTAAAAAAAAAAACACCTTTCCCTCAAGTCATTCAAATTTCTGGGTAGCCTTGTATTTGCCTTTGTTTTGGACAGAGACATGTGCTCGTGTTTTGAATTTGGAGACTATTATTTCTGTCACGTCTTTACATTTATATTTACATCCTGAATGAATGCACTGGATGATCAAGGTGCTAAAGGAGCACTCAAGGATGACAAGGCCATTGAGGATAAGCTAAATTAATTCTCTGCATCAGTCTTCACTGCAGAAGATGTGAGGGAGGTTTTCACATTCAGCCATTCTTTTCAGGTGACAGATCTAAGGAACTGTCATCAACAGAGGAGCTTTTGGAACAAATTGATCAATTAAACAGTGACAAGTCACCAGAACCCAATGATATTCACCCAAAAGTTCTGAAGGAACTCAAATATGAAATTGCAGAACTACCTAACTGTAGTATGTGACCTATCACTTAAATCATCTTCTATACCAGATGATTGGAGGATAGCTAATGTAATGTTAATTTTTTTTAAAGTCTACAGAGGCGAGCCAGGCAAGTACAGGCCAGTAAGCCTAGCTTCAGTACCAGGCAAATTGGCTGAAACTATAGTAAAGAACAGCATTATCAGACACACAGATGAACGTATGTTGGGGAAGAATCAACATGGCTTTTGTAAAAGGAAATCATGTCTCACTAATCTATTAGAATTCCTTGAGAGGGTCAATCAACATGTGGACAAGGGTGATTGAGTGGATATTGTGTACTTGGACTTTCAGAAAGCCTTTGACAAGGCACGTCACCAAAGGGTCTTAAGCAAAGTAGGTAGTCAGGGGATAGGAGGGAAGGTTCTCATGGATCAATAACTGGTTAAAATATAGGAAACAAAGGCCTGGTCTACATGTGGGGGGGGAGGGGGCGATGTAAGATGCACAACTTCAGCTACAGGAATAGCGTAGCTCAAGTCGACATATCTTATTTCGCCTTGCCTCCCATCCTCACGGTGCGGGATCGATGGCCGCGGCTCTCCCCGTCGACTCCGCTACCGCCACTTGCCCTGGTGGCATTCCAGAGTTGACGGGCGTGTGTTCGGGGATCGATATATCGCGTCTCGTCTAGACGCGATATATCGATCTCCGATAGATCGATCACTACCCGCCAATCCGGGGGGTAGTCTGGACGTACCCAAAGGATAGGAATAAATGGTCAGTTTTCACAGTAGAAAGATGTAAATGGTAGGGTCCCTCAAGGATATGTATTGGGACCTCATGCTGTTCAACATATTCATAAAAAGAGGTAAACAGTGAGGTGGCAAAGTTTGCAGACAACACAAAATTATTTAAGATCAGTCCAAAACTGACTACCCTGTGTTACAAATGGATCTCACAAAACTGGGTAAGAAAATGGCAGATGAAATTCAATGTTGATAAATGCAGAGTAATGCACATTAGACAACATACTATATATAAAAAATGATGAAGTCTAAATTAGCTGTTCACATTCAAGAAACAGATCTTAGTCACTGTGGATCAAAAAACATCTGCACAGCATACAGAAGCAATCAAAAAAGCTAACAGAATGGTAGGAACCATTAGGGAAGGGATAGATAAGACACTAAATATCATAATCCAACTATATAAATCCATATTACATCCACACCTGCAATATTGGGTGCTGTTCTGGTCACCTCATCTCAAAAAAGATATATTAGAATTGGAAAAAGTACAGAGACGGGCAATAAAAATGGTTATTGTATGGCACAGCAGAGGAGAGAGGAGAGATTAAAAAAACTGGGATTGCTCATTTTAGAAAAGAGATAACTAAGGGGAGATATGATAGAGGTCTATAAAATCATGAATGGTATGGAGAAAGTGAATAGGGAAGTGCTATTTACCCCTTCACACAACACAACCACCAGGCATCGCTCAATGAAATTAATAGGTAGCGGGTTTAAAACAAACATAAAGAAGTGCTACTTCACACGATGCAGCCAACCTGTGGAAGCCGTTACCAGTGGATGTTGTGAGGGCCAAAAGTATAACTGGTTCAAAAAAGAATTAGATAAGTTCCTAGAGGATAGGTCCCTCAATGGTTAGTAGCCAAGATGGTCAGAGATGCAACCCCTTGCGCTGGGTGGCCCTAAACCTCAGACTGCAAGGAGATAGGGCTGGATCAGTCAATAAATTGCCCTGTGTTGTTCATTTCCTCTGAATCCTCTGGCACTGTCCACTGTTGGAAGACAGGATACTGGACTAGATGAACCATTAGTCTGACCCCGTCTGGCCATACTTTATGTTCTTATGAAAGGTGGTGGTTTTACCCAATCCATAACAACAAGATTTAACCTAATCCAAAACCAAACAAAAACCTTGCAATATAAGGATGTTATTAAGGTTGAAAAGTTGGGTGCTCAAAAGTTAGTAAATACCACAATTGAGGTTGATTATGCAACCTTATTTACTGTACACCATCCAAACCAGGCACTATATGTGGCATTATTAATGAAATAAATACTGGCTTGGTCAACTGCAATAACTACCTTCATTAGTCTTAAACAGGATTTGAATTCAGGGCCTTCACCGTTACATCACAGAATCCTACTACTTGAGTTAATGTAGCTAGCCGGCAGTAGCAGTAGGCTGTTTATCTTATGTGGACCCGTCCTGGGGCGAGGGGTTGTGTAACACACTGGAACAGAGAAACCCATTTCACAGGCAGCATACTCAAATATTTAGATTTGGAAGGCCATGTCTGAAGGTTAGCCTACACTTTGACCTTAAGGAGTAATTTCTAGCTCAGGTAGATGTATGCATGCTAGATTTGATTGAGCTAGCATTCTAAAAGTAGACCTGAGGCTGTGGTGGGACCCTAGGAATTTACTTGGACTGGCTGGCCCCTCCACTCATCTGTGCTGCAGCAGCTACACTGCTATTTTGAATGCACTAGCTTGATCAAAGCTAGTGTGGCATACATCTACCCAAACTGGAAATTACTTCTCCAGCTCAAAGTGTAGTTGTACCCTAAGAACCAGTGTGGGTAAGGGCTTCTCTTCATAGCAACAGTTTGAGTTGATTAGCACGCTCAAGTTACTCCACTCAAGCAAACCTAATGAAGCCAACGATTATCTTGAAAGTGGAATGAGAGTGACCACACTGCAAAACAAAACTTGAGCTACAGCAAGTGATTTGATTAGCAGCACAGATTGAGTGGATTCACAGTTGATGCATCCTCACTGCATTACTTGCTTGAGCATCAGCAGCACACAAGTTTTAACCCTCCCCACCACCACCCCATCCACTGGTGCTGGAACTAGGGGTGTGGGGGATGCTGCCGCACCTCCTGGCTTGAAGTGCTTTCCATTATATACAGGGTTTACAGTTTGGTTCAATGGCTCTCAGCACTCTCACTATCGAAATTGTTCCAGCATCTGACCTCATGCCACCCACTAATGGGCCAGCTAGTTTGGGTTTAAAGTACTGTTTTGAGCTAGAGATTTGTGTGTGTTGATGGTAGTTGGGTTGGTACAAAACTCAAGTTATAGCTTGAGCTTACAAAGCAGTGAAGGCAAATCTTAAGTAGCTGAAGCTTGAGTCTGACATATTAGAATCAGTCCAGGTAGAATGGCTGGGTTGAGAGGCTTCTACCTATCTTCCACAAGACAAAGCCAGCATCATGAAATTATTAAAAAATGACCATATCCAGAGTAAATTTCCCAAAGTTTTTCTGTTTCATTTCTAATTTGGCTCTTTATAGTTTGCTAGTGGGAAAACTGCTAGTGGGAAAACTAATAACTTATATGACCCCCACACTGTTGAGCTGTACAAGTGCCAAACGTTTATCTAGGAATTTAAAGCAACTCAGTGGTTCATGATTTTCTAACTCTCTCTTTTTAAGTTTTACCTTTCATAATGGAGTTGACTTCTTTATTCACTGATTTTTCCCCAAAACACACTAATTTTTTGTTCTTTATGTCAAGCCTTAGAGATCCCCCATCTAGCCATAGTCTACCAGTAATGAAGCTGACACCAAAGTTATTTTATTTTGTATGTCTCAGAGAAGCGTCTAATTGAAGTGATTTGTACACATGCTGGTTGGGGCTTCATTTATCTGAGATTTGCTGTTTGTATTGAATAAATAAAACAGTATCCATTTCATTATCAGCTGCATGAAAAGGTTTGCATACCTGAAAATTTACCTGTCAAAGATTCCATTCTAGTATATTTTTCTTCCCAACTGAGATCATTAGTGGGTAGTTTTGGTGTTCCAGAGGTGTTCTCTAATGAGTAAATGATTTAATGTACTAGACACTAGTGAACTCTTTTTTTTTAAATCAGTTAAGACAGGATTATATGTCTGTCTAGAAATAATTTGAACTGCGTGGTGAACATATCAAAGTTGTCACTAGGGATTGGCTGGCAAATGAAAAGCAGTCTCTGTGGAGGCCTTGAAACTATGAGATGTAGTGTGTGACCTGCAGCACAAGCTACTCTTCGGTGTCTGTGTGAGTGTTTGTGTATAGTGTGCAGTCTATTTTTTTTTAAACAGACATTTGCAATTGTCTAGGTTTTGTTAGCCAAAGGGAAATAAACAAAACATTTCCTATACACCTAAAAAGAATGGGATTTGGGTTTTTTATTTGTTTTTTTGTTTTTTTAAATCTTTCCTTAAAATTAAGACTGAGAAATCACTTCTTTGTAATGTAGGCTTTCCCCCCACTTGGGCTCTCCTGTGTGTTGTTGCAGAATATAGAAACAAGTTGTTGTGACTGAGGTCACTTTTTAGTCTTAAGAGAAACTTACTGGCTAGCCCACTTTCAAAAATACTCGGCACCCCAGTTTCCAACTCAATGGGAGACAGGGATGTGAGCTCCTTTGTAAATCAGGCCCTAGGTGTCTCAAGTTGAGTAACTAAAAATGGAAGCAATCAAAATCAGAAGTCACTTTTGAAAAGTTTGGTCCCATAGTGCGAATATATACTACAGGGTTGATTCAAAGTTGTTGGGTTTTGTCCATTACTTTCTCTGTTTCCTGTAGCTTGGGAAGCAGGTAACATATCTTTGAAAGTTAGCAGGAGTGATGCCAATGGTAACACGTCCTTTTGGAAAAGGTAATAAATGTTTTGCTGACAGTATAGTTTTATTTGTTTTTTGTCTTATGATTTTGGTTTGTTATATATAATAAGATATATGTAGTGATGTAGACAGAGAAATCTATAGCTCTGCAAACAGTTCTACAAAGTATTGCAAAAGTTTTACTCGAGTTAATCACCACTACTAGGAAAGTGCCTTCGTACTTGTCAGTCAATGGACTCAAGCACACATTTTTATTGACTCAGTATGGTGGTTCAGTCTGATTTTTTTCCTAGATCTTAGTACTTCTCTTCCACCGGGTTAATACTCTCACCTAAGTATCAAGTAACCCTGGATCTTGAACGGGGAAAGCTTCTGGGCCACATACCAACCTGATTCTCCATAGAACTGAGACATAGTTTCAAAAAGATGGTCTTCCAGTGTTTCTCATGTCTTTTTCAAAAGATAAAATATCTGCTTTCCTCTTATACAGGGAAGGTCTAAAAGAACTTGGTAATAGCTTCCTTCAGTATAATAATGTGTGAAGCGTATGGAGTGCCTATGGACTGAGGATCTCAATACACTTATAAATGTTAGTAAATTAGGTCAAGGTTTTCACAAGTGACTAGTGATTTTAGGTGCCCAGCTAGAGATAATAAATAATATATGGAGATATACCTATCTCATAGAACCGGAAGGGATCCTGAAAGGTTATCAAGTCCAGCCCCCTGCCTTCACTAGCAGGACCAAGTACTGATTTTGCCCAAGATCCCTAAATTGCCCCTTTCAGGATTAAACTCACAACCCTGGGTTTAGCAGGCCAATGCTCAAACCACTAAACTATCCCTCCCGCCTAATGTTGTAAGGAGCCTGGTTTCAGAAAGTATTGAGCAGCCTCCCTCTGAAAATTGGACTCCTTTTAAGGTATCTCAATTTGGGCACCCCAAAATTAAGATACCCAAAATAACTAGCTACCTTTAACAAATCTTAGTCTTAAGTTTCACAACACTCACGTGAGATAGTTAATCATTAGTATCCCCAGTGTAGAGATGAAGAAATTGAAGCACAGGGTGACTTGCTCTTAGTTAAACAGGAAATGTATAGCAGATTCAGAACAGAACCCATCTCCAATTCCTACCTTAGTGCTTAACTAGAGCTGTGCGGGAACTGGATTTTCCATTTTACATGAAATTCTGCAATTTCTAAACATGGTTTTTGTTCTAAACTGGGACAAACCCAAAGAATTTCAAACTTCCCTGCAAAACAAAAATTTCAAAATAATGTTTTGATTGTCAGAATGCTTAATTTCAATAAAATGGACGTTTGCATTGATTCTGACTTTTAATATTATTTATAATAGCAAATTTCAAAACAAAGTAATTTTTTAAACAAAAAAATCAAAACATTTCATTCCAATTGTGATTACTTTTGGCCATTTTTTCCAAATGGAATTTTGTTGGAATTGGCATTTTGCTTTGGAATGTGTTGATTTCAACAAATTGGCTTTTTCCACTGGAAAAACATTCAACTGGAAATTTTTTTGACCAGCTCTAGCTTTAACTACAAGACTATCCTTCCTCATCCATTATTACTGACAATCTTCTTAGCATATTGGATGCTTGGAATCTACATAAATTCTGCTGCTTCTGGACTCAAGAGGAGCAGATGTGGCTCCTTTGGGATTATAAATTAAAAATCTTTGATTGGTTAAGTAAGTGACATCCCAGTTTATCATCACCAATATGACTCATTGTCAGTGAGAGATAAAGAAACATTTCTTATAGATGTGACCCATTAAACTAGGCAACATTTTTTTAAGACTCGCATTAAATCTCCTGCTATACTTACTTTCCTCCAATTTTTTATTTTTTTATTTATTTATTCAAAAAAAGGAAACCCATTTTATGTCCTTAATATGCTTGAGGCTATGCAGTAATTATAAAATTTAAAAAAAAATCAACCAAAATCAGATACATTTTAAATCAGCTCACTAAAATTAAGCTTCCACGTGCCTTATTTCCTAAGCAGAATGGTTTTATTCTTTTTTCCTCAATATCAAGCAGAGTGTGTTCCAATGTCTCCTTTTGATGATCCTCTCCAGTGCTGCTTTATGCAAACCACAGCATAGCCAGACACACTTCCCTGAGATCGCATGAGTGACAGTATATGCTTTCAAGGTACGCTAAATGAGAAATGTGCAATTTAGGCAGAGCATTCACACATTTGAATGAAGGACTGAAACTGTTGAAGCTGCAGCTGTTGACAGAAAATTGATGTGCCAGTTGCTATTTACCTAGCAAAATTAGTTCTCCAAGATCAGCTTTATTAAATGGGACAGAAACATGTTAGCAAATTCTCTCAAGAGGTTCAAAAACTGTACCTCTCGCAGTTAAGAGTAAAACATGGTTCTTTTCCATGTCATTTGCATTTTGCCTATCATGCCCCTTGTGTTGCTGATAATGACAGCAAGATATAGACTCATGTGATGGGGTATACAAACCCCACACTGGACAATCTCCCTACCACACCTCCAAGACATGCACAGGTTGGAGGAGGAGTTTGGAAGGAAAGCAAAACAGCTCACTTTTGGGCAAACTGGGGAAGAAAACGGGCCTTTAGCCCCTGAGGAAAGGGCTGACTGAAGGCAGGAACTTCTCTGATGACCACTGCCTGAAGGTCTCTCCCTGTGAGAAGGAAGGGCCTGATCCTGATACATTCTGGGAGGGTGGCATTCCCCTCTCCCTCTTACTAACTGCTTGAGTTAATCGCCTTTTCTTTTTGTTTACGGCGTACCCTGGAAGGGGAGAGACTTGGAAGTGATCTGGCCCAGGGCCAAATCACAGGAGAGGCAGGCTACTGCATAGCTGGAGCAGCCAGCAACAGACCCCAATTGAGAGAGCGCTGCCACACTGCACCTGAGGCTGTGCCAGCAGTGAGCTGACCCCTTCAACAACTCATATTAAGCATTTGCTTGTACTCGGTCCCATGGTCTCCCCTTCGGGCGGCTTCACACTCACAAGCTTCAGTAATACTTAATCGACTGGAGTTTTCCCTGCTCGGCCAAGAGAAATTAGTGTTTATTATTAATACAGCACTGTAAATGCACAGGGTACTCTGCAATTGGTAAAATGAGCCAAACTAATCCCACCTCAAAGAGTTTAAAGTCTGTATGTATGAGAGAGTGCAGTGTAATGCAAATTCAGGATAAAGCCCACTCTACCCTTATGGGGTCTGTGAGGGTGGAGTACAGGCTGTGTTGGGAAGGTAAAGTTCAATCTTAGGCCAGGATACAGGGAAGCAACACAGTTTTCTTACAGCCCCTAATCTAGCCCCTAATGAGCTGAAATAGTAGCAGCAGCCCTTCTGTGCTGGTTGTGTGTGGGGGCATAGGGGCTTAGAGCCTCTGGTTCCACCTGAATGTGGATCCACTGTCCCTGGTCTACTGTAATTGTGACATATTTTTTGGCCTGTTTTGGAGACCTTTTCTGCAGAATAAAGAGTGTGCACAGCATAGCTGCTCTGCCTGTGGTATTCTCATGCAGCTCTGCTGTGGGGCTTCAGTGGTACAGAGAGCCTGGTGCTGGGTACTCTCCATCATGGACAATTTTCACCCACAAAGCATTTGGCAGAATGCATAAAAAGGACAGCCTGATTTTTCAGAAGTTTTTTTAAAAGGAAGGGAATAAAGACTGAAATTTCAAGTTTTTAGCAGGTATCCATCTGTGTTAATTAAGACCATGGTAACTACCAATAGGCAAACCTTCTGGTGTTTTGAGGATTTGCAGACTCTGAACTACTCAGTGGATCACAAAACTATTTCAATTCACAAACCTACTTTCCCCTGTGTAATTTAAATCTGATTATGTTGTTGTTCTAGTTTTTTCTAGCTGTGTTATAGATGGAAAAACAACCCCAAAATTTAGCTATTTGTATTTTTCAAATGTGGGTGCCTAAAGTTAGGCACCTAAAAATCCAGATCAATCACCTAAATAAAAGTGGGTTGCTTTTCAGAGGTACTGAGGCACTTAGATATTATGTTGATGGCAGTGTCACCAGTTACAGGGGTTAGGAAAGAATGCTCCCCTCCTCAAGGTTTTTTCACTTGCTCAAAGTTCCATAGACCGTGGTGCCGGCTGGGTGGGGGCATGGTTCAATTGCTTTTAAGCTGTGGTCCTGTACTAAATCAATACGGCTGCTGCTGGAAGTCTCTGGAGCAGGGGTGGCCAAACTGTGGCTCCGGAGCCGCATGCGGCTCTTCAGAAGTTAATATGCGGCTCCTTGTATAGGCACCGGCTCCGGGGCTGGAGCTACAGGTGCCAACTTTCCAATGTGCCAGGGCGTGCTCACTGCTCAGTCCCTGGCTCTGCCACAGGCCCTGCCCCCACTCCACCCCCTTCCCGCCCCCTCCCCTTAGCCTGCCGTGCCCTCGCTCCTCCCACTCCCCCTCCGAGCCTTCTGCACGCCATGAAACAGCTGATTGGGAGGTGTGGGGAGGCACTGATCGGTGGGGCTGCCAATGAGTGGGAGGTGCTGGGAGTCGAAGGGGAGCTGATGAGGGGCTGCTGATGTATTACTGTGGCTCTTTTGGCAATGTACATTGGTAAATTCTGTCTCTGTCTCATGGTTAAGGTTGGCCACCCCTGCCCTGGAGCATTACTCAGGCTGCATTGTTGCAGTGCCATTGAAATTTGACGCAGCTGCTCCTTCATACAGAGAGAGGGGTGGCTAGGCCAAATTTCAGTGAGTGGCATTGTTACCTCACACACAGGGTCACAATGCCACTCGAATTTGGCCTGGCTATCTCTCTATCCAGACAGAGGGGTGGCCAGGTCAAATGGTGTTGTGACTTGGCACATGGGGAGCCTGTTCCTGTACAGTGTCACACAGGGTAGTCTGCAGAGAACTCGGCTCAGGCACTGTATGGGTAAGAAAGAGGGACAACTCCTAGGCCAACAGATGTCTCAGGTGGAGGTCAGGGAGGAGAATGAGCTGGGACTGGAATAGGGTCCTACTTTGGGAGGAGCAGAGACCAGAAATTCCACCCCAAACAAATATCTGAACTAGCACCACTGGATGATGGGGTCCCTCTAAGTTCCCATGTAGAACTCCCACAGTGCCACTGATGTCAGTGGAAGATATTAGTGCTCAGCACCTTTAAAAATTCAGGATTCTAAGCTAACTTTACTAAGCTCAGTGTAAACATTTTGGCCACTGTGTTTATTTTCTAATTCAATTTTTTCTCAGCCTTGCTGTATTTGTTTTCTTACTCTGCCTATGCTTTGCTTTGATTCTCACCTTTTTATGCTAGACTTATTCTCTCTGCTCTTTTTATCACAGTACTTCCTAGGCAGAAACGGTAACCCAACAACATTGGAGTTGAAGTCACACTTCTAAACTTAGCAAGAATCACTACACCTTAGTCTCAAGTAAAGTGATTCTTGCTAAGTTTAGAAGTGTGCACTCTGATAGCAAATAACTAGATAGCAAGCAGATATGAGAACTGTATTTAGTATTGTGGGTGACATTACATTCACAATGACCCCTTTACCCCCATGTTTATGGGACTGGGGCACCCATAGCTGTGGTGTGTGAATTTGTCACCCACAATACCAAACACAGTTATTTGCTGACAGTGTTTAAAGTGATCTCAGAGAAGTATCAGATCAGGCATTACCCCAGTGAAGACATTTCGTTACGGACTGCTTGTCTAAATACATTTAGAATGCCACTCTTGTTGTATCCTTTTTAAGGGGCAGGAAAGTGATTTTTATTAGAAGATAAATCATTTTGCAAAGGGTGAAGTGGCCAGAATCTGCAAGTCTGGGAGTGGTGCATGACTATGTTAGCCTGCTTCAAAGCTAGCTGTGGATGTACCCAGGGCAGCGAAACAGCAGAGTCTAACGTAATGCTCCATGATAAGCAAATGACAGAATGACCAAATCCAGTGTTCAAAAATCGGAGGACAAACCAAAATAAAACTGACATTTATTTCTCACCTGATAAACTCACACAACCTGATATCAGTAGCTGTGCCTCTCCCCCATATGTTCATTATAACACCGTTGCTATTAGAATCTTCGTATTCTGAAAGGAGCAGTAAACATACCTGCCTCAAAGCATTTAATTTCTGTGACTATGGTCAGCCCAGTCCACTTTCATTTGTGTTCACCATGTCCCAACATGTCACTCACCTCATTTTTATCTTTGACAGTATTCTACTGTCAAGAAGAAATTCTGATGGGCCCAGTTGCCTCTTGCATCATGAAAATCCCTCCCTCTCATCATGTGACATACATGACAGGCTTTTAAAACTTGATTACACGTTACCTAGAATATCTAGAACCTTAAAATGAATGTTATTCCATAAATTCAAAGGCATGATCAATTTCCTGAAGGCTTGTTTTCTTGAAACATATTTGCCATAATATCTCACCATAGGAATTTTCCTGTTTAGTTATGTACTGGTGAGGCAGCTAAATTCCTTGCATTCAATTGTCCCAGTAAATGATGGGTCGAGGTTAGCAGGATAAAATAGCAAGCATATGCTTGCTTCAGAATTTTTCCTGCACAGACTCATTGTTTTGAGAGAGCTTTAATCTACCCCCTTGAACAGTGGTCAAAAACATTCTTTCTAAGCACAAACCTATTGTCAAAACAAATGTATCAGAGCCTCAGTTGGAGAACAGCTGTGGAATGCCTTTGTCACATGCTGTTGTTGCAGCCGGGGAGATCGTGCATTGCCCTCTGTTTCTGTCATTAAAGATAAAAAAACAGGTAATTTTAGTAAATAAGTGGAGCTGGGCAGGAAAATGGAAGGTGTGCAGAACAGGTATGCCATCTTGGCAGGGCAAGAGATGGTCCTGTGGTAAAAGCACAGAGCTAAGACCCAGGAGATGTGGATGCTATTCCAGGCTTTGCCACAAGCTGCTTCTGTGGCTTTGAGCAAGACTCTCAATCCCTTTGTACCTCACTTTCCCCATCTGTAAACTGGAGATTATAGTACTACATATTTTACAGAGACGTTGCAAGATTTAATTAATCAAGGCTTGTAAATTGATTAGCTATCTAAAGATGGAGGGTGCTGTAGAAGTCTAAAATATTGTTCTACAAGAACTAGAAAAGGTGGGTGTTGTGGGTTTTTTTTTTGGTTGGTTTTTTTACAGTGATAAGCTTCCTAACTTGTTACAAAATAACAGGTGTAAAAGGTTTAAAAAAGAGAGGATGTTACTAGGAATTTATGCATAGTCTTGCTAAACACGTGTGTCTCTAGAACAGTAGTTTTCAATCTTTTTTTCATTTGTGGACCCATAAAACATTTCAAATGGAGGTGCAGACCCCTTTGGAAATCTGTGGAAGCCAGGTTGAAAACCACGTCACTAGAAGTTTTCAACCAGGTCAGGCAGTGGAAAAGGACAATTTGACAGACCTGTTATAAAGCATTTAACATGGTAATATAAATCATTGTTGGAAGCCGATCAGCTCTGATCATCTAAATCAGATATCCGTAAAAGATGGCCCTGATTTTCTATGTAAAATTAGCATGTAATTGTTATACTGAAAAACACTTGTACGTGGGATACATTTTTGTAAGTGTTCTCTATTTGATACAATAAAAGATATCAACTATATCTTGTTTTAATTAAATTGATAATTAACACCCCCATGACTTCTATTTTTCTCCCATGTTAAATTTCCTAGTATTGTCGGGAGCACTAAAGTCCGAACGAGGTTATATGTGATGCCCCTCCATCCAATCTAAATCACAAGAGGCATTTTTCACAAATATTGACAATAGTAGATTAGATTTTCTTCTTGAGATCTGTTCTTCCAGGCAGTAGAACTTGTGTGGGTGCCTGAATTGGTTTGGCAGCACAATGGAAGCCTGTTTCCTTGCCAACCAGGAGAGATGAACCCAGTGCTAAACATAATGTTTCTGAAACAAAACAAAACACGACTGGAAAATCTTGTATTTGATGACTTGACACTCCCCAAATGTATTTGAATTTTAAGCCACAATTCCAAATGTGGGCACAATTTCCACCCAGCCACATGGACTCTTGAAATATTCTCTGGATGTTTTATTTTGATCATTTACTTTGCAGGATGATGAGGAAGAAGGGGAACATAGTCTTGTGGCTAAAGAGCTAACCTAAGGTCAGGCAATCTAGGTTTTTTTCCCAGCTATGCCCTGGACTTTCTGTATGGTATTACACAAATCACAATCTGTCCCTCTGCCTCAGTTTGCACATATATCATACAGAGCGGGAAAGGTGACAATGTATGCATGTTTGTAGAGCACTTCACAGACGCACCCAGCTGGAAGGTGCTAAGAGATGCAAAATAGTATTTATTATATTGTTACTGGTTAAGACCAGCACTCATTTGATTTTACAGTGGCATTGACCAAGTCACATAAGAAGGTCAAGTGGGTAGTCAAAGCGTGCTATTTGAATCCATGATACTCCAAGCATTCCCACTTTATTGTATCCATTTAAACATATTTCCTCCTCAGATTTGATTTTTTTTTAATACACAGACTATATGAAAGAAAGCAAATCTAGTACTCTGACTTTAAAAATTGGTACCAGAGCTCACAAAACAGCCACAAATAATTCCAGTTCATTTAGCATCCTTGTCAGTTAGCATCTTAATGAAGTCAAAGAGGTGGTGGGGGGGGAGTTTATTCCCACTGAGTAAATAAATACTAAGTCAGTATTTGATGATTCTTGTGAAATCCCCAGATGCCTCATAGCATTAATGATAGATTGGATTAAATAGCACCAATTACTATTATTTCAAAAGAATGATTAAGCCTAAACTATGAGGAAGACTCCAAGGGTGGGATCCACAAAGGTACTGAGGTGCCTAACTCCTGTTTTTAGGCACCACTGTGATCCACAAAAGTCCAGTGTGGCTGCCGCCCACCTCAGTAGGCACTTAAACTCAGCGCCTGAGTTTTTGCCTCTGTGTATGCAAGCTGCTGCCGCTCCCTAGGAGCCCAGGCACTTATCTCCTGCCTAACCATGTGCACTGCTGCCTCATTGTAGGTGTCCAGCTGCATAATTCCCACTTAAGCCCCAGAGCGCCTCTCAAAATGAGGGAAGATAGGCATTCAGCTGCGTAAGTCGCAAGTAGGGGTCCAATATGGTAGGCATGCTCGAAGGCTGCCTACCAGATTGGGCCCCTCAGGGGAGAGTGTACAAAACAGTTGAGAAGCCTAGTGGTTAGAGTACTCACCTGTGGTGTGGGAAGCTCTGGTTCAAGTCCCACCTCCCCCTGATGAGGAGAAGGGATTTGAAGAGAGATCTGCCACTTCATAGGTGAGTGCCCTAACCATTAGCCTATGGAGTCATTTTTACTGGCCCAGTTAATATTTAGTTATTCAATTATTTAATTGGACCAGTAAAAATGACTCCAGGGCCTAGATATTAGGGCATTCACTTGAGAGATGGTAGATTCCTGTTCAGATCCGTTCTCCCCACAGGAGGAAACTTGAACATGAATCCACATTAGTACCCTAACCACTGGGTTGAAGATTATAACTTCCTCCTCACAGTTTTGTGTGAACTCCCCTGGGCGGTGGCCTTTGAGCATGGCTACTGGCTCAGACCCCCACCTGTGACTTGGATGGCCAAACACCTGTCTTCCCCTAGTTTGTGAGATTACACCCTCTCATCTTCCCTCTGTCTGTGGGTATGGCTAAACATACAAAGACACTTCTGAAGAGAAAACTTGTTTGGATATGGGAAGAGGGAATTAGATAAAATGGAGAAGAGCGATGAACAGGAGGAAGCAGGGGAGATGAAGGCGGAAGTAGGGAGCCAAACATCATCTCTTCCACTCAGAAATGTTCTTGAGATACTGAGAATAGGATTCAAAATCTAGCAGTGACAGAAAGAAGACATACAAGATACATCTACACAGCAAAACAACAACAAAATCTCAGTAGCAAATCTCAGAGCCTGGATTAACTGAGTTGGCTTATGGGTAGGGTGACCAGATCGCAAGAGTGAAATATCAGGACACATTAGGTGAGCTGGGGGTGGGGAGACGATGACGATAAACACAGGTGCAAAGCCCCGACCAGAGCCATGAGAGGGGGAACACAGCCCTAGGAAGCTGCAAGAGGGGTTGTACAGCCTCTGCTGCAGCCCTCACAAGCCACAGGGCAAGGACTCATGGCCCCAGCTCCAGCCCCCAGTAGAAGCCACAGGGCCAGGGGCACAGGTCTCCGGCTCCAGCCCCCGGCTGAAGCTGCAGGACAGAGGCACAGGATCCTGGTTGCAAAGTCAGATCCAGTTGCACGCCCGGGGAGCAAAGGGTCCCAGTTCTAGCTCTGGCTCCAGCCGCAGTCACAGAGGAGAGGGCCCCAGTCCTGAATTCAGCCCCAGCTTAAGAACAGACAGCTGAAGCAAAACTACATCACAGAGGTCTGGAATCAGTGAGTCTAAATTATAGACTTAGTCGTAATACATATTTAAACATACAGATTTATTTGTACACTAAACAAACAGGGGTAAAGGGACGGGTTTTTTATTCAGTCAATAAATCAACTTCCCAATTTGCATACCTCTCAGACATGCCAGAAGTCTATACTTCTTGGATGACTTTGCCATAGTCATGACTTGCTTCTGGGCAATCACAAAGCTGTAGAAGTCCTTGCAACTCATCCAGAAATTCATTTTGACAAAGGTTTCACTCCGAACCAAGTCTATGCTGCTTCAATTCTGGACTTCAGTCCATACACCTTTCATGATTGAAAATACATGCTCTGAGTATGCATTGCTTACAGGTATACTGAGCATGTATGACACCAGCTTTGCCATGTTTAGGAATTCAGTGCTACTGTTCTTGTTTCTCAGCACTTGAGACCAGAGTTCCCCAACTGAATAGTTTCTGGGCTCCAACTTGGAGTTGATGTCTTTAATGATACAGTATTCATCATAGAGCTGATCAAGATCCACTGTTTTCTGAAGGTTTACAGCTGTCACAGCCGCAGACAGATCCTTGTATTTGAATACCCTATTAACTTTGATGTTCAAGCACTGGGTATTGAACAAGTAGCCAGTTGTTGAAAAATCAAACCATTTCTCCAAATATAGATTGACACATCGTAAAATTTCATGAAGTCTTTCTGGAGATATGCAGCAGTGAAAGGCAGCATCTCAGTTAATGCACTTTCAACTTTGGAGCCAAAGAATATGTCATTTTTCCATTGCTGAAGTTTAATTCTCAGAGTATTTATTATGACATACACTTCACATGCTGTCATACTCTCATTTTCCAAACAGAGCACAGTATCATTGAAGATTTTCAGGACATTCTGGAGGAAAACCAGATGAACCTCAACTTTGCTAGGCCCCTCACCTTGTTCACCGTTTTCCCTGTCTGAGAACAGCATCCATAGAAATTTTGGGCACTTCTCACTGCCCAGAGAAACAAAGTAGCAGTTAGCAGCCTGCCACATATTTACAAGCCTGTTTACAGCTGGGGAAAGACTCAACCAGCGCGTCGGAACATGGCGCAGTAAAGTGGCATACTCCATATCCACAAAGTCAAACATATCCTTCAATGCTGCTACTCTCTTAGCGGAACTGCTGAAATGATTGAACATCTTAATCACCAGAGTCTCAATGTCATGTTTCACGGCGTTGTGCACAACATGGGCAGGGCAGTTTGCTGGCAAGATATTTTCATTTTGTTTTTTTAAATTCTGGTACACTGATTGTCGCTTTCCATAATGCACGTTTGCATTATCAGCACAGTAGGAAGACACTTTGTTTAGGTCTAGTTTGTGTGCCACAAGTTTTTCAAGTAATGTGTTGCTTATTGCCTCTGCAGTCTCTTTGCTTTGCTCACAGAAGTCTAACAGTTTATCTTGGACTCCATGTTCAGATGTCCAGTATCTCAGTGATAAGGGGAAAATTTTCACATTGCCCTTGTTAGATGCATCTGTGGCAACTGAGAAATAGGGACCACCTGGCTTGCTGAGGTCTTTTAAAAATTCTGTTGAGAGCGGTTACAGCACATTTTTGATCAATGCCTCCGCTTTAGTCTGGCTACAGCTGACATGCTTTGCAATAGTTGAATCTGGATACAAGGTAGGCGCCAGTTTAAGTTCACAGTCACATGAGCGATAGGAGTGTTGATGGACTAGTGTGTGGTAAACTTGAGTTAGCTCGGTAGCGATAACCTTGTTATTGAAGGATTCATTTGGCTTGCTGAAAAAATGTAAGACCAGGGTATTGCTCTTGTGAGTCTGGGTGTTCATGATTTTTTGATTCAGCATGATGCTTAACATTACCACCATGGCAAATGCTAAATTAATTTCTGCATGCTTTACAAAAGGCTTTTGAATCACACTCATAGGATTTCCAAATCCAGGTGTAAGTGGCTTCCCATTCTGTCCTGTATCTGCACTGTCTTTTTTGTTTTTTGGTAGTTGGCTCCTCCCTTGCCATTGCCATTTCAGGTGGGGTTTTCAGCTGAAGACCATTAGCTAGATAGCTAGCCATTGAAAAGAACTGTGCAGTCTCTGTGCTTCTTACGTGTTATTAGGTGCCCACTGTAGTTCGTCCTACGGTATGCACTGTGGTTCAGAACTGTAAACTACATATTCCTACCGTAAATTTGCATTACACCGGAAAACAACCTGAAAAACCAAAATTGCCAGTAGATAACCAATCACAATCAAGTTTAATGGGACATTCCCAATCAACTAATTTTCTATTTCACTACCAAACGTAAAATTTTACCTGAATATTGGGACAAATGGCATCCCAATTGTACATCAAGCAGATGTACACTTCCAGGTGAAATCCCTGCTTCCTAATGTGGGTAAGTGAACTGGGCAGCATCTTAGCAGTGCTCAGCCCCAGCCTGACTTGCATAGAATCAGCATGTGTAGAGGCAGGTGCCTCCTTTCCTTGGCTCTGTCATGAGCAAGGTGGACTGGTCTGCACATATTCTGCTGGGGAGGAGGATGCAGCCTCTGACACTTACCTCAGGGAAGTGCCGGCTGCTTCCTGGGAGCCACCTCAAGTAAGCACTGCCGGGACCCACCCCTGCATTCCCTACCCCCGCCTTCAGTTGAGGAGGTGAGCAGCAGGAAAGGCAGGGCCGGCCAGGGGAAATGGGGCATGCATGGCATGGCCAGAGGCACACTGGTCCGGCTGGCCCTGTGTTACCAGCATGCCTCTTCCTGTTGGGGGTGGGCCCATACTGCGCCACACAGCTCCCCTGCCCAGTGCTCCCTGGATCCATTATGCCTTGCACCCCCTGAACCCACTATGCCCAGAGCTCCCCCACAACAAATTCACAGTGTTGTGCACACCACCTCCCCTACCCAGTGCCCGCCCACCCACAGCCCCACCACAGCTGCCCAGCACCCCACACAGAATACCCCCACTTGCTAGTTTCCCAATACATACAGATTTCCCCTCCCTCTCTCCCTGTGCCCTTCCCCACAGCCCCACCACCACAACGCCCCACACAGACCCCCCCGCCCAGTGCCCTGACACACATACATATCCCCCACTTCCCAGCACCCCCCCCCAACAGGCCCCCACTGCCTAGCAGCCCAAAACACACAAACCTCCCGCACTGCCCAGAGCCCTCCATGCCAGGAAAGGCACCAATGGGAGCTGCCGGAGCCGCGGAGTGGGGCTTGCAGGCACCGGCAGCACACAGAACAGCCCCTCAGTGGGCGAGGTGAGTCCCAGCAGTGCTTACCTGGAGCAGCTCCCAGGAAGCATCCAGCAGGCAGGTCTCTGGCTCCTCGGGTCGCAGGTCAGGTCGGGTTGAGGAGGGAGGGCAGGGGGCTCTCTGCCGGCGCCTGCAAGTCCCACCCCTGCAGCACAGGGCAGAGACCTCCTCGCCACCTCTGTGCCTTGGGCTGCACTGCAGGCCCCTGCCAGCGGGCGGGCGCGTGCCGGGAGCTGCCCCAGGAAGAAGAGATGAGCAGCGCTGGCGACAGCTTGCGGACGGTCCTAACCAGACGGTCCCAATATCGGGACAAAGTGTGTCCTGACTGATGTAAGGTTGGGACACGGGACAAGTCCCCTAAAATCGGGACTGTCCCGATAAAATCGGGACGTCTGATCACCCTACTTATGGGAATGGAACTGTTGGGCTAAAAATAGCAGTGTAGCTGTTTCTGCTTGGCCTGCAGCCCAAGCTCAGAGATCCTCCCCTATTGCTGGGTTTCAGAGTGAGGACTCCAGCTCAAGCCCAAACATCTACCCTGCTCTTCTTATCCCTGCTGCGCAAGCCCCACGAGCCAGAGTCACATGAGCTAGGTTCTGAGACTCGCTGCCATGGGTCTTTTTTTACTGTGTTGAGGTACCCACGGACTCTGTTAGTAGGGGCCAATGAGGGGTAGGGGGCAGATAAGGAAGGGGAGAGTGGGGTATTTAGACAGGGAGGGGGAAAGAAACATAAAAAGGGGGAAAGAAAATAGGAGACAGAGGGTACCTATGGAGGCTCTAGGTTTCTTTCCTGTCCCTAGTTCCAGAAGTGTTCTTAGCGGCCCTAATAGGAGCACAATTAAGTTTCTAGAGGAAGCAAAAGCCAATACAACAGGATATATTTTCAAACAAATCTCCTGAATAAATATAAAGGAAAATTCTCACCTCCAATACATGCATTATAGGCACAAAGGAATATATTTCTGAAAAGTAGATCCTCCCTCCCTTTTAATAAATGATGACTGGAGAAGCTGAACAGATAGCTGAGGAAACTGTATTATTTCATAGTAAATAAACCATAATTTAGTGATGGACCTGACAGTGGGTGTTATCTTACTTTCACAGCATCTGAAGGGAGAGGGAAAGAAGATGAGTTGAAAGTCACTCCTATTGTTTTTGGTTGGTTTTTTTTAATCTAATGATGGGGGGCAAAAAACCCTATCTGGAGCAGCAACATTATACTTCCCAATTGGCACTACAGCCATCGAAAGCACTTCTCTATGATAAATAGCCTAATGATACTTTGTGCAGTGGTCACAGGATACTGCTGCCAGGACTGGAGAGAACTGAGGACAAAGGGTTGAATATTAATGGAGAATATCATTAGGTCTTTTAATATAATGGACACTTCTGTCTGACACACAAATGGTAATCTAGTGCAACCCAGAACAGTGACAAATGGTTCATCTTTCCTTATATTGTCCCTTAAAGGGACAGAAAACACACAGTTGGCTCCTAATGAAAAATAATAGTATCCATATCCTCCTGTTGGCCTGCCAGTTGAATATAAATATGTTAAAATGTTGACTCTGCATGACATATGAGACTATTTCTATAATGTGAAACTGTCCCTTTTATTAGTATTTAAATAAAGGTAAAGGAAACTGTCCTAAAAAGCCAATGTGCAGATGAGGGAAGGTGAAGAGAGAGAGAGAAAGTTGCTTTAATTCTTCCTGATGTTAGATTTACCCGATTAGTAGCCAACCAGATATCAAAACCAAAAAGCACTCTTCAGAATTAAAACTCTTAATGGCTTCATTAATACTATGAACTGACATCAAGCTCCAGGCATATGACTTTAGTGCACCCTAGTATCTAATGAGAATGTATCTGGACATCAGAGGAGCAGATAGGGCTCTTGCATGGAAAGATGGTTAACTTCTTGAATCTGCTCATTTGCTTAAGAATCATTATAAGCACACTTGCAGAGAGTACAGCCATCTGTAGTCACTGGTACAATGCGCAGGGGCAGCCTGTTCTCACTGGATAAACCATGGCAGTTTCTATTCACTGCTACTGGTATGGGATCAGAATCTGCCACCCTTACTCATGTTAAGTAGTAACTCCCTCTGCAAATACAACTTGAGGAGTAAAGTACTACTCACTATAAGTAAGAGTGGCAGAATCTAGCTCAGAGTTACCAGTGGCAGCCTAAACTCATTGATCCTTGGTATTGTCCAGATTAATTCAGTGCTACTGTTGTTATCATTATGTGAAGCCTCAGTAGCATAGGCCAGTGGTCTCCAAACTTTTTTGATCACGCACCCCTATCAGTAATAAAAATTTTGAGCACCCCCCCCTGCCGTGCCGGCTCTACTATTTTTGCCAAAGCAAAAAAAAAAAAAAAGCCGCTCAGACTCCCACCCAAACTGATGATGAAGGGGGAAAAAAGGCGCTCCTCCTGCCGCACGCCCCCAAGGATCCTCTTGCACACCCCCTGGGGTGCACACACCCCACTTTGGAGACCACTGGCATGGAGGCAGCCCTGGCCGCCTATACTACTAGTCCTGACCTATAAAGAAATTGGTGTCAGAGTTCAGCATTGTAGTTAGCCATGATTATTTGCTTTCCCTGTTAAATTCTTCAAAGCAGGGACTGTCTTCTAATCTGTGTACACAACACAGTGGGGACATGTTTCCAGATGGGACTGTAGGTGCTACAGTAATAAAAATAAGAAAATGTGCTGATGCCATCAGACTGAGCACAGGTAGCTTTATTGGTCACTGATCTGGTCAGAACCAGCAGTCAATGATGCCAGTCTTTGTCTATGGAGGAATTTCAAATGAAATAGAGGTTGGAGATAGATGGGACTGAAAAAATAGGGTCAAAAAGAAGGCACACTTCAGAATGAGAAATGGAGAGTGCCTCTTACCTAATAAGGTTTTAAAGTACCATATAGGTGTTGTGATAGCCACTGGAAAATCAGATTAGTGCACACAAATGTTTTAAAGTCTCTATGGCGTTCAGTGAAGCAATGCAAAACAGAGGAACTCCACTGGGATGAAGCCATAGTGGGTCAGCCAAAATCCAGCAGGCTTGAGATCCAACCAAATCGTCTGCCCTGTGGGTTTTCCTTTCAAGTGTTTTCAAGTTGTGCTTACAGTAATTGATCTGGGGTGCCAGCTGCACCCAGGCAGAAAGTGTCAACATGCTTCAAACACAGCACACATGTGGAGCAACAAAGTCTGGAAAACAAGAGAAAAAGGCAGAATTCAAGCTAAAATGTAAACTGGCCAATGTCCAAAACTAGTTCAGTTTTCCCAGCATGAGTTGCCTTGATTGGACAATGAGCTTATTACAAGCATTCTCCACTAGCACAGCTCCTTATGAGTTCTGTACTGTATTTTTTTAGTTGAGGAGTGTAAGTCCTCTGGGGATTGATGGGTTGGAGGCACATCCCTTTCTATTCTCAGATAAACATAGCTCTTTGAGTCCACTATTATCATGCTGACAAATTCCACCCCCCCATGTACTGTAAGCAGTTTTATTTACAACTTCTGTTGCATTTAATTGGTTTGCTGCTGCTGACATCTAGGCAGGTTTTATTTATAATATATATATAAATCATCCTTTCTCTGAGCCCTCAGGGTGTGATGTCTTTGTGCTATATATAGAAAATCTAGAAGAGCCAGCAATATATTCTGCCTCGTACAAGGTCCACAGGTATGTTTCTTTGAGAGGGAAACCTCTGAACGTTAGTGTAATCTGTAGCAGATATTTGATGGGTAAAGTTTGTTTGTGATATACATACATGTATGAAAGATACAGTATAAAATCAACCTTAGTTAAGCAACCGCTTAACTGATTACCCATACCACCTTTTTTGGAGTTCTGTTAATTTTAGTTGCTTAACTAAAGCTAAGGACTTGAAAGTTGAATTTACTTTTGTAAAGTTTAATTAACTATCCTAACTATAACAGCTAATAGTATAGAACATAAGAAGGCAAAAATGGAATTGGAGTGTGATTTGGCAAATGCAAACTAGAAAATTGGTCAGAATAACCATTCAGGTTTTCAGAATCAAATCACCCAACCACAATAGAAATTAATACTTATACTCAGTTAATGTCTAGGGAAGATTACTTTATTTAGATTTTTGGATTAAGAATCCTTCAGAATAGGGCCTCCCTTGTGTCAACTGATTATCAACTCTAGTGTTGCTGACACAACAGAAGAAAGGCTAGATCACAAGCCAATTTGGTCAGTTACTTAAATACTAATTAACCAAAGTTGTCTTCCCATTGGATCTATAGTAGTCAACACTTGTAACCGGTATTTCCTAATGAATGCTATTAGTGCCAGGACCCAATTAATACTCTTAACTACCTAAAATAGACTCCTACATTTATGAGACTGTATAGATTGAGTACAGTTCAAAAAGCTTGCATGCTTGGCAGGGTGGATTTGATTTAAATCAAATGGATTTAAATCATTATTTAAATCACTAGTCAGGAAGACTCGATTTAATCATGGATTTCTACATAAAAGTGCATTCTTGTTGGTTGTTATAACCTTAATACATATTCTTCACAACTCAGAGATAAATGAGACCCAAACTGGGTCTCTTTTACGGCCTGCTGCCATTATAGGTTTTCCCTTCTAGTGAGAGAATGGTATGGTAGATCTCAAATCAATGAAGGCTACACTCAGAAAGACCTCAAGACTTCTGGAATATGCTGCCAAACAGTTTCACTTTGGTTTCTACTGCCTGTCCCTCCCTTCTCACATTTATCCCCAGACTTCTCCTTGTCCAGATCTTTACCTTTATTACCTTTATCTATTCCGCCCCCAACAATCTTCTGTTCACTGAACTTTTTGAAACTTTGAACTTTTAGAGAGAGGTAAGGGATTGACTCTGTGTACACAAATTTGCAGAGGAACAACAGGGTTGAGGTCTGTTATTTCTCACCTCTGTATATTATTTATTTAAAAACATTTTTGCTGTTAACAAGCACGTATCTCTGGAGACACAAATCTACAGTTTGAGAACTGCAAAACTAAGCATCTCTGATGGTATCTTCTAGACTGAGCACTGAGTCTCATTGAGTATATAAAAAGATTAACCTAAGTAATCTATACAGAAGCCCCTGGAACCCCATAAAGTTGGGTCCCTAATCCATGAACTATTGGAACTCATTTACAAAACTTTTCTTAAACATTACATGAATATATTGTCTCATACTATAGAATTAGAATTATAATCCCTATCCTATGATGAGATATATTTGAGCTATAATATATCTTTATCTTTAGATAGGTTTTTCCCCTCAAAAAGCATTTTATCAAAAAAATCTGATTTAAATTAAAAAAATAATTGATTTTTATCCACACTGATGCTTGGCTCATTTTACACACACACACACACACACACACACACACACACACACACACACACACACACACACACACACACACACACACACACACACACACACACACAACTAGAAAGACAGTGTTAAACCATTAACTATGGTAGATACCTGTACAGTGTTCTATAATCTTAGTTAACAGTAATTTCATCAGTTTTAAAGCTACTTTACAGCAATCAGTGGGACCTGTTAAAAAACAAAGACAGACACTGTAACTCTGGGACAGTCTTTAAAACATACACACACGCATGTACCCTTTCTAACTAATTAGGTACTCTGTTTCAGGAAGTGGGCAGTTGACTGACTTTGCTCATCGCCCAAGAGAAAGTCTGTGTGTTACTTAACACCAAATCTTTGCTCAGCCATTAGCTTTCAGCTCAGCTGGGGTTGACACTGTTGGAGCTAAGAATGGATATGACTATACTCTTTTCCTGGTGTGCTAGTGGGCAACCTAAATTGCTGGAAAATAGAAAGAAACAGTTAAAGGTGCTTCTCCAGGATAGGTATTTGATATTACTAGGACTCTCAGGTGGCTGGCCTAGGATCTCAGTCTTCTCCCTTCTAGGTGTTTTTGGCTTTTGGGAAGCAATGTGCTGAAGGAGACAGCCCTTTTTATCCTGTTTCTGGTGAGTGGTCCAACTTGGTTCCTTTTCTTGGAGGTGCTGGCATGGACGAATCAGATGGTGACCCATACTTCTAAAGATTCAGAATTTCCACCCAAAATGAGAGTTGTCCCCTCTCACCATCCAATCAGGGTTTTGAGTTCTTGGAACTGGGACTGGAATTTTCTCTTTGTGCAACATGTCTTGTTACACCAGCTTGTGTAAGACAAGTTAGGCCATAAATGTTGGTACAACCATCCTGGGACATATCTTGAACACTGGTTGGCTTGCACAGGTTAGCAAACTTACCCTGCAAGTCGCTTTCTGTTGGTCCCTTGGCCATCTTTGCATTTATGCTTGCTCAAGTTGCTGTTTCTCCCTCAACACTCTGCTAGTTACTGAAATATCCAGTTTAAAGTTATATAATACAAATCACTTCAAGAATTGTTGTTCTCCAGAAGACCAGAGCAGCTATATAAATCTCCATTTTTGTTCTCCTTGTTTTAGCAACCATGATGAGACCATAGCTGAGCTGAGTCTGTGCATTATTAACCAGACAGTTACATTTCTGATTATTCTGCTTTGTGGTCATGTATCTTTACAAGCACTTTATTTGGTTTTAGTTCTTTTCATTTACTGCCTCTTTCAGCACAGGTGTATTTCACTAACTTGGTAACATAACTATGCTTGATTGCAAACATTTGCCTTATTTTTTCACTTATTCACTTAAACTGAAAAAAATATCCATATGAATGCAATCCCTTTCTTTGGTAACAGGATTGCCCATGAGGTAAACGCTATCTTTAAAGTTTACAATATTTTGCACTAAGCAGACATGCCAAACCCGTAATAAAAACATAGAAATTGGGCTTGTTTTTGGCTTAATTGGCATGTGAATTGCTTGTTGGCTGGTTTTTAGCTTGTAGCTTGTTGCTTGTTTGGCTTGTAGCTTGTTGCTTGCTGTAGCTTGTTGCTTCGTTTTTGTTTTTGTTTTTGATTGGCTTGGGGTAAGGGAAGGCTAGCAGGACAAGCAGGGGCAAGGGGGAGAGAGAGTCAAGGGTTCACAGCAGGCCCACCACAGTCCCAGGCTGCACGCTGGGGGGATCTAGTCACATAAAGTGTTGAGGTTCTTAAAGACTGGCTTGTTTTTGCCTTGTTTTGAAATGGGATTAGCTTGATTTTTGACTTATTGTGAAAGTTGGGATGCTTATTTACTGCATGAAAGTTGGCAAGTAAGCGGTATCACTTATAGTTTACTTCCCTTTTATACATACATCAATTATAATATTAGATTCCATTAAGTGGCCAATTTTACTACTGTATCTGGCACATCACATAGTATCAATGTTTGATATTAATTTAATATTATTTTTAATTCATTGAGTTATTCACAGACAGTACCACACTATGCTTACTCATCTGTCTGGGATTCATTTTAAACACTGCAAAGTCAACCTTGGCTTCCACTCAACCAACAGTGTTCACTGGGGCCCTGTTAGATTCCCCAAAGTCAAAGGTGATCCTGCCAACTGACCACTTCCAGGCAATTCAACGGCTGTGCTTCAGTCTGCAATCTCAGCCTTCCATGATGTCTGAGCCTGTTGGGCCACATGTTCACCAGGTTGCACCTTCGCCCTCTTCAGATATGTCTCAGGATGTTTTTCCGCCCTGTCCTGCATTCTTTGGACAGGTTGATTTGCCTTCCTCCACCAGTTCTGGAGTACTTGAGTTGGTGAGCATTCTCAAGCAATGTGTGCCACGAGAGTCCCCTTCACTCGGCCCTCTCCAACCAAGTCCGTGGTTACCGACTCTTCCCTTCTTGGGAGGTGCATCTGGACTCTTTGAAGTTGTAGGGCCTGTGATCAGAACAGGAAGCCTCACTCCATATCAGCTGGAGCTGTAGGCCATCCACAATGCATGTCATGCCTTCTGGGACTGTATCAGGAATTCAGTGATTCACATACTCACCAACAATACCACCATGATGTACTATGTGAACAAACAAGGGGAAGCCTACTCCAGGTCACGCTGCCTAGAGGCGATCAACCTGTGGCAGTTCCGCATCAAAGAGAACATCACCCTGGTAGCCATCCACCTATCAGGGGGGCAGAACAGTCTCACAGATGATCTCAGCAGGACCTTCTCCCTGAACCATGAATGGTACCTGAAGGCATGAGTCCTTCAGATTGTTTTTGCAATGTGGGGCATCTCCATGACTGATCTATCTGTGATAAGGGAAAACAGGAAATGTTGCCTATTCTGCTCTTGCTGGGAATTCAGCCCAGTCTCCTTCACCAATGCCTTCCACTGCAGCTGTCAGTTGACTCTACTATATGCCTTCCCTCCTATTCCAGTCATGCCTCAGGTCATCGCCAAGCTCAAGGCTGATTGAGACAAACTCATCCAGGGTAACATTAAAAATATAATGTATGAGTAAAACAGTTCTGACACCTCCATATACTCTAAACAGAGTTTATTACTACTTTTTGTTCCAAAGGACATAACAATTGACAATGAATAATACTCTACCTATTCAAGGTGTTGATTAAAATTTGAGAAAGGGATGATGAGCGATCTACAACATAGTTTTAATAATCATCTTAAAGAAGACAGAAATAAAATGTGGCAGATTTAATCAGGAACTAAATCTTGAATGAAGCAAATGGGGCCTACAAAACTGAACATGCTGGACAAGTTACAGCAGAGTTAAAGTCTGTTCATTCAGCTGTTCCCAGGTGGGGCGTATGGGGAGGCGGGGGTAGTGTCTACACACACACATACATGGACTGTATGAAGTATATTTAGTGTGTAGGAGGCTAGCAGTCATCCTAACTACTTGTCTATGTGACCTTGCTCCCACAGAAGTTTGTTACCAAAGTGCTCTGTTTAAGGTACAGCAAATGCCATGATAGTGGCAATTAATGAAGATATAAACAGCAGGAACTCAGTGTCTGCAAGCAGTGGGTTGCAGCTTAGCCCAAAGATTTTCAGGTATTGCATCAGACAAACAAATGCTCATTGGCCTTTTGTACCAAAGAGTCTTTTTGTTCCTTAGCAGAGTGCCAGGGGATCTTCCATAGACCATGGTTTGTATGATTAATTCAGTGAAGTACAGATATTCTGACAGAGAGGAAATTGGGAAGCATTATTCCCTTAAACTGATTTTTCCCCCAAACAACTGTACCTTACCTATTATTTACTTTCGGTCCAACCCTGGGACAGATTCAGCTCTGGAGTAGGTGAGTGCAACTCCATTGACTTAAGTTTTATCTGCTTATGCCAGGTCTGAACTTGTCTTAGTGTGTCTCAACAGTGACTGCAGAAGACAAGAATAGCTTTAGGAAAGAGTCTGAGTATAGATGAAAGAGTGGGGTATATACTTTCTGTCGCTGAATTCCTGATTCATTATTCACAGCACAAAAATTCTCTTGTGGCTTTCTGTTTCTCTTGTGGTTGGCATACCACTCCCACCTTCCAAAAGTCTCAGCAGCTCAAACACATAATTTTCTAAAGTATAGGCTTTAAAATTAAAGGTTATATTTCAGTTCCATATGCGAACAAAGTTACCTGGCAGTTTAAAAGAATGTGCATGTGCATAATGGTTTAGAAATTAAACACAGAAAAACCCACCTTAAAAAAACCTAACATTAAGGTTCAGATTTAAACCCACTAAAGATGGAGAATTCAGAAGCTGATATTCTAATCCTTAATTCCTCCCACTGTGCCTTCAGCACTGCAGCACATGTGTTACTGTAAATAAGATCAACCAGTGCCCTAAGGGTGCTGCCATACTGAGCTAAATTAAAGATAGTAGGTCAGTTATAACTGTGAGTTTCCTGGTCCTTGTATTTTATCCTTATCTTTCTTATTAAAGTTTAACCTTGTGACCAGCCAATCAGTGTGTAGGATTGTGTTTTCATGACACTCTCAGAATAGTCTGTCAGACCTCTATGGTCCTCATTAGCACAGTATGTGAGCACCTCACAGTCGTTAATGTATTTATCGTCGCATCATCTCTGTGAGATAGGGAAGTCTTATTATCCCCATTTTACACATGGGGAGGAGCTAAGGCACAGACTAAGGGCTCAGTCTTGCAAAGTGCTGAGTACCCTCACTTCCCATTGAACATAGTTCTCAGTACCTCATAGCATCAAGTGCTAAAAAATTTGCCAAAGGTTACTCAAGAAGTCTGTGGTGGACCAAGGAATTGAACTTAAGTCTCCCTATCATACTTGGACTCATTTCTAAGTAATGCAGGCTGTATGTGTATGGAAGGGGTGGGGTACTAAAGTGGGTGGGAGTCCAGGGGCGGCTCTATGTTTTTTGCCACCCCAAGCACAGCAGTCAGGTGGCCTTTGGCAGCGTTTCTGCAGGGGGTCCACCAGTCACGTGGATTCGGCGGCGGTTCTCGGGTTATCTGCCGGTCCCGCACCTTCGGCGTACTCACCGCCGAATTGCCGCTGAAACCGCAGGACTGGTACCTCCCGCAGAAATGCCGCCAAAGGCTGCCTGACTGCTGCTGTCAGAGCTACCAGCAGGCTGCCCCCCCCGCGGCTTGCCGCCCGAGGCACGCGCTTGCTGTGCTGGTGCCTGGAGCCACCCCTGGGTGGGAGGCACAGATGCACATAAGTTTTCAGGAATGGCTGTTTTCTGACAACAGGAGTTTCATGAAGCCAGGGGGCAATCTGCTATTGTCCCCCTGCCCATGGACAGGCCTCATAGATGACAAGCTATTTTGTGCATTTTCAATATAAGTCAGAGATGGAAATGATCCAGAGATCCTGAGGCAACAGTTAATGGCCTCTCATCCCATGTCAATGAACAGTCCTAATCTGTGGGTGACTGGGTACCATTATGGTTTATTGTGTCATTGCCTAGTACAAAACAGTCCTGCAATTATTGACAAGATGCTGTCAGAGCCGTCCCTTGGATATAGCAAATTGGGGCGACTGCTCTGGGCCCACGCTTTGGGGGGCCCCTGCCCTTCAGTGTGCATGTGTCATGCAGGGGGCACTTGGCTAGCCAGCGGGACAGGCTGGCCCGGGGGCTTAGCGGGGGTCGGGCCCACACTCATGGGCAGGAAGAGATTTCTGAAGCATCTGCCCCTGTGAGCTGCTCCTGAGGTGGTGCAGGGCTCAGCGGGGAGCTTTACCCAGTTGCGGCACTTACATTCTGCAGGTATCTGTGTGTGTAATGTGGCCTCGGCCCTGAGCTCTGCTGGCAGCTCGAAGCTGCGCACGTCCCTTCAGGGCTTGGGAGTCCCAGTAGTGGAGCTGGTCCCTCAGGGGAGGCCAAGGGAGCAGTTAGGCCAACATGGTGCATTCTAGCTGCAGCCTCTGAAAGGGAATTGAGGTCTGCCCGGTCCTGACCACAGGGTGCCCGATCGTGCTGTGCACCAGGTCTGCAGCACGGCCCCCAAACCTGAGCACCAATCCTACCCAGCTGCTCTGTCCCCACCGCAGTGAGTCTGCAGTGCATCGCCAGCTCTGCAGCTGCAGACCAGAAGTGAGTCACAGGCCAAACCTGCAGGGGCTGCAGTGCCAGCAGCCCAGCCATGTTCCCCCTGAGCCAGAGCATCCCTGGCATGAGAACCCAGAAAGGGACTTCAGCGCCTGTACAAAAAATGTTAAGGGGGCCCCACATAGGCTGATTTGTCATGGGTCCTGCACCACCTTAGGAACGGCCCTGGATGCTGTAGAAAGATTGTTCATAGTTGTTATGGAGGTTGTATCCAATGTGTGCTATTGTAACAGAACCATTGCAGTTCCACCATTGATACAGTAACGATTTATCATAAAAGTATCACTGAAATAATTCAGGGATGTAACTGGAATACTCCTTAAAAGGAACTAGCAAAAATGGAGCAGCACTCAGGGTTGAGAAACAGTCCAGCCTTGGAGGTCCCTCCGGCACTGAAACTCCACCTGCTCCCTGCCATGAAGTGTGTGCACACCCTTCGTTGACTCCTGAGTCTAGCTACTTTCCTAATACAGTGAAACAGCACTAGTTTCAATATCAGAGAGCTCTGTTGTGTCCATTAGTTAGCCTTCCTTTAGTCCTAGCTAGCTTCCTTAACTTTCTTTCTAAAATTGTATCTTTATTCATTTATTTATACTTGGCTTGCACAAATTTGTGGGAGGTTTTTTTTCGGGGGGGGGGGTCTCCACCCCTCTTTATTTCGTGGCCAGACTCTGCTCCAGCTTAGGGCTTCTCCCTTTGTTTGAGACTTTCTTTGTTTGGTGCTTCTTCATTTCTTTTTCTTACTGAGTATGCCCCAAATCCTGGTTTTTAAATCCTGCCAGACCTGTAGGAGTTCTTTCCCCCTCAGTGATGGGTTATTCCAGATGTCTCTTCTGTCCGGAGGGAGACATATATTCTGTCAATTTGTAAGATCTGCATTGGATTCAGAAGCAGGTCCAAGAAACTGAGGAAGGACAGTATTAAGCAGCTCCTCAGGTGTCCTCCAAGTCGGGGCCCAGCACCCCCTTTTATGGCAGGGTTGACCAGTCAGGGTGCCCCTTCAACTTCCTATGTAGCTCCATTGGCTAAGAACCATGGAGCAGCCTCAGAGATTAGCTTAAAGCCCTTCTCCCCCCACCCCCAAAGAAGAGACGTAAGTCCCCTGATGGGAGGCATTGAAGAAAATGGGTAATTTGCCAAGAAAATGAGTCAGTAAGGAGACCTTCTGTCCTGGTATGGGTATCGTTGAGGCTCCTAGTACCAAGCTTTCTGCACTAACCAAGAAGACTGCTAGTGCTCTCTAGATTGAAAACTCTCTGGCAAGCAGCCACATCTGGTACTGACAGCATTACCTAGCTTGGATCCAGCCAGGCAGAAGGACCCGACCAACTTTAAGATGTAATTTATTTTCTTTTTGAAACCAGTTTCAGTACCTTCTGACTATTCTACTGTACTCAGATTACATTTCTTAACAAACAAACAAAAAACCAAACACCACAGATTTTTCCCAGATGTTTATAGTCCATTGTCAGATTTCTGCCCACAGTGGATTTCAAACTTCAGAGTTGCTAGAATCTGTGAAATTAATGAAAAGCTGGGGGAGTTTTCTGGGGGAGGGGGTTGTATCTCAGGAACCCCTTGCTCAAATGGCCTCACATTTGGATCACTAACCCTATCTTGCCCTCCCACAAGGCATAGCAAATTTCAAGACAACCTGTGTAAGACCACAGATATTAGAGCACTAAGAAGCGTTATCAGTTTAACAAATAGGATGTCCCAACCTTAGCTAGAGCAGAGCTGGGTGCTCTATTAAAATAGTGTATGAAATTTGAGGGAGAAAAAATGGAGAGGAGTGGCTGTACATATCCATCAGCAGCATAGCAAGCTCAGAGAGGTATGAAGTGGCTCAATCATCCCAATGAGATGTTTTCAGCTGAAAGAGAATACACAGTGGAGGTGCATATGTACTGAAACAATATCTCTGAGACATGTAAACTTCTCCATTTATGTCTGTTGGTGTTCCCTTCCACCCTCCCAAGTACTGGAGAGTTTCTGATATGTGTCAGACATATCCAGCCTCAGCTCCTCACCTGAGTCTCAGCAGTGTGTTCTTGGTGCATCTGAACATGCCTCTTCTAAGCCACCTATTGGGGCAGGGCTTCCCCAGATCCTGGTTCATGTGGCAGGATAGGGAGAGGAGTTCAGACACCACCAGAGAATCTCTCCCCCAGAATCTAGCTCACATGAGGGAAGAGGGAGCCAGGGACCCCCAGATCCTGGCACTCATACAATGCGGCAGGGAATGGGACTCAGACATCCCCAGTAGGGAGTGAACCCCAGATCCCACTTTATGGGGTGTAGGGAGGTGCTCAGACTTCCCAGGTAGGCAAGCCTGCTCCAGATCCTGGCTCATGTGAGGGGAGACAAGGATTGGGGGCGAGGATGACACACATTCCTATAGATGGGCAGATGCTCACAGATGGAAGCACACAAAAGGGAAAGGAATGTGGGTCTGACCCTACCCATTTTCTTCCCCACTACCTTTGTCACTTAAACCCATGTCACCCTTCCCAGTGTTCTGCCCTTCCCCGTCACCTGATCTCCTAACCCTTCTTCCCCTATTCCTATCTACTTTTCCACCCCTAATCATCTTCCCCCACCAATAAGCATTTGCTTGGGTAGTTTATTTTCTTTTTTTAAAATAGTTTCAGCACCTTTTGAATATTCTGCTGTACGCAGATTAGATTTACTGAAAAGAGAAATCCCCTGTGATAGAGGCAGATTGGAACAGTATGCTTGGTTTGTTTTTCTTCAGATTTCTGCTTTGGCTTGGATTTGAAGTCACAATGCCTGAGATGGTGCTTGGATTTAATGGTCATAACACCCTCAGAGCCACCCAGGTCCTGTAATAATAGAGGCAGTTTTCCAGATATTTAGCTTCTCTCTGCACATGTGCAGTGTACTCCATTAGGCATGTGAATAGACATGGGAGCCTTAGCACACCTAATTGGAGAAGCAAACTCTTTTTCAAATAGTGTTTTTAATTTGATTTCCCCCAAAGGACTGGTGGGTGCCATGCACTCTGATGGGGTCACCTGTGAGCATCTGAGATCGTAGGGCGATGATTTGAGCCCTGGTGTGATTGTTATTTGTGAGCTAAAAAAAAATTGCCAGAATGTGTCAGGTTTAAGGAAAGCTGTTTCTTTCCAGGAGCTGTATCTCAGGAAACCCTGTGGTCAAATTGCCTCAAATTTGGATCACTGACAGTATCCTAGTTCCATAAGGCACACCAAATTTCAAGGTAATATGAAAAACCATGCAGATTTTAAGACATTTAGAACAAGTGAGTAGACTGTGCATATGCATACAGATATTAATAGATAATTTATTGATGCAATAGTATTATTATTTACATATTAACTCAGCAAAGAAAGCATGAGGTAATGGAGACGTTTTTTCATCTACAAATTTTTTTTAAAAAGTTAACTTCTGAATTATGAATAAACACTACTGGTTCAATGTGGAATTAATTAAAACAGATTAATTATAATCCCCTTCTAAATTATGTTTATTATGAAAGTAGCCACTGATCCTTTATTTGCAGAGCATGAATGTGATGCATTTAAAATCACATTATAAGAAGCTTGATCTATGAAACTAGTTATCCATTAAATTTAACGCTAAAGGTTGTTCAGTATACTGCCAAGATTTATTTACAGTTTTTAGGTTAAAGGGATCAAATGTCAAATAAACAGATACACATACAGATAGATGGTTATATACATAAATTTCTCTGTTTATGCCTCTGAGGATATGTGTTGATTACTAAAATTTCACCACATCTGATGAGGGAAGCAGCTTTTTTTCTTAAAAAAACAAACAAACTTGTGTCTGTCTCCTTGCTTTGGGAGAGCCTTATAGTGAAAGAGGGGAGTTACTGGGGTATGCATTTATGATATTTCTGTAAAGGCTCTATTGATATGATGACATTTAGTTGCTTTGAACTGAAAAGTATAAATAAATCTGCTCAGGTTACGAGATTAACCTGAAAAAATCTGAAATAATAGATTTTTTTTATATTAAATTGCATACCAGTAGTCATTTCTGTGAAGCCTACTCGCCTTTGTATAAAGGTTGCTGATCTTCTTGTTCACTCATTCAGCCACTTACCGGTACTTCCTCCTCAACTCCTTCTGCTGTTCTTACTTGATTAATTAGAAAAAGCTGCCGTTCTATTTTCTTTAACCTGCAGCACTGGTACTGTTTAAGCTACTACTGTAAGTGCCTGACAACATTTTCATTGCAAACCTCATTTTAGTTAGGTTTGTAATTTGGCCATTTAAATTTGTTTTGGCATATGTATAAATGGAGCAATATACAGTGTATACACAGAGATCATCAAGTGACACAAATCAGCATAGCTCCATTAAAGTCAATGAAACTATGCCATTTATCCCAGTTGAGGAGTTGGCTGGCTCATGCAGTATATATTACACCCAAACACATTTTATTTGTTGAAAAGTAATTTTACTTAGTATTATGGTAACATAATGAAAGGACCTGTCATAACTGATTACACATAAAAGGGCAGAGTTAAGGTTGTATACCTTTAAAAAAAAAATTTTTATCATAGCAAACTCCACGTGTCTCATGACTCCCTGTCATGATTCTGAATCCATGTCACAGTTTGCACATTGCAGTAGAAATCCATCAATCAAGTGAAGTTGTTAGATACCATAGAAACATTTTAACCAATAGCACAGTTGCATTAAATTGCCCCGTTGTGTTCTGGGAATAACCACCCATCCAAACAAATTTTACAGAAAGTATCAACAGTGCAGGAAAAATTGTAGCCCATTCCCAATAGCTATAGCCTTTTGTTCATGTCACACATGTTGCAGGTTCCTATAACCAGCTCTTTCTATCCCTCTATCTATATACATCTATCAAAATATTTTGGTGTTAAGTTACAGAACAAATATCATAGAGACTCAATTTAACTTCAAGACAAGGAAATATTTTAAATTCTGAACCTGCCCTGGGCCATATGAGACTGTCTCATCATGTAACATTTCTTTAGTATTTCAGTGTGTACACTATTCACAGCTGTTACAAGGTACGAAATACACTTTGTGCAGACTCTGGCACCTGTTGTAGGCAATTTGAAACAAAAACAAGTTAGTGGTTACATGATAAGATAGCGGAGAGCAAATTTTACTGACTTGCAGTGTACTTCATTTGGCAAACCCTGATAGCCTTTTTTTTCTGCCATTATTTTCCAGGACAAACTTCTGTTTTACAGAAATAAAAAAAGCAAGCACACAGGCTGTAAAAACAGCCTATGATTCATTATTTTTTTCTATTCAGCTATTTCCTTCTCTCTCATTTTTGTTTTGAATTCAGTCAAGCTGTTCAATTTATCACAGTCTCCTTTCTTCCCCCCATAGAATAACTTGTGTTTTCATATTCTCCTGCCTGACACTTCTTCTCCAGGTCTCCTTGTGGTATCGGGGCCTTTTTACACTTACTTGCCTTTTATGGCTTGACCCAGAGCTAGTTTGTAACCTTCTTTTGCTTTTATCACCATCATAGACACTCTCATTCCCCTGGCTTTTGCATTGCATCTATTTTATTTCCCATAAAGTTTTGGGCAATACAGGGATCCCTAACTCTTATACCTAAGTAGGATGCTATGTTGCAGGATATAAATTGCTCATATTGAACTCAATGACAAATACTTTTATCCTTCAGTAGAAGAATAGGGCTCTAGGGTGTCGTATGGTTGTCAGATTTCAGGAGGGACCTAGTTTGATGTGACACCTAGAGCTCAAGAATGCAAGCTGATGGTCATCCTTCTAAGGCAAGGGTGGCCAACCTGTAGCTTTGGAGCCACATGCGGCTCTTCAGAAGTTAATATGCGGCTCCTTGTATAGGCACCGACTCGGGGGCTGGAGCTACAGGTGCCAACTTTCCAATGTGCCGGGGGGTGCTCACTGCTCAACCCCTGGCTCTGCCACAGACTGCCCCCACTCCACCCCTTCCCACCCCTGAGCCTGCAGTTCCCTCACTCCTTCCCCTCCCCCTCTCCCTCAGAGCCTCCTGCATGCCACAAACCAGCTGATCGGGAGGTGCAGGGAGGGAGGGGGAGGCACTGATTGGCAGGGCTGTCGGTGGGAGGGAGGTGCTGGGAGCAGGGGGGTGGAGCTGATGAGGGGCTTCTGACATATTACTGTGGCTCTTTGGCAATGTACCTTGCTAAATTCTGGCTCCTTCTTAGGCTCAGGTTGGCCATCCCTGTTCTAAGGTATAAATTCAAGACTCAGCCTGTAACATCACGTACTGCTAATGAATCAGAGAGAACCAATACAATTTTACTTTTCTTTTTTAAAAAAGTAAAGAATCTATTTTAAAGACTTAATTGGGGAAAAGGCCTACTTTTTAAAGAAAGCTGTCCATTTGTTGCCTCCCTCTCACCAATCCTGCATTCAGCTTGTTTCTCTGATATCTCCTGTATGTATTGCTGCCATTCTAAAATTAGCATGGCCCAAACAGAATTCCTGGTCTTTTCTGTTACATGTTTACCTCTAGGTTTGCAAACCACCTAGGAAATCTGTGGTAGAACTAGCCGTTGAAACAAGATCTTCTGAGTCCCACTCCTGTGCCTACACCATAGGTTCTTACACACTGTCTGTCAGCATTCCTCAACATAGAGGGTCACATGAGATGCGTGGTATTTGACAATCTACACATGGACCTCATCTTATTCCCATGGAATTCAGTGGATGCAGGAGCAGACCCCATGTGCCCAGAGACACTGAGCACATTGCATATCCTTATGAACTAAGGGCCCACTCCTGCAAGCAGAATCAACTTAAGGGTGTGAGTAAAGATTTGTATGCTTGGAAATTTAACAACCAGTTAACAATGTGATGAATCTGATTAAAATGAATCTGCTGTGGCTCTCTTCCTCCTGCTCATGGGGGATAGAGGTCACAAGGAGTGGGAGGATTCTGTGGCAGTTAGAAGGCAGTTAGTAAGGAATGAGCTGTAGGGACAGGGTGTCTGGGGACTATGAGAGGAATGTGGTGGTTGGAATGTGGTGGTTGCAGACCATGTTATTTGGTACCCATCATGTGCTAGAGCCTTAGGGTCTAGCAGCAGAAGCAGCTATAGTGTTCATCTGAATCATGGTACAGTTCACAGAGCACACTACCAAGGACTGTTTCAGGACAAAGGTTGGTACCCCAGCATTCCAGAGACCCTTTCAATGTTAGGGTGCATGGTTGTGAAGATGTGCGCATACGTACATGCCCACATGCACACTGACGTCTCATCCCATGTGCTACGGGCATTTGGTCTTTGATGTCATGTCTTAATGTACTAAGGCACATGAACTGCATATAGGGTTTTAAACCACGTACTTGTCTCGTGTACTATTCCTAATATAATAAAGAATGCATATGGTGCCACAGGACTCTTTGCTGCTTTTACAGATCCAGACTAACATGGCTACCCCTCTGATATTGCATACATACAATAGTTGCTGTATATGTGCACATCTGAACAGAAACACCAGATGAATCCACCAGAACAAATACTTAGAACTTCTGAGCTGATAACTCAGGAGGTGAACAGATTTATAGCCCTTTCTTTGTGCATAAATGCATACAGTATGTATTGTTGCCATAGTTTCTGTAAAGAATTTGCCTTGCTGCTGAACTTCAGTTAACAAGGCTTTCTGGATTGCACCCAACAGTACATAAGACTACATGCAATCCTAGTCAGACTAAAAAAAATTATTTCAAAATTTCAACTCTGCAGTATCAAAAACATAATCCTTTGTGAGTGTGTACATCTTGTGTGTTGGGGACGGAGCCTAGGCAAGGGAAGGAGTGGGGCAGAAATGGAGGAGAACACGCACAGCATTCCCTTCAGTCCTGCAGAGCTATGATAAATGTATAATACAACTATGGGTCCTGAGGGATTCACCAAGGTAATGTACCTGGTGGCAGGCCCGAAAAGGAGCTGTGAGGGAAAAGGTAGCTCAACAGGGACCAGAACTAGTGCAGAGGCTTCTGTACAGATTGCCTTGGTCTCCTGCAGATTCCCTTGGAATCACTGTATTTAGAAGTGAGCCAATTGGCCTGTTCCTAGGATAGAAGAAACAAAATCCTCCTGTTGATATAACAGTATGAGAGGAGTTCCCTATGAGGATCTTTGCAGAGGTTTCCTCCCTGAGCTTCCTCCTGGCGTTTGTTTCTGTGGGAAGGAACGGTTTGAGAAAGAATATGGTGTGTTCTCTGTAGCATCTGTTTGCTCAGCTCTGTGTGAGTGCTGAGTTCCAGTACTCTAGTGTCACCTCACTGTATTTCCTCCAGTGGTGTACTGTGATATATCTTAATTTCCTCAGACCAGTGTCTACTGGCATGAGTTCTTCCCTTCTCCTGGACTGCTTTTGACTGATTTAATGGATTTATTAGTATTTCTTACTGCTGTAATTGTTTTTATTGACTTTAAAATTGTGCATTGGCTTTAATTAGGTCCATGAGCCTAGCAAATGTGACAATTTAATTTTTTTAAATGAATCCTTATCACCAAATGAGGGGCCCTGAAGTCCTCCCAGCAGTCACTTTTACAGGAGGAACAGCTTTGGGTATCATACTGTTACCTATATTCAGGTACGTTTGTCCAGTGGGTATGGCATTTATTTGGTAATTAAAACTGGCTGATTTAAATGACCATCTAGCAAAATATAAATGAAAATTTTTAAAAGCCTGGTCTAAATAAAACGTATTCTTAAATGTAATCATACATCTAAAAAAACTACAATTAGTCAAGGCCTGTAGTTTAAAAAAAAAAAGTTAGATAGATAATGGATATGTGTGAACTGTAATGACCATACTTGAAAAGTGAGAGTTCTACAATTTAGAAGGTTTTTTTCTTCCTTTCATGCAGGATAAATATTATATCTCAAGATCCAAATCCTTTGTTTTCTCTAGAATACTTGAATGAAACAATGCATCTTTTACCACTGAAAACAGAATAAAAGGATCCCTGAAGGATTTATCTTAAGTCAGATGCATTTGTCACTCTATATTGATGATCTTTGCACTTCATTATCATATTCAGCTGTCATTTATATGCAGATGACACAATCATTTATGGTAGTAGATTATGCTGGGAGAAAGCTTAATATTACCTTCAAGCTGATTTAAATGAGCATTAAGATCATCTGGTCCAATCTAAATTACTATTAAATATTAATGAAACAAAGATCATATGATTTTGCTCAAGACAAAAGTTGGATAAACTGAACAACTGGTGAGTAATGTGACCTTGGAAACAGTTGGGAAATGTAAATTTTTAAGAATTTGGATATATCATTTTTCATCCAATGACTAAATTATTGATTGGTTACAAAGGTTTGAAAAAAGGCCAAATTCCTTATTTGGGAACAGAAAATATGTTGATTTAGAGAGAATTAAATTATTTATTTTTCTTTCCCAGGTTGCATTATGTACTTTGGATTTTGCCAATTGCTGTACAACATTTGTTAGAGAGGATAAAGCATCTTTAACTTGGCTATCTAGGCAAATGTACTTTGAATAATGCATTTCATAAACATCGCCATCTGTCATTTTAGCAACAATTGGCAAAAGATTAGAAAACTGTCAATACTGGTACAGTACATTATCCTTCCACCCCCACCCTCCTCCCTTCCTGTAGCTTCAGTTAACTTACAAGTTTTCTTATTAATTTTTTCTATTTTCTGATTGAAGATTGTATCTGTGCTTCTGGAAGATTGTATCTCTGCAGCTGGAAACATATGGCTGTAACTGTTATATAGCAAGTCAGGAGATTCATGTATCTATAGGACTTTGTATGTGTTTATTTTTACGTATGGCCTGATTCTCTGAAGTCATTAGTGCCTTCTGGAAGGTGCCAAGCACCCTTCACTCCCAGTGATTTCCAAGCTAGATACAGGGTTCCGTGTCTTTCAGCTGTTTACCACCTTGCAGACTCAAGCCCATAATCTCACAGTAAAATAAATACTTAACCTCTCGGTTGTCCAGGGTCCTAATAAAAATACAGGAATGCTCCACATATATAAACATTGGCAATCCACCTCTTTTGTTATGTAGCATGATACATCACAGACTGGTGCCCTGTTCTCCCAAAGTTGCCAAGTCTTTGGAAATTATCATGAATCTCATTATAATAAACATTATTTGTTATTAACCTTCTTCTGATCTAGGATGATCAAGGGCTAACTTGAGAAGTTTTATCCTTTTTCACAATGGCTGCCATCTACCATTTTTTCAGAGGAACTGATGTCAGGCTGCCCTCAATTAAAATGGCCACCATTTCTCTTCAGGTGTTGCAGACGGGAGAGAAGTTGCACCTGGTTTAGACAGCCACTATCTGAATCCAATCTGCTCACAGTAAAAATGCCTTACTTTTCCTTGTGGTCTCAGGAGATGGAACACATAGTGAGGAGCAGGTAAATATGGAAGAAATGGAGAACATGAATGTAAAGGGGGGCAGTGAGGGACAATGTGGGATCAGGCTCATATGAAAGCATATATGAGAATTTCGTGGCAGTATGGGAGATTGTAGAGAAAAAGGACAATGGGGCCAGTGAATGGGGGACAGGGGAAGGGTTGTTGCGAGCAAGTGAATATGAGAGTTCAGGGAAGAACATATTCACTACAAGTGAATATGAGGGAGACAAATCTAGAGGAGTAGGAGGGTGGAGGGGGACAAGGGAATATGGGACAAAGCGGGAGAGTGTGGGGCAGAGAGGGAGATAGTAGGATGGCAAAACATTGAGAGGGTAAAGGATGAAGAATATGGGGACAGGGAGGAAGAGATCTAACTGTTTCCTTATACGGCCCTTGTCAGTCACCATCATATCTCAATGTCTCACCATCATAAATAGATTTTATCCTCACATCACCTCAGTGAGGTAGGAAAATATTATCCCCATGTTTACAGATAGGGAACTTTGAGACACCGAGTATATCGTGTGAATTTTGAACTCTTAGGGTTGGCAATAATATTGTCTGCGACCTCTTTCCCTTATTATGTAGCTTATGGAGGCACTTTCAGAATGAGTTACTGAAATAGACTCTGAAATCTATACTTAGGCACCTAAATAAAAATGGTTAATTTTCAGAGATGCTGAGCATCCTGTAGTTCCCACGGATGCCTATGCAGAAGGAAATGTTTTGTAAACAAGACGAGGCTGTGTTATCACAAAGCTCTCGAGTTTCAGGGATAGCAGTTGTTTACAGATGTTCCATTAGAGGCAGAATAATCTTTTTGTCTGTCAAGGATGTGAAAGTCATCTACTCTGATCTCCATCCTAGATGTCTCTATCGGTGATTTGGTGTAACAGTAACTTCTCTAGTCAGTGACCTCTGCCATGAGATATGGGTATAGTCTTTTGTAACCCCAACTAAAGTCCTGTAACTGGAGCCAGAAAATAAAGATGAATTTCTTACCAGCACTCCTATGTATCACACCTTTAGTGTGTGATTCACAGGAGATAAGGTGCATCTGCTCAGTTTACCCTAATCTTTGTCCTTCTTTGTCCCACTAGCTCCTATTGGCCTACATAAGCTTGTCTCTTGCAGGAGCTGTGCTGCTCAGGACTCCTCTTTCCATGGCAGTCCCTGGGATCCTTTCTAAATGAGGAGTTCCACAGTGCAAGAGGAAAGCAGCCCAAATTAATATAGCCTGAAGTTGTATTAATTTACACTGTATTCCTGCACAGGTTCTGGGGAGAATCAATAGGAGCCCAGCTGACTCCACCAACCTAGCTCCCCTGACCTCCACCTCAAGCTACATCCTACACGGGGCTGTAATCATGCAGAGCTGTGGAGAGGTTTTCGTGGGGTAGAAATTTAAGGGGTGAGCAGGCCACAGAGATGGGATTCCTCTGTTTCTCAAGTACGGGCTCCACTCTGTACACCAATATGGAAGAGAGAATGGGGCCAGAATTCCAAATCTGGCCATTGAAAAATATATGATCTGATGTAACTGCTGCACTCTGTGTTGTGGGTTATTGGCATACTTCCTAACTCCAGGCCTTTGGTCTGAGACAGAGTCTTTGGGAGGGGATTTCCCAGACATCTAATATGGCCATCAGAGTTTTCAGTGCTGTCATGGCCTGCTGATGTTGCAACCATTAAAGTAATTTGAATAGGATAGGTTAGCCAAGCCATACAAAAAAAGAGTTTTTGAGTGCTGCCATTGTCAAAATTCACTGAATATAATTGCAATATTTTCCATGACAAAAAATGTCAGTGTTTAATTTCAATTGCAAAAAGAAACCAATCTGTGGTAGAGGATGGGTATGTACAGGGTCAGCCTGTGCTACAAGGAAAATCTCAGATTCTTCAGTGTCTGACAGTTATGGCTATTGCTTTCTTAAGATTCTGAAAACTTTATTTCCATTTGCTTACTTTACTTATTTTATGTCCTCAGAATTAACAGCTCCATTCTGCAGCCGTTACTCACACCAGTACTCCGACTGAAGTCAATGAGATTATTCTTGTGAGTGAGGGCTGCAGATTGGTTCCTAAAACTACAATACAACTGTATTCATCAATTTTTGTTTATTCTTAACATAATGTTATATAGTAAACTCATACTATACTCCTTCCTACAGTGCAAAGCCTCACTTAGATAAACCATCATCTGATTGCATGCTGCTGTCTAGTTATGCCCTAGGTAAAGAAGCCCATTAAATGTTACGTAACAAAAGTTTGCTTTCTTGATGGTACACGATAAGCCATAAACATTTTCCACCCACTTAGTGCAAGAAAAATTAGGTAACAATTCACAGATATTTGCACCATATGTTTCAGTTGTGCTTTGAAAATCTCAGTGGTAAAATTCTGAGAGTGTTTTTGGTTTTTTTATGGTTTTTAATGGCAGGTAAGAAATACCTTTATAACATCATAAAAATGAAAAATATCAGAAAATGAATCTGAAAGTCCATAAACAAATCTAAAAAGAATTTAATGTTGCAACAAGATTTACAGTCAGTTGCTGAAGACATTTAAATGTATTGACCCTGTGTTAGAATAGGCTTTTTATTATGAAGTGTACACATGCTTGATTTTTAATTGCTTCTTTCACATTGCATTGATTTTATGTACTTGAGCTTATAACGATTAACTTTGAATCTTGTATATCATGTGAAAGTGAGATAGACTCAGATTCAGATAACAGAAAGGTGAAATGTGTGTGATACAAACAGGGACATAAAACAGATTATACTGAATAGTGAGAGAGAGCACACAACTAAGCCTACTCCTAGTAATGACATCATGCAGCATGGAGGCATGCTTCCTGCTAGTTATATCCATGTAGGAAGCCATTTGCTGAGAGTGTACTACAAATATCTATATCACTCAGGTAAACAGGAATAACCAATAATCTGTTTCAAAGTTGGCCTGATCTACACCAAAAAATTAGATCAACCTAGCTACATCACTCAGCTGTGAAAAATTTCACATCCTGTGTAACGTAGTTAGAGTGAACTAACCCCCACTGTAGATGCAGTTAGAGAGACAGAAGAAATTTTCCGTTGACCTAATCACTGTCTCTCAAGGGGGTGGATTTATTGCAGAAATGGAAAACCCCCTTCCTTTGAAGTAGGTAGCATCTACACTACAGGACTACAGTGGTAGCATCCTTGCTGTGGTGCAGACATAACCGCAGATCTCCTAAAAGGTTTTAAGGGAGTCGTCATGGCCAAGTGAATAAGGCACAGTGACCAGGATTCTGAGACTCTGACACTGACTCGCTGTGAGACCTTGCGCAGGTTATTTCATCTTTCTGTGCCTCAGCTTCTCCATTTGTGAAATAGAAATGGATGGTACTTAACTTTTAAAAACATGTTGAGATCTAAAACTGAAATATCATACAAGTTATAAGATATTATTTTAATAGGTATTATGGGACAGCTCCTCAGCCTCTGGTAAGTACTCACTACTGAAGCCCTCCTCTCACTGACACAGGAGTCTTTCCAGGGTAGGATGTGGATTGGTGATGGTTCGGCTGAAGTGTGATGCACTCTTGTGATCCTGGCCAGGGACACAACTCCATAGAAGCTCATATCTTCCAGCATAATTTAGAGCTACTCTGAGGCAATTCTGACCTGTGCTGGGGGCCACTTCAACCTCAAAGGGTGGAAAGATGGGAGAAAGTCACTTATTCCCCCGAGCTTTCTGGGGTGGTCCAAGAACTGCTCTGAAGCTGTACCTGGAATTAAGCCTTATATATTTAATTTTATACAATGTGGCATTATCTTATTTGGGTTTGGCTTGTGTTACATAGCTCACATGATAGAAAATAATGTTAAAAACCAAGGGCAAGACTTCTCCATTCTATGAAAAAACCTGCTGGGGTAGACCAGGATGCAAAACCCTGATATTGGTACAAAGCACGCCCTCCTTGCTTATAGATCATAGGGCTGCCCATTTCAGGCTTTTGGCCAGTCTCTATGGATTTGGGGGGATTTCCCAGACCCTCACGGTCACCTCCAGAACCTTCAGGGCTTTCCCTGGTGGCACAAGAGTAATGGCTGGAGATGACACCGAGAAGGATAGTTCAGGGAGGCTGTAAAATATATAATATCAGTACTAGAATTCTTGTGTTTCACAATTGTTCTGATTCATGTACATTTGAGTATAATTAGTTATCTATTTTTAACTGAAAGTTATTTTTTGTCTATTTTATTTTAAACAGCTGAGCAAAAAGCAACCTGGGAATGATCAGCCAACTGGAAATGTTCAGGTTTTTTGCTTTCCCATTATAGGCAGGCGTTGCCCCTATTTCCCACTGACAACAGGACTCCTTCCAGGCCTCTGGACTGGGTTACAGGGAAACCACTGTGTGCTCTGTGGGTTGATTTCCTGCTTAGGCTGCCGGGGGCTGATTCCTTCCAGCTTCCCAATGCTCCAAGCCTGTGAAGCTGCGACTGCCAGCTTTTTCTAAGCAGAGCAAAGGGGAGCAGTTCCTGCAGTCTGTCAGAGGGGGCGCTGTGTGCTATAGTTTAGGTCTGGACAGACGCGTGTCTATTGCTTCCCTGCGGGACCTGCTTCCCCACGGCTCTGCAAGCCTGCAGCTGCTGCTGCAGGGAGTGGTTCCTCTCTGAGTCAGGCCCACGCCTGTTCCTTTCCAGAGCGGCAAGCTGAGTGAAAGAGAAGAAAATGTGTAGGCAAGGAAAAGAGAACAAAAGTAAGAGAGCTGTAGTAGGTTACATTAAAATAGCTAATTAGCAAGATGCACATCAGCATATTACACAATTGTTTTGGTGGTTCTGGGTTTTGTTTGTATTTTGGGGCACAACAGTTTGCACCAAATGGCAGGTATTTAAAGCAAAGGTGTCCTGTGGGAGAATTTCCCCAATTCTCCTTATTGAAGCCTCTTCTGTATTGTAGAAGTGTTCAACAGTCATGAGTCTGGCTTAAAAATCATGTTTAAAAAAAATGTTATGGTCTGCTTGCTTGGCTTCTGGTGTCTGAGCCTTTATGGTGCCCTACTGTCATTTTTTCAAGCTTTTCTCAGCAATCATTAGGGCTTGAAACTTATTTTTTAGTTTTTAAAAATGAAAGCCCAGATTTTTGCAATCCTTTGATTGCAATACTGGGGTCTTTGAGAAAAACACCAAATATCACTTCATTTGGTAACAGTGGGCTTCATTCACCCACCTCTGCACTCCCTGCAAATTATGATGCTAATTCAGCAGAGAGCTATGCTGCATATCCAGCACTCTTTTCCCTCGTGCAACTGGTTAGCACAGATGTGGAAGCAAGGCAGCAGTTAATGCTGCTTTTAGATCCTCAGATGAAAGGCATTATGGAAGTTCACATTATTATTTTAGCATACCATGTCACAGTCAGTACTTTTTAAAATCATCAAAAAATTGTGATTACTGATATTTGTTTTGTTTTTATCTCTTCTACCAAATGATACGTGCAGGGCTTACTTCTTAGTACAAATATTAATTAAAACAAAAAGTGTTAATTTGTTCCTGCTGTTTATTCCCATTTCCTGATTCTAATCCTTGATTAGTGACATCATGACCATTTCTATAACAACCGCTTGTGATGTCACAAAGAGAGGATTATCTTGTCTAAGTTACTGTGAGGAGTGAAAGAAACAGTAGGAACACATAAATGAGTTTAGAAACAAAGGCTCTGTTTTCATGCAAATGTCTTCAGCATAAAGAACAAGCAGAATGTTCTACAGAGAGGATGTTATTGTGTAGTAATAATTTTCTGAAAATAGAATGTTCCTCAATGTTTTGTGTGAGGCATCAACAATCTCTTAACTTTGTGTTTTCAGACACACTGGGGTCGGCCTGCAGCAGGTCTTAAAAAAAGTAGGAGATCCTCAGCCAGAGACTAGGAAGAAAGGGGCAAATGTGAGCAATGTGTCAAAAAAATTCCACCGTCTGTGCTGTGCAGAAACCAGATGTTTTTTCTAGTTATTATTATTATGATAATTCATTTAAGTAGGAATAAAATAGGGCATGATTGTTTACTGCAGCCTGTTTTCCCAAGACACTCTGGGAAATGAGAAGAAAAATCTCATAGGTTTTACCCTTGTTTAAATGAATAATTTTTTCATTTAACCAGTAGTAAACATTACAACAAAAATAGTTTTCATACACATTGCACATTAGCTGCAAATGTACATCTTGCATTTTTTTTCTCTAGAAGTCACCGGAGGCTGTTGAGGCATTTTAGGGAAGGCCACCTTGAATTTCATTGTTGTCTGAAAAGAAACCTTCTCTGGTAACCAACATGTGCTACATCCTAATGTAGCCTGAGACCTCCACATGCTAATATCACCCTCCTTCCGGAATGGGACCTGAGCATTACTAAACCTGAGTCCAGAGACTGACTAAGAGGAATGAACTACCCTCTTAACCTTAGAGGTGGTCCCTCCAGATCAGAATTGATATACCTTGGTGGGGCAGTGTGGCAAAGCTTGCACAGTTCTGTAGATTAATACATGGCATTTGTCTTTATGGCTGTCAATCCAGTATCTTTCACGAGCTCTAATTTCAAACAGGTACAGAAACATATGTAATAATGAGCATTACAAAAACATCTTCCCTCTCTGGCTCCTCCTGACTGGGAACTCTCTTGCCTTCTGGGGTCTGAGTATTCCCCTGCAGGATCCAAATAACTCCTGTTGACTTCAGAGGGAGGAGCTACTCATATTAAGTAGAAAATAGGGGGGTGGGGTCTCTCTGGGTCTGAGCTTGATAAACTTAGTTCAAAAAGAAAATCTCTAGTTTCTAAGTTGTGCACAGCATTCAGTTGCAAAGCCCCATGCTAGCAAGGAATTGTTGAAGTGCTGGCCAGACCCAGAGAGAGTTAAATAAGCCCTGTAGCAAAATTTAAATCCTACATCGGAAGTAGAGGAGGTTAATTGAACATGCACATTACCAGGAGTCTCTCTGATGGTTAGGGTTAATTTATCACACTGAATCCAATCACTTTATAAAAAGCCAGTGTGGGTTTCATTTACTTTGATGAGGTTTATTGCAAGATTCCAGAAAATCAATTTTGCTGTGAGCTATATTAAACCCAAGGGAATGTAAACACTGTATGTACTACACATATTGTTATTACTCACTGGATCACTGGGGAAATTATATGTTTACCATGAAGAAGGGTTATGGTTACGTTCATTGTCTTGGGCAACTCCCAGCCTGCCAATCGCAATGAAATAAAACAAAATGGTAGGGTTCAGAATCATGTAGCCTGAGATATAGAAACACACAGCAATAGTGACTTGATTTTCAAAAGGACTTTAAATACTTTCTATGTTGTATTCTACCCCTACATGTTCTTTTCAAATAAATAGTAAACACCCGTGATACATATGCTACTGGTAGTTGTCCAAATTCAGGTACTTCCTGCTCCCAGAGCTTCTTGAGATTCTTCAAAAATAGCAGCGATAGGCTATGATTTAAATGGTTTAGTTTGATCGGCTGTCTTAGTGACTCTGGGGAGAATTTGCAGCTTTCCAAGTAAGAGTCGTTCTCATTGTACCCTAGACATGGGCACACTCACTTTGTGAATTTTACATTAATTAGAAAATAAGAAGAATATAGTTTTTTGCCTATGAGTTTTATGTGTGCTGTGATAAGGGGTCAGAAACGAATTTGGGGCTGTGCAGAGCAGTAGGCTTCTTACTTCGCAGTGTCATAGAAATCAAACTTGTGTATAATCAAATTCATAAAATCTTTTAATAGTTGTCAATTTTCCTTCCCATCAGGCTTTTTATTTATTTATTTTTTATAACAGGGGTACTTTTAGGTGATGTAGTAAAGGGAGAGGTGGCCTAGTGGATTATTACGTAGTTAGTTTTCCCAGAAATATGGGGTTTAAAGGCAATAAATGTTAAGAACTGATTTTCTATAAGACTGTGAAATTTCAGGAATGTTTTTTTTAAATCAGTTCCATGTACGCTGGTATCTCATGACAGTGATCATCACATTTTTTTTCCAAGCCAGCAGCCCTATTCTGGAGCCAGATAATGAGCAATTCTCATTGGCTTCAGTACTTAACTTGCTTTGAGAGAGTTGGGCCTCAGTTGTAAATCAATGTGAGCTTTATATGTACTGAATGGACTAAGAGTGAAATTTTCAGATGTGCCAAAGATAGTTAGGTGCCCACCTTACATCAACTTTCAGTGGGAGTTCGGCACGTAAATCCCCAGCAGCTTTTGAGGATACCTCCCTATATCTTGTAATCATTGCTCATGTTTATACCTTTACATAGATATAATATTTCATAATGTTTTAATCCTGAAGTACTCACTCAGGTAAAACTCCCAATGGAACTTAGGTTGAAAAAAACCTACAGGATTTAGTTTATATAGTGTATATAAACCTGACTTCGATTTACAGCTGGTTTGTAAAAAATGAGATAGATTGTTCTGGAATACCAACATACACAAATGATCTTTTAAAATACTTACTTGAAATTTTGTTATTCTGCCAGTTTTTTGGGATATACTTTTCCTTTTGTGCATGAGCTTCAAGGGGACTACTCATGTGAGCAAGAAGAGCAGAGCATTCTTTTGTTTATTAAATAATGTATATTTATATCATAAATGCTCTTCCTTAAAATATACTTCCAATATACTGTAAAGTATATAAACAGTGAAGTGTTAAATAAGCAGCTGACTGAAAATCATAAACACAACACACACATTCAAACAAACAAATCATAGCAATAACAATAAATGTTTTCTGCTTCACCGTTCTGCTGTTTGTTGCATCTCATTTCCCCATCCTTTGTACGTTGTCTTTTTAGATTGTAAGCTCTTGAAGTGAGGGACCTTGCCTTCATAGCTTTTTTTGTATGCTGTTCTAATTAAGCAGACAAATAATGATAAAAACATGTAAACAATTAAGGCTGTTTATAAATGCAAGTGAATACTTTTTCTTAATTAGCATTGTTCCTTTTGATCCAACCCACCAACATTTAATGGAGAGTGGGTTTCAAATAAAAGATCTTGGATTTGTCCAGTCTCTGTAATGGATAAACCAAGGTGATTTGGGGTTTGAAAAAATCCATTGGTCAGATTTTGTTTTCGCAGGATGGCGTGTTTAGAGCTGTGTTCCATTTCATCTGAACCACCAGAGTTCAAGGTGGTGGTTTTCAGATGAAAAATTACTGATAGGATTGACTTCAATGAGATTCGAGTTAGGCCCAAACTGACTGCTGGTAAAAATCTTACTGTACAATTTTGACTCCTGTTTAATTAAAATTGCATGTTTTCCTCATACACTTAACATTTGAGAGAGTACACGATAGCCTTCAAATGCAGGCAAATGCTGTAGAAGATGCTTTTGGAATCTGTGGCTTGACTTCACAGAACTCCAGTATATTTTTGAGATCACATCACGTTGCTGTGGAAAATCAATATCATTAGTGAACAAACAAGAACATAAGAAGCCAAGTATCATCAAACACAATAGGTGGTGAAGTAAAGATGGTATTAGGAAAGTAGTGAGCATGATATCGGTACTGTATACATGCATACATTTATAGTATGCACATGCCTCGTGTCTTACATGTGTTTATACTGCACGTTTAGTTTACCAATAAAAGAATTAGTTTGAGAAAATACTTTGTTCTTTTCTTCAGTCTTTTCTAAGAATTTATGCACCAAATAATTAAATTATGCCTCAGCAGCTAAACAAATTATGCAAAATTATAGACCATGAATATTTTATATTTCAGAACCCCAAAGGAAGGACTTTTGATAGTTTTATGTCTGCAGCAACCTGCGTCATACCCAGATGAATTCAGCAACAGATAAGTTCCTCTTCTGCCTGAAACTTTACTCAGGTTTTTATTTTTTAGCTTGCATTTCTCTATGATATTAATAAGTATGTCTCAAGGGTTTTATTGTACATAAGAAAATGGAAGTTACTGCAGTCGGTCTTCTTTCTAGTCCTGCAGAAGACAGGGAAGTTATTCCCTGTACAATTCTGAATTGATTTAAAATTCACAGAATCATATAGAGGGAAGTGGTGTGCCAGGTTCACTATTTCTGATGTGTCTCTCTTTATTTTAAGTCTATTTCTGTATGCCAAATTATCTCCTTAAAAACATGTTTCCCTTTTTTCCCCCTATAAATAAGCAAATGTGTAGCCACATAGGGATAAAGTAAAGAAATATAGTTGTGATCCATTGGCAGATGAGAATAGCTTACAGAGAATACTTGAGATTTTCCTCATTTAACTTGATTAATTAATGATCTTGTCCTGATTCCATCTTGTAAGAAAGAGCTGACATACCAAGATTGCATGCATCTGCCCCGCAGAGGTTGGCAAAACAGAAATTTTGTAATGACAAGTTAACAAGGATTCTTTGGCAACCCTGGCTGGTTCCCAGGATGCAGAATCATGAGAGTCAATGCCATAACTTTGACTTCAAATGTCAATGACTCGGGGTGGTTATGTGTATATTTTACTACACTCATTAATACCTAATGTGTTCCAATAACTGCATATTATAGGCCAGCAAATGCAGTACTATGATAGTAATTTTAAAGTAAAGTACACTGTTCACTATAGATTTAATATTAACAGCTTTCTAAGGACATGACCCACTGAAAATCCTCAACAATCCATAAGTGAATTACAACCTGTTTTTGAAAACAATGTTGTATATAGTGCTCCTCTGTGTGCTATCCCTTAATCTCATCTACTCCTTGGATCTTTGATGGTGCCAATAAACACGTGGTCTAATTGATCTTTTGTAATAATAAACTATTAATTGCCAAAGATATAGCAAGCGATTTCAAACTCGTGCACATGCCAGCTAGTCCACTAGCTGATCTGTTTATCTATCTACCTGACTTTTCTGTAGTGCCCATCGCCGTAATATCTAAGTACTAATCCATCCCCCCTCTTTTGTATCTGATGTATCCCATAATTAAAACTAGAAGCACTGTTACACACAGTATGGTTCCTGATACAGGAGCCTGTTCAGCAAAACACTTGAGCATGTACTTAACTTTGGCTATGTGTTTAAGTGCCTTGATGAATTGGGGCCATAGTGAGCATGTTAGATGGAACTGTGCAGTAGAACTAATAAAAGACTAGATATGTGGTGTTGTGCACATAGCTTACATCTATCTATGCTGGTCTTCATTGTAACCATACAGTCCTGATAGTGAATTAAGTTGAAATTTCCAGTATTCTTAAAGATTTTGTCCATGATCATACACTCCTTAATTAGGCATAGTTGCCTTTGAATGCAATGGGAGTTTTTCATGCATGAGGAGTACATGTGGCAAGCATGAGCATTATCATTGAAAAATTTTAACTTATTGGTTGTTATTAAATAATTCTTCACACAAAGTATTACTTATTATATGTATGTCTGGTTATGCCTGACAGAAATCATAAACAGGACAATTTATAATCCGGCATGTTTATAGAAAGGAAGAGCAGCATATTTTGTTCTGATTTCACAAAATTGATCCATTTTAGTGAAAAAACCCTCTGTAGTTTAATAGTTTTTCCTAAAAAATAGTATGACTATCCATTCTTCTATGTGTCTTTAGCAATATGATGGGTTAGACTTTGCTTCTCTGTGTTTCTGGGGAATGCTTAATGTGGGATTTATATATGTTTTATTTATTACTTTTATAGTCCAGAGGAACATGTGCTGGTAACGTCCATAAAACATAGATATTTACATAAAATTATGAATTATTATGAATATCGATGGATAGACCAGAGAGACTCTGATTTAAAAAAAAAAAGGAATCCGTTTTCTGCCCTTCACAGAAGATATTTTCTGATTTAAAAAACCAGTATATTAATACCACAACTCTTGTTAAATTGACTAACTTTTTTTCCTTTTTGTAATCTAGTTTACACTGAAATATGGAATGAAAGTTTGAAGTGATCTATGTGGTCCAATAGCCAAGATTGGAGAAACAGAATCTTTTAAAATAGGAAATCAGACATACCTACAGAAAAGGATTGCATAAGGAAAGGATTGAAAAACTTTATGCAAAATTAGGGCTTATAAAGTGCTCTGGACCAGACTCCTTAAATTAAAAGAATCCCTTATGAAAAAGTTCTTTTGTTAGCAGACTATAATTAGCAAATGGCAGAATAATATGTTTTTATTTTAAATAAATGTTGACTAATGAACATACATATGCTGTTTACTTCTAGAAAAATTGTAACTTCCTGTGCCCCTTTTCATTATATAGTTATGCATACAATATTCATTAACACTTTGCAAAAACGATTAATGAAATTTCACAGAAAAAAATACAGAACAATATTCAGCTTCGTTCTGGGCAGTTTTGAAGCCCCATAAAATTCTCTTTAAGGAATGTTAGTGAAATGGTGTTTAATAAATTGCAGTATACCACATTTTGAATTTGCATGTTTTGATAAAGGAAAACAATATTGAATTTGAATCTCAGGATTTGAAGTTTTTGCTCATTTTCCTCAGAAATGGTACAACTTATTCTGAACAACAATCATTGGAAATGAAGGAAACTATGGGAACAGTCCTTCGGTGATGGAAGTCAGGGTATTTTGCCTGAGTAAGGACTGTGTGATCAGCTCAATGGACATGTTACTAACCTTTGTCTAAAAGAAGCACTATGGGAAGTAGTGCTATACATTCTTCCGTCCTCTAATCATGTGAACATAAATCAGAAATGTTGCTGTTGTGGGCAAACAGAAGGGACACCAAAATCAAAATGTAGGAGTAGATAAGTTAATTTTCGGTTTGATACATTATGGTTGGGATTTTGAAGGAGCTTAAGAGAAGTAAATGCCCAGGTCCCATTGAAGTTCAGTGAGTGTCAGATGCCTAACTCTCTTAGGCTCCTTTGAAAATCCCAGCCTATATTATCATTGTTTATATTTCTTACAATATTTAACATAATTATTGACTATAACATAAAGGCTTTAGCTCAAATGAGACAGACTTTCGGTATCTGAGAGAGGAAAATTTAATGGTCTGAATTAGTTTGTGGAAGATGTTCCGGCAGTGGAAGATATAGGTTAAAGCATTTAGAACAAGAGTGAGTAGGCAGAGTAGGAGAAACTACAATTTACAGTGCTCAGGATTTGTGTCTTGCAAAGTGATGCTAATATGGAAGATGCCTCAAAATCCAAATATAAGTAGATATGAAACACGGGCTTGTGAATCTTCTTATTACTTTATATATGCTTTTCAAATAGCTTTTCCATGCCAAGCTGTGTGTGAATTATTAAGATAGATGGATGAACTATTTTTGTTATATTTTTTCATTTTATAGATTTTAAGAGATTGTAGAGAGAAAGTATGACCCAGTCATTAGGGTGCTAGCCTGGGACTTGAGAAACCCAGATTCTAGTTCTTGCTCTGGCTTTCTGTATGACCTTGGGCAAGTCACTTAGACTCTGTCTGCCTCAGTTGCCTATCTGTAAAATGGAGATACTAGTACTTCCTTCTCTACCTTACAGGGATGTTGTGAGGAAAAATACATTAAAGATTGTGAGACAAGGTGAGAGGTAATATCTTTTATTGGATGAACTTCTGTTGTTGAGAGAGACAAGCTTTCAAGCTTACACAGAGATTGTATAGAAATTGCATGCACTCAGATACTATGGTGACTGAAGCCTTATAGGGGTTACAGTGGACGAGAAGCTGGATATGAGTCAACAGTGTGCCTTTGTTGCCAAGAAGGCTAACGGCATTTAGAGATTTTTAAGGTCAGGCTTGACAAAGCCCTGGCTGGGATGATTTAGTTGGGGATTGGTCCTGCTTTGAGCAGGGGGTTGGACTAGATGACCTCCTGAGGTCCCTTCCAACCCTGATAGTCTATGATACTATGATAAGGTGATAGATAGATAGAAGGTTGACAAATATAGTTCTAGTAAAAAAATAACCCCAACAAATATATATATATATATATATATATGTGTGTGTGTGTGTGTTATTGGACCTGATATTTAAAACTGTCCTCTCCTTTTGAATGGGTAACTTAGCATGCAAATAATAGTGGTTCTCATTTTGCAGGAGCAATTACTTGAGGCCTCAAATGATGGCATGTAGATGTCCAATTATTAGACTGGATTGGCGTGCATAAAAAAGGGCTGGGTTGAGGCCCTTTAAAAATTAGACCCATTATGTTTTCGTGTAGAGGGAAGAATCATTAATGTTACTGCTACAGCTGTGGAGTACATTGGAAGACAAATACAGTAGCTGCATTTCTAAAAAGACTCAGTATTACAAGCATATTTAATACCTGCAGCTGTGGTAGCTAAAATCACGATAAGGGTAATTGACTTTCATTCTTTAGGGCATAGGTTGATTGTCTGTAAGGGTCACGAAGGACTCCACACTTCTGGAAGAGAATTGTACAGTTTGTCATGATGGTGCTTTTGGGGGCATATGGGGAGATATTGAACTGGATAGATCTATTGACTGATCTGGTATGGCAGCTGTTAACAAAAAGAATCGAGGAGGTACAGTTACAATATAACACTTAACAGCATCTTGCAGTCTGACACATATCGTAAAATGCTTAGCTTGCATATCTGACACATATGTAAAATGCTTTCCAAACATCAGATCAGTGGGTCTTGAGTACACTAAAAAGACATTATGTTCAAAGTAAAATCAATGTATTTGTAATTATGCACCAGTGGTATGGTATAGTAACCTTAAGTGAAGTAATAGTAATTCTGAGCCACTTTCCTTACTTCATAGAAATGCTAATATGAATTTAGCTCAGAAATGTCTGCTTTGTTTCCTGATAACTTGAGTTTAAAACAACTCAGCCTGTCCCACCTTGAGATTGAACATCTTTGTGTATTTCACAAATGAGAGATCTTCTTGTCAGTTACAGTTCTAATCAGTGGTGAGCTGCAGCCGGTTCCCACCGGTTCACGAGAACCGGTTGTTAAATTTAGAAGCCCGTTTAGAACCGGTTGACCCTCGAGGGACAACTAGTTCCAAAAGGGCTTTTAAATTTAACAAAAGCTCTAGCAGCTCCCTACCCTTTCCCCGGCCCCAGCTCACCTCACTCCGCCTCTGCCTCCTCTTCTGAAGCTCCTCCGGCTTCTCCTCCCCCTTCCCAGATTCCCGCGAATCAGCCGTTCGAGCGGGAAGCCTGGAAGGGCTGAGAAAGAAGCAGCGGCTTCCACCAGGTGAGCTTGAGCTGGGGCCGGGGGGCGGGGGCGGGAGGAGGGCTCCAGGCACCGTGCCGCCCGGCGAGGTCGCTGCCGGACCCGGGGGCCAGGCGGCGCGGCTCCTGCCCCCCGGGTCCAGCCGCGACCTCGCCGGGCAGCGCGGTGCGGCTCCTGCCTGGCCCCCGGGTCCGGCCCCGACCTCGGCTGGGTAGCTCCGGTCCCAGCCCCAGTCCCAGCCCAGCTTGGCCCCCATCTCCAGGCGGCACGGTAAGGGAGCAGGGAGGGGGTGTTGGATAGAGGGCAGGGGAGTTGGGGAGGGGATTAGTGTTGGAGCAGTCAGAGGGCAGGGAACAGGGGGGTTGAACGGGGGCAAGGGTCCCGGGGGGGGCAGTCAGAAAGGAGCAGGGGTTGGATGGGGCGGTGGGGGGCAGTTAGGGGTAGGGATTCCAGGGACAGTCAGGGGACAGAGAGAAGGGTGGTTGGATGGGGTAGGGGTCCCAGGGTGCCATCAGGAATGAGAGAAGAGGTTGGATGGGGTGGCAGGGGGCAGTCAGGGGACAGGGAAGGGGGGTGGATAGGGCAGGGGTCCCGGGGGGGGCATGACCCCCTCGTGGGGTGAGGAGGAGGGAACCGGTTGTTAATATTTTGGCAGCTCATCACTGGTTCTAATGAACATCTCTGTTAGCTGGGCTGTTCAGAATTAGAACAGAAAACTAGCATTCTAAGGAAGGCCTCACTGTGCCCGAGATATTCCACTGGACCACGCTTAGCACTCTGTACTTCTCCCCAATCTTGGATTCAATTTTCTTTCTCTCCAGAATAACCTTATTTCTCATGAGGAATTGAACAAAAGTCTCTTCCAGATATGGAATATCAAGACAGATTCCTGTTAGGAGCCCCAGTTGCCCCTCTAGGGTTTTTTCACATGAAGCTCTAATGTAAGAATTGTTGAAGGTGGCAGGCAGGACTCTGAAAAAGGGCAGAGCTGAAGGTTTACCCTTCATGCTAGGCTGAAGCTCAGTGTTGGTACTGGCTAGGCAAATACACTTCAGTTGAGTTGCTAACCCATTTGAGAAACTCAGAATAGCTTAGATGGGACTGTGGGAAGTTTCCACTGGCCATTTTTAGTGGGGCAATTCGTAGGTGTAGAATAACCAGGTCTGCAGCTGTTTTGGGTTTGGTGGAGTGAGCTTGGGTGAGACTGCCCATCCCTAGGGGGATAATTCTCTTTTGAAAAGATAAATAGGGAAGGGGAAAGTCTGAATTAGCCAAAGTGAAAAGTCCATGGGACAAGAAGCTTTCATATAATTCTAGGAAGTTTTCTGATTTTTTCTGAGCCCAAGGCTCCTGTAGTAATGTGACTTCCACATAAGTGGCATGTTCCAGTGAATTCCTGCAATGCAAGCTGAAGGAGCAGGGGGTACAGAGAACAGATGTTTTAGTGGACTAAGATGATCTGAGCCTCCAGGATTTTTTTTAAAGGGAATTCCAATTATAAGCTTTTTTTTTTGTGGTGATCTGCTCTGCCTCAGCTGACATCTCAAAGAATGAGGTGTACACCGAAATTTACATTTGACTTCATTTACTGATGTGTACATTCATAAATAAATGGCAAAAGAATTCTGCCTCTAATAAGGCATGAAATCTCCACAGAATATGAATGAACTTCAAAATGAAATAATTCATGGTTGGGGTGAGTGGGGGGGCCATGAGCTTGTTTATGAAACACTGAACTTTAACATCCTGCAATCAACCAAAGCAATAAGGCAGTATATAAGTCTGCATATTTAATAATTGCAAATGCTACATGAGTGAGAGTAGCTTGATTACATTTATTAGAAATGTGTTACTAGCATTTTAAGAAATAAAGCATTTATCACAAAATAATGATTTCTTCACTTAAGCTCATTAGGAAATCACACATCAATTCATGCATAATTACAGGGGAATTTCTGCCACTCACTACAAATCATTACCACATTAGCTAAAGTTGAGTTAATTTATCTGTGATTTGGAAAAGGTGGTATCTAAACAGGAGAATTAGCTTACACAAATGATGAGACTATCAACATCACCACAAAGGATTTTGCCTCCTGTTATGTGTCAGACAAAGGTCCCCCTTTTAACTCTTTTATATGGAAAAGCTTGTACTTTTCAATGAGCTCTAAAGCTTTTCTTTTCATGTCAGCATCCCATATTATGGATACAGTGCCAGGTACTTAATGAATAGTTAATAGTCAAGGCACGTTTTCTTGCGCTAGACATACTCATTGTTTTTAATGATTGTTGCATTTAGAGATTGAATTGAAAGTGGTGGGAGGAGGCTGGGAGATGAGGAAGAAACAAGTTTTGAAAGTACTGGTAAGCTAGTGTCTCAGCAGCAAAGCAGAAAATGAGAGTGAGCACAGTGCTTACTACATGGACATTTAAGCTGAACTGTATAGAAGTTCTCATAAAGTTGGGGTGAGAGATAGTTCTGTATAACCTAGTTCCTTGTAAAGGTCTGATTGGTCAGTTAGTGCCTCTTTTCCAGAAAGTTTCTAAGCTCTCATTTGTTAATGTACTACTGCACATCTGTTTACATGCATATGGCTAAATAAAACTCTAAATAGCCATGTGCTCTTGGATATTCAGAAGTGCATGTGCTAAGCATGCATGTATTACGCCTGTAAAATTGTGGGCCTACAAATTCCTTTAAATCAGGCCCATGATGTTTATGGAGTGCTATTCCTACACTCCCCCAATTAACTCCACTGCCCTTCCTTATGAAAGACGCATTTACCTATACTATACTCAAATATAATGTTATCACTTTTAATATTGTAAATTATTTACATCAGTAGTGTAGAATAATTAAACTGAGTTTATAAGAAATAATAGTGAAGTGCCACTGTTTAAAGCGTCCTGCCAGAAAAATTGTCTTCTCTCTCTCATTTTGGGTCTGTGTCACACATTTGGGCTTTGGCAAGTTGAGAGTGAGGCACTCCCTACCTCACCCTATTATATGAGAGGATAGAATCATAGCACCACAGAGAGAGAAGGGACCACAAGGGTCATCTAGATGCAAGATTTGTTGTCTAAACCATACAAAACAGATGGCTATCCAGCCTCCTTTTGAAAACCTCCAGTGGAGGAGCTTCCACAACCTCCGTAGGGAGTCTGTTCCATTGTCCTACTATTTTGACAGTTAGGAAGTTTTTCCTGCGATTTAATCTAAATCTATGCTGTCGTTTGAACCCATTGCCTCTTGCCCTGTCCTCTGTAGCAAGAGAACAACTTTTCTCCATCTTTTTTATGGCAGCCTTTCAAGTATTTGAAAACTGTTATCGTGTCCCCCCTTAATCGCCGCTTTTCCAAACTAAACATACCCAGTTCCTTCAGCCTTAGCTCATACGGCTTGCACTCAATCCCTTTGGTCATCTTTGTCGCTCATCTCTGTATCCTTTCCAGTTTCTCCACATCCTTTCTATATTGGTGACCAAAATTGATCACAGTACTCCAGCTGAGGCCTAACCAGTGCCAAGTAGAATTGTACTATCACCTCCCATGATTTGCATGCTCTGCCACTGCTAACGCAACCTAAAATTGCATTTGCTTTTTTTTGCAACAGCATCACATTGCTCACTCATGTTGAGGTTGTGATCCACCACAACTCCCAGATCCTTCTCAACAGTGCTGCTGCCAAACCAGTTATCCCCCATCCTGTATTTGTGCATTTTGTTTTTCTTCCCTAGTTGTAGTGCCTAATATTTGTCTTTGTTAAATTTAATTTTGTTGTCTATAGCCCAGTTCTCCAATTTATCAAGATCCTTTTGAATTTTGAGCTCTATCCTCCAAAGCAGGGGTGGCCAACCTGTGGCTCTGGAGCCACATACGGCTCTTCAGAAGTTAATATGCAGCTCCTTGTATAGGCACCGACTCTGGGGCCTGAGCTACAGGCGCCAACTTTCCAGTGTGCCGGTGGGTGCTCACTGCTCACCCCCTGGCTCTGCCACAGGCCCTGCTCCCGCTCCGCCCCCTCCCCGAGCCTGCCATGCCCTCGCTCCTCCCCCTCCCCCCAGACCCTCTGGCATGCCACAAAACAGCTGATTGGGATGCGCTGGGACCAGGGGCGGGGGGAGGGTATGGATCTGATGGGGGGCTGCTGACGTATTACTGTGGCTCTTTGGCAATGTACCTTGCTAAATTCTGGCTCCTTTCAGGCTCAGGTTGGCCACCCCTGCTCCAAAGTATTGGCAATAACACAAAGCTGGGGTGCGAACTGTAAATTTGATCAGTATGCTCTCTATACCTACATCCAGGTCATTAATAAAGATGTTAAACAACACCAGATCCAGAACAGATCTGTGTGGAATCCCATTTGGGACCTCTTTCCAATCTGAGATCAATCCATTTGTTTGCAGTTTTTAACCAGTTATGTATCCACTTAATGGTAGTTCCGCCAAGCCACATTTCTCCAGCTTACTTATCAGAATGTCATGTGGGACTGCGTCAAAAGCCTTGCTGAAGTCGGGGTATATTATGTCCACCGCATTCCCACTATCCACTAAACCAGTTACCCTTTCAAAGAAGGAAATCAAGTTGGTTTGGCATGATTTAGTCTTAGTAAATTCATGCCGGCTGCTAGTGATTACCCCTTCATCCTCCAGGTACTCGCAAATTGAATGTTTTCTACATTGCTTTAGTAGCTTCTTAAGTATTGAGGTCAAGATGACTTTCTATAGTTCCCCAGCTCCTCCTTTTTTCCCTTTAAAGATGGGCACTCCATTAGCCCTTCTGCAGTCTTCTGGGACCTCTCCTGTCATCCATGAGTTTGAAAATATTATTGCTAGTGGCAGTGATATGAAAGTATCCTTTCCCACTCCAACCTGGAAATACAGGAGAGAGGAGCATACTATCAGTTTAACTCCCTGCCAATATCTGAGTCAGGAGAAAATGTTTGATTAATGATTTTCCTTTTTTACTGGTTCCTATAAAGCCTTTGATGCCTGCCCATTTACTCTCGATGGAATAAGGCAAAATTTGATGTTCTAGAGTGATATGTGGAAATGTACTTTTGTAATATGACAAACTACAGCATGTCATAATTCACATGCTTTCACAAAGCACTGTCCCTATTAACTGTCTTGTGTGTTTAGTAATCCTTTACTGTTCTGTTTTTACTTTTGGTTCTTTTGGGCAATATATACAGTACATCCTTTTATATGCTGTGTCATGTCTACCAGTGAATTAGATAATATATCATACAAAAAATGAAGCAGACATTTGACAGGACTCCATAGATAGTTAATGCCACTTGAATATGAAAAAAATTAAAGAGAAACATAACCAAAAAACTTTAGGACAGTACAAGGCTCAGAGAAACATATGGGGATGGTTAGCAGGATGTGTGTGTGTTTCTACATACATTAGAGCTAAGACACAAAGCAAATAACAATTCCCTGTTAATAGATAATGTTCCATCTTACCTATCCATTTTTTGCCTGAGAAGGTGTGCCTCTTAATCCGTGCTGTTCTTTTTTTCTGCCTTAAAGAGTTTTCTTGTCTTTAACTTCGCTAGTCATTCATGACCAAATTTATTAATCTAAATACTTCATGAATTTGGCCCCTAATCTCATTGCATCTTAAATTCATGCTATGAATATTAACGTCTCCACCTTTTGTTGCTACTGATATTTCAAACGGTGTTTGATTAAACTGGAAGTGAGAACTGCCTCGTAGGCAAAAGGCAATGTACTTAACAGAAGGGTGCCAACTTTGGCCATGGATGAGGAAATTGTAATGATAAAAAAACCAAACCCCAAACAACCATCCTATTTGCAGTGAAAGAAGCAGTTCAGTACATTGTATCAAAATGAATGGGTTTTGCATAATTGATTCCAGCATAGTATTAGCCTGAGGTCTAAGCTGCTCAAACCCAGAACTTATTAGCCATGCTACAAAGACTGAAAGGACAGAAGGAAACCATGCCATCTGCTGAAGGTTAGGTAGAGAATAACATTACTAATACACTAAGAGCTTGAAAAGTAGGACAGAGCTAGTAAAAAGATATCCCTTGAATATATTTATCAGCGCTCCCCTACCTGTCTCATTACCATATTATAAAATGCACTCCCATATTGTTTCGGTGCTACCAAGTACTGGGATGTAGAACCTTGCTAACCGGTACACTTGGTCAGGGCTGGCCCTAGACCATGGTACCTCAGGCAAGGAGTGTCTTTGGCGCCATCCCGTCCATTTGTAAAACTTTTGAATACCTTTTTTTTTTTATTGCATTTGTAGTCCATTTCATGACTTTGATGCACAATTTGCATGCATGATTTATTCCTGTCATGTAAGATGATACATTTGCATGCTAGGATCTGTAAATCTGTATCTATTCATGCCATATATAAGCAAATAAAAAAATTCATTTCCTCTAAGCTTATAGAAACCTTTTCATTTTAAGAATAACCGAAATGGACTAACATCAGTAAATTGAATTGTGCACCAACATTGGGTGGACCAGTATTAAATAGTGTTACAGTAGGTGACAGCCTTAGAATGTTAATCCTAGTCCTTTAGTTCAAAAGGTTGCTTTTCTTGCCTTTGCCCTCATGAATTGAAGCACAGTGTCACAGAGAGTCAAAGACTGGCCAATGGCATTTTCAAGCGATAAAATATCAAGCAATGTCAGTCTCTCATTGTCATCGTCGATCGAAGATATGTTTTAATGGGCCTGAGCTTCAAAAAACTGCACTCACCACTTGTGACTGTGACCTTCAGCATGTGCAGAATCCCCGAGCTATCCACATATTAGGAAAAGTGTTTTTCAGTTCTGCATCATGAATGAATTGGAGAACTTGGAGTAGAGAGTACTTCTCAGGTTGCAAAATGTGGTGGATGTTGTCCAAATCGACGTAGAGGTCTTTATCATTGTCGTCTGAACATTCCCCGTGTGTCAGCATCTGGTAAAGGTCTGTATAATTGTTGCAAGAGCGTTTTCCTGTCTGCCAGTAGCTTATTAAGGTCATACAAAAAACCCCAGATCTTTTTGTGGTGCTTCATTTGTCCAAACTTTCTTCACTGAACACTCGAGCAGTGTCAATAAGTGAGCAAAAAAACTCTCTCTTTAATTTTTCTTCTGAGCTTCCCGTCACCTCATCTCTGCCCTTGTAACTAAACTGTTTCTTCATCCGATTAACATGGGTTTCCTTGAAGACAGGCTGAACTCCTAAGTTTTCTGCCGTTTCTTTGGCAGCAGTGATGGCATCTTCAAATCCGTTGTCTCTGTAATACACAACAAAATCAAGGCAGCTTCTCAGCAAAGAAGTAGTGGTCACGATGTCCATTGACTGATTTTCTGATGCCTTGCTTACAGTGTTTACTTGGAACAGGATATCAAACAACAATTGAGACTAGAAATTTGAAAGCCTCGGCTTTACTCAACTGCGCCAATTCCATCAGGGCGTTGTAAACCTCAGTCACTTGGTACCTCACTGGCCTTATACTGTTAATGTGGCTCTCCCAGTGAGTGTCACTTAGTGGCTTCATGGTCAGATTTGTAACATGGTCCTTGAGGATCTTCCACCTGATAGTTGATGCTGAAAACAGGACATATATCCTTTGCAGTACTCTGAAGAGAGATAATGATTCTAAAGAAGATGACACTGCATCCGATACAACCAGGTTGAGGGAATGGCAGCCACAAGGCATGAAGAAAGCTCTTGGATTCAGTGCAAGGATCCTCGCCTGGATGCCAGTGTTTCTTCTCTTCATGTTCACACTGTTGTTGTAGACTTGGTTGCAGAAGTACTGAAGCTTTATTTTATTCTCATTCAAAATGTTCATAAACAGTTCTGTTAGGCCTTTTCCAATAGAGTCATCCACAGACCAGAAACAGATAATGTGTTCCCTTACTTGGATGCAGCCATCCTCATCATCAACAAATCTTACTGTAAATGACATCTGTAAATGATACTGTGACTAATGGGAGTGCAGTCCATTATTATGGTGTAGTACTTCGCTTTGCCAAGGCGCATCAATATGTCATCAAGCACCTTCCTTGCCATAAGGTCAGTCAACTTGTTTTGAATTGTTTTGCTGCAGTAATGGTCCATAGCTTCTTTATGATCTACTTGATGTAGGTGCTCACACATGACATCTTCATATTTCCCAAGGAACTCTACCAGCCGAGGAAATTGCCATTATGTTCAGTGAACAACTCATCCAATAAGCCTTGGAAAGCCACATTATTATTTGCAAGGAAGAGGGTAATTGAGATGAGATGCTTGAGCACGTTCCTCCAGTGCTGGTTTTCTATATTAATAATGCACTGGTTTTCTGTGTTTATGCATTTATTCAGCTTGAGCCTGGACTCTACCTCCATCCATTTGGAGTAGGCCGTAAAATGGCTGGGTGACTTTTCATGTTGCTTCAGAGCATCAGCTAAATTATGCCAATAATTGTACCCAGAAAGTGCAAGCTGTGATTTGGCGTTCTTGTTAAATATTTTGCAATAAAAACAAAACACTTTGTCAGTTGATTGCAAGTAAACTAGCCAACGCCAATTCAGTTTCTCACCATTCTCAAGCATTCTTTTGCAGCGTGACTTAGAAAAATGTTGCTTCTGCTCATTTACTGGAAATATCATATCCTTGATTTTGCCTGGTCCATTCATAATTTTATGATATTGGCAGAGTTTAGGATTGCTACCCATACAGCAGGATTTGATGTATCGATTTGTGGTGTGCAGTTTTTCTCATTGCTGTTTTTGTCATCATGCAAGCATGATTCTTCTTTATAATTTTTCTCCTTTTCCTGTAAACCAGATTTTTTTCTGTCATTACTCTCCTTTTCATGTGAGCCACATTCTTCTTTATCATCATTCCTTTACACCACCAGAAAAACTAGATAATTCTCCATCACTTTCCTCACATTTCCATTCTTTACCTTCAGGTAAATCTGCTAATTCCTTAACAATAAGACTTCCATAATTTACACTTTGCTCCTCAATTTATTCTGCACTGGGACAATCGCTACTGCCTGAAGCCTAGTCTATGTTGTTCTGTTTCAGATATTTTTCCATCAAATTTGTCCCTTGCTGCAAAGTAGATTGCAGCTGAGCTTTTTGCTTCCTATATTGAGCTGCTGAGGGATTCTTCAGGGGCATCTTTTATTTTCTACGGCGGAAACAGACAGTATTAGGGAGAACAAATGTCTGTGTTCTGCAGTCTTAAAAAGTCATCAAACATTATGTGTTAAGCATGGCAAGAGTAGTAATAGTATTTCTTTTATATTGTTGCGTAGATAGGGGTCCAATAGATATCTCTGGCTTCTCATTAAATATGTCCTTTATTAGTTGCTACTTACACTTTTCAAGTCTTAATACATAAGTACACTTTCACAATTACACAATAAGATTCACGGTATCACAGCTGGGCTTTCACTTCACTTCAGTCTTGTATCTCACTGACTGACTGGTGATGCCCCACCCCTTATACCCGTGAGGGCATGGCTGACAAGATTCTAAGAGGTTCAAGGAACATGTAGTTCTCAGAAATTCTTGAAGGTTCCATAAGATTCTACAAAGGTCCAGAATATTCTAGGAGGTTAGTGAAAAATGAATCCATGTATGGACTACCTGAAACATTTTACTTCAAACATTCTATTTTCTCTTTTGTTGCTAACAACAAAAACAGCACCCCAGGTGGTCCCCTGCCCCTAAATCAGGTCCTCCACTTGATAATCTACCCGCTAAAATGGCAGCTCCATAAAATGTAATAGCAGAGTTCTGTTGTGAGATCTCATATTACTAAGATTTATCATAAAGAATTACAACTAAACTACAGATGCAAAAACAGATGAACAAAGTACAGTTTGTGATTCATTGTGTTTGCTTCTTCCTGTATTATTCACTTGTTCCAAGTCATTAGTTTGAATTAGTGAGATTCTGCTGCACTATGAACCATAGGTGAGCTTGTCTTTGAGCTGCCAGAAAATAATACACCTCTACCTCTATATAACGCTGTCCTTGGGAGCCAAAAAATCTTACCGCATTATAGGTGAAACTGTGTTATATTGAACTTGCTTTGATCCACCGGAGTGCACAGCCCCCCCTTGCCCCCCCGGAGCACTGCTTTACCGCATTATATCCAAATTCGTGTTATATCGGGTGGTGTTATATCGAGGTAGCGGTGTAGTTAGAGGAGCGCTTATAAATATATTGAAGCACAGAAAAACAGAGTCATTTGTATGTTTTGTGAACAAAGAAATACACCTCTACCTCAATATAACGCGACCCAATATAACACAAATTCGGATATAACACGGTAAAGCAGCGCTCCAGGGTGGGGGGGGGACTACGCACTCTGGTGGATCAAAGCAAGTTCAGTATAACTGGGTTTCACCTATAGTGCGGTAGGATTTTTTGGCTCCCGAGGACAGCGTTATATCGAGGTAGAGGTGTATGTTATTTTAATCCCCTTCCTCCTTACAGTTAGTGTTGTAATGGTATGTCCCAAAATTTTGTGCCTATATTGAGATTGGTTCCTGGAGTTGTATGGAGAACTTGGCTGTTTGTGATAGCCTCTTGCTAATAAAGCACAGGCTTTGTTGATGGAATAAATAGAGTAACTGTCTGACTTTCTTACCTAGATTGAAGATGGAGCAGGACAGGGAAATGTTGGGAGCAAGGTATTTGAAGTAACTGGTGTTTTTCCACTGTAGAGACCCACACTTGCTCCATTTGAAGTCAGTGGCAAAACTTTCTATTGATAATTATTGCATGTTATCTGAAAACATGGAAGACTGGCAGTGGGCTCCTTGAATATGAAATTTCTGCTGCTTGGAGCCACACAAGTTGGATGACCCCAGTTTTGCCATCACGTACTTGGGAGTAAATGCTATCAAAGTCAATGGAGGTTACACACACATAACTGAGTGCAGAATTGGGCCTGTTATTTGGTAATAGAGGTGCTTAATGTTAGTGTGTCCTCTGCTGTATTGGTCAAATGAGTTTCAGTGCTCTATAATTAACGTTTTTTTTAAAATTCTTTTTAAATAAATTTTGAGTTTAAGGAAGAAGAAATTCCTTTTCACAAAAAGCAAAATCTTCTTTTTTCTTTGCCCTAGTTTATCCTTCGAAGGACTACAGAGGTTGCTGAAATATCTTAAGTACACTGTATAGGGAACCTCCTAAGAAAGCCAATGAGATGACTCAGTGGTTGTCTTAGCTCAGTGTTAAACCACTGCAAAATCCCTCACAACAAAGAAATCAGTAGGTGGTTCAAATGACCCATTCTAATAGATTTATTGATCTATAAGACTCTTTTTGATTGTCTTGCCTGTGTTGGTGAAGCCAGCAATTTGTTCTTCAGGTTGAGTCATGGTTTTCTGGATTTATGCTGACAGCGTTGAAGGGGAAAAGTATAGGTCCGTTCATGATGGCCTTACAAAATATTTAGATATTGTACTTGTGAGTGTCTGGCGGAGTGCATCAGCGGGAAGTCACATGGCAGTTCAGCTTTGCCTTTCACACCATGTCTGACTCAAAGAATCCTGTGTTACTTTATAGACAGACATATTGGAACATAAGCTTTCGTGAGTGAATACTCACTTCGTCAGATGCATGATGATGACATGCATCTGACGAAGTGAGTATTCACCCATGAAAGCTTATGCTCCAATACGTCTGTTAGCCTATAAGGTGCCACAGGACTCTTTGTCACTTTTTACAGATCCAGACTAACATGGCTACCCCTCTGATAACAGAATCAGGAGAAATTCCTGTTCATATTATGATGATGATGATGATGATTATTAAGGTTCTGGAGGACTAGGTGAGAAGCGGCAGGCCTGCCAATTTTTAAAAAATGGCAAAAACAGAATTAATACTTTTTTTAGTAAAATTGTAGTGGAAAAATCATATTTATTTGATGTGCCATTTTCCATAAAAGAAGCATCGGCAAATATAATTTATCAGTGCAAAACTTTTTTACTGTAAGGATTGCAGTAGTGTATCTTTGAGATGAGAATACATATTCCTGGCTAATAAAGAAAATGGTCTGAATATTTAACATATCTGACTTTGTCTTTTTTTTCTCACAGTCTTTTGCTACCCTTTTCCATCTCACCACATCTTTCCCTCATTCACATTTCACATAGCCAATGCCAATGTAGAGATATGGGACCCAATCATGCAATGTTTTGAGTACCTACTGCAAGGTGCAGAGCACCTTCAACTCCAATTAACATTAATGGAGCTAGAGTGCCCAGTACCTTGCTGGAGGAAATGCTCAGCACCTCATAGGATCCAGCCCTTATAGAGGCCTCATCATCAGATTGGAGAGATTTAGTTGTGATAACGTGATCATCTTCTACTCAGCCTTCCTCAGATATCTTAAAGAAACACAAGAAAGGAAAACAGGGGATGTGTTTGGTATTTATGAGATGTTCTGCTTCCTACTGAAAATAATCACCGAATCTATGGAAAAGACCTAATAGACTAGCCAGTCCAACCCCTGGGAGTGCAGATTTATTCCCTACAGTGCATTATTAGTATTTTGGCAATTCTAGCTCTTATTGTCTCAAGTGATGAGGTTCCACCAATTCTTTAGTGAGCCTATTCCACAATCCGTTAGATATCATTGTCTGGAATGTGTGTCCTACATTCCTCTTTTCTTAATTTAATTGTATTAATCCTTGTTAATACCCCCTTCTATCAGCCTAATGTTTAAGAGGATGCTAACATTTTCTAGGCTGTGAGTTAAGAACATAAGAATGGCCGTACCGGGTCAGACCAAAGGTCCATCTAGCCCAGTATCTGTCTACCGACAGTGGCCAATGCCAGGTGCCCCAGAGGGAGTGAACCTAACAGGCAATGATCAAGTGATCTCTCTCCTGCCATCCATCTCCATCCTCTGCCGAACAGAGGCTAGGTACACCATTCTTTACCCATCCTGGCTAATAGCCATGTATGGACTTAGCCACCATGAATTTATCCAGTTCCCTTTTAAACATTGTTATAGTCCTAGCCTTCACAACCTCCTCAGGTAAGGAGTTCCACAAGTTGACTGCGCTGCGTGAGGAAAAATTCCTTTTATTTATTTTAAACCTGCTGCCTATTAATTTCATTTGGTGACCCCTAGTTCTTGTATTATGGGAATAAGTAAATAACTTTTCCTTATCCACTTTCTCCACATCACTCATGATTTTATATACCTCTATCATATCCCCCCTTAGTCTCCTCTTTTCCAAGCTGAAGAGTCCTAGCCTCTTTAATCTTTCCTTGTATGGGACCCTCTCCAAACCCCTAATCATTTTAGTTGCCCTTTTCTGAACCTTTTCTAGTGCTAGAATATCTTTTTTGAGGTGAGGAGACCACATCTGTACACAGTATTCGAGATGTGGGCGTACCATGGATTTATATAAGGGCAATAATATATTCTCAGTCTTATTCTCTATCCCCTTTTTAATGATTCCTAACATCCTGCTTGCTTTTTTGACCGCCTCTGCACACTGCGTGGACATCTTCAGAGAACTATCCACGATGACTCCAAGATCTTTTTCCTTACTTGTTGTAGCTAAATTAGCCCCCATCATATTGTATGTATAGTTGGGGTTATTTTTTCCAATGTGCATTACTTTACATTTATCCACGTTAAATTTCATTTGCCATTTTGTTGCCCAATCACTTAGTTTTGTGAGATCTTTTTGAAGTTCTTCACAATCTGCTTTGGTCTTAACTATCTTGAGCAGTTCTATTATATGATATTAATAAAGAGGCCAATATAATTATTTTCTGAAAAATTGCCTTCATAAGGCAAGGTAGCTCTTTAGATTTTGTAATTAAATTATTCACCATTGGATACATATCATTAGAAAACCTTTACAAAGGGCCTCTTCTAGTATAGAGCAGTGGTTTTCATCCTTTTTTCGTTTGTGGACCCCTTAAACAATTCCAAAGGGGTCCATACCTCCATTTGAAAATCTTACACAAAGTGTGCGGATCCCAAATACCAAATATCCATCTCATAAATACCAAACAAGGAGTCCATGGGCCACAGGTTGAAAACCACTGTTCTGTGGTAACGACAACCTTTCATGGACCCCTTAGACATAGTTTGCAGACCCCCAAGGGGTCTGTGGATCACAGATTGAAAACCACTGGTATAGAGACTACAATATAACTGTGGTAATGGTAATTACTTTAAAAGAGCAACTGTAAGGATTTCAATGGAACCACTGTGTACATATATGTTATGGTTAGAAATGGTAGTGCTGCCCGTCACTTCCCATTTTAAGACACTGCTTTAAGTTGCTTATAACTTTGCCAAGCTGCAATTATTTTGGGCTGACATTTTCTATGCCAACTGTCTGTCCCAGGTTAAACTATTATGGAAAGTTTCAGCTAAAACAGTTCAGCCTTTTCCAAGAATGAAGATAGGGAAAACCATTACAACCATTCCACTAAGCCCTAGCGCTCTCACACTTTGAAACTTGGCAAGGGGGGTTGCCCTGGTGCCCTCTTGCATCCGACGAAGTGGGTATTCACCCACGAAAGCTCATGCTGCAAAACGTCTGTTAGTCTATAAGGTGCCACAGGATTCTTTGCTGCTTTTACAGAACCAGACTAACACGGCTACCCCTCTGATACTGGTGTCAAGGTTCGCGCTCTTGAAGTTCTTAAGAAAAATTACCCAAATTTGGCCAAGGTTTTAAACCTGACGAAAAATCTCAGTTTGCACATACACAGTGGAGACTTGTCATAGTTTGGCAGCTAAATCTTTGTAGATTTTATCTGCACTGAGCATGCTCCCATCCCCTCACTGTTCCTATGTGCCAATTGGACTGAGCATGCGCCGTCTGCACAGAGGGACTGAGTATCTTCCATCTTGGGGCTGCAGAGGCTGAGCAGAATTCTCCTTGCAATTGTTCATATTGGCTGCTAGATGCTGGAGTGGCACCAGGGACCAGAACTGTGCCCTCAGTGCTTCTCCTGCTGGAGTCCAGGCAGTGTGGAGGAGGATCTATAGAGTTTAAGAAGAGATCACCAGATCATCTGTTGTGACCTCCTGTATAGTGCAGGCTGCCAACACCAGGCAGCACCCACACACTAAACCCAACAACCAAAATTAGATCGAAGTATTACAATCCACAGGACACTAAACTAAACCCACAGGCAGAGAATAGGAGCACTGAGGTACATCAGTGTCTGAGGCCCCTGCAGTGGCAGGAAATTAAACGAGATATACCCACATGATCCTACCAAGTAACCCACATGTTGCAGAGGAAGGCAAAAAGTACTGCAGGGTCACTGCTAATCTGACTTGGGAGAAAATTCTTTCCTTACCCCCCATAAAGATGATCAGTCAGACCCTGAGCGTATGAGCAAGAACCAGTCAGGTAACCGCATAGGGGAAGGAGACCAAAAAACCCCAGAATGAACTGGGGGTGGGAGGGGAAATCCCTTGCTGACCCCAAAACATGAGCTTTAAACTGGAAGGGTCTTCCAGGTTATCTGAGCCCTTTCCACATCCCACATAAGCAAGCCCATTATGCAGTTTTTCCAGTTCTCTCTTAAAACTAAGTTGTTTGCCCCCACAACTCCTATTGGGTGGCTGTTCCAGACCCTCACTCCTCTGAATTGTCTTCTAATTTCCAGTCTGAATTTGTGAATCACCAGTTTATGCCCATTTGTTGTTGTACCAACACTGTCCTTTATCTTAAATAGCTTTTTACTCTCCCTGGTGTTTTACTCTCCCTCTAGATGTATGTATATAGAGTAACTGTATCCCTTAAACAACCTCCTTTGCTAAGTTAAACAAGCCAACCTCTTTTAGTCACCTCTCCATTCCCCTGATCATCCTGATTGCCCTTTTCTGTGTCTGTTCTAGTTTGAATTAATCTCTCTGGAACATGGGTAACCAGAATTGTACACAGAATTTCAGATGAAGTCTTACTTTTACTTACATTAATACTTTTCTGTCCCTACTGGAAATGCTTCACCTGATACATTTTGGGATCCCATTTGCCTTTTTCACAATCATACACACTGGTGGCTCATTGTCATCCTGTGATCAACCAACACACCCAGATCTCTCCCCTTCTCAGTCACTTCCAATTGATGAGCCCCCACTTGTAACAGAAAATCTTATTATTAGATCCTATATGCATGACCTTGCACTTTGTTATTAGATTTCATCCTATTTCTGTTTCTTCAGCATTCAAGGTCATCCAGATCTTAGAATCATAGGACTGGAAGGGACCTCGAGAGGTCATGTAGCCAGTCCTCTGCACTCATGGCAGGACTAAGTATTATCTAGGCCATCCCTGACAAGTGTTTGTCTAACCTGCTCTTAAAAATCTCTAATGATAGAGATTCCACAACCTCTCTATGCAATTTATTCCAGTGCTTAACCACCCTCTTCCTATATCCTACTCCAGTACTCCTCTGTATTGATGAGCCTCCCTACCTTATATCATCACCAAACTGTATTAACACACTCCTACTTTTTATGCCAGGTCATTAGTAAAAATATTAAATAAGATTAGGTCCAAGACTGATCCTTGAGGATCTTCGGCCGCCCCGGTCGCCGCCGGCATTTAGGCGGAGGGAGCTGGGGCAGGGAGGCGCGGGGAGGGCCGCATGCAGCAAGTAAGGGCGGGGGTGGCGGCACGCAGGGGAACTCCCTGCCCCTAATCCGCCTCCTCCCCAAGCACGACATCGCCGCTTCACTTCTCCCGCCTCCCAGGCTTGTGGCGCCTAAGCTGATTGGCACCTCAAGCCTGGGAGGCGGGAGAAGTGAAGCGGCGACGGTGTGCTCGGGGTGGAGGCGGAGCAGGGATGAGCTGCTTCACTTCTCCCGCTTCCCAAGCTTGCGGTGCCAATCAGCTTAGGCGCCACAAGCCTGGGAGGCGGGAGAAGTGAAGCAGTGATGGTGTGCTCGGGGTGGAGGCAGAGCAGGGATGAGCTGGGACGCGGGGGGGTGCCTCAGGGCGGAGGGGGGAATGGGGAGCTGCTGCAGGGGGGGGTGCCTCAGGGCGGAGGGAGGGAGCTGCCGTGGGGGGGGGGGACTCAGGGCAGGGGCTCGTGGATGGGGGAGGGTGCAAGATAGAAGTTTCGCCTAGGGCGCGAAACATCCTTGCACCGGCCCTGATTACTTCTTGTGTTTTGCTTTACAACACTCCTGCTTATACATCCCAGAATACTGTTCACTTTTTTTGCAACAGTATTACATTGTTGACTCATATTTAGTTTGTGATCCACTTTAATCCCCAGATCCTTTTCTGCAGTACTGCTTTGCAGGCAGCCATTCCCTTTTTGGATTTGTGCAATTAATTATTCCTTCCTAAATATAGTACTTTGCATTTGTCTTTTATTGAATTTCACCCTATTTATTTTAGACCATTTCTCCAGTTTGTGAAGATCATTTTAAATTCTAATCCAAAGTACTTGCAACCCTTCCCAGTTTGGAATCATCCTCAGACTTTATAAGTGTACTCTTTATGACATTATCTAAATCAGTTATGAAGATATTTAATAGAATTGGACCCAGGACAGATTCCCCTGGCACTCCACTTGATATGCCCTTCCAACTTGACTGTGAATCATTGATAACTAGTCTCTGAGTATGATTTTCCAACCAGTTGTGCACCCACCTTATAGTAGGTTTGTCTAGGGCACAAGTTCTTACACTGGGGGACATGGAATGTATTCAGGGGCAAGGAGGAGTGTGAGAAGCTTTAAAAAAAAATCTTTCTGTGCACATTTTACCCACAGCAGTGAATAGCTAGCAAAGCTGATTCCTCCAGACATCACGTCCTCAGATGGCACTGTCCAAAAGCACTGTGCATTTTGATGGATTTCTGTTAAGCTTGCATATACAAAGTCATTGCCACCTGTGCGTTAATCCATTTGCTGTGACACAGTGTGCGCATTTAATTGTAAGCATTGACCACAATCGCAGTTTTGCTTTTGCTCTTGTTACAATGGATCGTTGGCTCTGTTTGAATCAGTGCCTTACTGTTTTTAATATTTAGTGAGAGTTGCATGTTGATTTTTTTTATTGGTACTTGTACTCTTTTTGTGAGAGGGACAAAAACTACTACAGACACAAAGGAGGGGGTGCAATCGATTAAGTTTGAGAACCACTGGTCTAGGCTATATTTCTCTAGTTTGTTTATGAGAAGATCATGTGAGAGAGTATCAAAAGCCTTATTAAAGTTAACATTTACTGCTTCCACATATCCACATGTCTTGTTACCCTGTCAGAGAAGGATATAAGATTGATTTGACATGACTTGTGGTTGACAAATCCATGTTGACTGTTGTATATTGCCTTATTTTCTTCTAGGTGTTTACAAATGGATTGTTTGCTTATTTGCTCCATTATCTTTTTGGGTACTGAAGTTCAGCTGAATGGTCTATAATTCCCTGGGTTGTCTTTGTTCCTCTTTTTATAGATAGGCACTATATTTGCCCTTTTCCAGACCTCTGGGATCTCTCCTATCCTCCATGAGTTCTCAAAGATAATAGCTAATGGATGAATGCTTCCTTGGTAGCATATTGTAACTGTATATTCCTCCCAAAGTTTGGTTTGTCCATTACACTAATGAAGATTTTTTTTGAGAGAGAAAAACTGAGTTTTAAATATATATACATAATATGTATCCAGATTAAATCTTTATTTCTGTTCCATGTTCAGCAGCGCTTTGGCACATTAGTAATGCAGTCTGCTGCTGCCATGGGGCAGAGCTGAGCATAGAGGCAAGCTCAGGCTCCCAAGGCCAATGCCAACATTTCTAATTAGATAGCTCTTGCGGAGGTTCATTTGGAAAAAAAAATCTTTTTCTTACTGTTAGTTGATTACCAGAATAGACAGGGTTCCCCTGGCAGCTGTTGCTCCAGCATTTTTTGTCGTTTATTTTCCTCTTATTTCCCTCTTACACAGTGTTAACTCCCAGCAAAGGCACCTTACCTCCAGCTAAGAAAGCAGAAGAGAACAGCTTTCTCCACAAGCTATGCTGCTTTTAGAATGATCTGACAGGGAGTATTGTAAAAGCTGTGCTACTGGCATTCCCTTTTCCTCCTCCCCACCTCCCACCCTGCTGTACCCACTGATGACTGAGCACATTATTTGCAGAAGCTGTAAGTGGTCTGCGATGTGGAAAGCTGAATTTACATCTGAACATGAGAGAATTCATAACAGGTAGTGCAAAAATGCTACCAGCATGCATCACTGTCCCATTGGTACTGTTCTGTTTCTTACTGATGCACTATAGCTCTCTCTTTTTCAGAAGGCAAAGAACCAACCCTCTTAAAAAGTACTTACAGGTCTCTGTTTCTTTGGCAGCATACAGATGGGGTTATTTTACCAGAAAATACAATTACTTACAGCTGACATGTATTAATTTTGCTTCATAAAGTAGGAGGAGATATTTCCGTCTTGGGAAGGCATTTGGGATGGCTGTTCCTCAGATTTTTGAAGAATTAGAGAAACAGTTTCCTCATTATCCTTTCACATAGCATATCAGCACAAAAAGATATGGACATAATTCTTTGGTAGAGCGTTTTGTAGAGGAGATTATTGAACTGTGCAACCTCATATTGTCACTGTGGTTGTTCAAGGATATCAGCAGTACACGGAGCTTCTGATGAGCTATCTGCTCATGTTTTAAAAAGTTGTCTTGCCCTTCTCTGTGTACATAATTATTTACATTACAGTAAGTAGAAAACGGGAATGTTCTGTAATTTTTAGGCATATTGTGTTGGTAGCGTTGAGAGAGAAGAATGTAAGGACCTTAAATTTTTAATATCATCGGCAGGGGATTATGTCAAAGGGGCCCTCCCTGAGGTAATGAGACTTGATAGGTGATTACTATTCAGTGGAGGGTAAGATTCCTCTTCCCCCCGCCCCCCAAAACTCAGTACTGGCACTTTGCTTCTGCCCACTACGTTCCACATTCTATTTCATGTAATAATCTTCTGGGAAACGAGTAACCCCTCATAAGCCTCATAATCTGCTGGGCAAAGTCAGTCTCCTTAGAGGCTGCAAAACTGGTCCTAAAGCCACACATGGAGGGTGAGAAGAACAGTAGGGAATGATGCTATTTGAATCGTCCTTTGTAGATGAAGAATGTCCTTTTTAATAGCCCAAATAGAAGAGGATTCAAGGATACCTTGAAACCTCAGGATTCCTTGGGTTAAAATGCTCTGATGTCCACTAGGCCATTAGTCTGACCCATTGGACCTACACTCAGACCATTAGTCTGTCCCCATAGGCCTGCTTCAGAGGCAGTGAAATTGGAAGACAACATAATAATCACATCAAAAAATCATGTTTAGGGCAAATCTAGTGCTATGATTACAAGTACAATGCCTATTGACTTTAATGGGCTAAAGTTAAGTCCTAAGACCAAGATTTTCAAAATTGTTTTTTATAATTAGGATGCTAAGTCCATACTTAAGCAACTAAATAAATGGCTTGATTTTCAAAAGTGTTGAACTCCTAGCAGCTCCTAATGAGGTCAGTAGACCTTCTCATGGAGGCAACTCTGCATCCACCTTCCAAACTTTCCTGCTCAGTTAGAAGTGCTCCTCCAGAGACAGCGGAGACTTGGTACCAATCCCCTTTCCTGAGTCTGAGGAAGAAACACAGACAGGATGCCTTGAAAGAGCCAAGTGCCTCCAAAAGAGGTCCCCAGTACCGTCCACTAGCAAACAAGCTGGAGTACAGGGTACAGTGTCCTTGGAAAAGAAGCACTCCGCGATACTGACTTTATCTCGTGTGATCATCCACTCCTGCATATGTTGTTGAGGCCAGCCCCCACTGGTACCAACTCCTTTGACGTAACAACAGCAGTATCAGGGAAATCTCTTGATACCGACAACACCAGAAGCATATGCTGCGGTGCAGAATTTGGTCTGTCTTTTGGTACCAGATTCTCCAGCGGTGCAGGAGATAGACTGTCTGATACCATTTGATCCTTTGGACTTACTCTTAAGACAGGTCCAGCCCTTGCTAACATGGGCAACTTGAATGTCCATTGCTTCCTTACCCAGTGTTATCCAGAGGCAAACCCAGCATGCTGTCTCTGGTACTTAAATCTCTGTAGAGACACCACCAGACCTCAGTACCTCCTAGTACAGCGCCTCCATGGTCAGATGATTCAGGATCTTTGTCAGAGTTAGGTTCCTATGCCCCTTGCTCCTGGAATAGGAGGTGACACTCACCTGGATCATAAGGATTCTGCTCCTGGTACCTAGCAGATATCCCTTGGAGAGCCAGGGACCCAGACCCTTGGGCTGGTAGGAGTCGGGGTCCTGTACCCTATCACAGCCATATTGGAACCTGTTGGGCACAGATGCCGACTTTCTGGTTTCCCTGGGGGTGCTCGACCCCTTGCTCCGCCCTAGGCCCTGCCTCTTCCTGCACCATTCCGCCCCCTCCCCCGAGCACACTTCACCATTTCTCCGCCTCTTCCTGCCCCCGCTCTTCCCCCAGCGTCTCCTGCTCACCACTGAACAGCTGATCAATGGTGGGCAGGAGGCGCTGGGGGAGAGGGAGAGGAGCTGATTGGTGAGCACCCATGGAGTCAGCACCTATGTTGTAGAGTTCCCTCCCCCAAGATCCTCCTTGGTTCCTCCTCCCTCGAGATCCCCAAGCAGAGGCTGGGCTAGTTCCCATGAGGTGGCTCATGATGTTGCCCCCAGTACTGAGTATGATACTGACAGGGGTGAAAGTGGGGCGGTACAGGTCTGGTACCGGTCCGTACGCAGCCCATGTTAAGCGCTTTAACGTCATTGCCCCTCCCCCCCAGCCGCTGATGGAGGGGCAAAAGGGGCAGCTGCCCTGGGGCCGGCGATTTAAAAGGGCCCAAGGCTCCCGGCTGCCACTGCCCTGGGTCCTTTTAAATCGCCACCGGCGCCCCGGGCGATAGGGGCCAGGAAGCGTGGATGGGCTGGCTGGGGGAGGCTGACACGCCCTAGCCCCACTCCTTTTGCCCGAGCCCCTGGCCCCCGTACCAGTAAGAATTTAATATTACTTTCACCCCTAGGAATCTCAAGAATGGCCTCACGTACCAGAATTTCAATCCACTTCAGTGCAGGAGACTCAATCTCAACCTCCTTTGCACACGCCTTCTCATCCCCTGATGCGGCTGTAATGCTTGGTGCATCTTCACCTGTTCAGGATGACTACAGAGCCTATCAGGAGTTGCTAAAGAGGAATGCTTCCTCTCTTGACATTCAGGTTGGGGAGTTCCCACAAATTGATGGGCATACTGGGGTCAACAGGACCTCCCTGAGTGATTCTGCCTACAGATAAAGGTATCCTAGAACCTACAAGATTGCTGTGGCAAATGCCATAACCTCTGCTCCCAACAGCCAAGAGAACCAAGAGAGGGTACTGTATACCTTGTCAGGGCTATGAATATTTCTACATGGATGCCTTGCCAGGTTCCTTGGTTTTCTTGACAGTAAATGATGGAGTACATTGAAGATGGTCTACTACTACCTTAAAGAATAACAAAGCAAAGAGACTGGACCTTTTCAGTAGAAACATTTATTCTACTGCCTGTCTGCAATTTCATATCTCTAACCAGCAAGCCTTGCTGGCCAGATACAATTTCTCTCTCTGGGGCAACACACTGAAATTGCCAGAGAATGCTAGGCAGGAGTTCCAGGCCATCTTAGAAGAGAGCAAAGGACCTCTCTTCAAGGGCCTTAGATGGGGCAGATTTGGCAGCCAGTGCCTTGGCATCTGTGATAGTGATGCGCAGGAGTTCGTGGTTTTAATCATCGGGTTTCCCACAGGAGGTTTGAGGGTCCTAGCCTTTTCTCACAGCAGACAGATGAGAAGCTTCACAATCTCAGAAACTCAAAGTCCATGCTGAAGATATTGGGAATTTACATCCTTTCCCTGGAAGAAAACAATTCCACCCTCAGTCTTACCAGCGATACCCTTTTTCCCCACCTAGATAGCAGGACTACTCCAGAAAAAAGGGCAAGAACCACTTCCTCAGGTTTCATTTGCAGCAGGTTCTTCCAGACAAGCCAGAAAATTCTAAGCCAGGAGTAGACAACCTATGGCACACGTGCCAAAGGCGGCAGGCGAGCTGATTTTCAGTGGCACTCACACTGCCCAGATCCTGCCCACCGGTCCTTTGGGCTCTGCATTTTAATTTAATTTTAAATGAAGCTTCTTAAACATTTTAAAAACCTTATTTACTTTACATACAACAATAGTTATATATTATAGGCTTGTAGAAAGAGACCTTCTAAAAACATTAAGATGTATTACTGGCACGCAAAACCTTAAATTAGAGTGAATAAATGAAGACTTGGCACACCACTTCTGAAAGGCTGCTGACCCCTATTCTAAGCAGTGTGTTTGATTGGCTTGTCGAGGACAGAGTACCAGTTTGTTTAGTGCTAGTTTCTTTCGCCCCTGTTTTTTTCAACAGGTTAGCTGCTTTCTTTGTGGTTGGGACTTTATTACCATGGATCAATGAGTTCTATGTGTTGTGGAACAAAAATACACCCTACAGAATCCCAGGAAGTTTCTGAAGAAGCAGGGAAGAGGGGCAGAGTTGTGAATAGGTAGAAGCAATACACTTGGAGACCAACAGTTACTGGTAGATAACTGTTCTTCCTCTTTTGAGAATTGCTTCTGAATATCCCCACTTGTGGGAGCTTAACTAGGACAACCTCTATACATTAATGGGGAAAGCACTAATTAAGCAGTGATTAAACTGCTCTCCCCAATAGAGTGTCACAGTGAGATGCCAAATGAAAAGTATAGTGTTGCACAAAGGCATGAATAGAGTATCAAGATGCAAATCTTCACAATGGAAACATTACGCAAAAATGCTTTAATTTATAGAATGGGACTTCAGGTCCTGATCTGTGTGCAGAGTTTCATTCATTTGGAAAAATCTTTGAATAGAAAAAGATGCCAGGGAATAGATAATAGTCTATCATCAAAGCTACATATAATCTGGGTGACTTTCTAGAGGACTTTGTTTTTCCTAAATTATGATTCAGCTCTTCTCTAAAATCAAGTTTATGTAATCTAGCCTCCCATATAATGGATATGTAAAAACACTGATGAACGATATGGATTGATTGAAATGGAAACCTGAAACCACATTAAGCAAAAATGTAGGTTGAAGAAGTAAAGCCACCTTTGTTTGAATTGTTTGTCCCTGTAGAACACAGTAAAATGTGAGTCAGCCATTAAGGCTTTTGGTTTACTTGCTGCCTCTGCAGATGTTACAGCTATTAAAAAGACCATTTTTAAAGATAAGTGCTAAAGAGAGTGTTTTTCAGAAGTGCAGAAGGTGGCTCCATCAGTCCTTTAAGCACTGAACTCAAGACACAAGGTGGAATAAGTTCTTGGACTGGCAGGTACATATTAGTCTTGTTAGGAAACTTATTTATAGGATGGTTGAAGATAGAAAAACCTTGAACTACTTGGTGGCAAGCAAAAATGGCAGGTAATGAGATGGCACAAGAATGAATAAAGGATTAAAAAACTCAATCTATTTAGTTTAACAAAGAGAAGGTTAAGGGGTGAGCTGATTACAGTGTGTAAGTACCTACGTGAGGAACAAATATTTGATAATGGGCTCATCAGTCTAACTGTGAAAAGTATAACACAATCCAATGGCTGGAAGCTAAATCTCGACAAATTCAGCCTGGAAATAAGCTGTAATTTTTTTTTAACAGTGAGAGTGATTAACTATTGGAAAAATTTACCAAGGGTTGTGGTGGACTCTGTCAGTGGCAGTTTTAAAATTGGATCTTTTTTTAAAAGATATGCTTTAAGACCTATTTTGGGGGAGTTCTATGGCCTGTGCTGTACTGGAGGTCAGACTAGATTATCTCAGTGATCCCTTCTGGCCTTAGAATCTGTGAATCTATAAGTGTATTTTGATGGTAGTAACAGATAGGCTTGACTGCTTTGTTTGAATTAAGTGGTAAAAAAAAATTCAGGAACAGATAATGCCAAAGAAGAAAATAGTTGGCTTGAGTCCACATAAAAAAGTGAATTCGCATCTTTTCCATGATAAATAAATAACTCAGGTACACCTCTACCTCAATATACCACGACTCGATAAAACACGAATTCGGATATAACGTGGTAAAGCAGCACTCCGGGGGGGGGGGGGGGCGGATCAAAGCAAGTTCGATATAACACAGTTTCACCTATAACGCGGTAAGATTTTTTGGCTCCCGAGGACAGCGTTATATTGAGGTAGAGGTGTACTTCTGGGAAAATTTATTCCTGGATTGTAGAAGTATGTTCTGCATTTCTTTGGAGTACTGAACATCTTTATTCAACAAACTATTATGAGCTAGGTGAAAGCATGGCAGATCTTGATGAATTCCACCTAGTTGCCTAGTACAGAAATATGGAAGACCCAGTAACCATTATTAGAAGCTTTGGTAGCAGAGAGATTAGCTGTCTCAGAGATCAGAACACCAGATTGGATATGCCCAATTTGAAACTATAATTATCACATGAGACGTGTTGTCTTATCTTCCCAATGACTTGGGGAAGAAGGGAAATCAGACAGAAGGCATACATGAATTGGTTATCCTAGTCTAGTAATAAGATGTCTGTCAGAAAGCTGGTTTCTGTTCTTGCTCTTGGACAAAAGAGGAGACACTCTGCTTTGTTTCTTAATGTCCGGGTAAGCTGCTGGCGGGCTGGGACATTTCGTTTACTTAAGTTTACCTCTGTGCCTGCGGATGCTCGAGGTAAACAAACTTTCTTGGCCCACCAGCGGCTTATCCTGGTGGGCCGGGAGCCAAATTTTGCTGCCCCTGAATTATAGGGTCGGCTTGTGAATGGGTCATAAAAATTTGCCATTTCTACTTATCCATCTTGCAGGGGTTGGCTTATAAACAAACCGGCTTATAATTGAGTATATACAGTATATTTCAACAGCTCTCATGCTAACAAACCGTTGGAAGGGATGAGGGGTGGAAAATGAAGCAGCATCAAGTTGTAGACAGATGGAGGGATTTTGATTTTCAAGAGTCTATTTCTCTTGTTGATTCACATCTTCTACATGTGCATTGATAGCAGAGTAAACAGAATGTCGAATTGCTTCCGGATTGCCCTTCATACTGGGTGTGCCTACACATATGCCAAATAGCTCAAGCCAGATCTGTTCTCTACTTAGTTGAAACAAATATTATTAAAAGAAAGAGAGGATAAATTAGGAAATGAAAACGTTCTGTTGCCAGGTCAACCATTCCATATTGGTGCGTATCTTTGTGTATTTGAGGAGGATAATATGCAGTGATGGTAGACATGAGCTCCACGCTCTTCCTAATAGTGTGCGAGGAAAAGGTTACAGAAAATAATGCCTTTAGCAACAGTGACCTAAGCCCTTCATTCTCTTATTGCTACGTGTGCATGACTGTGAGAGAGGCAAAAATGTTAGGAGGATCAAAAGGCAAAAATCTGTTCTTAATTAATTGTCTTTTAGTTTCTTGAGGGCTTATAAAATATATTTCGCTGTGTGTTTTCACAGATTCCACTGAAGATGAGAGACAATGGATCAAAGCATTTGCCTCTCTTAAAGTATACCCACAGTTTCTTTGTATTTAGTGTAAATGATTTACTGCCCTCACAGGTTTTAGTTATTATCCAGTGAGCCTGGTCTTAAGATTTCACCACATGTATCCCTTTGCTGTGTTTAGACTACACTCTGCTAAAATATAAAAACTGTTCAAGTTTGAGCATTTCTTTATGTGTTTATCAACACTGCCAACTCAGGGACAGGCTGCCTAGAGTAATCAGGAGAGTGTTAAACTGGTAACGAAAGAGAAGGGTAAAAAGAGGGCCAATATGAACACTCATTTAGCACAAAATCGAGATATTGAGAAGAAAATCAATCTAGGAACTGAAGGATGTCAAGAGAAAAATATATTTTATTACCTATACACCAGTGCAGGGAGCCTGGGTAACAAACAAGAGGAATTAGAATTGCTCATTTATGAGCATGAATTCGATCTAGTTGCTATTACTGAAACCTGGCGGGATGATTTGCGTGATTGGAATGTTAAAATCAATGGTTATAACCTATTTAGGAAGGATTGAGTGGGCAAAAGGGGAGAAGGAATGGTTCTCTTTGTCAAAAATGGCATTACCTGTTTCAGAGTCCTTGATAACTCAGAAGAAAATAATCCTGAATGCTTATAGATCATCATCCTAACAGACAAAGCACAAGATGGGTATTAGTTGGTGTCTGCTACAGACCACCAAATCATACTAGGGAACAGGATGACCAGCTTCCTATGCAACTATTTCTGACAAGTAGGAAGAGAAGCGGAGACTTCAGTTTAAGTGACCTATGCTGGAGGTGTCATGCTGCCAATATTACAACATCCATGGGATTTTTTCTAAATATTATAGATGTCAATTTCCTAACTCAAAAATTGTTGCCTCCAAGATGGGGGAATTCTATAATAGAGTTTGACAGATAGAAGAACTGATCATAGAACTAAAAATTAATGGTAGCTTAGGTACAAGTGGTCATGACTTGATCACATTTGTAATGTGCAAACAGAATAAAGTGCAGACCAGTAATCTGTATGTTTGGTGCTTTAAAATGGCCAGTTTCACAAAGCCATAAACAATGATGAGCCTTAGCAGCTGCAGATAACTTGCAGCCAAGAGTTCTAAATGAGCTGTCTGAGGAGCTTGCTGGACCATTAATATTGATTTTTCAGTAAGTCCTGGAACACTGGGAACGTTCCAGAAGACTGGAGAAAGCTAATGGTGTGCCAGTCTTTAAAAAAGTTAAATAAAATGACCCCAGTAATTATAGGCCTGTCAATCTGACTTCAATCTAGAGCAAGATAATGGAGCAGCTGATACAGAAGTCAATTAATAAATTAAAGGAGAGTAATATAATCAATGTCAATTAACATGGGTTTATGGAAAATAGATTCTATCAAATTATATCTTTTTTTTATGAGATCATAAGTTTGACTGACAAAGGTAATAGTGTTGTTGTAATATACTTAGACTTTTGTAAGGCGTTTTGACATGGTGCCACATGACATTTTGAATAAAAAAACTAGAACAGTATAAAATTAACATGCCACACAATAAACAGGTTAAAAGATGACTAACTGATAGGTCTCAAACTGTAACTGTAAACAGGGAGTCATCATTGAATGGGTGCGTTTTTAGTGGGGTCTGCAGGGATCAGTTCTTGGTTTTCCATTATTTAACATTTTTAGCAATAATAAAATCATTTCTGATAAAGTTTGGAGATGATAGAAAAATGCTGTGTGTGTGTGGTAAATAATAAAGAGGACACATCGCTGATACTGAGTGATTGGGATCATTTGGTAAGCTGGGCTCAAGCAAACAATATGCATTTTAACACAGCTAATGTAAATGTATACATCTAGGCACAAAGAATGCAGGCCATACTTACAGGCGAGGGATGCAATCCTGGGAAGCAGTGACTCTGAAAAATGTTTGGGGACAGTAGTGGATAATCAGCTTATCATGAGCTTCCAGTGTAATGCTCTGGCCCAAAGAGTTAATGCGATTCTTGGATGTATGAACAGGGTTGTCGAATAGGAGTAGAGAGGTTATTTTACTTCTGTATGTGGCACTGGGGTAACTGCGCTTGAATACAGTGTCCAGTTCTGGTGTCCACAGTTCAAGAAGGATGTTGATAAATTGAAGATAAGAAGAACCATGAGAATGGTTGAAGGTTTAGAAACTACATGCCTTCTAGTAATAGACTAAAAGAGCTCAATCTATTTAGCTTAACAAAGAGAAGGTTAAGGGGTGAGTTGATTACAGTGTGAGTACCTACATGGGGAACAGCTATCTGAAAATGGGGTTTGCAGTCTAGCAGAGAAAGGTATAACACGATAGAATAATTAACCATTGGAACAATTTTTCCAGGGTTCGTGGTGGACTCTCCATCACCGGCAATTTTAAAATCAAGATCAGATGTTTTTCTAAAAGATAGGCTCTAGAAATAATTTGGAGGAAATTCGGCGGCCTGTGTTATACATGTCATACTGGAATGATCACAGTGGTCCCTTCTGGCTTTGGAATCTATTAATCTGTTTCTGGATCGCAAAATACTATTTCCTCGCAGCTATGTAAATTGCTAAAGTGATTGTAGTCTTCCCACTGTCTAGCTCATAATGTAATGTTGGTAACACTAAACACACCAGTTCACAGAGCATTTGTAGTTTTTCATCTACATGATGAACACAATTTGTTTAAACTCAAGGACTACTGCGAATGTTAGGCTCCTAAAGAAGAGGCCTGTATTTCAGAAGTCCTGAGCATCCAGCAATTCTTACTTATTTCAGTGAGAGCTGCTGATTGTTCATCTCTCTTGAAAAACAGACAACTTATGTAAGTGCCTACATATAGACTTAGGAGCCTAACAAGTAAGCACCCAGTGTGGAAAATCTTGTTCACTGGCTGAAGTGTGGGTGCTTGGGAAAAGGGCAGGATTCCTCAGGGCTCCAGTGTGGATCATTAAAATAAAATATTTTATCTCTGTTAATAATTGTATGAAATGGCTTCTAGTCTCCACAGTGCTTTCCATTCTGGTGTATGTTCTCTTCCGTCCCTCAATTCAGAAAGCATTCTTCATTGGAGCATGCAGAAATCAAGCCACACAAGCCTGTGCTATGTAGCCATCACATTACAGTTTCTCCCAGACAATTTAGTTTATTTGAATCATTCGGAACCAGGACCAAGGTGCTTTGTTCCTTTGTCTTATCTTTGTGAAATAATTTCACATAACAAAGCTAAACAATGATTTATTGCCAATTTTGTGTGACAAGGAGAATGTAGGGGGAAGCCCAATGCGTTCTGCTATGTATGAGATACAAGTTTATGGTGCGGGGCGGGGGAGAACATTTCCAACAAATTGAAACTTCATCAGATTTGCAACACTGAAGGTAGCAGCAGCACAATATTTGCCTTCTACTTTGGATATGCAATTGATTGGCACTGAGTACTCCAGTATCTCTCTATTTCTTTTCTCTCTCCCAAGTACCGTTTCCCCATTTTCCATTCAGCTAAATCACGTTCTGTATTTTGCACAGCCTAGAAAAGGCTCCATGGCTGAATAGCTTCCCCTAATCTTATTCATCTGCTTTTTCAGTGTATATTTGCTTCTCAATTGCCTGAAGAAGTAGAAGTCTAAGGTTCCAGCTAAAGCAACTTATCTTTACAATGACAAAACAATTTTTTAAAAAACTGACTTCTGGATTTTGCTATGCAGATTTCTCAATTTGATTTTTATTTTGTACGCTTTATTTATACAATAAACTCTTATATTAGATATAGTCCTTCTCTTTCACAGTAGATACAAATAGCATGTGTTCATGGAGCTGAACACAAAGATTATATGTAGGCAAGCTACAACACACTATAAATATAAATATTAGTGGTTTGAACATACGATTTAGCTTTGGTGGTTGAATGTACAAGTTAAAATGAATACAAATTAGTCATAAATTACTCATATGTTCTTCACTGAGTTTACTATGGTGTTGTTAACTGTAATATGTTTACACTGGATCATGTGTTTGCGAGCCAAGGGAAATATTAAACTAACACTTTGATTTGCTGGTCAAAGATCTTAGTTGGTCTTTGATTTGCCAACCCTAATTTTGTCAGACAGTATTAAAAAGCTTTGGGACAGAAATGAAAATGTCCCCCATAAAACATATTGGGTCTGCAGACTATGTGCCATTTACTGACTCTTTTTCATATTCTCTGTTACTTGTTTAGATCTGATAGTTTACAGGTTGGTCTTGGTTTTATGGAAAATTGTCTTGATAGATGAATGGCTCAGAGCAACATCTGTAATTTATGGATATAGAAAACTCTTGCAGTCTCTTACTGTCTTTGCTTTACAGATGTGCTTTAGGGTAACTGAGATGCTTGGATAATGGAAAAGCAGAGTGTTCATAAATCTCAGCCATGGAGACAGTACTTACATCTTTCCTTTTTAAAATAAATTCAAAGCTAAATTCTAAATTGCTTTTTTAAAGATCATTGATGCTGTTTCTTCATGTTGTCCTTATTGTTATATCAAGTGCTGAGTAATATGCAGTGGTTTTGTGTGTCATTTTAAAACAAATAATTAAGCTTAGAGTGTGAGATTTGTTTTTGAAAACAAAACTAGTAAATCATCAAGACCTATACAAATATAGTATACTGCTCTGGATAGATGTCGGAATCATTCAAGTTACTATCTATGGTAGTTGCAGAATTAGAGAAATTAATTACAATCTGTTGTAGACATGCCTGCTATAGCATAAACAACTTGATCACAAACTATAAGAACCATGAAGAAAATGAAGAGTGTAGAAATTGCTGCCAAGAACAGACCAGCGGTCCATGTAATTTCGCATCCTTCTCTGACAGTCTCCAATGCATGATGATTCAATTGTGTGATACTGAATGATAGGAGGGAGTATCTTTCTGACCTTAGCTGGTGATTAATTTATGCCTTAAAGCATGAGGATTGATAGCAGTTGTAAATTTAACCTTAACTGGTGTTACCTAATTGGATTGTTCCTTGTTGTCTCTAACCTGTCCTTCATCTGGTCTTCTAGAATTATAGTTCTGTTGACTCTTGCTGGATACATAGTTTCATTTTTACACGTGCTTTCCTAAACAGCTTTCATTGTCTAATCCAAATCCTTGTCAGTTCCTATTTTAAATGACACCATAAACCTTCAAAATTTAAATTGATAGGAGCTTGGTTCCCTTTTGGTTAAAGTGAAAGATCTTAACTTCCTTGGAGCAAAGTGGCCACAACTTTCCCCATTGTTGAATCCCAAAACAAATAAAACAGAATTAAGGCCACTTTAATTCTGAATAACTGTGTCCACATAGAGGGCTAATTCAGATTAACTTTCCTGGATGTTCCTACGTGGACAAGCCCTTAGTATGCAGATTGCTCACTTTATGAGTAAATTCAAAATCTGCTCTTACTGTATCCCTCTTTGTTATACATTACATTTGCTCCCAACTACAGTACATTTCTTCTAATTTTAATTTCTTTTCTTATAGCGTTTCCTTATGACCCTCAAAACTCCAAGCTCCCAAGGGTGTAGTTTTAGGGCTACCCCCTGTTTAACAACAGAGATGGCAATTATAGGGCGTCCCACAAAGCCTGTCTTCCACACCCAGCTGTAATATCTATAATTGAATATGCAACCTTCTCCCCCAACTGCCTCAGACTCCTTTGCTGTGCCATCTGGGGTAGGTGGGCAAGTGGATGCTGAAAGAGGCAGTGTGTCCAGAACTATTGTGGTGTTTGTGGAGTGAGTTAGGGGAATTGAGGGAGGAAGTTTCTTGTTAAATAGGATGAGAGGGGAACCTGCATTGTGCTCCAGCCAAAGCTGCGATAAAGTGGGAAATATTCCCCCTCCCCCCCGGAGGCATTTCAACTGTGCAGCTGCCGATTTGGCAGGATTGTGAGAACTCTGTGGGCCACAAGTGATCAGCATTGTTGGATTTTATTGTTTGGGAGTCTTCTGAGATGCGGTGATGAAATACCAATATTAAATCGATTTGTGGTCAATTTAAAGGGGTCTAATTCTCCCTTCAATACATATCTGTTCTGTTTACATTGGTAGGAGTATGAGTGCACATCTAAGGAAGCACAAACCCCTAAATGATCCCAGAGAGAGACACACAAACAATAGTGATTCAATGTGATCCACCATCATTATGTACATAAAAGGTCAGATCCCATTTCTATTCTGCTTACCCCGAACACCATTTGAATGGTCTTATTGTATGACATAACCACAAGTGTTAATCTCTGGTATTTCACCTCAGATATTAATAAGACTTAATACAGGCTCCCTCAACTGTCAAAACTGCAACACTACTAAGCACAGAGGCCTGGAGGGGGTTTGGAGAATGAATTTCTCTGCATAGGTGCAATTATGATGTCAGGCTCAGACAAACTCAACTGAGAAAACATAGGAATTTGCTGTCAGTTTTAAATATTCTTACTGGAAAATGACATTCTTTTTCTTTCCGAGTAATTTTCATTCAGCCTTTTTAATCCTGTATAGCAAACATACATCTTTATGAATGTTTTTTGGCCTCCAGGCCAAACCTACCCACCTTCTGTGCAGTCACTTGCTTTCTGTTAAACTCTACTCAGCCTTAATCAGTCATAACTGATAGATTGTAAGAGGTGGCATAAAATATTTGAATACAAAGATTCTTCTGGTTATCATTGAATAGAGAGAGAAACCTCGTGGAAATTTTGTTGGCTGTAATATATATTCAGCATGGACAATCTAAAGACAGTTTCCCTACACATTTTTTTTAATTTAAAGAAGATATTTAACATTAATATGGCTTGAAATACTATCAATCTCTAACAAGTTTTCCATAATGTTTTTTTCAAAAAAGCCTGAGCTCTGGGTAGGTGCTGCTTGTATCAAGCAGGCAAGGTACTAACAAGCTTCAACAGGACTTTATTTACAGTGGAAACCCCTTTACCAAGCTGCTTCTGCTGCACACTCTGTAACTCTCACTCAGCCTCCTCAACTCCTCCCCCTCCTTCCTGTTTCCTGTCCTTTCAGACTTCCAACAGCCAGTGCTCCCAGTTCTAATAATTACAAGCACATCTAAACACCACAGTGCTGTATATTCATATTGCATTGAGACAGTTATGCTGGCAGAGATGGCTGTCAGTGTTCTATCTGGTTTTCTTCAGTATTATTGTGGCTTTCTTGGGAGTAAATACATTTTTGAAAGATCACTAAAATCATCCAAAAATGTGCTGGTGGTGGTGGTTTTTTTAAGTCAGTTATGTCCATCTCTCTGGAACACCTCTAAAAAAGGTCTGCAAGACTTTTGGTGCCACACCATTCTTTCTGCAATTATCAGCTCTTTCCCCTAAGTTGCAGAGTCAGTGTTCCTATGAGAAATGTCTTCTAATGTACTAAAAACATTAAAGTCCAATAATCTTTGAAATTGCTTTACTGTTCCCTGTTCCTGAAAGGCGATAGAGTAAATAAAATTGCAGGGTTTTCTGTTGATACTACATTACTTTATTTTTCGTAATAAATGCAGTTCTTCTATTGCAGGCCAGTGCATATACTCAATGCTAGTAGCATATACAATGTGTAATTAAATTCTATTATTGTGGAGGTGTAGGAATAACAAGTATAGCTTTATTGTCTGAAAAAGAACTATAATTGTGGTCATATGAGACAGAAGAGCTCAGCTAGACTTGGGCTACGCGGGAAGATCTAGGCTCATTTTTATTGATTTAAAAAAAATTAGTTATTGAATATGCATTGGTTCTCATTTGAGTGACTCAGCGCCAAAGCATCTCCTACTGGAGTAAGAAAGAAAACAAAACTAACAACACAGTGATTGCCATTAAAAAGTTAACATTTATCCACTGTGGTTCTGTATCTGACACCGGGAAATAAATCTTAGGCCTCACCAGTTGACTTTTTAATAGTGATCACTTTACTTTATATCTAAATAATGCCTTTTATCTTTGAGGATATTAGGGTTGCTTCTTACCACTTTTGAAAGGATAGTCCTTTTTAAAGAGTATCCAAACAGTCCCCAAATATCTTTGGGACTTATGCAGCATGACAAAGTAAATGTCACAATGTTATATTAACACTGGGTTATGATAAATGATGGCAACTCTATACTCATCTCTGAAGTACAGCCACGACTCAAGTGGAATGTGGCTCCTGTTTTACTCTAGCATTCCTATTCAGTGTCTTTAGGAGAGGAAGTTAAGAAAACTATAATCATCAGCAATTACAAGAATTTTAAGTATGCAGAATTTAATCTCTCAAACTGGAATTTTGCCAGGCTGCTTGGATAACACCCCTGCTTTTTAAAAAAATACCCTGTAGAATATTTAATGGGGTCAAATGGTGAAGACCATAGTTTTGCGTTTCATTTGTTACAATAACTCAAGCAGCCTCGTGCCTCCTAACATTGTGGTGTGGCATTTTGGTTGCCCTGACTCTGAAGGAAGTGTGTCACCTACTGAATCGTCATTGGCCTTTCCTATATCTCTAGGTTTTCTTGGAAGTTTCCCATTCACTTTCAGCACTGATTCTGCTTAAGAGACCTAATGAAATCCTCACCCAGAGTGGTGTGGCTGTATTGGCTATAATTTCAATGTGAAAGTAGCTTTCTAGTGATAAGAATGGGAATAGGCAGCAGGTTTAAAACAAATAAAAGGAAGTTCTTCACGCAGCACACAGTCAACTTGTGGAACTCCTTACCTGAGGAGGTTGTGAAGGCTAGGACTATAACAATGTTTAAAAAGGAACTGGATAAATTCATGGTGGCTAAGTCCATAAATGGCTATTAGCCAGGATGGGTAAAGAATGGTGTACCTAGCCTCTGTTCGGCAGAGGATGGAGATGGATGGCAGGAGAGAGATCAGTTGATCATTGCCTGTTAGGTTCACTCCCTCTGGGGCACCTGGCATTGGCCACTGTCGGTAGACAGATACTGGGCTAGATGGACCTTTGGTCTGACCCAGTATGGCTGTTCTTATAAGAATTAGACCAAACCCGTAACAGATTAATTTAGGTACCATTCTACTGTGTCCTCTATTTTATGTTGTCATTCACTCTCAGTTTATGTTGTATGTCCACGTACTGTGGGGATAAATATACTGGGCCACAGCTTCCTCTCCTGACTCATATAGTCCCATTGACTTCAAGGGACAACATATGCGAATAAAGTGAGTGTGATTTGGCCTATTATTCTGTTTTATTTCATCTTAGCACATATCAAACATTGTGCTTGTGAGCCAAGAGGATCTGAGTTAATATTTGGATTAATGCTTTAACCGTGCTTTGAAAAAGTAAAATATTAAGTATTATTAATATCACCTTGACTCCAGTGGAGGATAATCAGTTGTTAAACAATAGAAATAATAAAAAGAAAAGAATGGATTGTGAATAAAAACACAGTTACAAAAATATAATTTATAATAACCTTTCAGCTTCCATTTTTGCATAGATGGTAGATAACAAATTGCAGAAGAACATTATCTCTTTTCGTAGCTACTGCATAGTGCCGTGTGTGTACATACATTTAATTCATTTTAAATAAAAGAGGCAGCTTGAAAAATGGCTGACCCAATATTACAGTCACACACAGTATGGACAGCTGCAGTATCATGCTCCCATCCAGAGCCCAACATTTGCCTTACCAGGAGATGCTAATGTAAATGTCTTTACATTTTTTGCTTAGATATAAAATGATTTGGATAATGGATTCTTCATTGCACTGTGCCTTGTGGCTGCGCTGCTGATTTAATCTGGTAGACTTTTGTCTGGTAGATAAGCAGACTGTACAGTGTAGAAAGCTGTAATTTAATAATAATATTGAGACCCTGAAATGTTCATCCCAGGGATTTCCCACCCAGTTTAAACATTTGCATGGTTTTGCATTAAGCCTTGACAGACAGATGAAACTTCTCATCCAGTCAATCAGAGGAGGAAAAGAACACAAAATATGTGAAGTATAGGTTTAGTCAGTTTTTAAAATGTTCTAAAGCAGCACACAAATACGTATGCTTCCATTTCCCCCAAATTCAGGGGAAACCAGTCACCACACGTTTCTTGGCTGGCTCACTCACCGTGAAAGTCTCCCTGCAGAACAGACTGTAAAGTGCAAGGAAATGTTAGCAATAAGCGTCCCAAAATGTGCTGTACTGTTACACTCTGGAAAGTACTTAACAATTCAAGATAAGCTTCAAATCGTGAAATTAATACTTTCTTGCTTCTGTTGGTGCTAAAGTGCTGTGAATGAGTTGCAATTCCTCTGTGTACCTGTTTTATGGAAAGAAATATGGCATATATAATTGAACATTTTGTCTTGATCATAGATAGGGCCCTATGAAATTCACGGTTCGCTTTGGTCAATTTCATGGCCCCAGGGTCTTAAAATTCGTCAATTTCATGATTTCAGATGTTTACATTTGAAATTTCACAGTGTTGTAACCGTGGGGGTTCTGAACCAAAAGGGGATTGCAGGGGAGGGTTGGGGGTCATGGTGGTCCCAAAGCTGTTGTAGGGAGGATGCAGGATTGACATACTCATCTCTGTGCTGCCTTCAGAGCCCTGCTCTGAAAGCAGCAGCTGCGGAGTTTCCTGCAGCTGGAGAAGGCTCCTGGAGGTGGAGGTAGGTCTGATCTCCCCAGTGCTCTTGGGAGTGCACCAGCTGGTGGCTCCTACCTGCTAGTCAGGGCCAGTGGTGGTTTAATGCATGGGCCTATGGGGCCCATGCCCAGGGGCCCCGGACAATTTGAAAAATGGGTGCCCCAGCCCTGGCATGAGCCACGAGGTGGAAGCCCCGAGCTCCAGCAGGCGCTGTGGGGGCTGAAGCCCCCCTAGCAGCCTGCCTCAGAGTTGGAACATTCAGGATCCCCACAGCTCCTCGACAGCCCGGGAGTCCTGGCTCCCAGAGTCCCCAAGCATCCTGGCTACCTATCCGGTGGCTGTTGGGGCTTTGGGCAGCTTGGGAGCCCCAGAAACATTTCAGAAATGTTGAAATGAAAAGGCATTTTAACTGAAAGTGAAATTCTGAGATTCCCATTCTGTGGGAAATTCTGGAATTACTTTTTTCATTCTGTTTAGCAATGGAAATTGTACAGACATTTCAGGATTTCCCATGGAACAGAATTCCAATATCCAGTCAGCTCTACTCCTTAGCAGACCTGTCCAAATAACTGAATATTTGGTTTGGGTCCAGCTCCACCTGCGCCCCTCCTCCTTCCCCCCCTCCCCTCCCAAAAAATGTTCAGGTTGACCTGAAACAAAAATGTTTTACATTTTCCAGAAAAACAAATGTTGAAAAAAAATTGTTTTGAGATTTTAAAAATGTTTTAAAATAGCTGTTTAAATAAAGTCAAGGGAAATTCAGAAATGAAATGTGTTTCTGAAATGAAAAATCAAAATGTTTCATTTCAGAAATGTGAAAATGAACAGTTTTGACATTTACAAATGTTTTCCCTTTTCCCTGACTGAAACAATTGCTGAAATTGACCTGAATTTGCAAATTGTTTTGGATGACCTGAATGTGTGTTTCTGGCCAAAAAAAAAAAAAGTTTCACACAAAAAATTTCTTCCAGCTCTATTCCTAAGTCACTTAGGCCTGGTCTACACTGGGACTTTAATTCGAATTTAGCAGCGTTAATTCGAACTAACCGCTCAACCGTCCACACCAGGAAGCCATTTAATTCGAACTAGAGGGCTCTTTAGTTCGAATTTGGTACTCCACCCCGACAGGTGGAGTAACGCTAAATTCGACATGGCTAGCTCGAATTAGGCTAGGTGTGGATGCAAATTGAACTTAGTAGCTCCGGGAGCTATCCCACAGTGCACCACTCTGTTGACGCTCTGGACAGCAGTCGGAGCTTGGATTCTCTGACCAGCCACACAGGAAATGACCCGGGAAAATTTGAATTCATTTTCCTGTCTGGGCACTTTGAATCTGACGTTCTAGGTGGACATCGGGGCGAGCTCCGCAGCACCTGCAACGATGCAGAGCTCTCCAGCAGAGGAGTCCGGCCAATCCAAGAATAGAAAGAGGTCCCCAGCATGGACTGACCGGGAAGTCATGGATCTGATCGGTGTGTGGGGCGAGGAGTCTGTGCTGTCGGAGCTGCGCTCCAGCAAGCGGAATGCAAAGACCTTCGAGAAGGTCTCCAAAGCAATGATAGAGAAAGGATACAGCCGGGATGCAATGCAGTGCCGCGTGAAAATCAAGGACCTGAGACAAGGCTACCAAAAAGTCAGAGTGGCAAACGGACGCTCCGGAGCCCTGCCCCAGACATGCCGCTTCTACGAGGCACTGCATGCCATTCTAGGTGGGTCTGCCACCACTGCCCCACCAGTGACCGTTGACTCAGTGGATGGCATAGTGAACCTGGACAGTTCCTCCTCGATGTTCGCCGATGTGGAAGATGAGGAAGGGTCTGTGGCGGACGGCGCAGGTGACAGCCAACACAATACCGCTTTCCCTGACAGCCAGGATCTCTTCATCACCCTCACAGAGATCCCCTACCAACCCTCCCCGTCCGTTAACCCGGACTCTGAATCAGGGGAAGGATCAGGCGGTAAGTGCTATAAACATGTAAACATTTATTTTTTATAAAACAGGTATAAAAAATAGAAATACTATATATAAAATTTTCAATGAAAAACTATATGAAAAGTAGGTCCACACATATAGGGATTGATCAATAATCCTCCAGGGACAATTCAAGAAAGGTCTCATTTAGGTCCTCGAAAAGCCTCCGCAGGAGGTTCCTGGGGAGAGGTGCCTTGTTGGGTGCTCCGTGGAAGCACACTCTTCCGCGCCAGGACATCCTTATGTAGATGGGAATCATCGCCTCCACAAGCATGGCCGCATATGGTCCTGGTCTCTGCAGGGCTTCCCTTAGCATCCGCTCTTTGTGACTCCGAGGGACCCGCATCAGGGTGATCTCGTTCATGAAATGCTGCATCTAATTAGGGCAATTAGTGTATTGTTACTGTTGTGAATGGTTGACTTTTACTTTGCATAACAATGACCCTCGCTTAACAGCCACGTGTTGTAGGCCACATAGGAAAAGCATACATTGATCTTTCCCGTGCACTGGCGGGAGTGGCTGGAAAAGGGTCAGAGTATATGATTTCCAGATTGCCTTTAGCGGGAGGGCACAGCTATCCATTAACTGATAAGCAGAATGTACTGTAAGGCTTACCAGGACTGTCTGCTAGACAGATTCAGCTGTCTCTCCCCACTTGTCCGCTCTCCTGTGCAATGCCGCAGCCAATGAGAGCGTATTCCGAAATCTCGAACTTGTCCTGAGATCTCGTGAGACTTGTTGCCCTGTATGGTCTTGTTCAGAGAAACTGACTAGACTGTGTTCACTGTTCGCAAACATGTATCTGTTCAAGGAAATCAGTTACTTTTCCCATCACACAGCTTCGGCTCTTTCCCGGACTGCCCCGGCATCCCCCTCGCAGAGGCTGGCGCAGATTAGGCGGCGAAAGAAAAAGACTAGGGATGAGATGTTCGCGGAACTGATGGCTTGCTCCAGAGCCGAGGCGGCAGAGCAGAGACAGTGGAGGGAGACTCTATGTCAACAGCATCGCACACACATCGAACGGGAGGACAGGTGGCGGCAGGAAGACCAGCAGGCGACTCAAACGCTGCTTGGGCTAATGAGGGAGCAAACGGACATGCTCCGGCACCTTGTTGATGTTATGCAGGACCGCAGGCAGGAGGACGGAGCCCCCCTGCAGTGTATCTGCAACCGCCCTCCCCCGCCAAGAAGTCCTGCCCCCCCCCCCACCCAAAAGTACAAGACGGCGGGGCGGTAGGGGCCGTGAGAACTGTCACTGCACCACTGCATAGCGCTAATGTACCACACACCTCTCACGCTATAAATTTGTAGAAGTGCTTCCCTTACAGGCTCACCCAGTCCCAAATCCAAGTTTCATCCCCCCAGTGTGTATTAGATTATTAAAAGCTGTTTGCTGTTATTCACTGTTTCGGTCACGTCTTTCGTGTCAGAGGATTTTTTGTGTATGGGGGGGGGGAGGGGATTTATAATTGCACGGTATAGCCTACATTACCAGGGTACAGACTTGGGGCCATGATCAACTGCAGGGCACACACACACTGCAGTCAGTAGGCACCAGGGTCACTCTGTGTGGTGTATGCTGCCCCGGGTCATTCTGTGATGTGTATGCTTGTCCAGGGTCCTAGCGCCTGCCACCCCCTTAATGTTAAGGCACGCTGCCCTTACCATGCACTTCCACCGTAGCAACGAGCCTCTCCGCTGCCCTGAGCCCCAACAAGAGCCCTCATCCACGGACAGATACTCACCCTTCCCCCACACCCCTCACCCCTTCCTACGCCCAAACCCGCAGCCCACTGCCGTCATCCAAACCCCTATCCAAAGAAGGCACCACTCGCCCCTTCCTGCAAACCCACCCCTTCCTGCAAACCCTCCCCTTCATGCACAACCACTTGCAACCGTCCCCCACCCCAGAGACCTATGTAGGAGCAGGAGGATGTCATTCCTCTATGGAACAAGCGGTCTGTACATCAGTGCACACCGTGCCCAGCACAGTATGCGTCCATGTTTCAACACCTGAACAGAAATGCAAAGTAAAACAAAGATTTATTAATAATGAGTGTAACAATTAATTTGCTTTAAAACGTGCTTTGGAAGTGGGGGAAACTTGGAGAACGGGGTATGTAACCGCAGATCGAAATCGACACATACAGACACAGGCCCAGGGTCAGTTTCTCTTGAAAGCAAGTGGAGAGTCATAGGTTACCCTACTCTCCGAGGAAACTTGCTTTCAAAGCCTCCCGGATACACAGCGCTTCCCGCTGGGATATTCTCTCGGCACGGGTGTCTGGCTGAGCGTAAACTGCAGCCAGGCGATTTGCCTCAACCTCCCATCCGGACAAAAAGGTCTCGCCCTTGCTCTCACAGAGATTGTGTAGCACACAGCAAGCAGCAATAACTACGGGGATATTCTTTTCGCTGATGTCCGAGCGAGTCAGTAAGCTCCGCCATCTCCCCTTGAGACGTCCGAAAGCACACTCCACCACCATTCTGCACTTGCTCAGCCGGTAGTTGAAGAGTTCCTTCTCTCTGTCCAAGGCGCCTGTATAGGGCTTCATGAGCCAGGGCATTAGCGGGTAGGCTGGGTCCCCGAGGATCACTGTAGGCATCTGCACATCCCCAACTGTTATTTTGTGGTCCGGGAAGAAAGTACCTGCCTGGAGGCGTTTAAACAGACCAGAGTTCCTGAACACATGCGCGTCATGAACCTTGCCCGCCCACCCAACGAAGATGTTGGTAAAACGTCCCCTATGGTCTACCAGTGCTTGCAGCACCATTGAAAAGTAGCCCTTTCGGTTAATGTACTCGCTGGCCTGGTGGGCTGGTGCCAGGATAGGGATGTGAGTCCCATCTATAGCCCCACCGCAGTTTGGGAATCCCATCGCGGCGAAGCCATCTATGATGTCCTGGACGTTTCCGAGAGTCACTACCTTTGAGAGAAGTTGCTCAACGATTGCGTGGGCTACTTCAATCACAGCAACCCCCACGGTAGATTTGCCCACGCCAAAGTGGTTCGCTACTGACCGGTAGCTGTCTGGCGTTGCAAGTTTCCAGAGGGCTATGGCCACTCGCTGCTGCACACTCAGGGCTGCTCGCATCCGGGTGTCCTGGTGCTTCAGGGCAGGGGACAGCAAGTCACAGAGTTCAAGGAAAGTGCCCTTACGCATCCTGAAGTTTCGCAGCCACTGTGATTCATCCCAGACCTGCAGCACTGTGCGGTCCCACCAGTCCGTGCTTGTTTCCCGGGCCCAGAATCGCCGTTCCACACCATGAACTTGACCCATTGCCACCATGATCTCCACTGCGCGGCGTACCCTGCTTTGTGAGAGGTCTGCGCCACTCTGTGAATTCCTGTCCTCACCGCGCTGCTGGAGCCTCCTCGCACGATTTCTCAGCAGCTGACTGTGGAAGAGGTGGACGATAAGGTGCGAGGAGTTGACAACGGCCATAAGTGCAGCGATGATCGCAGCGGGCTCCATGCTCGCAGTGCTGTGGCGTACGCGCTGTAACTGACAAGAGAAGGGTGCGAACAGATTTCCCGCCGGAGCTTTCAGGGAGGGAGGGCGTGATTGACGGTTCAATGACAACAGTTACCCAAAAGCACCCTCGACACATTTTTCCCCCAGGAGGCATTGGGGGCTCTACCCAGCATTCCAATGGGCAGCGGGGACTGCGGGAACTGTGGGATAGCTTCCCACAGTGCACCGCTTCCAAAGTCGACGCCAGCCCTGTTACTGTGGACTCAGAAATTCGAATTAGTGTATTTACTGTGGATACACAAATTCGACTTCATAAGGTCGAATCCACAAATTCGACTTAAGTAGATTCGAAATAGTCTTGTAGTGTAGACAAGGCCTAAGATGCATTTGAAAGTCCGACACTTTGTGGCTGTTTTATCGCACACCCTGAGACAATTGCAAGCACAGAGCCATGATGCTAACTTAGCTGTGCAAAAAGATAATAAACCAAAAACAACTTAGTGGCAGTGAGTGAAATGTGAATGTTTGTTTCATTTTAATCTTTGTGGTTTTTATTATTGCCTGGTTTACTAGAATAATTCTCAGACTTTGGCCCACAGTTGCAGCAATTCTGTCCCATCTGTTAAAGAAGCACAAAGTAATCATGCAGAAAAATATCTTCCAATACAAACCATATTAAACAATCCATACTTATTACTCCATAAGGCAAAATACACCACTCTTCAATAGTTTTTCAATTTAATAAAATGTACTTTTGCAGAAGTACTTTTTATTCCATATATATTTATCTCAAAGTACTTCATTGCTGGTTTTAATTTATATGTGCAGGTTACACAGGGAGCTCTTGTAGATGTGGTATAGTGACTGTGAAGGAAACTAGAGGCTCAGAGAAACAAGATTAATTATTTTATTAGAAGGTGAGTTGTTATAAGCCAGGGAGAAAAGAGAAGGATCTTGACAAAGAACATGAAACTAAGGAATCAGTTATATGCAGATAAGCTGTTCCTGGTAGTGGTGCAAAGCAGAAGTATGTACGGCATGCTCTGGAGAAACCAAGAGCTAAATCTTTGGTCTGCAACAGAGCTGCAGAGGTCCTTAAGTGGCTAATTTGATACATGATGATTTATCCAGGCATGGGGAGTTGGCCAACTATTCCTAGCTGCTGAAATAACTGTTCCAAGTTGCTTTTGGAACCAAACTTACCAGGTTTTGGGTGCCACAAAGGTAGCATAAAATACCACCTGCCTACTCCAGTCCTGCACCAAGTGTAGTTGTGTCAGACCCCAGAGGGTGGTCAGAAAGAAGTCTAATATTTATGGAATATAATGATGGATGTAGGAGGAAGGATGCATCTCAAAGGGTATGGAAGAGTTTTATTTCCTACATGATTCTGAAGTTCATAGGAAGCTAATGAAGATGTCGTAGAATGGGAATAATAGGCTTGTGTTTCTAGATACAGGCAAAGAGGCCAAGTACTTCTTTCCTAAAAATAGAAGATTTATTTGGGACTTACGGTGATAATGAACAAGGGAATTACAGTACACAGGACAAAAGGAGGTAAAAACATGAATGTGGATTTGGGAGTAGCGGGGTCCGGAAGCTGGTGTTTTGGAAGTGAAGATAGATTTACAGACTTGGAAAACATGGTATGCGTTAGGGGCTTCTTCCTTCACCCTCTCACTTCCCTGGTCCTTCTCGCATGAACAGAGAACAACAATGTCCGAAGGTGCAAACAATTTGATGTTTACTGGGGTGAACTTCCAGCAAGCATGATTCCATTTTCCCTCCTCAGTGTCCCCCATCCCAGCTCTGACACCACAGAGCCTTGCTGGTGTCCCTGTTCCCATTCCCCCCCTTAGTGAAACATGATTCCAATTCCCCCACCCCCATTCCCCCCCTTACTTCCTGATTGACTGCAGACTATATAGTAAAACTTGAGTTCCACTTAGCTATACCTTAACCAATCATTTTACTGAAATTTAACTAACCAATCCTAACATATTGTAACATGATTATTTAACCAATTATATCCCACCACCTTAATTGGTTTACACCCAACAAAATTAATTCTACAGCAGACCGAGATTATACAGACAAATAATAGGGAAGTGGAGACTACAGTGATAGTGATAGAACAATATAGAAATGAGGATTTCACATCCCAGCTATTGATAAGTGAGTACTTGCCAGACAGGATGCTATTGAACTAAGTTTCCTTTTACATCTTCTAGGCTCTTCCCTTTCTCTGGAGGTGATAGGAATATCAGGACAGGATTGTATTCCTAAACCCAATAGCACCTTATTTCAATGTGACTAGTTTGGAATGTGAGGATGTGACCGTTCACTTCCCAGCTTATGGCTGCCTCTGCTGCTTAGCCAAAGGCTTAGCCTAAGACTGTCACAGTAAGAGAAGGCCCTTTCACAGACAGACAGTGATTTTGATTCTTTCTTTTATACCTCTATAACTAGCTTAGTGATAAGAATACACCTAAATTCTTAAAGTATAGGCCTTTGCAGACAGGCCTGAATATCTATATCCCAACAGTATGCAAATGAGAGTCTGGGGTCAAACTGAACAGTCCCTGGCCTGAGGATCTCCTCTTCTAAGAACCAGACAAAAATTAGGAATAACACAATGGGGAAATGGTGGTGATTGGTGTGGAGTTTTATGCTGAGAGAGTGAAGGCACTGTACTGAGAGGACAATTGTGTTACATGAAGATGTGTTAGTATTTGTGGACCTATTGGACTGCATTGCAGGAGCTTTCTGAATGTTGAGAGGATGTTTCTGAATGTTTCTGAATGTTGAGAGGAAGACATTCTTGGCTGGCACTCCAGGGCGGGAGATATTACAGGCCTAGTGCAGGAGATGGCACGGAAAAAGGGCACAAACAGAATGGGAAAAGGAAATGCAGTGAGTTGTGGACTCGCATCACTGGCAAATCAGAGAGGACTTCATCACTGGCAAATCAGAGAGGACAACTGTGAATGTAATAAGAAACAAGAGCAGGATAGTAGGTGGGGCAGTGTTACATAGAGACTTGAAAGATGGTAATCTATTAAATTTAATATGGGAAAGCCAAATGAAAAACTCAAAGGACTTGTCCACACTAGAAAATTATAGAAAAAAATTCCTGTGGTGGAAGTCATAATGTAGGCAAGGCTCTGGTGTCTTGACATTTTTACCACCTCACATAAATTTGATCCATAATAGGCTGAACTAATATAGGAGTAACAATTCCAGAAACTGCCAGAGCCCTGTCTATAATAGGGCTTCCACCCATTCAGCTGAGCTGCTGGTAGCATTGGTAGAACTTTAAACACAGCCAGAGAGTGGAGTGATATGGCCTGAGCCACAGGCAAATAAGATGATATTAGTTGCTGTTTTCAGGATGGACCAGTGGGGCAAAAGGTGGAAAAAGGAAGACATGTTTCTTGTCCTGTAGTGCCAATTTAGTAAACATGCTACTTGAAGTTGAGTAATGTGCTCAACTTTTTTACATGTGATGTCAACGGACTTTAAGTTATGTACCATAAGGATATAAGCTAGAAGCTAAAGGGACGGTTTCCTCTATCCTGCCCTTGCCTCATCTCCACATGGCATCCTTCCTTTTCCTTTCCTATTATTTATTTTCTTAATTTTTCTTTCACTACTTTTATCCTTCAGTCATGCTTCTTTTGCTTATCATACCCCTTCTGTTAAGGGCATTGTATTCTCCTGCTTATTGAGTAGATGTCCCCTAAATCATCTTTACATCGTTCTGCCTCGTTGGGAGCTAAACACCGAACATGGATTATAAGGTAGTTTTGTTTGAAAAGATCATTTCAAATTGGAAGCCGCACATTTGGGAAGCAAAACTAAGTAGCCATGTATACATTAGGAGGAGGAGAAGAGAGTAAATTTTAATCATTTTATAGGTTTCTATCAAAATTCACTTAGAAAAACAAAAGTCTCCACTGGGGTACGTACCATAGGGAAAGAAGTTTTAAGCAAGTCACTCACAAACAAATCACTGGTTCTCATTTAAGCTGTTTCTTGTTTCACATTATGAAAGAGACAAAATCCAAATCCCTCCTTTAGCTTTAGTTTCTGTTCAAGCCCACATTTAATTATCCATTTTGGTTTCCACTTTCTTTGTCAACACAGCACCTGCCCCGCCCTTCACTTTTTGAAATTTTAAAATCCTGTTCAATAAGTAGCCCAAATTTAAGGGCTATTCCTCACCCCAGTCATTTTAAGTAATTTGTTCAGAGGAAACCTTTTGAGTGTACAAGTATGCAAGTCTAATGTGAAAGATTTTTTAAAGTATAACGTTTGTGTGCGTACACTGGGGCTGAGGCTATGTAAT